>NC_140205.1:10969479-11580267 GCF_965226575.1 Pagrus pagrus | reverse complement strand
AATGCAGCACGTGCTTATAGGGCAAGACACCAAGATATACTCTAGTGGTACATGTTGTGGCATAGTATGAGATGTTGTGCTATATACATTTCATAAATCAGAACTCAGCTGTAGCTGTATGAGACAGTAAAAGTGGCAGTTTCATAGCCATTTTTTATTTACTAAGACAGACATTTGGTCATTTTCTCATAAGCTTACATACAATCTTATCTCTTACATAAGACTTATCTTTGAAACCAGTGGATTTCTTCTCCGTTGGCCTCACTTTTAGATCAGGAAGCTTTGTACATATTCTATAGAGTCAGTGCTACAAACTTGTGCAAACTGCCGAAGCACAGCAAAGAAACTGGTTGCTCTGAGTTTAATCCGCAGGCTGAAGTTCTTCACAAAGTGCCAGTGTTCTCGATCAGAAGTGCTTTCTGAACGGTTGAAAAGCTTCAGAAACCCCCTCCCCTGACACCTTTCTGACGTCGGAAAACAACCACTCCACTCCGAAGAAAAACGTCTCTCTCTAGCTTTCACTTTTTTTTTTTTTTTTTCAATTTAATACCCAGCTGTTTTTGTCAGTTTTCGTGTGAACAACCAAGGGAAACACTTTGAGTGTCTTTCATGGTAGACAGTTTGAAAATACCACAGTCTTCCAGGGTTGGACGTTCAGATCAGGCGTAAAAACGTTTGATTTCAGATGTAGACAGACCACATGTAGTGCAAACCACTTCTCCAGTATTACCAAGTCTGTACATTGCATACACGCCCTGCCTTCTTTGTTGAGAAACCCTTGTGTAATGTTTTAGTGTGATTTAGAGATGGTGGATCATGCTGAAATCCTGGGAGGAAGAGAGGCTCATCTCAACACAAGAAAATGCCTTCCAACCACTGATATAATAATGTGGTTTTAAATGTCATCCATGTACTTAATATTGAACCCTGAGAATTGGAAAATCAATTTCACTATTTATTCATAGGCCCAGTGGCGGACCCAACATGTTTGAGTGGCAGGGGTGAAAAAAACATTAAAAGGGCACCACATTTATGTGGGGGGCAGAAAATCGTGATATATTTATAGTGAAGAGAGGGCACTTCCCCACATTTTTCCCACTGGAAGGGCATCCAAGAGTTTGCTGCGATCGCCCTTTGTACAATATGGCCAGAATTCATAGGTTGCTCTAAAAACATAGGGGGCAGCATATCACTAAAGTAACCAACAACTGCTGCTCTTTGATCCCTATCCTTGGCTGTAGCTAGCTACTGTTAGCTCATTAGTGGCCCAGTTAGCCATGAGGATGTATTTCGACCAATGATTTGTGGAAAGACAAACCAAGACTGTTGTGGTGAGTTTTATTTAGCTTGTGTCCAAATTCAGCTTAAGTCCAGTTTAAATGAAGTGTGTTCGGCAACAAGTTAATGAGGTGATGAAGCTCGTCTTAGTTTGATAAAAGAGAGTAACATTAACATTGATGTTTCTTCACAGCCTGTTGATAAGATTCTTGCCATGTCTTACAAATTGCTCCTTCAACCCTGTGTTTGATGGAAAGAGGTGTATAAAACAACTACAATGTGATATGAAACAACACCTGAAAGCCAACAATTTCACAACACTTTTCAATGGTGAAGGCCACTTGGCAACGCCTGTGAATAGCACACCACAGACTCTGCTCCTCAGCCAGTAGCTCGACACTTGAACACAATCAATAACTTGCTGCTTTCAGTCCAAGGCTGCGCTCTGAAGAATACAGCCTTTGTTGAACTGCCTTGTCTGCAAAACTGTGATGCAGACACCTTGCCATGTTGTCTTACCATTATGCAGCAAAGGTTGCTGAAGTTCTCCCAGCACATGCACAGATGCACCAAAACACACTCTCCCCTTCATGTCTGTCACTTTCTTTCTCCAGCATTCCCCTGTCCTTCATGTCTTCCTTTCCTCCCATCCCTTCTGCCTCCCACATCTCCCCCTCTCCCTCTCCCTCGCACAAACACACACAGTGACAGATTTCCTCCTTTCATCTATGTGTGTGTGTGTCTGTCTCTGTGGATGGTTCTAGCCAGTAATGGGATTGGGCAGATTATGCTCCAGCCATTGTTGTAATGTCCATGTTTTACAAATCTCTCCCTCCTCAGAAACTCTAATGCCAGCTGCCTCACAGAGGATACGAGATGCTGCAGCTGTTTCTCCATCTCTCCCGTCTTCGCTCCTCTCTTTCCGTCTGCCAGTCTTCACTTTTTCGCCGACTTCAAAGCCTAAACAGCCTAATCGAGTTAAAATCTGCTTCACAGATCACTGCACAAGCCGGTGATCGGCTGATAGCTTCCCGGCTTCCAAACAGGAAAGGGACGGGCACTCAGACATTTTTCAGATGCCATTCTTTTGTAATTGACATACTGCGGGATCACAGCTCGCTCATGTATTTGCGTTCTCAAGTGAAAAGCAGTTGAATCTGATATGCAGTCCAGTGGAGGTTAATGAGGGTCTATTCACACTGCAGCACTAATGCTGCTGCCAAGTTAATAATTACCAGGATATTTCATGTTGGTAGAACTCATTCATTCGGTGCCGTTCATATCTCGGTAGGAGTTCAGGAGATCTGGAGAACGGCTGTCAGCTCTGGCACAGGGACGTTTTCACAGCTTTCTGCATTCACAGCAGCAGAAACGCTTAATTGTGTATTTTTTTTGTAACTCTTGTTACATTTTCTTCCTACTGTTTATTTTCTATTATTAATGAGGCTATGAGTGAGGTCAAAAAATGTCTTTTTTCTGTTCACTCCCACGCAAAGGTTCACGTCAACGTTACCACCGCCACATCTTACTATTCATATACTATATACACTTTTCTATAAATTGATTAACCTACAAGTTGTAAAGTTAGAGTTAACTAGACTAGTGACTAGTACTCATTCTGGCAGCAATCTATTGACATGATCAAATCCATCCAGAACCCATCATTTATAAATTATCATCATCAGTTCACATCCTTACCTTCAATGTGTCACACAGATAAAGCACTTTAAGCACCGACAGAGACAAGCAGGCAGACAAGAATAGGAGGATAAGAGTCACATGGTGCACCCTGGTAGTGCAGTTTGTTATGGGCCCATTATGAATAGCCCGAAGAACCTGATATGGAGTGAGAAGCAGAAGAGCACCGGCAGCTTGTGAGGAAGTGCTGGACTACCAAAAAGTAAGACATTAAAGTGCCTGTGCTGCATAGCGGTGAATAGTGGCCCACTTCAAGCACTGAAAGGAAGCACTGCTTAGCTCTGATACCGCAACGCGGGCTTTACAAGGAAGTAGGTAAATACCTCAGAGCTTAAACCTCAGAAAAAAGCTGCCTGTGTATGGTTGAAAAAATAAAGTGAGGTACCAAGGAAAGGGAATGACAAGGCACCTTGTCTTAGATACAAACATCTGCATTGGTGGCCAATGGTTTGGCACTATAGAGCCGGTAGACGTTTTTGTTATTGACACCAAAGTTATGAACCATCATGCATTCTGTCCTTTTAAAAATAAATTGTCCATTGTGGTTGACACCGTTGCATGAAAGGGTTAAACAGATAGTACAGATTATTCTTCTGAATGTGTACATGTCAGTGAGATTAATGCTTGTGCGTGCCCATCAGAGCACTGGGCCTGTGTGTATATGTGCAGTACATGCATAGTGTCTGGTTGCAGATCATTCTCAGATGTGTGTTCATGTGATAATACGAATAACACACAGTTTTCTCTTTGGCAGACAAGATCAAATGTCTAGACTCATACATATGGACTTTTCTCTCCCTCCCTCACACACACATAATGAACTTTAGCTAACTTTTCTTCTCATTATCTGAGCCGGGAACATTCACCGTATTCTGCTCCAAGTATGATTAATGATGTATCGCCTAGATTAAATATCAGAACCAACTACGAGGCTATTTTTCTACTCTCTTAACTCCCTTTCTCTCCCACTCTGCCTGTATTTGTGCCTCTCTCGCGTTCTGCATGTCTTATCGGAGCCTGGGTTGTTTTGTTTTTTTCGTATTTGTCTCTCCTCCCTCTCCGCTTGTATTTTCTCACCCCATCTACGTTCCCTTTACACGGATTGAGGCATATCATGTGTCTGTGTTGAGACACATTTTGAAAACCGCAGATGCTCCGTCTCACACACACACACACACACACACACACACACACACACACACAGAGGCACTCCTTTTTCGTACATCTCCAGTCTTCCAGAGAGTAACCTCTGATGGATGAGTGGCTATGGATAAAGCACCACACATCTGCTCTGTATCACAGTCTCAGCTGGATGTGGAGCGCTCGTGCACAAAGACATTAACACAGCTTGTCCTTGCCGGGATAAATTACTACCTGTGTGCACGCAAAACACATTGCCTCTCCCTCACTTACACACAAATGTGCAGATACAGGAAAACCCAAGTTTTTGAGTAATAAAATAGCATTTCATTGGGAGGTTCTGCTTACTCCAGTCATTTGCTGTGTTTTGATACTGTATATTTACAGTATGATGTATCGCTGCATAGTTCAACCCGAGTCTATTCTCTTCTCAGACCATGACAAATATTTATTTAACCTTCTGCTCAGATAGTAAGCAGAAGGTTAAAACAGCCGACTAGTTCTGGGCAGCGGCCCGGTGTAAGCTCCTACATGGAGGTGAGTAATGCTCTTTTCCTTCTGTAAGCACATTCCCCCTGATCTCACTGTAAATATAAATGCATTTACATTTGCCAACCTGGCAGGTTCTGATTCAGAGAGAAATGCATTATCAGGGTCTCCAAATTGAAATCCTCTCAGAAAACTCTCTAAAAAATAAGACAAAAAAAGGTGAGTTTCTCCCCGGCACTGTAAAGCACAGTAAACAGGATTTAATGCTTAGGTACCCTTCAGAAATCCTCAAGATGAAGTACATTATGCATGGACAAATAGGAGTATGCTGTAGATGCCAGCACTACATGCAGGGAAATGAGACTTCCAAATGTATGCTGTAATATCACATCCAATGCTTTTTCAGCACCACAGGTTTTCAAAACACGTTATTCCTATCTCATAATATATCAGACATCAGTATTTGTACTTGGTTAGGTTTAGGAAAATGTTGTACTTTCGTTTAAAATCAGTGACATAACTGACTTTTTATGTTGACCGACTCATTTACGTAACATAACTTCAGAACAAACAATCTGAAAAATGTATGCTTCCCTTGTAAGCTTGGAGATATTATACAGTCAGTGGCCACTTTATTAGGTTCACCTGTTGAATCTAATGCAGTCCAACTCGATAGCTCAGCAATGAATCTACCTTGACAAAGAAATGAATGTTTACCCAAAACTGACCATTATATGCTTCATAAATGGTTAAATATGAGTCAGACTTATTGTTCTGGATTGCTTTAAATTGTAATACACCACTGTTTAAGTGGCCACCGACTGTATACTGCGCCTGTAAATAAAACATGCAGTATGTAAGTCCACGGCTGGAGCAAGTCCTCTGTGGCAGTCAGCTTGACCCTTTTTGCACTGTAAAAAGGAGTCACATTTACAGTTCAGCAGTTAGTCCCTTCTCCTGTGCAGTCTTTTGCAGGCTCAGCGATACTTACTGTATGTTGTACAACAGTTACAGTGCAACTGTGAGGACAAGGAGTTGTAGCACAAATCCTGCTCTGTCCTGACTAAATCCTGCTGGAGCTCGTTCTGCTTTGTACGTCCACTGGGTATTTTGTCAAAAATCCTCAAGATTTTACGGCGATTAACTACAGTCCAGTATTTCCACATTGTGTGTGTGCGTGTGTGTGTGTGTGTTTGCGTGTGTAGTTGACATGCGAGCTGAACGGAAGTGCCAGCATCATCATGTTACACACAGCAGTGGATTCAGTTAAATGCCTCCGTATTACGGCTACATGTTTGTCTTTTGCATAACATGTGGAGCATTTCATGGCTTAATGTAGTGTAACAAGTAAAACCGCCTATGTCATTATAATTCAATGCGTGTTTCACCCAATCAAGGCGGTTTACATAATACACAGACGCACTGGGCGAGATTGTCTCTTTGCATTTTTGTCCTTTGCGCCTTTTTTTCCCCCTCCCCGCTCCGTTGTCCTGTTCATTAGCTCGAGTTATCTCATTACGTCCGTCCTCGGTCAGTCAGTCAATCAGCATCTCTCCCTCTGGACCACCAGTCGTCTCTAAGTCAACACCATTACCATCCTGAATCCATCACCGTCTGTCTGTCCGACTCTCACAACATGTTCTCCGCCTGTCACTCATAATTCTGTTATTCTCATACGTACATGTGAGTGTGTGTGCGGGTATTGTCGTCCGCGTGTCCTCAGTAATTCGTTTATGCCCCTTGCGTGTGTGTCTGCAGTAATGCTTTGTGAAGGCATGACCAGAGTTCAACTGCAAACTTAACACAGCCGATGGAGCATGAGCGGGCCTCGTCAAGACGAGCACGGGTCGGGGTGAAGATACGGCCCACGAAACACACTCAAGAACACACTTGCACGCATCCGGTGGTAGCTGACAGGCTCTATTTCTCAAACACAATAATGCTCGCATTAGGAACAGCACAAATCAGGTCAATGTCTTACAACTCAAGCGCTATTAAAATCAACATTGGCTACATTACGACTAAGTTGTGATTTATGTCCTCTACACCAGATCACTTGTCTGGGATGGTCAGACTTATTGTTTCATGCATTAGCCTGGAGGTTCACCTTTTATTTCCCAGGGTTCGGGAATTGCAACAGGCACACTAATCATGGACTTGTGAAATTAGAGCAACAAAACGTGATGATTCATGTTTTTGAATTGATTTTCATATCAGGAGTTGGAGGGGAAGGCGGTAGAGTTAAGCGAGAAGACTGTCAAGCCAGCGACTGCAGTTCATGGTTTCAACATTTGTAAGCTTGACACCGTTGGGTATTATTAAGGAGACCTTGGGACATCTCTAGCTCTGCTTGTGGCGACAAAAACAGGTATTTTAAGCCAAAACACACAACTTTTACTGAACTTTTACTGAAGTGGTTTATGTGCCTGAACCTAACCAGAGCGTAAGCACACCATGACAACATAAAATAGAAAATTGAACCTAAAGAAATGTAAAGTTTCAGCATATCCATGGTTTTTTTGCTCAAACATACATTGCCATAATGTATTCTGGCAATTGGGGCTCTGTGATTTCATGTACATGTAAGTGCCTTTAGCGTCACAAAATTGTTGCAAAGCAGGTAGCTTTCAAAGAGACAATCTTGGAACACTTCCAACCCCTCAGCTGAATTCTCCTTGCTTTACATTCTTATACAAGTTATTCAAAAACATTTCCAATCCTAAATGTATTATACAAAAGAAAACTTTAAAAGTACATGGATTTTCCTTATTTTGAGGCCAGATGCTCCAGCTTCAATCTGATACCAACTCTGGCCTTGTGCTGTGTGATGGACCATTTCAAGCAGTGCATGGTGAAAAGACCACCTCAAACAAATTGATTTCTTTTTCTTTTTTCACTTACCCTCACTTCACTGACTTCTGGTCCCATTGTGAGCAGAGGTTGAAGCAGCACCACGGTTCATTCCCCTGAGATGACTAACAAAGCCTATCTATCTATAAAGTTCAGTAAACTCTGGCTCAGAAAGCGGGTTAACCCCTGCTCGGTCACCTCAGGCTGTTGGATAGGTTTAGTTGGGTAGTGATGAAAGCTTAGTGTTTTTTTCGAGGGGACAGGTGGGGGTTTGTTGTTGCATGTGGCTATGGTGTGTCTAAGTTGGTGTATCTGCTGTGTCCGTGTGTTTGTGTGTGTGCGTGCGGTATCTCGAGGACAAAAGATGGATGTCCTTGTCAGCACTGATAGGCAGAGCCGTGTCGAGTTGTCAGGTAGGCAGCAGTCGCAACATCCACAGTGTTCGTGTGTGTCATCACGCCACGTCTCTGCAATGTCACGGCACAGGGATCGACGGGGCAGCAGCCTGTGTCATCAAAATGTATGAGGACACGCCGGTCTCCCTGTCCTCCTCTCTCATCGCCCTCTTTCTCCATCCCTTTCTCTTCAAGTCGCACCGAGACACGACAGTATTTCTCTGTGGAATGAGACTGAAATGCGTCGCCAAAAAGTGTCTAGGCTCACTTCGACTGTCCTTCTCCGAGCTCGTGTCAATGACGGAGAGCAATTGGAGTGAAAATCTTTTCTTTCTCTTTCGCTCTTCTTCCCCTCTTTCTCTTTCTGCTACGTCTCACTTTCTGACAAGAGAGCAATGCAACAGTGGGCACACTCAGGACCTGTATCAAGGGAGGGTGGGCGCAGAAGACAGAAAGACAGGATCAGCTCAGCACGGGCAGACAGGAAGATAATGAGAATAGATAGCAGCAAGACGACCCTCTGTCAGCATCCACCTATAGACACACACATACACCAGAGAGAGGGACTGATACATCCCAATCAAGTGACAATGGCAAACAAGTATTTCTTCAGTGTTTGTTTCTATCTTCCATCATGTTTTCCGTAAGTCTCCCTCTCCTGCAAAGCAATACAGTTTGGCAGCCATCAATTGCATAGGAGTCATTTATGAGCGGAACACTGTGTCGGACCGATTGAAGCAAATGTGCTGCTGAAATGCCCACTTGTTGTTACTGCTGCATTGCAACCCGTCGAGTCTGTTTGTCATTATTAGCCGATTGAGACCCACTGCTGCCGCGAGCACGAGGAGTGCCAGCGAGCCGACTGCCAAGATACTGTTGTAACACCAGCACAGGGAGACTCAGCCAGGACGGATGGAGTTCGACTGCGAATGTAGGCAAACCGTAGAAAACATTGAGCAGATTGTGCATGTCAGGGGTGCCACGTTTCAGTGCGAGCGTAGGCGCTGTGTCACTCATGTTGAATCATCGCGAGGCGAAAAGAAATTATAGTTCTGTAAGTCTTGCTTGAGTCGACTGTTTAATTGTATAGAAATGTCAATTATTTGTGGAATAAATACCCAACAAACCCAATGGCAGGGGTCCAATTGTTACTGGGAACATGCTTTTGGTCTTGTGTGCATGAATCTGTTCACAGCTCATCTCGCATATTATGGACTGGACCATCAGCCTCTTCTTTTTTGTTTGGATTCTTGTTTCCTTGAGGACACTTGGTACTTTTAAGGGTACCAAGGTTACCAAGAACCTATTCACATTTGATAAAGTGCCAAGTTTTGCTTGTGTGAGTCTATATTTCAATCTTTTTTAGCAGTTTTTGCAATTCCACGACGTGCTTACGAGCTACAAAACGGTAACGGTAACCGGTAACGCTCAACACAAGGCTTACCTAGTCTGTTGTAGGTCCGATTTGGCCTCTGTCATGGCTCAAAAACTGACGTACTTGGTAGAAAAAGTTTTTATCTTTGAACCACAACATAACAGATATGTTATGATCCGTTAAGTTAGGCACAGTACAAAGTGAATAAACCCACGTTTTTGTAATCTTCCCAGCCATCTTGATTGTAAGCCTGTAAGGTTGAGATCTGAACTCTATTGAACGCAGCCTTCTATCTGTTCATGTTTTCAATCAAATGTTTTTTCAATCAAATATGTCAAATATATTTTTCCAAGACACCAAGGTGAAATATTCAAATGTCTTTTTTTTTTTTGTCAGACTAACATCCAAGGATATTTAATTTACAAGCCAAGAAAAACATCAAATTTCTCACAGAGTTGTTGGCGTTTTTGCTCGAAGGAGATCAGAGGAGTTCAGAGCCACACAAGCAGCTCTGTGAGGCTGCCATGGTCATTGTAATGAAAGCAACTGTATTGGGCAAAGTAGATTAAATTTTAACCTGCCAATGGCACAAAATGAAATGTTAGTTGATAATTACAAAGCGAAAACTTCTTGGGAACATACATGTCGGACCAAAATTTAATGACAATACACCCAATAGTTGAAATGGAAATGTTAAAATGAATGGACTTACTGACCGGCCAACATCTCCATGAACCTTGTCATTAAAATGGCTTATAAAAATAACAGAAACACCTGATTGATAATCAAAGTTCCTGATTATTTACTGTTAATTGACTTGTTAATCCACTTATTGTTCCAGCTCCGTTTCCTTAAAATCACTTAGTTTACATTGATGTAAAACAATTGCTTACATTTGAGAAGCTGAAAACAAGAAATGTATGGTATTTATGCTTGATATGTGAATATAAGTCAATTGACTAATTATTGGATCAAAACATTTCTGAATTGCTATTGATCGTTATTGGTGGTCTTGATTTTACCACAGTGTTTAAGGGCCATTGTAGGGAAAAAGGGTAATATTCAGAGGGAAAAAACATGGTTTCTCGACCAAAAGAAACTTTTGGGTTTCTTTTTTTCTCTCAAAATAAAAAAATAAATCTCTCACTGAGGAAATGTCAGACACTGAACACAGCACTTGTTTTATGTTCCATAGATAAAAAAATTGAGTGTTCATGATAAACTTTTGGTCGAACAGGTTCTCATATTCCTCACAGTCAGATTCACCTTTGTGGGCTAGTCATAGCTTTTAAGTCACAGAGCAGTTCGAAAGCTCAACCTCCTTTCAACGCTGTATGTGTAAACTTTTCTCTTCCCTCGTCGCTTTCAAGTCTTCCAAGGTCGGGACTGTAACTGTAAGACGAGTACAAAACTATCAACATTTTGGCCTTGTGCAGGCTCCGGCCTCACAAATCATCCTGAGCTGTATTCAAATAAAAATCTAAAATGATTTGTGTAAAATAAAAATGGGATGTGCCCCTCTGGATTACAGCACCGCCATTACCGCGTTGCAGTCCTCTTTCCTTTAAACACCCACGGATGGCTTCTCCTCGAAGCACTCCTCCTATATGGCATTTAAACAATTAGGCAGCGCACACGGAGCTTTACAGTGATTTAAGAACAGCCACGAGGCATGAAGCAGACGCAAGCTGCTTATTGCTTTTTTAATCATTTCATGTTCATAATCTGACATGCAATACAGTTCTTAAGGAGTACTTGAAAAGCTGAACAACACAATAAAAATGGTAAGTATTCCTATAAACAAGCAGTTTCCATTTGTCTTACAGCTTTTATTGTGTTTCAGCCAATCAAGGACAACGTTTTTAATCATACTGGCTATCATATTTTATTTGGAAAACGTTTACATCAGATCCTGGTTAGTAAATACATCTAGACACTTTATAACAACCATCATTAATTATTGGTAAGTTGTTATGTTATGTTATGTTATGTAGTTAATTGAACTTAATAGTTTGTTATATTACTGTTTACAATTTCACTGTTAACAAATAATTAAAATGCTTTATTAATTATTTATTAAGCAATGGCAGTGGTCTATAAACATCAGTTGCAGCTTTATAATGGCCTTCCAGATAATGTCTACGGATGAACTACACTGTATTTATTAACTATTTACAAAATATCACACACATCAGTTGCAACATTACAGTAAACAATTTTTAAAATAGGTTTGTAAAGCATTTTTATTGTTTGCTAACATGCTAACAAGCTGTTAACTGGACGTTTAACTGTCAATTTCCAATTTATTAAGGATGGTTACTATAAAGTGTCAAAAACATTAATAAAATAATAGATTTTTAGTCTCCTTGCCACAACACACACTTCTATGCTTCAACCTTCAGCCTCCTGCCATACCACAAAGTGATATTTAACTTTTCAATGATAAGTCACGTTATTGTAAAACCTCCCAGCTTTGACTCTCCACTATTACTGAGCACCTGAGCACGCTCCCAACGTAGGCATGATGTACTTTCCGCCCTCTGGGGTCACTTGACAAAAGCCAAAGCTAAGTACACTCTCGGATGAACTGAAGAATGTTTTCAATCATAAATCCTTGAAAACAGTGTAAAGCAGAAGCTGAAAGAGCGGATTTGTCTGAAAGAGAATTAAAAACGACTTAACTTTGCGCTTTGTCCGTAAGTGACAGATGTTGAAAGCAGCCTTGCCTGCGCGTGAAGGAGGTGTCGGCTCTTTTCTATCTTTTCATGAAGGAAAATCATCTCTTCAGTCTTTTTGCTTGGTTCTTAATTTCTTTAAAAAATAGAAAATCTCCTCATTCCATATTTTCTACATGTTTCTATGTGTAGCCTATATGTATAGTGTATGTGTATCTCTTTCTCATAGCAACTGCATTGATTATGCTTGTACGGTCATGAGTACTGGATGTGATGTGGGCGTGTGTGTGTGTGTGTGTGTGTGTGTGTGTGTGTGTGTGTGTGTGTGTGTGTGTGTTGTGTGTGCACTCATGCATGAAACTCAGTGAGACAGAGTAATTTATTCTGTCTCACCCAATCGCAACAATGCAGGCTTAGATGTGACAGTACACGTGTGTGTGTGTGTGTGTGTGTGTGTGAGAGAGAGAGAGAGAGAGAGAGAGCAGGTGTAATAACGTCCTACCAAAGTAGAAGAACTCAATCTGTGGAGCTCATATTCTCTGTTTGTCGTCTCTCTTCCTCTCTACATCCTCTCGAGTCCCGGTCCTCCCAGCCTCCTCTCCCTCCCACTCACCTTGTTTCACAAACTTTTGTTTTGTTCGTGCTTTTCATCTCCTGCTCCGTGCGAACAAATGGAGAGGAAGGTACTGTACGCCACGAAGCCTCGCGGAGCTCGTTCAGAGAGGGTGTGAAAATGAGAAGCGGTGAAATTTTGATGGCGCGTACATTTTTTGTTTATTCATGTTTGTACTGAACTCCGTCCCCCATGTGTGGAATCACACTTTTCTAATTCTTTCACTCTCATGCCCTGACTGCTGTCTCTTTTCTGCTATACTTTTTTATTTCTGTGTGACCCATACTGGATTTGTGAAACAAATAACATAGTTAAGATATAACTGTCTGGTAACAACATATCAGTTGGTATTTGTTTAGTAAAAGAACGGGTTGTGTTACATCGAATGTTCACTTAAAAATTAGCTGAGGGCAACAGAGAGTAACATAGATCAGAGATTCCCCCAAGGTCTTGTTGTGAAATCTGAGTTGTATGTTTGAGGTCCAATCCTTATGTCCGTCTATTATTTTGATAGAATCAGTGGGTGGCTGTGAGTTTTGTTCCCGTCGCCACCTTTTAGACAACAAGTGATTGATTTGCTTTGACCCCTTTTGTGATTTGTGCAGTGTTTTGTTAGTTTCCCTAGCTGCGACCCCTGTCCTTCAGTTTGAACATTGGTAGTAACATATGTCCACATCTCAACAAACTTCATTGCAAAGACCTAGTTGTTTTTACATATTTTAATGCAGAAATGTTACATTTTGCATCTTTAAATTAATTAATCCATCAACTGATTTTAAAAGCGAATTCACATTCAGTCTGACATTAACCGAACAAAAACAAACAGTAGAGCTGTGGATTTAGTCCAGACGAAAATAGCCAACAATCAGATCACCTTTATGTTTGCCCAGATTGGCCACGATTGGCTGCAGATTCACCAGCCGATAGCAGGAGAGAGGATGTGAAAGAGTTGAGAGAGTGCGATGTGTCGTAGGACTAGCATCAAAAACTGCAAACAAAAAATGCTGAGTACTCTCTGGTGGACAAACTACGGCTAGTATAAAATGTGAGAATGCGAGAGCTAGAATCTGTCGACATATCCGCCACGCCGACGTGTTAGACAGGCTCTCTTCTTTTGCTGCTGCCATTTCCTTCTGCCTCTCTATTGCTCTCTCTCAATATCCGCCTCTTCTCCCCCCCGCCTGTTTCTCTTTTTGACTTTTGAATTTAATCGGCATTCATTCAAAAACAATGCCCCAAAAGCAGCATATGAAATGTGTATATTTTTAAAAACTCGCAAACGAGCCTCCAAACCTACTCAGCCTCTGTCTCTCCCTCGCCGTTGTGTAACGGTTTATCATCTCTCCCCACACTGACAGACGGACGTGGCTCCAGACCCCAAAATAGAGCCTCTCTCATCCCACTCCTATTCAACGATTGGTGTCGGCAGCCAAGAGGAGCTCACACATGCTGACACATGCATGCACCCGCACACACACGGACGCACTCAGATAGGTGAATGCGAACATTTATACACACATCACGTCGACAATAAAGAGGTTAAGATCATATTGCGTTGAGTTTACGTAATTCTCTCATCAGGACGAGAACGGAACAGCTGGGCGAGACACTGCCAAGCAAGATGCTACCTGTTGAGACCAGCGTTCACCTCACGTTTCAACCACCGTTTTTGAGGTATTTTGAGATTGATGCCAAGCGAGAGACCGCTGTTTGAGACTACTTCAAGATCACTGTTCCCTTCCAGTTTCAACCAAAATTTTTGATGGCTGCCAAGCGAGAGACCACTGTTGGAGACCACCCTTCACTTCCCGATTTAATCAACAAAATCAGGTACTTTTAGATATGACTGCCAAGCGAGAGGCCACGGCTTGAGACCACTTCAAGACCAGCATATGCTTCCTTTTTCAATCAAAAAAACCAGGTACTTTTAGATACGGCTGCCAGGAAAGAGGCCTTTGTTTGAGTGAACTTTTAAACCACCGTTCTCTTCCAGTTTCAACCGAAAAAAGCTGGGAATTTTTTAAGTGGATGCCAAGCGAGAGACTGCGAGTGGATGCTGTTTGAGACCTCTTTCAGACCATTGTTCGGTTCTCGCTTGAAGCAACAAAACAAATATTTTAAGGTGACTGCCAAGCAAGAGATCACAGTTTGAGACCACCTTTTGCTTCCTGATTCAATCAACAAAACTAGGTGCTTTTAGATATGACTGCCAAGCGAGAGACCATTGCTTAAGACCATTTTTGGACCACTGTTCACTTCACGTTTCAACAAACAAAAATCTGGTGTTTTTAGATGGATGCCAAGCAAAAGAGCACTGTTTGAGACCACCTTTGTCTTCCAGATACAATCAACAAAACCAGGAGATCTTCCAGCCGTGGTTGTGGTGGTAAAACTGAGCATTTAAAACCCAGAATTGAAACATAAAGTTCAAATGTAGGAAGAATTTCCAACATATCCACAGTTTATAGAAAAGTACAATGTCTACATTTATTGTAGCATTTGGTTGCTCACAACAAAACAGAATGGAACATAGACGGCGGGGTTTGTTTCGGCCTGTCATTATATATCTCGCCTAATTAATCTCTCCCCTCGTGTCTCCATTGACTCTTTTACTCTTTTATCATCCGCTTTTACCTTCACCCTCCCTTTTGTCTTCTGTCATCTCCCCTGTTTCCCCTCCCTCTATCTCCGCCGCCATCTCTACCTCCATCTCCCCCTCCAGAGGAGTCCTGCTAAAACTGTCTAATTATGCCACAGATTACACACACATTCCGCCTCTGTGGTGAATTATGGAGAAATGAAATAAGTTATCTCAGTTACGCGTTTAATCTTTCAGACATCTCCAAAATCTGATGCTTGTCTGGAAAGTTTCTTGGCCGAGCTGCAATTGGTGTGGAGAGGGAAAATGTGTTGCGTCACATCAAGCTCTAGGGAAATGTAGATGACGAGCTGAGATTACTTTGACTCTGATGAGTTTCACATACAGAACTCAGATGTCATTTGAGCAACAACAACATATGGTCGGGATGCATGCAAGTTGTGTGTGTGGGTGGTTTTGTGCGCTTTTAAAAGGAAAGGGAGAAAGACCATTTTAAAGTTCATAATTGTTTATAAGTGCAACTTTTATGGGCATTTAACCAAGTCACTTAACAAAATACATCCAGACTTGCTTCCATTGTATGTTTGTATGTTCGAAAATGCACGTACATGATGTTTTCTTCATGCCTGTGGTCACAAAACCTCTCCCATATGCTCGATATTTATGGTTATTTGTGTATTCTGTCAGCGTGTGACCTTTTTGAATTGACCTTTAGCAATACACAGAACGTCCCAAGAGCATCTCAGAGCGGGCTCAAAATGATGCCATGCATCAAAGTGGCCTCCCACACCATAGAAATTAGCCTCTTTTATCATCGCTTGTGCTCAAGGTCAAAGTATTGGTAAGCATGGCCATTATGGGTCAACGGGAGCCTCAGTTGCACTCTGACAGGCCAATTACCCCATTAGATGTGCAGGACGGTGTTTGCCCGCTGGCTCTTACATCTTTAAAGACTCGGTGCACACCTCTTTTGTCTTTATCAGTGGGGAGATCATTCGTTTGAATATAGGAGTCATTGGGTGGAATAAAGATTCTGCAGTTTTTATATTGTTGATAAATTTGCAGAACATTCATAAAATACAAAGTCCAAGAAGACTCGAAAGTCTACTTCCTAAAACTGAAATATATTTTGTTTTACCTCATTTCAACTTATGGCATCCACATATATGCATCTGTGCCTGTGTTCATTCATTTTTACTGCAAAAAGTGCCTTTATGGGAAGAGTTATTGTAGTAAAACAGCATTTATATGTACATCTGTGATATGGCATATTTAACTGCCGAAGCGGGGAAGTTGTTTCAATGTGAAAATGACCGACCGTGAAATGTGCCACAAGGTAAAGACTGATGATTGTGTTAAAATGTAATAGAAGAAGTATAATCTGAATAGAAACACACACAGTTACTTGTTCTTGACTCCCTCTCTCTCTATCTGACTTCATCCCTTTACACCTTGTAGCAGTGGATAAAGGAGTTTGAATGGTCTGCCAGTAGCCATCTGCTAATCATGACAAATTACTCTCTTGTGACCTATTCACAATGTGTGTGTCTGTCTGTGTTTCAGAGAGAGAGAGAGTGAAAGAGAGAGAGACAGGGTCAAACAAGAGAAAATCGTTGAAAAAAAAAGTTGAGCTTTGTAATTACAGTTCTAATGTAACTGCAGTTATCCTTCCAGTGAGATATTCATATGAAGGTCCTGAATAATTGTTTACATTAAAGGAAAAATGTTCATTTTAGTACATTTAGTACTTTTATTTATGGTCGGTACAGGACAAAAACAATTACCCAAACTGAATCGGCTTTATAGAGCTTTAGCTCCGTCCACAGTGCACGCCTTTCATTTGCAATTAAAGTGCTCCTTGTGGCTCTATATTGTAAAATAATCTGACTGTAAGTTTGCAGTAATCGCTGGCTACTGTGACCGACATTTTTACAGGATATTATAGGAAAGTGACAGCTCCATACTGGGACTTCACAGTCAGCTGTGCTCTCAAACTACAGCGATGTGGCAGGATGCTGTTGCAGAATTACCAGACAGACTGTGAGAGTAATGCAGCTCGGTATGAATGCAGCTCATACCCTTCTTTGTAGCTTTCTCACATAACATAATGCGTTTAGAGCTGAAGGAAAGTTGCACCAGTGTGCCCTTGCAATGGGATTAAAATGACAAAAAACAAACATAAATATCAGACACTGTACAACCTGATTTCCTTGTACACTGTTCATTGTAGGGGTGGCATCATTTGAAATGCATCTAACATACTACAACTCGTACTTGTATGAAACAGAGTGCATCACTGAGTAAATGTTACACAGAAAGCTGTGGCTGACTGGCAGTATTTGTGTTTAGGTTTCCCCGCAGTGCAAGCAGAGACGCTGTGGAGAGATTCACTGCGGCCAGCAATGAGGGACGGATCGTTGGGAGTTTTAAGTTGACTGCCAAGTAAGTACTTGCGTAGTCCAACACTGCGTTTGGAATAACTTATAGTAAGATCCAACCAGGTCCTCTGCTTAATGAGCATCTTAACTCCAGTTCAGAGAGCACGCTGCATGTAGGATACTAAACACAAAGTTAAAGTTTGCCTCGAGCCATGTTTCGATGCCATAAAACCCAAATGATTATTCTTTCAAACAGCCCATGGTCTATACATCTGGATGTTAATTGATTTTTGAATATTAAGTACAGGAGGTCATTCTTCGCGTACATCATGTCGGAATGTGGGAGCAACATGGACGCCAAAAAGAAGTTGTTTTGCATTTATCGCTCAGAGCGTTTAGACAACAAGTTCACAGCTGTCTCCATTAATTAAGTGACAAGGAGAACAAAGGAAAAGATACATTGACTGTGCAATACACGACTTTGGTGAGAGTTTAACCCAATGTTGATGACGTCAACTAGACAACTCGTGTGATTTTCACTGACTTTCCGAGTTGTCTCTTGTTTCGAGAGGGCATTCACTTGAATTTTCCCAGTCGGAAAAACATTTTTCCAATAATTCCAACAGCAGATGAAAGCACAGCCAGCTGCAGTCGTGATAAGAGCAGGTCAAATTCTCTGTATGCTAGTGAAAGTTGCTTCAATGCTTCCGTTCTTATCCCCTTAAGCATAGGGTACACTGGACCATCCTTTACAAAGTCAAAGGAGATAATACCATCCCAAAAGTCTTTGTGGCCCGAGTGCTCTTCTCTTAGCACCTTACGATTCTCTGTCACATCTTTCCTAACCCCATGACATTTTCCATCAAGGTCAAGGAAACGTGTTTAGGAAAAGATATTTTGGCACTCACTGTCACCTACTGAGGCAAAGTCTCCACATAGGGACACGGATTATCTTCTCGGCTCAGGCCTAATTTGTGGTAGTTCATTGTCAACTTGCCTTTTGTAGCTGCCAGTGTTTAGTGTAAGCACAACTAATGGGGATACTGATTATTTATCCTTACCCTTCCCCAGCCACACAAAAACAGCCATTGTTTGGTGTTTTGTACTGTAATAAACACAATAGGTATTCATACAGTGCCTACCTCCATTTCCACTCACTCTATATAAGCAGCATGGATTTTCAAGCTCCTGACTGGGCCGGGGAGATTAATGCAGACAGGCGTAGGATATGAAAATATGATTTACTGTACTGTGGTTTGACAAAGTAGGGGTATGCATAATAGTGATTCGCCATTTCTTTATTGTGAAAGTACACAAGTCAGAATCAGGCTTCAGTGTGCAAACTGGTCTGTCAGTCAAGAATGGGAAAATGCTCCGTGACTTCCCAATCCCACATCATCTCCTTCTGATAAACACAGGCCTTTCGTGGCCCTTTCATTCAGCTCGGCAGCAGCAAAATCGCTGTGTTTTAAAAGATATGAACGCTGTTTGTGTCTGAACAAGGAGGAAATTCACCATTTTGTGCAGGGACGCTGAACCTTAGTCGCATCTAGACTTTATTCAACCAAAGAGTACTGTGGGGTTAAGTCAATTATTAACAGTGTGAAGCCAGTTTGTGCATAATTTACATTCTGCCTCCGAGCAAGCATTTAGCTGTGTTGATTGCACTGTACTCAAGCCCGAATTGAGTTCATTTTCATTCGTTGCAGTAATGTGAAGTCTAAGGACTTCCACTGGGTCACCGCTTTGCTTTTCTGCTAATAGTTCTTATAGAGTAGACGGGAGAGGTGTCATTATGAAAGAAAAGGTTGTATCTTATATTGATACTTTACTCGCCAGAGGCCACCACACGACACCGGCTGACTCGCTTGTTTTAACAAGGGATTGACTGAGCAAACAAGTTTTTCATATTGCGATCGCCTTCCGGGAAATGAACCCAAAGTGAGTTACGGATCCTCCACATCATCCATCACCATCATTTAGTTTTCCAATCGTTCCTCAACACGTGTAAATGCGAAAGACGACACGGGGCGGCTCGTGCGTCCTTTAGTCGTCGTGCAAACTCACATATCTGCCCACATACAAAACTACAAACACGCACTTTCATTCCCACACACACGTCATACACACAACAGCTGTCTGTGCTTCTGTGTACAGCGAACAAGGAAACATGTATTCCCCTGAGGGCTTGGATCTTGTGTTATCGTGTTCACTGAGCTCCAGCACTTCACAAAAGACTCCAGTTTTGCTCCACATGTCACAATCCGTGTTTCAGTGCAGCGTTCCTTCCTTTGTAATTACATGAAGTTACCGTACGCCTCGTCCCTGTAATGTCTGAGTGAGTGTGTGCGTGATGGTGTGTGGAGTAGTGTGTATATATTCTGGTTACCTCTATTGTGTGTACGACCATGATTGCTTATTGTGTCTTTTGTGTGAGTGAATGTTTGTGTAGTGTAAGACAGCAGACATTTACTTAATGAATATGTCATAAATCATTATTCTAAGACTGGAGGAATGTGACAAAATGAATGGAGCTGTCGCTGGATATTGTAATTTGGTAAATAATCTCCATTCTTTCTTGAGTGATGTTTTTGAGTTTGAGAGAAAATGGAGGTGTCAGACTTAAAAGTAAAAAGAGAGGGAATAACCAGGCAGGAGTGTAAAAAATGAGGAATGAAATAAGAGTGTGGGAATTAGGGAAGACAAAGGCAGCATGAGAATCAAAGTCGAGAGAAGTAAAGAAGGCATGAATGAATTAGCTAAAGCCAGACAGACGAGATGAAGAGACACCTTCACTCCACTTGCACTGATGAAGATAATGAGGGATTTGTGTTTGATACAGAGATGGTAGCAGAGGAAGAAGCAAAGCAGAGAACTCTGGAAGTTTTATGGTTTGTTGGATGAATGGAGTTGGGTGTATCAAAGGAAAGCTTTAGTGTGGCCAGAAGCTGTCAGCGTCAAAATCTCTTTAGGTTTTGAAAATTCAAACAAACGCTGATATTTTAAAATACACAGCTGAAGCCAAGCAAGCTAGCTACATCTGATTGTTTTGTACACTTGGTGAAAGGCTCAGTCGTTCCACAAGGACAGGGTGAGGTTCACCACTTTGTGAAAAACTGCATGGGCAAATAGTCCAATAGTCAATGTTTCTCAAAGCATAAATGCAAGGAATTTCAGGATTTCACTTTGTACGATCGTAAACCATCGTCAAAGAATTCAGATAATCTGAAGGCGTTGGATGTGGCATCTACAATTGCAAGTGCAAGTACTCTACAATGCAAAGCAAAAGTCATACATCAACAACATCCAGAAATGCTTCTGGCTTCTCCAGCATTTGTGATGGTATGTGGGTGTTTTATTTTTCATGGCATGGCATTGATGACATTCATCACCTTGTTACAATGCCGTGTTCTGCTGGAAAACCTTGGATCCACCTAACCATGCACGTAAACACCGTTGCAAGCCATGTAACACACACACACACACACACACACACACACACACACACCCCTTCATTGTAACGGCACTCCATGCTAGAAGTGGACCCTAAAAACATGACAACAAGCTCAAAGCCTCGATGTGGCCAGATCACAATTTGATCAACCATCCGAAGGACATGCGGGAACAAGTCCAATCCATGGAGGCTCCACCGTGGATCGAACTTGGCTCCGACCCATCGAGGCATGACCACAGGACCTCAGGGGTTTTCCTGTGGTGTCTGGCACCAAGGCATTGGCAGCAGATCCTATGAGTCGTGCTTGTGAGGTGGGACCTACTGCTTTAAACAACACTATGGTTAAGGCATGGCAAAGGTTGGGAAACTATTACTAAAAAGGCAATGGATGGATGTTGCTATAGAACTAAATGAACAAAGCTTCCTGCCACTCTCATTGCCCTGCAAGCCATCCAACAGTGCTCCTCTACTCACCAAACTGAGTTGAACAGTGTGTGTGACTATCAGCCCTGCAGCAGAGTGCCTTTATCATGGAGCACCTGTGACACTGGCATAGTGATTCCTCTGAGACTGTGTGCTGCCAAAATAAATCACATGCATGGGGAGCACTGGTATGTTGGTGTGTGTGTGATATGGTGGTATAATGTGGGGGTGATGAGGGGTTGGCTGTTTTTTTTGTGCCTTTGTGACATTTACGATCCATTATCCAGGGCTTAGCGTGAAGAGAGAATTGACTTCTCACAAGAATCAAGAAGTGATGAAGGGTATTAAGGCAGGGAGGAGCCCTAGATTGTATTTTTTTTATTATTATCTTCAAATCTTTGTTTACCACATTGCTACCATTATATTAGATGATACACTTTATAAGTTGTGAAATGTATTAAATAGAAAACAGCAACAGTCATTGTTGGTGATTAATTGTTGAGTTTTAAGTTATTTTCTATATGAAATGTTAACAAATGAGTATTTTTAGCCAAAAAAAGTACAATCTATCATGAGCCTGTGCCACAAAGCTATTATAAATTAGTCAGTGAATCAATTAAATACTTTTAGCTTTTTAGAAACTTCAAATATAATATTTTGGGCACTTCTACTGGATTAAATTGTAAAATGTGGGCATACTGATCTTTTTTCTCAACACTATAGACAGATAATGTACCAAGCCACCTGTTAAGATGCACCAAAATACATGATATGAACGATACACTTGGCGAGAACCCCAACCACATTTTAAATGCTTTCTACGCTCATGTTTACTACACTGGACACTGTTCTCCACATTCTTTGGAAATTGAATCAAACCACATCCGGCGTTTGTGTTTGTCCGAGTGTGACTTGTTTGTTTTGTCCTGCGTATGTGTACTGTAAGCCTGCAGTGCAACCAATTCCTCCTGTCTGCGTGGTGTGCAAACATGTATTTGTGTGCATATCACATGGTGTTAGGCATTATTTTCACTAGAGAGAGAGGACTGGAATAGAGTCCACAATAGATATTCCTGAGAAAAAGAAGTGATTATTCTGCGAAAAAAAGAATAGAATAAGCCAAACACACTGAGAGCTTGAGACGGCGAGGGAGAGAGAGAGAGAGCGTGAGTGAAAGAGAAGGAGACAGGCTGAAAATGGATATCATAGAAAGTGGGAAATACAGAGAGAGAGACAGCGAGGCGGAGAGCTGGGGTATGCAGCCATAATATCAAACTTGTCCTTCTCAAATATAGGAGCCGTAAAATGAGAGGAGAGAGAAACAGGAAAGACACACTGACACAGGGTGTGAGAGCATATAAAAGTGGAGAAATCCAAATTGCACTTTTTAAAGCTCAGCACATAACCCCTCGCACAAATCTTCCCTCTCACGCGCACACCAACCGCGCTCGCCTCTTGACTTGACAGCAGAGAGGCAGGCAGGGGATGTCTTAGTTGCATAATCCAATGTCTCAGTTGCATAAACACGCTGCTTTTAGATGTACGTGTGCTTTTGTCTGTGAATTCCATCTCACTGATGGTGCTCCAGCTCACCGTTCATGTCTGCTGGCTCCAAATGCCGTCGAAGCGCTGAAGTAAACTGAAGTACCACAGCACCATCTGTTGACGGCGGCGGGCGATGACGGCCGACTGCAGCAGCAGTGCAGAGGGAGCACGAGATGTAAAGAAGCCTCAGTGTGTCGAGTGGCACTAAATCCACTTTGATCCTGTCTCCTCCCACTCATTTGCATGATCCCTTTAGATTGGCTAAATAGGTTTATATACATTATGATCCTGTGCGCTGCAGGCTGTATGCTGGTTAATATTCTGCAGCTTCCTTTTAGCTGTCAGACATCTCTGACAGCAATGTGAATTCATCTGTCAATGTAGGTTCTTTTAAGGGGGATGGTTACTGGATATTAATCTTGTTTCTTGTTTTTCAATGGTACTATCAAATACATACTGGACACACACACACACACACACACACACACACACAGTGGAGTCCATAAATCTTTGCTTTTTTCACTCAAGCACACTGATTTGTAATTAATAAATTACCCCGGGGTGCTCCTTTGCAGCTTTGATGTGAGGGAGCTAACAACACCAGACGCGCTGTAAGAAATACATAAACTAACATGAACTTTATGAGTTGAGTTGATGAGTTTTTGAACATTTATAAACAAGGTAAAAGCACAAGTATACAGAAACAGGAAGTAGCAAAGGGCAAATATGTGCATGTCAGAGCGTCCTTCACTGCTTGCTAAATCCGAGTGGAATAAATGACAGAATAAATGTATCTGGTAAAGGGAATATTTTTAAAACATCAGCCTGATCGGAGGGATGTGATGATGGTTGTTTTGCATCCAACTGACAGGCAATAGAGAGCTAAAATGGACTGAGAGAAAGTTGAACCTGGACGTGGGAAGACTCTTTCCAATCATACCCAGCAGAACGTAGTGAAACTTGTTATCTGCATTTAACCCCGAGGAGCAGCGGGCAGCCACAGTGCACTGCCCCAGGACGAACTCCAGTTCTAGGCCAGTGCCTCGGTCAATGGCACTGGCATGTGAAGACTAACTCAAAGAGCATTTTGTAGACAACTGGGCCTGATGGTACAGGACATGATAGGACTCTATCTGATTCAATGCCAAGTGTGCATGGCTCAATTTCATGCAGACATTTCTGGCATTTTGGCTGCTTATACTCATCAGTAAGTTGCTGGATATAATCTGAAAGCTGTAGATACCTCTTGGCTTGTTATGTAGCTGTTGAATTAGCATCCTAGTTATGGTTTGCCTCTTCAGGCCAGCTGGGAGCAGCTTTCTGAGCTGACTGCAAAAAAAACTTGGTTATTATTGTTTGATTCTAAAGCCGATGCACGCTGCCTCTTTTTCTTGCTACTTCAATTTCCTTGCATGGCAATTTAGTCCAACATTAGCTAGCATGTTCGTTTACATCAGTAAATCTCTCAGATCATGTGGTTCATACCATTTTCAGGAGAATGGGTTTTCATTATGAAGTAGCTACATTTTGCTAAAGCAACAATAAACAAATTAGTTAATTTTTCCTAGACTAGAATGGCGATTGGTAGAGCGCATACCTCCGCCAAGGCCCAACAGTCTCCTTTAATTCAAACTCCCTATCTGGCAATGTTAAAGGAAATGAGAAAAAAATCCTGGATCCATTCATCATTATCTGAAACCACTTATCCTTTTCAGGGTCACAGGGGGGCTGGAGCCGATCCCAGCTGACATTTGGGTACACCCTGGATAAGTTGCAAGTTCATCACAGGGCTGTCATATAGGGACAAACAACCATTCACGCTCACACCTATGGAAAATATAGAGTAACTGATGTATATTGCACAGGAAGAACACGCAAACTCCCAGCCAGGTCTTAAACCCGGGTCCTTCTTGCTATGGAATAACAGCACTAACCACTGCACTGCCATGCTGTCTCTCTCTATGCGGATCTGCACTAAAAGTTAATGGGGTCTGCTGTATTCTGGGCCGCGACCCATCCTCCAACTCAGTTTTGTAGGAATCTGTGTTGTAGTTTTTGTGTAATCGTGCTCACAAACCAACAAACTGACACGGTTGAAACACAACCTCTTCCTTGACTGAGGTAATAAGTAATGGTTAGTATTTGGTTCAGAATAAAATGTGGTTATCACTGCTTATATTTAGGATTAAACATAATTATTACTAGTTTTCCTACAAGTATCCTTATAAATGGAAAATGGATTCTATTTAGATCATGCTTTACTAGAATACCGAATACTTGGATCACTTTTACAACACACGCCACATTCACCCATTTACACACACATTTGTTGCTGCCATGCAAGATGCCAACCTGCTCATCAGGATTTTTTTTGTCTACCTCTCATCATCTAATTCAATCAGCTTCTGTCATTCCGCTCTGTCTCTCCGAGTGTTCGATTCCGCCCCTCCATCTCACTGTCACCTCTCTCTTTAACGGCGCAACGCTGCTCACATCCACATCTCCTGATCCGTCTCACTCTCTCCCAGCCCCTATCTCCTCCACTCCTGTTGTCTCATTTCCTGTTTGTTGCTCCCCCAGTCTCTCCCTCTAATCTTCATCCTTACATCGTTTATCTCTCCGTCTCATTCCCTGCTCCCAGAGGCCCTGACAGCATGAAGGATTTATCAGGGGACCGAACAGGCTGTATGTGAGGATGTGCACGTCCATCAAAAAATAACTGTCACAACCGAACATGCATAACAAAGTGGAGTGCAGTCGTGAGCACAGCTAATGATCCTGTGAGGCGGAAACAAACAACATACATTTAGGAACATACTCAACATTTACTAAAATAAGGACAACATAGTTTTTGTGTTCATTACTACAGGTTACTTTTGAAATGATCACAACCCAGTCACCAGAATAAATGTTAGCAGTGTACATTCCTGCAAAACACAGATATGCTGAAACTTAATGTTTCTTTATAACGCAAATTTAGTTTCTTGAGGTACAATTTTCAATTGACAAGGCTGAGCTTATGCTCTGGTTAGGCTTAGGCACTAAACACACTTGGTTATGGTTAGGAAAACATCTTGTTTTAGCGGAAACAACCTGCTTTGGTTGCCACAAATACGGCTGGAAATCATCCCGAGGTCTCCTTAAAAATATCCCGTGGTTTCACACTTGAACTGCGGTTACTGGCTTAGCAGAGTTCTTGCCTAACTTCCACCACCGTCCCGTCCATCTTGATAATATGGGAGTCAAGTCATAAATATGTAATGTTGACGTGACATGTATTGTAGAAATGTTAATCTGGTATGTAGCCTATGACACGTACAAACTTGAACGTGTCAGTGGTTTGCAGAAATGTTAACTGCCAACATTTTGTCCTGGCTGGTAATCACCAACATTTTCAGGCTAAGCTAGCTGCTGCCAGTAAATCCCTTGTAGGGCTGTCTGCTCGCTAAATCGCAATGTCTCATTTTTCTGTTTCTACATGTCTTATATACAAAACACATGTGGGTGTGAAGGATTAGGAGTTGTTTTTATTTCACATTTATTCAACCATTAAGTCCCATTCGGATGAAAAATCTGTTTTGGGCCTACAGAAGGGACCTGGCAATGTTAGCAGCCATACAAAACATATTGAAATGCAACATATATAACAGAATGTAAAATAAAAAGAGTGGCCTCTCAAGAAAAACAACAACATGCCTTCTTCACCACAAGGAGTCTTTGATAAAGCTATGCTGAGTGACAAAAGTAAAGTACGAGTAAAGTAACATACTGTATAAGGTATAATACGACACGATATGGCACGATACGATACGATACGATATGACACGATACGATACGATACGATATGACACGATACGATACGATACTTTACAATAACCTTGACTGTCAGTAAAAATTGGTAATGTACAGTGAGGGTTACAGCATGTGAGAGTTCAGTTGAGGAATCTATTGTTGTTTTGGAACAGAGAAAAAAGACAAAAGGAAGCAGAAAAAATGGATAAAGTAAGATAAAACAAAGTCCCAGAGAGTCATCTTCAGTGTCAGATTTGATTTACCTCGTGCTGCAGACAAACAAATCTTGTTCCTATAGTATTGCAACTTTTACACAAGTAACTGAAGAATCTGAAGAAACCTTTTTTTCCTCCACTGCTCTTGTGCTCACACTTGGATGCACAAATTCAATTTTCGGCCCAGTTTTTATTTTCAATTTTCAGTCTTTTGTCTCCAGCTCCCAAAAACTTGCAGACACACACACTCACCAAAAGCGAACACACACGCTTGACGTTTTGATTAATGGCATTGATCGATCAAAGAGTCATGAAACATTTTTCTCCTGCCAATTTTGGTAAAAAAAAAAAAAAAAAAGGCAAACTTATGGATGAGCCTCCTGCAATCCAAACACACACACACGCAGCCAGCCAGACAAACAGAGTGACTCATTCCCTCACTGGTAAGCTACTGTATGAGCGCCGTAATGTGCTGAAATTATTGATCCGACATAAAGGACCTGACAACCCCAGCTGGTCTAAAACAAAGAAGAAATCAATGCTTATGTTACCCACTGGACCACACACAAAAGCTCTCATACAGACACTCGCATGTTTCACATTAACAATACAGAACCTTTCCCCACCTGCTGCGCGTCACACATATGCATACATGGCCCGGTGAACACACAGCGGAGCGGCTCAAATTGATGGAAAGGTTTATATTCATGTTGCCTTGCGGAGAAACATTCTGTCATCAGTGGATCACAAATATTATTTAAGTCATCCTCTCAAGATACGCACTCGTGGGAAGAGTACTTTAGAGGATTAAGGAGATTATTCAATTCATCATTTAGCCTTTAAAAGCTTTTCTGCCTCTTCACTCACTTCCCCCATCTTCTCATCCTGCTTCTTTTCTTCCTTTGCAGAAATATTATGAAAAGATTTTTTTTAATTTTTTTTTATTTTAAAGGGGCACTTTGTAGTTTTTGGAGAAGACATTCGAAAAGGTAAAAATACAAACAGTTTGTTTATACAAAATATGAACAAGCCTTTCTCAGAGGAAAATAAGGTCCCCAGACCACTGTTTGAAGCTAGAAAGGTGGCAGGGTCCGCCACATATAAACAAAGTAAAACAGTATGAAGTTGTGTTGTCCTTTAAGGTCAGTTTGTTTATTCGGTTTATTCATTCATGATAACAAAGACAGTTTGTTTATTTGGCTTGTTTCGGCATAAAATGCTCTTTTGGTTAAAATTTCTTCCCCCAAAACTACGTAGTGCACCTTTAACAACAGAATCGCTTCCTGAACTAAACAAAGAAATGTTCGCTATATTTTTTTTTTCTCCTCACAATCGTAAACACAGATAAGGAGTTAATCACTCCCCCAGTTTTCAACGGTCCATTCAATTTGCCATTCTTCTTCTTTTTCCATCATACGTTCTTCGGTTATTGCATTTTGTTTTTATGCACTTCCATGACTGTGTTATCTTTTGAATAGACCGACTGTATATCAGCCCAGTTAGTTTTTCCTTTTGTGGTCTTATTTTTGCTTCATTATAGTCTCTCCCTGTCTTATTTCTTCTTCCAAAGCCTTTATTCTCTTGAGATTATGAATGTGACAGTCCACAGATGCAAACAAAAACTGTCATGTGAAATCTATTGATAAGAGCAGTGAATAGATGTCATCTGACAAATGTGCAAATGCATACGTACACATGTAACACATGATCTGCAGGAATATAATATGAGCATTGGCACACATGCAGCTTCTAATGTGTGCACACACACACAGGCAGAAAAACTCCAGGGACGGCCGCATCCTGATAATTGGCAACAGGTTTCAGTGGACTTATTTTATCTACGAGTGTATTGGATTCCTCTCCTTCCCTTATTAACACAGGGGATTGAAAGCAGCTCAGATATCAAGGCTGACACACACTCTCTGATTGTCTCTGCCACTTAATGGGAGCTTTACTCGCCCACTCTCTTAAAATGATTTTTTTTCCTTCGAAAAAAGAGGAGAGAGGTCCGTGGACCAGTGCTGAGATGGGAACTGGAAGAAACAGGATCATTAAAACTGGCTCCGCTCTCTTCATGTGTGTTTACAAGTGAAGATTCAACTTCTTTGTGTTTTGCTTGAAAACCCACCAAAAGATTTTTCTACTGCTTTTTTTTTTTTTTAACATGAATCAAGGTTTTTTACCACTTAAGAAAGAATGAATCTTTTAAGGTCTTTTTATTCATCAAAATACTGTTGCTTTTCAAAAGTGCCCCCTTCAGCTTCATCATAATGATCAGCCCGGTCGCCGGGATACAACATTGGCAGTTAATGTGTCTGCAAACATTTGTACGTGTCATACAACGAACACATTACATGCTTATGACCTCTCATACTGGCAGGTGGAGGGGATGGTCGTGGAGTTACGGGTGATGAGTTCAAGACTGTGCTTCAACATTTGTAAGAATGAAACCAATGAATATTTTTAAGGAGAACTTGATGAAATTTCCCGCTGTATTTGTGGCAGCAAAAACAAAATATTCTTGACGAGAAGTGTGGACATCTCCTGCCGGGTTTGTGACACAAAAACAGGTATTTTAAGCCCAAACATGATCTTTTCTTAGCCCTTACGATTTACTACTTGTGTCTAAACATAACCAGAGGATAAGCACTGTGTCATCGCAACATAAAAAAGAAAATGGAAACCTGAACATAAAGTTTGCAGCATACAGAAATGTAAAGTTTTAACATATCTGTGGTTTGCAGAAACACACATTACCAACTTTCATGGTTCTGGGCTGGGTTATTTCCTGTTTTATTTTGTAAGTTCTTGCCTCATGTGTCCTACTTGCTTTACACTTCCTGTCTTTGTCTCCTTCCTGCCTGTTTACGCCTGCGTTTTGTTAGTTAATCAGCCCCTGTGTGTTTAAGCCTGTGTTTTTCCCCTTACTCTTTGTCAGTTTGTCTGTTTTCCTCAGTTTGTCTGTGTTTGCGTGTCCTGTGTTCCAGCCCGCAATTTGATTTTTCTTTGTCAGTAAAGATCGATAAATAAATAATTTAGTGTTTTTTTTTTCATATTTCAAATATAAATAGCTCACGTAAAAATTATGAATCCAAAAATGTTGAGAATAATTTAAGAATTTTAAAGGTTTGCTTTTAAAAAGCAATGTTTAAGGAACCAGTTACCGTATTAAAATATGGTCTCAAACATTTCATCTACACAACAAGGCCTATACGTGTGTGTGTGTGTGTGTGTGTGTGTGTGTGTGTGTGTGTGTGTGTGTGTGTGTGTGTGTGTGTGTGTGTGTTTGAGCAAGTATGTAAGTGTGTGTGTGTGTGTGTGGCCCGCAGCCATTAATAATCTTTCCTGTTCTTCAAATGTCATATGGTCACGAGACAGCGACGTGATAGGGCAACACCTTCCTTTTGTCCATTTCCCACAGATGCACACGGACACACACAGATTCAAAAGACACATTAGAAGACTTTGAAAACTGAAAGCATATTCGTCGCACAACTGATTCAATTTTTATTCGAGGTAATCACAGGTGATATAACTAACTTCTCCCTCATAATGTCAGCACCTCCAATTTAAAAAAATTATGTAACCTGGCATTCATTAATATGCACCATGGTCAGTGAACTCTGGGAAGAGCTCGAGGGAAAACAGACTTCATGTGAAAATAAAGATTATAATATGTGGTGGGAGAGAGACGGGAAAAGTACAATTAGGTCCTGACGGTTATTACACCGAACCTCTGTCTTATGTTTTGGAAAATAATGTTTATTTACTTTCCTGCCAAGACTTAGATGAGAAGATTGATACCACTCTCATGTTTGTGAGCTAAATGTGAACAGCATTCTTTGTGCTAAGCTAACTGGCAGCTGGTGCCACTTTAGTACAGACATGACAGTGTTATTGATCGCCTCATCCAGCTTTGGGCAAGAAAATTAAAAAGCAGAGCTCCCAAAATGTCAAACTCTTCCCTTAATTTGACACCCAAACACCGTAATTGCGATCCACATCAATAATCATAAGACATCTTTACTATGTTAACAGAACCTGAATCATAAAACACGAATACACAGCCTCTCCAGCCTCGCCACATGGGAGACTAATAGCCATAAGCAGTAATCACCACTAGACAATATGCTGCCCATCACTCCCCCCTCGATCAGGATATGTCCTCCAGCTGTATTGAATCAACAGGTCTAATGTAAAGTGGCCTAAATAGCCTTTGATGGCGCCGGCCTTAACCAGCAGTGATGTAAAGAAACTGCAGCATGTCAGACTTTAGATTTTTGCTGTTACATGTTGAGCTGAAAAGCACTGTAATGGAGACACGTGTTGCACTGATGTGTGGGAAATGTCACATCAGTTTAACACAGCATAATTACCACTTAGAGTTAAATAGCCTTTGGCAGGCACACAACCACACTTGGAACGAGGTTAATACAGCCGAGAACAGTGAGCACAGCGATCCCAACGCCGCTCGTGCCATCTGATGGAGCCACTGACACAAATGGTGTTGATTATTTAAGTGTGTGACACTCTCAAGTCATAGCCTGCCACTGCAATTATGACACCCACTGTTCGTGAGTACAGTATAATGGAACAATTGCCAACACCCTGGGATTATGTGAGTGCATGTAAACAAGCGAAGCTAAACAAAATGCATAAGAGTTAACATTCATGTCATTCTGGGAATTCACTGTGGGCAAGAATGCAAGAAATAATAATCATAATGTAATGGATTATATTTGCAGAATTTACAAGAAGGCCAAAATAATTCAGATTCTGTCATAGTCACTATTTCACAAAGTTAATCAAGCTTCTCCAACCTCAACAACTCTAGAATTGAGCAATTTTCAAAGGGAGTCTGGGGAATTTATCTCCCTCATAATCTCCTTGCTATTGTTGACCGTGTAGTTGCTGTGGCTGCTTTAACCTATAGTATGTTGGTGTTCAAGTTTGCCAAATTAAATTAAATTATTCATTATTTATTAATTTAATAAAATTAATAAAAAAGGTATAATTATCATGCACTATTTACTGTGACATCGTCATATAGATTGACCCCTGACTGTGACTTCCAGCGCCCTTTCCGTACAGTTTGGTTATTTCATTTCTACTGCATTTTGATACACACCTTTACCCTATCATATTGTCAATCATTCTTTCTGGGACATGTCCCAGGATCAGATCTGTACAGTGTATGAAACGCCTTCTACAAGCAGAAAAAGACAGACAGGTAAACTGGATAAAAGAGAGGCTGCTCTCAACACGACGATCACCACAACTACAATGCAAAGCATTTAATTCAGTCAGTGATATCAGCATCGACACTGGTGACATCCGCTTGAGGAGCCATTAACAGAAGGGACGCAAATGCCACACACAAAGACCGCTGTGTCATTTCAATAATGACTCCTCCTTTTTCAGGTAGGAGGCCGAGCGACAGAGAGGGAGGATGAGCATTCAGAATGATGACTACTTAAACCCAATTTGCATACATCACACTCTCCTGAGGGTTTGAGTCAGTCACATCGTTGGCAACATCTCCCCATCCTCACATCTATTGTGGAGCCTTTGTAAAGAATGACAAATGGTAATGTGTGATAAAAGTCATATGCTGATTTCAGTGACATTATTCCATTCTCTCTGTGGCACGTAGGGTTAACTGTTGGATTACAAACGCCTTTATTTGCCTAAAGGCAGCAAAGACCCCAACTAGCGCTGCCACACTTATCCCTAAATGGCCTACCACGAATCTGACCTTTTAGAAAACCTTTTTTACAACCGGTAGCAGATGTTACGAGCCGCTCTCACATTTTCTCAATGCCTTGTCCCTATCATCTTGTTTCTCACTGTAATTTCCCTGCTGTTTGGCGTCTTTATCATTTCCTGTGACCCGTTTTGTTGTTTCAGACTCAGATTTTCTCATTCACGTCTTGTGTCATCCCCCGTCTCCTTGTTATTTGACTCCTTCCTTTCCTTTCCTTGCCTTATTCTTATTTTTTGCAGTCGTACCCCCTCCCTAGCTTTCATTCAAGTGCCTCAAGCACTTTTATTCATTTCAATGACATTCGATTGTCAGACGAGGTCTTGTTCAAAACGGCCCATTTGACCTTATTTTGGTGGGAGGAGAAAATCGCTTACTCTTTTACTCCTGTCTTTTTCTTTCTCGCTTGTTATTTTAACTTTTCCAAGCCTCCCGTTTCTCTCTGTGAGTGTGTATGGTCTTAAAAACTGTCATTTCACAGGGCAGAGGTACTCATTACCCTGTCAATCCATCAAATGTGCAAGGCAAAAATCGGCAACTTTACAAATACTTTTGCACTCGAATGCCCGCACACGTGGCAGAGGACCTATTCCATCTTGTTACATTGTTCGAGCTTGCCATTGTTGCTCTGTCAAAGTGAAATTTTACCATGAAGTGGAATATAAATTTGAGCACCGATCATGGTGTTTTATGATATTGCACAAGCAGACATGATGTGAAAAAAATGAAAATTGTATTGTGTTGTAATTGTTTTGAATTGAAATTAATGTCAGCCAATATCAGGTATAACTCTTGTGCACTATTTACTATGACGTAATTATTTATATTGACCCCCAACTGTCACTGACTGCGATACAGTTTGGTTATATTATTTTTAAAATAAGGAGGAGACCTCGGGAAAATTTCCAGCTGCGTTTGTGGAGACAGAAACCAGGTATTTTTGACGGAGAGCCATGTTTGTGGCGACCAACGCAAGAATTTTAAGCAAAAACATGAGCTTTCCCTAACCCTAACACTGGATATTTTTAAGGAGACCTCTGAAAAGTTTCCAGCTGTTTGTGGAGACAAAAAATAGATACTTTTGAGAGGAAGTGGGAACATATCCAGCCGCGTTTGTGGTGACCAAAGCAGGTATTTAAAATCAAAAGGTGATGTTTTCCTAACCCTAACCTATAGGTTTTGTGCCTAAACCTAACCAGAAGTTGCACACAGTGTTGTCACAAGATACAATTGAATATAAAGCAATATAAGGAAATGGAAAGTTTCGACATATCTGTGGTTTGCTGGGTAGTGTAACGTCATTTTTTCCTAAACCTAACCAAGTACTTTCGTTGCCTAACCTGAAACTGCAACCGTTGTGTTTATTGGGTAAATTATGCAGTCACCTGACAATGGATGGCAACCAAGGTCACCTGACTGTGGACCTGCTCCCCGCAGAGGTTAATGGGAAGGACTGGTGTGTGCAGTGCACGCAATTTGAAAGTGTAAAGGGGTGTTATTTGTGTGCATATTGATCTAATTGATTGCACGGACACTGTATTTGCGGTAACGCTTTGGTTTCAACAACAGCCTTCCATGTATCTTTCATCCTTAACCTCGTGCCCTCACAGGAACTCTAAACAAAGTATATTTCACTCTCCCTCTTCTTGCTCTTTCCACATCCTTGTTTTTTAATCCCTACCCATTTCTCTCTGCGAATGCACGGTCAGATGTCACGACACCTCTCGCCCCGTCGGCCTCCCTTTCAGCGCTGTTTCCATGTTGCTCGTTTTCTTGCTTGACACCTAAAACCCGACCTTTGATCCATTTCAACAGTTTGTTCTGTTGCAGCTACAAAGCCTCCACCACTACCCCCCTTCCTTTTTTACTTTTTTTCATCTCCTGACCCTCGAGCCTGACCTCTGCAATGTATGAAATGTGTTTACATTCTGTGACCGTGAAAGCTCTTCACTCCTCTTTCTTTTGAAGATTCTCTTTTCATGTTCGGACCTGCAAACCTGACCTCTGCTCCATTTTAAACGTACCGTGTGTTCACAACTTCTCATAATGAAAGCGCCTGGTTTCTGATTTCCCTTTCCCCTCTCCCTCTCTCTCATCATTTCACTCCCTACCACCTACTCTCAATATTTTCCCCTTACTTTGTGGCTTCAGACAAATCCGACCCCGACATATTCTGTCCGTCAAGGCTCCATTCCTCTGCTTCAACGCTATTTATTGTGAAATAACTTCTCTCTGCGTCAAGTCTTGCTCTGAAAAAAAATGTTCTTTTTCATTCTGCCTTCCAACAGCCTCTGCAATGCAGTAACAGATGTTTCACAGAGGAGTGAAGGTTACCTACAGCTGAAGCACATTCATTTATTCAGACTATTGTGTGTGAGTGAGTGTGTGTGTGTGTGTGTGTGTGTGTGTGTGTTGGAGCGGGGATTAACAAAATGACTATGTGCCCGACATCTTGTCTTTATAAATATTTGAACAGCAGCAGAGTTTTTCCTTCTGCACTGTCTTCGGGGACACTTTTAAAATGTGACTTTTATTCTCTTCACTTCTCTCACACGTTTTGAAGACTTAAATTCTAACATTTGTATATATTCTATTGTAGTTACTCTATATATTTCATATTTATCTCTTCATATTAGTCTCGTTTTTTGTGCATCTTCGGGATGCTAGCAGCATTGTTCTATGTCGAGCAGTGTTGGCCTGTGTGTCCGTGGTACTAGATGAATCTGCAATAGTTCCCATATTATGTGGACCTTGGTGTCCACACAATTTTTTCCCAAGGATTAACATGAGATTCACGTTTTTTCAGCTTTGAGTGAAATGTCTCAGCGACTACTGTACCATGAAATGTGGCTAAGACATTTATGCCCCCCTCAGGATGAGCTGTATTCTGTGTCCACTTTTAACAGAACCGTTTTTGGATTTATAACCAAATTAATGCAAAACTGACATTCCCATCATCCTCAGATGTACATTTCTAGTACAATTTAGCAAATGTCAGCATGCTAACATGCTAAAGTAAGGTGGTGACCAAGGTAGGCTTAACATTATACTAACAGTAGTGTTGTCAGTATTAAATTAGCATGTACGTAGCTCAAAGCATCTCTTTACCTTTAACGAACAGCCTCATAGTTGACACATCCTCATATCTAAACAACTGAATAGGTCGGACATATATCTTCTTTCCCAAGACAACATACTAGCGACAGGCATACCCAACCTTCATCGTATACTGGCAGTATGGTTGGGTCAGGCTAGAAAACTACTTGGTTAGGTTTAGGAAAACATCATAGTTTAGGTTCAGTTAACTAGGTTATTAATGTACTTAAAATAACTCCCAGTTGACATGAAATCATCTCTTAGGTTAAAGGCCTGTGCTACTAAAACCCGATCTCCTCCATAGACTTTCTACTAATTCACCTGATTTCCTCCTTTGCTGCTGTAATAATAACTTCAGCCACTAGAGGTCACTGCCTAACAAGAAATGTAAATATGGGTGGTAATAAGCTGCTTATGTGCCTATATGGTCGTTTTTCAGATCAGGACGGACTGGAGAAGAAGTAGATTGATGTTGTCCAACAATGTCGGACGAAAAAAGTGTTTATTAGGTGTTTCAAACAGCCACACTGGAAGGCCGAGTAAGAAGTCAGACGTCACTGCAGCCACAGGGTTGGTCTCACCTATGTTATGTGTCTTCATGAGTTTTGAACAGGGAGTATCTGTGGGCCAGTGAACAAAACACAAATCGGATCAAGCTAAAAACACATGTACATAATATACTTCAGTACTTTTTACATTCTCGATGCAGCTGGGTATAATGTAAGTATTGATTTCTACGCAACAATGTGTGTAAAATCTTTTCACAAATTGGCACGTAGACGTGTTTGTGCTCAGGTCTGCAGTAATGTCTCAGGGCAGTAGAGTGTGGGGGTGTGTCAGAACCGAGTTGTACACTCATTCTTCTCTCCACTGGTTCCTGTCAGTCCATTCTTGACTACCATAGGTCTCAACAACCGTACACACACACACACACACGCACACACACACACACACACACACACACACACACTCCCGGCCACAAGTTAACTGGAAATTTGAAAAAAATATATGTTTTGTCTTTTGCAATTCAACATTAAATTATTCCTAATGGTTCAAGCTATCACGCCTTCCAGCTGTGATTCAAGTTCAACCAGAACTGATTTGTATTTTGTTTTTGTTTTTTTAGATCGATGTCGAGCTCTGGAAGGAAACAGCTCCACCGTATGCCGATTTCCTCGGGCTGCAGCACAGAAAGATCAGTGATCTGAGAGAGACAGAGAGTAGGCCAAACAGGACCGCGGCCAAAGCAAAGGGAGATAGATTGAGGGGGATGCAGGAGATAATGAGAGGAGTTGGAGAAAGCTCATAGACGGTGATAAAAGGATGAAAAGGAAAAGGGAAGAGAGAGAAACACAGATAACAATATAGAGGAACAAAGACAAAGGGCGAGACAAGAGGGAGGAGGGAGTCGGACCGGCTGAAGAGACAGAAACAAAGAGAGCTTGGCTGCTTGATCCACCAGACATTATCAGGTATACACGGACTTAGCTGTTAATCTCATCTGTTTAATCAGAAACTGCTTACAGCCCACTTAACAAGGCTGCAAACTTGCTAACACCGGTAAATATCCAAATGCTGATACAGAAATTACAGGTAAAACGTATTGTCAATGATCAGTCTGAAAAGTGTTTTTACCATCTTTGGTCTGACCAGTTTGTATTACAGTATGAAAAGTCGAGGTCATTTTCCTCATATGCTGCTCAATTACTCAGCCATTTACTCAGTTTACTTTGTGAAGTAATTAAAGACATAATACGTAACCTTTTCGCATCAAGATGTGTAAAAACAACTCAACCTATGGTCCTGTTTTATTGAGTTGTTTACTTACGTTATCCCAAATGTCTGTCAAACTGATGAAGCATTACAAAGCACACAGGGTAGAGGTCAAATGGGTACAGAGAAGTATGACTGTAGACTCAACAGAGAAGGGAAAAATGCAATCGGAGGTCTATATTTCTCTTTACTAGGGAACTAAAGGGGAAATAGAAAAACAGCTATGGGGAATGCATTTGGAAGACGTCTTTTGATAACGTTAAGTAAGTTATGTCACGTAAATAACATAACGTAAGTTACTTAGGTGAAGTTACAGTAGTAACATAGTGATGTTAACCCAAACCACAATGTTTTCCTAAACCTAACCAAATACTTCTCTTGCCTAAAGCTAACCCAACCGTAATGAAGGTCCGGTCCAACCTAATCACTTGTCTTGGGAAGAGAGTTTGTTGAATGAGGAGGTTTTAACATTCCTCAAATTAATACCCGCAACAAGCATAAATATCACTTTTTCCATCATGTTTTATACATTTTCTTTTCCACCATTTGAGGTTTGGCTGACGCTCATTTAATTAAGTTTTTCTCGCTGCATTCTCTTCTCTTGAAATGATTAAATTGAGGCATCTGACCGGAGAAGTCGCACCACCTACTGCTTATCTTGACGAACATATTATTCACGGTACAGCGGCGGATGTAAACACCTACAATTCTCCGCCAATTTGTTTAAAATTCTACATTTAACTCAATAGTCACTGGATTTATTTGCCTCAATATCTACTAGTCGGGATGCTCTTTGCGGGGGATTTAAATGCAAGGACTTTGGTTCATATACAAGCCCTTATTTTACATGTTTTTTTGCTCTTTGGGATATTGACACTTGGCGTCTTAAAAAGCCTCCAGTGGTTGGATTTTCAAACAGTTTCACTTTTCAAGGAAGACAAGATTCTAAGACTGAAAAGGCATCAAAGATGTAAAAGGTAGACGTGTGTAGCAGACATTTCTTTACAGACAGTGTGGAATAGATCTGTTTGGATATGGTTAAGAAAGTCAACGCTGGTTTTTTTTTTGTCTGCGAATCTCAGGAGGCAACATCGCCTCCTCTTCTCCGACTTTGAAAGCTGCCATAAGAGCATAAAATCATCTGGAGAGCTGTTGACAGGTTGGAGCTGTGTTTGTGCGAGTTAACAGCCCGCAATGAGCTTTTTGTAGCAAATAATTGGGCTTTCACCCTGGGAATTTGGGTTGTCATTATTTCTTTTGAATTCTTGTCATGGCCTGTTTGCTCGTATGTTTTTTTGGTGTTTTTTAAAAGCATGCCTTTGTCAGCATATGCAAAATACTTGCGTGTGTCTGTGCTTTTAGCCTCGTGTGTGTCATCTTAAAATGCACTTCACATTTGTATGAAGCGTGTAATCTTATTTCTGTCGTGAATATGATGGCGCTTTCGCCTCGGAACAAAATAAAAATGATTTGTTAACCCGTCACGCCAATCTGGAAATGTTAGCTTTGTTTGCGTGCCATTTTGGAAGTGTGTGGTCTGGTTCAAAAGACTTTCGCCTTTTACTTGCTCTCCCACTTCTGATGCGTCCATGTGTGTTTTATTCCCTCCTTTGTCTGTTTAATGTCAAACCGAGACGGTGATTTAGGCCTTTCTTGTGGCTGTTTTTATTTACTTTTCCTCCCCCATATCATTTAAACACTTCCATTCTTCGGAGCCGCGTGTTGACGTGTTAGGCGGCGGCACAAAAATTGCTTCCTTGCTGTGTCGCTCAGAAGGGTTCTGCTGTGACATATCTGACAGAGTGACTGAGCAGCTGAGTGGCTTGCTGACTATTTGTCGGTCATTTGACTGGGTGACTGATTGATTTGTGGACAGCCGAATGACTGGCTAGTTTTCAGAGCGCCTGACAGACTGACTGACTGCCTGCTTCTGTTGACTGGATCTAAATTTGACTGACTGTCTATCTACATGTCTTGAGTCAGTGACGTCCTGTCTTGCAGGGAAAGTGACTGGTTGCCTTGTTATTTCCTTATAGGCTGGCTCTGTCAGCCAACCGGTGTGACTGGAGATGGAAACGGTTTGTGTGTAAGTTTGCTGACATACTCTTTATTTATGTGTCGGCGGTTGATCAGATCAGCCATTGATCGACTAGTAAAGACAAGTATACGTATATTTTAATGCTACATACAGTTTATTTCTGCTATCCTTCAGTGTCTTTTCCTTCTCTTCTCTGTACGTTCATGAAGCAAAGTACATTTCCCCTCCACTCACATTTAAAGTACATTACAGTGGATTTGGCACCTCTGTGGCTCGTCGCTTGACAAACGAGAGTGAAGATAAATCCACTTTTTAATCCCAGAAGATTGAACAACAAACTTTGTGCTCTCCTGGACTCTGGGTGTTAATGGGTGTTAATTCCTCCAGTAGCCCCGGGCTCTGCCTGTGGCTGCCTCCTCTAAAGTATGGGCATTGTAGCCAAAAATGACTCAGATGAGCGTGGTGAGAGTGAACCAAAACTGGCTGGAAAACCAAAAACAGTGAGCTGAAAGAAGCTAAAATGCATGCACAGACTTCAAACGAACGAGAAATACAGAAATCTCTCATGTGAAACAGCCAAACGTGTTTCAACACTGGCAGAAATGAGTGTTCTTGTATATCCCATCATTTATAGTCAGCAGCTGACAGAGAAGTAAAGGTTTTCAGGCCTTTAAATGTGTGCTAGGACTGCATCTGCTGTTTGTGGTGTGTGTTTTCTGCCCAGGTCAAAGCAGAAGGACTGATCCCTTCACTTAAGCCAAGGCGAGATAGTGATCAACTTCATCATCTCCTCTCACCTCTGCAGTCAAAGTCAAGGTGCTCCCCCTGCGCCCCATCTCTTTATCCCTCACCCCATCTGCTCGCACTCTCCTCTGCTCCTCCTATCCTCAGAAGCCCCGTCTTTCTCACTCTCTTTACACTACTCCCTCTCCCTGTATCTTGTTTATTTTTGTCTACAGTCTGCCACTGTATATTTCGTACACACATCAGCCCTTGTTGTTCATCTTTTTTTTATCTGTCCTGCTTTATCACGCTCATTTTTGGGCAGTCATCTTCTGCCTCTTCTTTTACTTTCTCGTTCTCGCCCTCAGTCAGACTGCCGGTTTAAACAGAGGTGTGGGAAAGGTAGAGAAGGTGACTTTAGAGATGAATGGAGCTTGTATCAGTCTGGCATCTCCTCCTCTCCAGATTACTTTCCTCCTGCCCTCTAGTCACACCGATGCATAATTCATCTCTCCTTGCTCCTTGTCTTTAATTGTCGATTTTTGTTGCCCTCTTCCCTCGTTCCTCGTCCTTACTTCTCTCTTTCTGGGTTCACTCTGCATCATTTTCTTCTCACTCTCTCACCAGCTCGCCGCCTCTCTTCATTACGGTTTTCAGCTCTTTGTCGTTTCCTTCTTTAACGTTTGGGTCTTCCATCTCTTTCCGTCTCCCTTTACCCTCTTTCTCCCATTTCTCACGTTCTGTTTCTCTCTATCCACACGTCGAGTTGTTCAGTTGCAGATAACGAGTGAGTATGCAAAGCTGTTGGAAAGAGATGGCTTACGAAAGTGAAGACGAGTTCGTGTCCATGTCCATTATAAATCTTCTCCTTAATGTCTATGCCTGCCTGCAAACTGAGTCTGCACCAGGTCTTTGAGAATGTGTGGAAGTGTGCAGCAAGTCGGGTTACAGACTGGAATATCACAACAACTATGAGATGTATTGCTTTCTACGCAAATTCATGGTGCCCAGAGGATAAACCCCACTGACCTCAGTGATACCCTGACTTTTTCCTTCAGTACCTGCAGCAGCTCAAAGTTTGGACTCATCCAGTGAAATATCTCAACATCTATAGGATGCACTGGCACAAATATTGGTCTAGTGATCATGGTTCCCAGATGATGAATCATAAAGGCTTTGGTGTGAAATGTCTCAACTACTATTGGATGAATTTTCATGTAAAAAGTATCAATACTATGATGCCTTTTCAATACTACGTGTTTAAATGATTCAGTGTCCGTTAACTATACATCGCCTAGTGTTGTTTTCAGTATGTGACTGTCTTGAAGACATCTTTTGTAGCGGGAACTGAGACAGAAGAGATTTGTGAGTGTTTTGACAGGTGTTTATCTGTCTGTCCATGAACTTTACAGCTGTGTAGTTGAGATCAAATTAAAGGCAGAATACAAAAATGGCCTGACTCAAGGGGGCCAGAAGTAAGGGCTGATCCCCCAACCCACCCCCTGCACTTTACTCCCCTGGCATACATTCATATATATATCTATTCCTGGAGACACTTATTGTAGTGGGAACTGCAGTCATGACACTTTACCTGTGTGTGTGTGTGTGTGTGTGTGTGTGTGTGTGTGTGTGTGTGTGTGTGTGTGTGTGTGCGTGTGGCCTGTCCCCAGATTTATTCCCTGTCGCAGCATCATCATCACTCTCATCCCCTGTTAGAACCCTAATTTTGAGCCACACTTTATTTCAACCCTAATGTTTGGTTTTGTCATAAAAAATGACACAGGCACTTTCCCATCTGCGGGGGAAACTGTCTGTGTAGCTGTACAGTACACTACACGCTTCACACACACACACACACACAGACTACACAACTGTTTCACCTCCTGAATTGCTGCTAACAAATGAGTGTAAATAAGGCCGTTTAGGTGTAAGTGTGGTACTTCATCATTTTTCTGCAGCAATAATTATTGGACTCTTGTTTTTTTTTGCTCATTTCCACTCAATGCGGAACCGGCTGGCTGGCTGAATAATGCATGTTTGTTTGTTGCTTTCATTACAGAAGCAGATGTCTCAGCTGGAATAATGGAGGATTTTAGAGTGTTATTATGTTGTTGATTTTTTTTTTTTTCCTCTCCCCTTCACGCTCTCTGGTCGGAGAGATGACGAGCAGTTTGGGGTCTTTCGGCTCAGCGTGAATAAAAAATCTTCGGACGCCGCCGCATATATTTGATTATAGCTCTCAAATGCACCGAGCGGTAGTGGAGGGGTCAGGGATGGGTTTGTTGTTGTGCTGCCAATATGAATCCAGCCTCATTTCCGCGTTTCTGCTCCCTATTTCTGTGTGTCGTATCATCCCTGAGCTTTTGGCCATAATGTTGTTTCATTCAGGGTTTGATATCGGGATTGTAGTCCAAATTTAACAATGCGATGAATGCTGACAGTACTGTACATCAAGCATCTCTCGGCACTCAAAGATAAATAAAAACTACTTTCACAGCCACAACTTCTACAGACTACGGCAGAATGAACAGCGCTACACACCATATCTGTCTCAGCGGCGACGGCAGCTACAACTAATACTTTCGAATAACTTGATTCGTACGATACTTCACTTCCACTTCCGTCAAACTGATGCAATAAGGCCCCGGTAACCTTTTAAACCCCCGCTCTTAATCCTTTATAGCTGTTATTGTATTTTATCATTCAGACCGACGCTATGAGGGAATCTGTATGCTGTAAAGTACAAATAAACGGTCGCCGCGCTGAATGTACAAAACCCGCCCCGCTGAGTTTCAGCTCCGCTCACACAGTTCACACCCCTGCATAAAAATCCCTCTCTAATACGTCTCCGTGTGCACTTTGGTAATACTGATTCGCCTCCTCCTCTGAGCCGCCGCGAGGTTTAAAAGACCTTTTTCACCCCATCTCCTTGATCATAGCAATTCCCCTCAGGCCGAGCCGAGGCCCCGAAAAATGCGTCTGAATGTTGCGCTATGCTTGCTAAGACTGCTTAAAAATGTCTCCGAAAGGTAACAGCTCGCTCAAGGCGATGCCATTGCAGATAACTGATTGAGGTAAAATGTCTGATTTCCGGGAGATACACAAACAAAGGTGCATAATTTTAAGCGAATGATGCTCTTGACGGAAAATATCGTTTACAGAGGAAATCTCCCCGACATCTGCTTTGTTGTCTAATAATCACAGCCACGGGCGGCTCTTTCTCACAACAGACTAAAAAATGAGGCCTTTGATACTCAGACACAGCTACATTTTTTTTTTTTTTTTAAAGAAAAACAACAATTTTTCTGACTCATGTCTCAGTTTAAACAAACTCCTGAGAAGTTTAAAGGCCTATGGACACACACTCCTCTCCTCACAGCTGGTCAAGTTCCCATTCCAACACTCGTCGCTCGTCAGCGTGATGACCGTCTCCTTTGAAATGACATCTAGCTAGAGGTGTAAGTTATTCTCACAGACGTCACAGATGTTAAAGAGGAAGACAACAGACATGGCTTATGGGAAATACAAAAAGCGATGAGTTCAAGATGATTTTCAACAGGTTAGTTACGAGCCATGAATATAGGAAACGTAACCATCAGGCAAAGCTTGCTACAAGTAATAGGGACCACGAGCAGCTGTACATTTATTGTTTGGATCATATATAACATGAAATGTGTGTCCAGGTGACCTCAAAGTGCTTGTTTTGCTGTCAACGTCCCTCCCCTGTAAAGACTTACATGCACTTCAATATTTCCATTTTATGCAGCCGTACACAAGGCCAGACTACTCGGGGCAGACATGTTTTCGGGGCCTCCCTGAATGCACATTCTGGTATTTGGTGAACAAACAGAATTACTTATTAATACTCAATAATTTAGCAAGTTATATATTTTAAATTATCTATCTATATTTAGGTAGTTTAATGAAAAACCTCATGTTCGCATAAGACTGAAGATTCTTTTAGATTTTATATTGTATTATATTTTTAAATGAATGTGAAACATTGTTTACAGTAGACAGTTGTTTTCTCCTGTCTGGGCCCCGCTAGTGACAATAAGGCCCGAGGCATGTGCTGAGAATGCCTATGACTCGATCATGCACTTGTACTTCACTTCTACTATGAGGGATTCGGTCACTTGATAACAGTGGGAAACAATAATCTTGTGCTTCTACTTTATTTATCCAGCCGTTAGAAATACATGGTTAAAGGATAACGCCAACAATTTTACACATAAAAGTGTGTTTTCAGGTCTTGGGGAGTACAGCTGCAACAGTCCACTGGTCCATAATGAATCCAACAGTGTTTAAACTGCTTTTCAAAACCTGGCACCTACATTACCCACAATGCAACTTAGCCACTGAGCGACAACACTGGAGGCAATTTACCAGAATGCATGCAGCTTCCTCTGGAGCCACAAAACACTTTATACTACCTTCCTTCACGTATGCGATAGTGCTCCCCGAGACCTGTAAACACACTTTAATATGTTTAAAGGTTCCCTTCAACACATATGGTCAAATGTGAGGCATTATTTGGGATGTATAGAAAGTAAAGCTCAAATTAGCTCCGCTGTGAAGAGTCTTTTAGTAAATCTAAGCACATTTGGTTGATAATACTCGACTTTCACAGAACCAAAAGTTTAAATACAGGACTTTTTAGTATTTCTAGAGTGGTATCAATGGTTTGACTTAAATAAAAGATCAGAAAGGACAAAAAAAAAGTGGCACGATGGAGGCCCCACGGCTGAATCTAGCCTCCAGATTACTAACTGTGCTCGATTTATAATTTGTATGCATCCTGAAGTTTTTTCCTTGAGCAAAATCTAATATCACAAAAGCAACTACCGCTGCTCAGACTGTCTGAAAAACCTATAAAAGAGGGTGATTTCTAAAAAATGTATGGCTGTCATTCATTAAAGCAAAATGTATGATAACCACATACATAAATTAAAGCCGCTCCTACATGTTCACAAAGTATGGTACAAATGCAGAGTTGGCTGCTGTCAGCCAGCAGACAGAGCGCCCAGCGGGACCCTGGCACAGTTAGCGTCTCCATCCCGTCGTCTTTATTCATGTCTGGGTCACAGATTTCTCCTCCTCCTCCTCCTCCTCCTTGCTAGTTGGAGGCCACAGGACTCCCCGTGGTCTGTAATGAGCTGCGGAGTCAGCACCTACAACACAGCAAACAGACACATACATGATGTCCTGATACAAAGCGGCATGCTGGCACGCTGCGTCTGCACACGTTGGTGCACAAACTTGTGTAGAAGAGGGGCCCGTTGGAGGCAGGATTAATGAAGCAGAAAACAAGGCCACACTGAGCTGGAGTCTCCTCGAGCTCTTCTGTTTCCTTCCTCTATCGCTCCATTTGTTAGCGACTCCACATATCTAACTTACTCTGTGCCACCGGCTGCTTTTCTCTGCTTCTCTGTCTCTCTAGCCTACACCAGGGAGACAAACTACTTAAAGCATTTTGGTTACAAGTCTGTAAAGCAAGAGTTGGTGGTTGTATGTCACATATCCTGTCTCTTCCCCGCAATAGCCAATCATCTGCTTTGCCTCTGCCGCCCTTTTTAATGTATGAAGAGGGACTATTATGAGCTATTTTGGATTAGCGTTTGTCTTTTGGTATGGCACCAGAGAAGAAGAACGGCTTTTGATTTTTAATTTCACATTCCTTTCTCAGAATCTGCTTTTGAATTGAATAGACAGCTAGCAAGATAGCTAGCTAAATGACTCACAGGAAAACTAGCTAGCCAGCTACCTATCGAGCCTGATGCCTTGTTAGGAAGCAAGCTAGGCTAGCTGACAGGCTAAACTCGCTAGTTAAAAACACCCACGTTATATCTAAATGATTAAAAAAGTTTGAAAACAAAAATAAATGGTAAACTATTAACAATGCATACAAAGAGAAGTGTGAAAAGTGAAGTATTCATCTCAGTTCGGGATGAAAACGAATGTGCAGTTCGTATATTCGTCACATTTCCTGTATTACGTTAGCCCCTTGCTAGCTTATAGACACTGTTGCCTAGCAGCAGTATAGGTAGGCAGGTAGGTAAGTAGGTGGGTGGATAGATAGATAGATAGATAGATAGATAGATAGTGTGTTCCTTGTCTCTGAAAGCCTGGCTCACTTTAATTATGTTTCTTACACATACACAGTACAGTATGAAAGACTGCTAGTGTTGAGTGTGGGTGCCTATTAGTAGATCCCCTATGGCCAAGTTGAAACTAATGGACATTAGGTTTCCTTCCTCTGACCCCAATACGCATAGCCTAATGATGAAACTATAGGGAGCACGGAGACGTAGATGCAGTCATTAGTGTGTAAGGCTGAGCGTGGACAATAAAGCAGGCAAGAATGATAATCAGCAGCCTGTAAACAGCAGAGCAACACTCTGTTCCTCTCTGCAGCCATGACTGCATCAGGGCGGGCGGTGAACGGAGCCATCATGAACACATGTCAGTGTGTATACATCCTGATGAGCTACGTTTAGCAGCAATTATGCACGAAAGAGAGATGTTAAAAATAAGCACTGTGTTGAATGTTTTAATCTAAAGTTCTTCTATCCTTCGCCACTCTTTCTACGTCTTTCTGTGACATAGTGACACCTGCTGACCAACTGAAGAGCTACACATGGGTAGTTAAAAGAAATAATAATCACACAACACACACAGAGTACACACTCAAGCATGCTTGTATGCAAATATGTATACACCCACATGCCCACACTGCACACTTCATTAAAGAGACCGAAATAAATTTATTTTTTCTGTGTTTCCATGAGAAAAATATGCTTAAGATAAAAATTGGGTTGCGTTTGGTGCTTCTGTTTACCGTCTCCGCCCGAGCAGGAATTGGTATTCCCTCCGTGTTTAAATAGCAATCTCCACCATCTGTGCATTGTTGAATTATAACAGAAAATTCGCTGTGCTCCTCGGTGGCAGGCAGACCTGCAGGTGACAGAGCGGGGAGGATGAAAAGACAAAGGAAGAGCATCAGGTGGGGGGGCGGGAGGCGCAGGGCCCCGGTGACCTGAGGTGCATCAGACATCACCTGTGAAAAACTTCAAAGCTGAGAAGGACATTAGGATTCATGGGCACAGATATATAGATACACATTAACTGTTTGTTTACCCTCATATTCACCATCGCAGTGTACGAACTGGTTATATAGAAACACACACCAACATAAATGGAAGATAAATCATTCAGTCACGGTCTACACTGCACTTCTGATGAAGTTTAGGGAGAGACTGAGGACAATTTTAGCTTGTGAAGCAGATATGAGACACATCCACAGTTAAGTGGGGCTGTAACAGGTTGCATGTGACAAAGAAATGATACAGTAGGCAGCCTGTATATCATATCAGTCTGGTTTTGATTTGAACAGTACATATTTAAAGTAATTAAACACCCTCAGTGCTCACACTTCCACAGAGAAAAAACCAGCATCACCATGATCTGAACAATAGGGGGTGCTGTTGCTCTAATATACTACTGAAGACAGTAAATCAGTGTTGCTGTGGATTATAGTGTATATATGACTGTTTTCTCCCATCTAATTCTATAACATAAGTTCTACATAAAGTATTTCTATCATTCACATCAACTCAACGTTAAATATTATACTCTTCACAGAACTTGTGTTATAGAATTAGATAGAAAGTCAATGCTATTTTGTCAGTGTATAATGTATATACTCTATGTGAAGTGTTTCCTAGTGTGAAAATTACATAATTGTTATTATTTATGTTAATTAGCTCAAATTCCATATTAAAGATAATATATGCATAATGTATATATGTATAAAAATAGATATTATATGTATCAATTCTGCATCAGAATGTCTGCGTATAGTGTTTCCTCAAAATGTCTAAAATGACAAGACTTTTCTTATACCCTACTTACTTTATCCCAAACGTTCAATCCCAAAAGTTTACTCAAGGCAACGGTGCGTTTCATTAGGTCACTTGTCGCTACTTCCAGGATAAGGAAGATAGATTTTCATCACCGGTGGTGGTTGTTTACATCAACGCTGAAGTTAGACGGCGTTGGTTAAATTCAGATCGACTCTCTGTAGATTCAGTATATGCAGAAAGGTTCACACACGAATGATTAGAAACAACATAGTACATACTGAAGCCGAGAACTGTCGACAAAAGGCCGATTTTTTGAGATGACCAGATAATTAATCAATAGTTGATCAATAATGGGTGCTTCTTGATCTGACATTTTCATTTTAAATCAGTTGCCACAGTTGTCAAGACATCTATGCATGCTGGAAGTGCAGTCCTGAATGATCTCTGATAAACATCATCAGTAATAAAATGCAACAACCTCCCCATTCCTCATGATAACCGGCTGATTATCTTGTTATCTGGGGATAATGAATCATCAGCTTGCGACCTGAGATAACAGCATTACTCGGCCTCCATACATATCATAGAGATAATAAGGAGAACAAGGAGAACATCTGCAAAAACAACTTGTGATTTAATTAAAAGTTGTTTTCAACGTAATTCGACCACCTGTCACTAAACTCCTGGAAACCCTCCAAGTCGCTCACAGGAGAACAAAAGAGGCACAGATGATGCAGTGGCCTGCCTCCTGCACTCACTCATACAACGCTATAACAAACCACTTCTCATTGATTTCTGCTCTGCTTTCAATACCATCCAGTGGCATTTAGGAGATTAGGGAAGCTCCTTAAAGCACTTTAAAGTTCACTTCTTCTTTAAAGTGCCACACCTCAGGCAGTAAAGGTTGATAACACACTGTCAACCAGCAAAGCCTCTGTCATTACCCAGGACTGTGTGCTCAGCCCGTTTCTTTTTACTCTCTATATGAGACAGGCACAACTCATCACTTACACCTGACTCCCCTTAAGACCAGTAACACCTATCAACAGTCAATATGTCAGGTCGCAAAAGATGTACCCTTAGAGGTTAGTGTTTCCAAATCACCTCCTCCATCTGTTCAGTATGGGTCTTCTACACTTAAAGATACAAAGCCCAGCAGAAGTTCAATCGCAGGTGACTTTATTGCTTCTCTTCTCCTCTGCCTTCCTGTCAACCCACTCATCACACAGAGTATAAAACTGTCACTCCTCACTCGTACCCAGATGAGAACCAGTCACTGAAAAGCATTCTCCTTATCGGCTCAATGAGATGCAGCTTCCAGCTCCAGCGCCCAGCCTCCACCCTCCTGTTGGCACCGACACAACAACTCCACCAAGCGGTGCCAAGAGAGACTTCCTCTCCCATCACTGTGACCAACACAAATCCACAGAAACAGGACAAACTCAGGAAATATGGTTATTATCCAGAATCAGATGAGGAGATCGATGTCACATTTGGTAACACTGTCAACACATTTGAAATCTCGTTGCAATTACCTCCAAATTACCACAATAATAATATTCTGCTGTTTTCCAATAGGCAGTTAATAAATAGTTGTTAATTTCCTCAATACATTTCCACGAAACTTCCAACTGGTTTCTGCTTAACACCTGCTGATCGTTTATTCTGTCTAACATCCCCTCAGCAGGCCACAAAGCAGAAGTCATGTAGGTCAGTCATCTTTTACCAGGTCAACAATCAACAATCAGGCTTTCTGTCTCTTTCTTTAAAGGTGCTTAAATAATTGTAAATATAAACTTTTTTTCCTAATTCCTATTTTCTAATGCGTTGTTGTGAGTGACATTTAATTTAATTCAATCTAATTTAATCAAGAGTCACTGGATTCTTGGTTATGAGGTTGTATTGGTTGGTAATTGGCAATTTTCGGTGGCTAACTATAAAATAATGACATTTAGGAACATTGCTCCAAAGTTGGACTGATCTGCTGAAATGGTAGAAATTGGTGAGAATGTCACTAGCTAACTGTTAGCTGTTTACCCTAACATACTTTACATGGAAAGTATACTTTAAATCGTAGGTATACTTTAAATGGTAAGTATACTTATGTGCCTGGATGCTGGGAACAACTTTAAACTAGGCTCTGCCAAAGTTCAGAAATACTCCATTCTTCCATCAACTTTCATCTACACCGACAAGTTAACCTTTATTGTTTCCAGGGGAACTCTACAGTGTCTTTCCGTCAATAAAAGAAACACGACACCCACGGACTTGAATATAAAACATAATTAAATACACAAAACAACCAGCAATGTGATATAAAAGACTTATCAGGAGCTTAAGCGCTACGGTGAGCCAAATGAGGCCCAACATACTGTGAACTGTTTCTTTAGCTGACCTTAATTCAGCAGTCAAAGCATGTAAAGCGCTTAAAATACACTTGACCCAGAATGATCCAACTATCTTTCTATAATCAAGCACGCCACCCGTTGGCATAATGTATTTCTCCTTTAGGATGCTGCTATAAATGTGTTGTTGGTTAATTAAACGGCAGGTTCAAGAAGTCAAGTGTTTCAGTGTCTCCACTCTCCAAGAGACTCATTTCATCCACTTAAAGCACGTCAGGATCAGTGAGATGAGAACATTTGCTGTAATTGCATCTCTGTGAGGATCATTTACTGCCATCATATAGACGAGTCTTTAGCTAACGTCGCAATCTGTGCATTCACAGTATGTGATGCAGTCACCTGCTGTGAAAAGAGATCACCCCCCCCCCCAACGCTTCATCTCCACTTCAACATCTTAAGAGTGAGACATTTCATTCAGGAGCAGTCAAAGTCACCTCTCACTCTGCTCCAGCTCCTTTTCTGGTAAAATACCACTTTGAATGCAAAATCACATCACCTTGACGCTTTTAATATAAGAATAATTATGCTCTCAATCAGACGTGGGATGAGATAGAAGGAGCAACGGGAGAGTAATCAAAAAGTGTGAAAGGCGGGATGAAGAGAAAAGACATTTTGGGGACATTTTAAAGAAAAGGCAAAGGATCCCTGAACGTGTGTGACAGGAGATAAAGAGAGAAGGGATGCAAGGCAAGATAACTAGTGAGGGAGGCTCTTTAGGTTAAGGTGTAGACAAAACAATGTAAAGAATTATCAAAAGAAAGGTATGGGGATGTCAGAAGAAAAGCAACAAACTGTCTGAGGATTAAAGGTGCAGTGTGTAAGAATTGGCCACGTGAAGACTACAAACCCAAACAAGAGGGCAGCAGAGTAAAGGCAAATTGAGCTGCAGTTAGCGAGTTAGCTCAGTTAGCCGTGCAGCCAGCGGTCTGGACAGGGAGCTCCGAGAGCAGGGGAGAAATGGTGTTTAAACCTCTAGCACAGGAGCTTTTGACCGGGTCGGTGCCGAGGCTAGTTGGTTAGCATGCTAACTTCAGTAGATATCTCAGTAATACAATACATATTGCAGTTTATATTTTTACTTCATTCTTGACTGTAAGATTCCTACATATTGCACCTTTAAAAGGCACCTTGTGACAGGTCAGTCGTAATGAATGGATGAAATTGAGTTTGCAATCCTGTCACAGAGGATAGGCGGGTCATGCTACTCCTTCTGATAGCACCAGATGGCAGCATTGGGCTACACGTCGGCCTGTGCTGGGCCACTCTGAGTCATATGTTGATCATGCTTGCAGCCTAGCAAATACCATCCCTCCTGAGAGCCTCCTGGAGGTGTGATGACACTAGTGGAAGATAATGGTAGTCATCATAAAGAGATGAAGCTTAAAGAACGACGACGGCTTCGGCGAAAAGCTCTCAGAACAACAGCCCCATTATGTTGGACTGTAAGGAGCGCGATGAAAGCCTCAGCGTGCCCCACGGCTAATGAAATCGATATTGGACAGAAAGAAGTGGAACTCGGCAGAAACATAAATCTAGAAGTCAAACTGATACGCCTGCAATGTCAGATTCTGGAAAAAAAGGCTCTCTTTGAGCTGCAATTTCAGCAAAAGCCTCTCAGCTCTCCAACTTCATGAAGGCAATTCTTACAAATTGCAGCTACAGGCGAGACGATTAACGAAAACGTCTCTCCTTCTGCTGATTTATTTAGATAAATAACTTCTACAGACGAGACCTCGGGGAGGTGGAGGTGTAAATAATTCAGAAGGGTAAAAGTATGAAAACTGTTCGGCTTCCTGCGCTGATCACACCGAATTAAACCGAATGCTTCTATAATTCATCGAGGCCTCTATACACTGCTGTGTTGGTGTTTGTGGGTCTGTTGTCTGTTTTGTTTAGCCTGTTTGAAAGCAGTTTGAGTTGCGGGGTGCCTGAATATTACTAATTCATGTCAGCGCACATACAGCGTGGTTGGAGCGTGTTCTCCGTGCAGCCTGCGTGCCCCACTAACCTCGAGCCTCTTCACTGTGTGTGCGCCCTGCTGATTTGTGTTTCGCGTGTGCACACGCATGGTGTGCGCCCTTGATGTCCCCCTGTGTCTGAACTGTTGAGTGTTTCCATGCATGAGTACGTCTGCGAGAGAACCTCTCCTCTTTATCTCCACCCACACACGCCAAGCGGCGGAGTCTCGCCAGACCGCACAAACACACACAATAGACATGATAATTACATGTGGAGTGTTGCCCCGGCGCCTTCCCCGCTGATTAAAATGGGTACGTAAGTTGCTGTGGTGGTATTTTCAAGGTCAGATCGGCAGTGTAATTTGAGGGATTTCACCTGTGTGTACGTGCGTGTGGAAGTGATTGGCTCACACTCAAAGGATTTTCATATCAAAGAGTAAAAATCAAGTGTTTCCTGTTAATTTAAATGAAGCCACACATGGCAAAGAGGATCAGAGCCACTGTAAAAAGCAAAGTTCTGACTTTTGTTCACAATCCTGACTTAAAACCCAGAATCCTGATTCTGATTTTAATCTCAGACTTCAGGGAAAAGGTCAGAACTGTGACAACGTTGTCCCTTATCCTCTTCCGTACATCGGCCACGTGCAAGAACGGTTAAGATGCTGAGAGCGAACAAGGATCTTTCCTCCTCCCGCAGCAGCTTCTGTATGTCGGAGCGAACCACACGATCATATCGCTCCAATTCTCACGTTTGCCGAAGGGATTATTAAACTCGCACGGAATCCAACACACCTACGGCGCTTTCTGAATTTTCAGGGTGAAACTTTACATGGATAACTTTTTCTTTTAAGTCGAATCCAGGTCAGATGAAGATATTGGCAGGAGCGAGTCGAGTCATCCATCTTCAGTATTCTCCCCCCTGGTGGAACTTGGCTGTGTGGGAATGTGTGTGTGTGTGTGTGTGTGTGTGTGTGTGTGTGTGTGTGTGTGTGTGTGTGTTGTTGTGTGTGTGCTTCCCTGGTAGGAATTGGCTCCAATCACCTATTTGATGTAGAAGGTCACCAGCTAGATGTCTGCCAATTCACTCCCCCTCCCTCCCTCCCTCCCTCAGTACCTGTGTGTGTTTTTGAAAAAATGCAAACAAATACACGAGTAAGTATAACTGCAAATATTTAAAGTATCTGTATTTCTAAAAGTATCTTGTATATGTTTGCATTTGTTCGGTCCATTTTCACATTTCTAAAAGTCCCATTAACGTGCGTTGCCGTACTCAGACACGTGTCCATCTTGTGTGTCCTGTCAGACTGACTGCAGTACGAGGCCTCCAGCGGTGTCAAAGATCCACTTACAGTACTTAGAGCACTTGAGACATAATGTGCTCATTTCATTTACTCCTGAGAGTCTCTTGAATTATTGACTGAGCTGCTGGACATTGTCTACAGTACTTAGTCACAGGTTGTGGGTTGTGTTTGTGTGTATTTACGTAGCTATCACGTAGCTTCTTGGCGAAGTGAAGCCGATACAGAAATACCTTAAGATCGCAGGGGGCAACTCCGCTGGTTTCCGATCATATATCAGCGTATGAGAAAACGACCCTACTTCTCACTTGATTTATAGCCTCAGTAAACAGTTTCCCAGTGGGTTTATGGTCTCAGCTGCTGTGTTCAAGTCTTCTTCAACACAGCGTGATGTTCACTTTCTCAATTATGATCCCATTAAGAGTAAAATAGGGGATAAAGCAGGGTGTGCTTTCCAATGTAGCTGTGTCACGATTCACAAGTAGTTCCAATGAAGTGCGAGGGGGGAGTTTGCTTCCACTTTAAGCTAACTTACTTCCTCAGGGTTCAAGTACACTACAGGAGCCCTGGTTGGGACTCGCTCGCTCTAGAGGACTCTTGGTTGGAGACATTTTTTTTAGCTGAAGTATTACAATTATACACTGAGACAGACGGACATTTAATTACAGTCAAGTCAAAGTTTAGTCAAAGTGCATTATCACAGCATGAGCTCACAGTTCACCTTGCACTAATGAGATACCTCAACCCTCCTTCAAGCTCCACCTCTACCACTGCAAGGTCTTCTACACAGTGCTTTTTAATGAAGCGCACAACAGTTATGTTACAGTCTGTTTGATTTGCTTATTAGATCAATTAAAAAGAGCCCTTTTCTTGGGAAAGAGCAAATTTAATGGAGATACGCAGCAGTTTTTGATGTATGCAGCCGTAGAACAAGCCGCAATCGATGTCCATATCCCCTACAGTTAGCTGAGATCAATCCACAGAAAACTGATGAAGATCACTTTCAGGGATCCAGCCGGGAACACTGAGGATGTTGGGGGGGGTTGAATAATCTGTCAGAGCAGTTGGTGAGCTGTTTGCAGCAGTCCAAATGATTTCTAGTGCTAACTTTGCAGTAGTAAAATCATAAATACCATAAATAAGAGATCTATATTTCATCTTGGGTGTAATTAGAGTGAAAGAAACCGCCAGAGTGGCAAATAAGTGCATTTACGCAGCGTGGCGTTGTCAGTTAAACTGTCCAGATCACACGAAGATGATTATCTGAGATGAAAAGAGTCTGGCAACTCCTCCACCCCGCTGGCAAATGTGTTCCTATTCGCTTCTCTTAAACAACATTGAACGGCATCTGCTTAAATGTTCTCCAAGTGCGCGGATCTCGCAGCGCCGCCTGTGCGTAAAAATTAAAAAAGCCGGCTAATGTATTTATTAGCGCGTCTATCGGGCGTGGCTGGCTCGTCTGCCGCGGGGAGGAGGAGGTGGTGGTGGTGGTGGTAAGGGGGGGGGTGAGGCTGAAGCCGTAGTCTGCTCCGGGGCTGCTCGCTGGATGCTCCGTGATGGATGAGGAGTGACAGATCGAGGTTAGCCGCCAGGGGAGCTCCATTTTCTTCCAGCGCAGAGGAGAAAGCCGAGGAGGTGAGACGCCTGGACGCCGAGGAGGGGAAAGGGACGAGGAGCAGACACATTTCCAACCCCTCCTTCCCTCCCCTCTCTCTCTCTCTCTCTCTGACACTCTCTCTCCTCCCGTGCATCACAACCTAGTGGGCTTTACCCGGACTGCACCGCATTGCTGCTGCTGCTGCTGCTGCTGCCAGCCCGACCCAGCCCACTGAACTAACGCACTGACAGGGAAGCAGAGAGAATCTCTCTTTTTCTTTTGGATGCTTGTGCACGCAGCTGGACACTGGATGCAGTGCGGGGTCGTGCGCGTGGACCTGCAGCCTCTCTTTCTCGCTTCTTTCTCTCTGGATTCGCTGTCCTGCTCGGTAATGTCCAGACTTTGGGAGCGGGAGTGACTCGTTGTTGGGGTGTTTTTTTTGGGGGGGGGAGATTGCTGCATAGCGCACGAGAAGAAATTGGGATACCACAAGTTACAAGTTGTTGTTTTTTTGCAGAGCTCGCATCATGAATGTGGCTGCGTACTTGAAACCGCGGGCTCCCCCCAACATGGGTGTTGACTGAATGGAGGAGCCACGGAGGGGATGAGGATGCACTTGTGAGGATTATTAAAAAAAAAAAAAAAACTGCGCTCGATAAATTCCTGGATCATGCAGATTCTGCCGCCGAGGACGTTGCTTGTGTTACTAGCCCACGCTCATGTGCTGTTATCTCTGAGAAATAACGGAGAAGTGCGAACTAAAGAGGACGGCAACACCAGCGCGTACTCCGCCAGGACTTTCCATGGCTCGCTCCATCAGACTAAAGCCCGGGACCGTGCGCTCTCGCCGGGGTACGCCACAGGTGCGTCCTCGGCGGAGCGGGCGATCGTCAGGGGGACCCTCAACTCCACACACCCCTGGAAGAGGGTCGCCGCAGAGGAGACGTGGCGAGTTGGACACACCAAGCGCGACTTCAGCAGGACTGTGACACCCGTGGAGGATCCCAGCGCTGCCTCACATTGGGGCCCGACGCGCCACCACAACAAGAGGATAAAGTTGAATGGCACGGGGACGCCAGCAGGTGGACACTACAATGCGGCTAAGCCCTCTTCAATGGGCCGGGGAGACGGAGGAGGGGGTCCCGACGAGGGCGACAGGCACAAGAGAGGCACAAAAGACGAGCAGAAGAAAGCGTGGAAGAGGGGGAGAAGCCGGCTGAACAAAAGCGCGGCGGTGCCGGCGCAGCCTCACGCGTCGCCGCCGTGGGAACCCATCCCCAAGCCGGTGGCCCTCACCTCCACCGACCTGCCCTTTGACCTCTTCACCAGGAGGCCCGAGTTCTTCACTTTCCGGGAGGATAACCCCTGGGACGCCACTCCGATCACCCCGCCCAGCTCGCAGGATTTCGGGGACGAGATCAAGAACCCCTTCTACCCGGTGACGAGCGAGACCTACGGCGCGTACGCGATCACGTGCGTCTCCGGGGTCATCTTCCTGGTGGGCATCGCGGGCAACATCGCCATCCTGTGCATCGTGTGCCAGAACTACTACATGAAGAGCATCTCTAACTCGCTGCTGGCCAACTTGGCCGTGTGGGATTTCGTGCTCATCTTCTTCTGCCTGCCCATGGTGGTGTTCCACGAGCTGACCAAGTCGTGGCTGCTGGGCGAGTTCACCTGCAAAGTGGTGCCCTACGTGGAGGTAAATGTTTTCTTCTTTTCTCTCTCTCTCTTCCGCGCTCTGAATGTGTCAGGGACGATTACTTGCGGAGGCTTTGAGGCCGTGCTCACAGGCAGGGATGACAGATGGTAAATGGGGCTCATCCAGTGTCATTTACATATCATCCAACCTTGTCTGAATGCGATCACACCTCCGTAGTGACAAAAGGACATAATCTGGAGCACTTTAGGGCGTGAAAATGAAGTTTCACACTCCTCCAGCCTGAGTCAATGGGCTAATAGAGTTGAGTTTTGTTGGAGCCCAATAGGGTGTCACCTCGGCCAATAACAAGGAGGCTCTGTTAGTCTCTTCTATACACCTGCTTCTGGTGGGAGGGAGCCTCACCCAGCCCTCAAGGCATGCAGATAAGACACACGAAGACACAGCAGGCTGTAAGGTTACACATTGTACTGTTGCTGTCAGCTGATAAAACACATTACAGGTAATCTATATTCACACATTCACACACACACTCTCAGTCTCTCCCTGTGTCCCTGTTTGTCTGCCACACACCTATGTTCACGTGTAAGTGGATGGATGCTAGACAGGTTGTTTACACCCAGACGATACCTTCCCCTTTGTGCGCTCACTGCAGTTACATCAGTGTCACGTTCACCCGAGAGGTCTTTTGTATAAAAAACAGGGGTTTTCTAGCTCAGGGGTCTCGAGCCGGTCTTTGAAAGGCCGTCGTCACAACCTGGTTTAAGGCAGGACAAAGAGGGGAGACGGCACACGTGATTTTAACAGGTTTGTCTTGACCCAAATGCATCTTAAATTACACCTGATAGCTGTGGACTTACGGGTGGTGCCCAAGGCCAGGCGAGGTGTGTGGGAAAAAGACCAGAGAGGACGATGTCAGGAGAGAAAGAGTGTGCCGGTCTGAGTTTCTTCAGCCGAGAACAGGTGACCAGAATCCTTCTCAGACTCCACCCTCCAGAGACTGCAGAGCCTGTAGACAGGGAGGGCTGTCACATCATGAGGCGATAATAAGAGCTGGTTAACAGTATGTTATTATCCTTTCACTGGCCCTGTGACAGACGATAAACCTTGACGTCAGGATTTCCGTACCTGAAAAGACATTTTCAGTCATCTAATTACAAATGTGATGGCCGGTTTGATGAGGTGCATCATGTAATTCGATATTTAAAGCGTGACAGACATCATTTAAAGATATAATATGTGAAATTTCTGCATTGAAATTCCTAAATTTATATATATATATATATATATATATATTGTGGAGTTGTGTATTTACATTATTCCAAATCTCGTTTCAACCATCAGAAATCAACAAGTTTACACAAGGTAACGGTGCGTTTCACCTGTCGCTCCTTTTGGGGGTAAGGAAGTGAGCAAACCAGATCAAACTTAACGTGAATAAACTAAAACATAAACTCATCTGTGAAGTTTGACAGCAGGGTCATTTGTGTGTTTATTCACCACAAACAGCTCGATTACATTACCGTAGATAAGCTGTAAACTAGCGGCGACAGCACACTGAGAGTGTGTGTGTCTGTGTTTGAACTCTGGTCAACTCTCATTGAACTCAGCACTCACCAGAGACTCTGGTTCTCTCTCGTATTTTCTTCTCTCGTCCCTGTGTTGTCGTGGTAAAGTACGTTTCCCCTCTGGCTCCATTTGGCTCCAAAGTCATCTCTGAGCTCTCCTCCTGTTGGTAAACAGCTCTGGATCGGATCAGAATCCGATGCGACTGCGGGTGTTTATTCCTCTAGAAGGTCCAGCTCTACCCGACTCGCGCCTCCAAAGCAGCTGAGCAATGGCTAAACCGTGCAGTACAGTTTTAGTAGCTTCAGGTTCCACATGCAGACATTTAATCGCAGCTGTACGATTCCTAATCATCAACAGGTAGCGATTGCTTGCATTTGCACCATCATTTCTTCTTTTTCCGCAGTCTCGCTTGCCAGCCCGTGTCCTCACCGGCCACATGCTGTAATACGCGAACGGTATCTCATTTCATTTGCGAGCACCTTGTGAGCGCATACAGTATTAATTACTGGGGGATCAGAGGAAAACGGAGCCCCTCCCTGTGGTACTGCATACTCGCTAGCCGAGAACCACCACAGGATATTATTTAATAACTTTAATAACATGCAGTGCATTGACCGAGTGGCTACTCTGAAAGCAGAGCGTGTGTTTGTGGAGGAGTGATATTCGCTTGTCTCTGTGCATTCGTTACTGCATGTGAATATGCCTACTATATTGCATATCTATCAGGACATGTGCACTGGGGCCTTCAGTGTGCACTAGTGGCTTCAGTGTGTGTGTGTGTGCGTCAAAACAGGCCGTGAGTAATGCAGCCCGGGGCTAACTCTCTCCCTGTGGAGCGTTCAGTGAAACACACACATATGCACACAGATTCCCCCTATAGAGTGACTTTATTCGTCACTTAACCCAAATTCGGTCACAGTGCAGATCAACATTTGGCCTTAAATGAGGACACACATGCTCGGTCGCACATGCTCGAATCTGCACTCGCACGCACGCACAACAAGGAGCCTCACTTTACGTGCGTGCATGCGCTCTCAATCAGAAGGCGGTATGGATAATGTATCGCAGTCCCCCTGAGCGAGGGAGCCTCCCATGGCGCTGCCTTCAGCGAGCCTTGTTTTATTCAGGGTTTAGCAGAGCGTGGCAGTCTCCAAACCTCAAAGAGAAAGCAATTCTAGGCGTGAGATGTGAGAAAACACGGCAGGGAAAATTGTGAGAATGCTGCACAAAATAAAGATGTGGGTTACAGCCAGCCCGCATTATTTCAGACACGCTCCTGTTTCATGCTGCTGTCACTGCAGACGACCCCTCCAGGAAGTGATGCGCAGAGCAGCAAATTCAGCCAAAACTAATGGGCGATAATTGGGTTCCTGCACCTGGCAGTTGATTAGGATAAGACCTGAAAGTAGGGTAAAATAACAAATAAGCAGTGCAGTAAGCATTTTACAAGCCAGAGGAGGAGGAAAATAAATCATTTGTCAAGGTTCGTTCAGGGCTGTGCTGCTGGAGAGCAGTGGCTTTATAAAGTTTTTTGTCTCATTACTCCAAAATACAGAGCCGCTCACGAAGCGCATTATTGGTGGGTGCCTGTCGGCTGAGTTTATTGTTTAGCAGCATAAAAACCAAGTTTGTTCACAAGATTATTATGACGGTGAGAGTAAGCAGGGCAGACTATGAATACAATGTGTGTGTGTAATGCAGTACGCAGATTTAAATCAGGCTCGAGCGTGAACTTACCGTGACGTCACCCACTGGTTTGTGGACTGCAGTTTTGCGGCCTCAAGTTCGGCACTGCGCCCGTCGCCATCTTGGTTTTTTGGAGCCACAAGTGACCATATTTGGACCAGAGGGTTAAGCCAGTGAGGATATCCTGATAAAAGCACACCATGGTAGCGTCTTGTTAATCACGAGGTAGCCACGCTCTAAAGCGCGCCCTGCTTTATCGTCTATTTCGCTCTAAATGGGGCCATAATTTACTAAATGAACATCACGCTGTGTTGAAGAAGACTTAAAACTAGCGATTAAGACCATAGACTCATTAGGAAATGGTTTACTGAGGTAATTAATCAAGTGAGAAGTAGGCTCATTTTCTCATAAGCTTACATACAATTGGAGTTCTTTTTGCAGCCAGTGGAGTTGCTCCCATCTGACCGTTAGAAAGAATGCAGGTGTACGGCACTTCGCATTGGTTTCACTTTCCAGACAACAGCTAATGATGGGGATGAATTTGTCCCACATGCGCGGCAGCGTAACGACCACTCCCATTGGTGGACAGGAACGCCTGTGTCCACTCCTTTCTGAAGCTGATTTACAGCTAATTGCCAATCTCCATCATGGGACATAAATCCAGCGACTCTCCGAGGACTCATTCTCTACTTTGTGGTACATTGGCAATTCCACTAACAGTCCTGCTATATTGTTTGGGGGCGTAGCGGCTTGTAATGATGGATAGTGCGTGTGTCATTATGCGTTTTCCAATTTCAAAATATAGCACAACTTAATGTGGATAATTATGTCCCCTATCACACAAATGTCACTATTTGAATATATTGAGTATTTTGCTCTGCTCTTCTCTGTTGTGTTTGTCCCTACTGCACCCAACTGTGTGGTGAATCCTTTAGTTTGTGCACCTCATCTACGCGTCTGGCTCCAACTGTGCAGCACGATACCCTGTGGTCAGAAAACCGTAGGCCGTCCTCGCCATTGTACAGCGGGCTTCGGCAGGCAGGAGAGCAGACTATTGAAGCCGAGCAAGAAAGAGGCTGAGGAAAGTGAGAGCACGATAGATTGGGATCGGGGGAGAAAGAGCCAGAGGTAGACCCATTTATTGTCCTGGAATTGGCGGTAATGGCGGGACATACATCAGCTTGACATGTTCGCGCTGGCTGTTCCAGCTCACACGCACGCGCACACACTCGGCAGTAACTAGATCAGAATTACAAATTCCGTGTCCGTGTTACATCTGAGAATACGCGGCCATCTGCAGGACCCGGAGAGCCCACGTCCAAACACCTTTCCTCGGAGAAAGCTGATGAACGTCTGTCTAACTACCTTGCCTGTTCACACACACGCACACAAAGTCAGCAGGGTGTGCTGATCCCCCAGATGGGTGGGATGGCCTTCTCGCCACTGATCGCTGCCCTCGGCCGTTCTCCCCGTCTCTCTCTCTGCATCAGCTATCTGTGATTAAAAACAGGCCTCGGGGGGGAAGACTCACTCACACATACACTTACACATGGTATGAAAGCATTTGGCACACACACACACACACACACACACACACACAGTTGCTCTTATACACTGAATGCACACGTGCAGTTACAGTATAGACACCGTTGCAACACATGCACACGAATTATGTACACACTAGATCTTGTGCCCGATTCGTTTCTCAGCCCCGTCTATTAGGCACGCGAATGATGGTTAATTGGAGGATATGTAAATTATTCAGGGTATATAATTAGTGGCTCTACATAATGCATGATGGTGAGTCCACTCACTCAGCTCTTTGTCCGTGGATGAGTAGATATTGTGTTTTTGTATGATGAGACGAGACCAGGCAACAGCGTGAAGCGAAGATTAGGCTTGCAGTTGGATGCAATTAACTAAATTGATAATTATCCATGTAAATATGAAATATTCGTTGGCTGGTTAGCAGTGTGAATTAAGTATGTTGGCGAAAGAATGGCTAATGTGTTTCAGATCAACATGGACCAGAGAAGAGAGGAGAATAATGCATTTTGCGTCGCCTTCCGACATCACGCTCTAGCCAGCGGTCAGTGATCTGGAACTGGACTCATCCAGCAGTGACTGTATGCAGACGGCAGAATAAAAGTGTTTTAATGTCCGGGGGGGAAACTGCCGCAGGTCAGGATATAATTTGATGGAAGAGAAATTTATTGTGTGGAAGAAAACTGCCTCAGACACACTGTAAGAGGCCATAAAGCAGCAGTATACAGTGGAATACTGCAGTGGATTGTTGTGACCAATTTAATTAACGAAAGCAGACAGAAAGATGAATATTTGTGAGTGCCTGCCCCATTTATTCTTGGATTCTATGGATCTCTGTTCCTGGCTGGTAGAATTGTTCCTTTTGTTCGTAGAACGGAGGAGAAAAGACTGAAAGTTCATTCAGTAGACAGACTCAGCCCAAGGACCATTCTGGAGAGATTTCGATCGCATCAATCTTCCTCAGCTGGTTGCCTGGCGACCTCACGGCCACGACAAGACTCCAGGAAGCTGCCAGGAATAGTCTGGCACACAAACCACCGTAAAAACCTCAACATTTTGGTTTTTTTTAAAGATTAAGCAGATTAAACGTGTCAATCGGTGAGAATCAGAGGTGATGGGCAGAGCCAGGCTAGCTGTTTCCCCTTGTTTTCAGTCTTCGTGCTAAGCTAAGCTAACTGGCTGCCAGCTCCTGCTTCACATGGCTGGGTACTGAGTTTCTAATCTAGTTGCATGATTGAAAGCACCAGAACAGCTACTAAATTGTCCTTGTGGTGGGTTTTTTTTCAACATGAACCCACAGGCGAGGTTGAAGGTTCATTCTTGACCTTGGGAACAGCAGCGTCACAGCGTTACAGTCCACTTGCTTACGTTTTCGAAGCTTTCAGCCACATTCTCATGGTCGTCACGAGATCCAAGATTCCCTTCTTATATCATTTGATATACAGCTCAGTTAGTTGTGCAGCGAGGGGTCCTATTAACTGACTGTGTTGAAACATGACCCGATCTGTGACTCTACACCGTGACATGATCCGAACGTAAGTTTTGTGATCTGTCGCACCCTGTCACAAAGGAATCTTCATCAGCCCTCCAGAATATATTTAGCCGTATGTCTGTCACAATACATCATAATCCCACATAGACATAAACTCATACGCACCATTCACAGTTCTGCCCGCAATAAGACAGGCATTTAAATAATTCTGCATAAATGTGGACGTGCACAGGCACACACATACGCTCAAATGAGTGTGCACGCTCACATAGATCAGGTTTCTGCCTCTCCCGGCAGCACGGCCCAGCTGTTAGACGGATGGTGGCTGTCAGCAGCAGGGTCTCTCTGGTTAGAGTTATGGTCGGCTGCAGCCTGCACTGGGTCACGCACTCAACCTAGAAAGAGGACTGCAGCTGGAGTAACCCTTTGTCTCCCTGGCTTATTACTTGAAGACTGTGTGTGCGCGGTGTTGTTGTTGTTGTTGTGTGTCCACATTAGCTCATTCATCACCTGATAACACCCATTACCCCTGACAGTGGCTGTAGTCACAGTATGGCTGCACAGGCTGCGCCGGTCCTTGTTAAAACCCAATTAATAACGCAAGGCCTTTGTGCCACCAGCTCGCAGGACCTTTAATCAGGAAGTTAATGGGCCGTTATTAAAAACAGCACCAGGGGAAAATGTCTTTCTCACTTGCTGTGCAGATAGAAGGACAGAACCAGAAAAACATGTGTTGAAGATGAAAGCCCTTTTTATGTTCCCTTTTTTTTTTTTTTTTGAACCCTTGAAGTCCAAGGTTGAGAAGAAATTTCCGTTTTTCCACTTCATGTCACCTGTGAAGTGGAAAAAATGGTACTGAGTGACTTCAAAAGACCATGACGGGTGACTTTCAGTTGAGGAAAATTGTGAAGGTCGAAGTAAAGCGTGTCAACGAAACCATAACTTACACGTATAATTCAACAATTTGGGGGAAAAAAACACTTATTGGCGTTTTTGTTTCAAATTAGAAGAGAAATCAGTTACAGCCTCATCTGTGTCGGCCTACAGAAAAGATACATCTACAGGCAGTAGTCGGCTAGCTTATGGTTTTACGAGGTACAATGTGGAAAATTCTTTCTCAGGTACGCACATAAGCCCTAATTTAAAAAAAAAAACAGATATATTGTGCTAATAAGTGAGCTACTGCTAAGCTAAGCTAACTGGTTCCTGCGCTGTACACATATTCACTTTCTTGCAGTGAATTAGCAAAGAAGATCGATACCACTCTGTTGTTTGTTTGGAACGATACATCTAAAAAGCCAGTAGTTGATTAGCTTAGCTTAGCATGATAGACAGGGGGAAACAGATCTGTCTAGCCTATGTTCAAATCAGTTCATGGTTTTACGAGGGACTAAGTGTCAAACCCGACAACAATTCTAAAAACAAGATATTGAAAAAAAATAAAAAACATTCACCTTGTTTAAAAATTCATTACTGTTATGAATAAGTATTAAGAATTAAAACAACAATAATTTAGAAGCACTCTTTCTGGCCCCGAAGCGAGCAGGCCCGTCATCTCACCAGCAGCTAAAGTGAACATGACAGGGTCAACGCTGCTCTTTTGGAAGAAATGCCATATTAACATTTTTAATCATTCTGAGGCTGTCTGGGCTCGTTTCTCTCCTCCTGTCACTTCGGACCGTCTCGAACTCCTTGACGACCGACTCCCCTTCTCTATTGTCTTCTGTCCGCTCTCTCATTCCTTCTCTCGTTCTCCCACTCCCTTTTCTCTCAGTCCCTCATTAGCATAACCCCCATCCACAAACACACAGCTTCATCGCCCCACCAGGCCTGACTCTCGGACTCTCTCTCTCTCTCATCTCCCCTCCAGTACAAAGCTATGCTTGTTCATCCTGCCCTTGCTCTCCGCCCCGACAAGCTGATCAAAGCTGTGTTTCCTGCTCCTCCGTGACAGCCTTTAAAGCTGTTCCAGCCCTGTTGTTCAAGCCATGAAATATTCACCACGTGCATGCACCTGTACACGTGTACCGGATGGGCATTTTTATGTGTGTGTGTGTGTGTGTTCAACTAAAGCCACCACATGTGGGAATACAGGTGTGGATGTTTACAGAAGTGGCTTCTTTAACTATGTATGAAGGAAAAACAACTTTATTTTCAAGGGGCCAATCTACAGGGATTTTTAACCGTTAATGTAGTCAGTAAAAACCTTGAACCAGCAGCCGTCAAAAACACCTCATTGTTCTCCACTGACACTAAAATCTATTCCTCACACATAATGTTATGTGGAGAGGGAGATATAAATAGCGGACGGCAATTTCGGCGGAAGGTATCCACACTGACGGGCTATTTAGAGAATGAAGTGAGCACATTGAGTTGCGCGTCTGTATTAGCAACCTGTTGCAGAGTGGGGATAAGGAAAAGCTGTTGAGATTCTGTATCAGCGTAACAGCTCCAAGCTGATCTCTTCACGGATATTACACAAAACATCCAGGTCACAATAGCACATTTTTTACTTCTATACACTTTGAATCGGATTGGATTTTCACTGGATCAAAGTGCCACCGGTTTAGAGGGCCATTTGAATTTATTTCTAGTAGGTTCTTGTGCATTTAAAAGGTCTCGGAAGTTTAAAAGCCAACCGAAGCTCCTCTCTCCCACAGAAAACGCTGCTCCTGAAGTGCCTGAAACGCCCCAGTAGACTTTGTGACATCACGCTACATCACCATGTCACACATTTGTGTAACTTACACTTATATTCTCGGTAGAAGTGAAGCTAACTGGAAGCTGAAAACACGACAGAGCTGACCGGTGACGTGCGCTGCCACGCAGGCTCAGGCGTGTGTGAGCTGACCAATCAGAGCAGACTGGGTATCTGGGAAGGGGGGCCTTAAAGAGACAGGAGCTAAAACAGAGGAGGAAGAGAGAAAACTGACGTGTTTTCCGAGCATAACGCCCTCATTATTGTATGATTTGCTGCTCACTTGCAGTAGAAGTGATCTGATGCACACTTTAACTCAGGATTAGGCTGTTTTTCGGACAATTTTAATAACACGTCGTCCTACATTGCAATATTTTTGTATCTTGCATTCCCTAAACAAATGCAAATCCTGTCCCTGCAACTACACATGAGCATGACTGACTTTTCTGAGCTCTTTATAATTCACATTTTTTTCTGTTGTTTATGCCAGTTACCACCACCTGTAGACACTGATGACTGTAAGATGACAACATCTGCGATGTGCACGCCGAATTTGACACCACCTAAAGGATTAATCCGTCAAATAAACAGGCTTTAAGAAAAATGACTTGCTTAAATAAATGACTAATTATTGTGCTGCTCTGGCTGAGATTCAAAACTATTCACTGCAATTATAATTACAAGGTTGTGGCGTGACGTCAGGTGACGAACCGTCCCGGTCCAGAGCACAGTCACATTGATCACAGTTGCTGTTCAGTGTGCTGGAGCCCGTCGGTGGTTTGTCTGCCCCACTTACCCCCTCGCTGTTTCACATGGTCGCCCTTCATTAGTCTGGTTAGGACGTCCATGTGTGTCAGAGGGTCAGTGTGTGTCTGTGTGTGTGTGTGTGTGTGTGTGTGTGTGTGTGTGTGTGTGTCAGGCTTAGATACACGGAGCATCTTGCAGCGTGTGTACATCTATATCTGTCCAGGAAGTATGTGTTTAGAGCACTAAAGCCTTGGCTCACCAGGGCCATCTGGGAAGCTGGCTGTTGTAATTAAATTTGATATGAAGAGGGGAGTGGATGGAGGGAAGGAAGGAGGGGTGTGCGAACAGGAACAGAGGCTGAGGAGGATAGAAAGAGGCGAGAGTCAGAGGAAGAAAAGGTAGGCAAGGTGAGGCAGGATGGGAGGATGGTGGTGGGGGGATCAGTGGCTGTTCTGGAAGATTTTGTGCTCGAGGCGAAATCGTGGAGGGGAACTGGTTCATGTAAGGATAGCACTACACACACGCACGCACACACACATGCACACACTCCAGCTGCAGAGGGATGTTTTGCAGGGTGCCCACTCTGCCAAAATGACTGTTAATCCAACAGATGCTTTCACATGCTGGGGAAATTTGTGAGCTCTCTGACAATTTGCAGACTTTTTTTTACACCGAGAACATGGAGGTAATTAGCTCTTACATGAAGGTTTTGAGTGAAATGTTAATTAGAAAACAGCGGAATATTTAGGAACTTTGTTAATTAGTACGACTGTCATTGAATGGGGCGTGCGAAAAGACATTTGAGTGAATGTGACGACAGCTTTTAATCCACTGTGTAGCATGAACTAGCTCTGTGCGTGTGTGTGTTGGCTCACTCTATTTCTGTCTGTCTGTGGCTTCTTTCCTCTGTCACACACACATTCGCACATTCGAGGATGCTACACAGTGTTAATAGCAGCTTACAGCCCTCCATTGTGCTTCTGTTGCTCCACTGCTTGTAATTACAGTCGTGTCAGGTGCACCCAAAGGCCTCTGCCATCACTGGGTGTCCTGCTTTTTATTTACGGTATGTGCTGGTAGCTGACTTGTCAACTGGTTTGTGTTTGTTTGTGTGAGGCAAATCTACATGTTTACGTGCATGTTGACATTTTCTACACTGTCGATAATTTTGTCAGCTCCTAGTTATTGTTTTATTCATTAAAGACTGAGAACCCGCGGAGCTTGACTCAACCTCGCGAAAGCGTCACATGCAGCTCAGCCCATCTGTCAGCTCGCATGAGGCTATTGTTAGCGTAGCTCTGAGGCTCACTTTTCTCCCTGTTATTCTCCCCTGCAGTCATGTGCTGTTTCGTGCATTGAGTTTGAAGATGTAAACAGCATCACTGAGGCAACCCGATCCACGCGAGTACTTTCACAGGCCGCTCTTACTCCAAACGTGTCAAATACAGCAGCTTGTCTTTGGTGCTACGCTTCACAGTATGGTGCTATAGTTACCCCTGTAGTGTCACTTGTTGAAGCGTCCATCTACTAAGTTACATTAGATAATTTAAATCATAGAATGATCTTAACCTAAACCTAACCAATTAATTATGTGGAACGTCATTGTAAGATTTTCTCTTTATCTGTTTCCTCAGGTGGCCTCCCTCGGTGTAACCACCTTCACCCTGTGCGCTCTGTGCATCGACCGCTTCCGTGCGGCCACCAACGTCCAGATGTACTATGAGATGATCGAGAACTGCACCTCCACTACCGCTAAGCTAGCCGTCATCTGGATCGGTGCTCTCCTGCTGGCCCTCCCGGAGCTCCTCATCAGGCAGCTGGTGACGGAGGACACAGGAATCCCAGATGAGCCTCCCGTTGAACGCTGCATCATCAGGATATCCACCTCGCTCCCCGACATGCTCTACGTGCTGGGCTTGACCTACGAGGGCGCTCGGCTGTGGTGGTGCTTCGGCTGCTACTTTTGCCTCCCGACCCTCTTCACCATTGGGTGCTCGTTGGTGACGGCTCGGAAGATCCGGCGTGCGGAGCAGGCTAGCGTGCGCAGCAACAAGAAGCAGATCCGGCTGGAGAGCCAGATGAACTGCACCGTTGTGGCGCTGGCGATCGTCTACGGCGCGTGCGTGGTCCCCGAGAACATCTGCAACATCGTTTCCGCGTACATGGCGGCCGGCGTTCCCGAGCACACCATGTCCGTCCTCCATCTTCTCTCCCAGCTGCTGCTGTTCTGCCGGGCCGCCGTGACGCCGGCGCTGCTGCTCCTCCTGTGTCGCCCGCTGGGAAGGGCCTTCCTGGACTGCTGCTGTTGCTGCTGCTGCTGTAACCACGCACCCTCCTCGGCCACGGCCAGTGACGATAACGAACACGAGTGCACCACCGAGCTGGAGCTGTCGCCGTTCAGCACCATCCGCAGGGAGCTAAGTAACTACACACCTGCCGGGTCCAACTGCTAAACAGACATTCCTCATCAGGGATGGAGATTTCAGTAGCCTGCTCAGCCTTTGGCTTGTTTTCTCAGACTCGGCTAGGAGAGATTTGCCTTACCTGGTCTAGTTACATTTTCAATGGGGGCACGGATAAAATTGGACAATGAATAATCACATTCAGCCAGTGTCCTACATCCTCAACCTTCACTTCTTACAACAGTAACGTACATTTACAGTAACAGTATAACACTTATTTTCCAGGAAATCTAACAGAAAAGCCACATCTTCTCGTCACTCATGCCCTGGGGTGCTCTAAAAACAGGGTCAGTACATATTTTTAGCAATCCTGCCTGAAACCTTTAAAACTAACAAACCTCCCTGCTGTAGACCTTGTATGCCTAAATATCTTTGGACAGTTGGCCTCTTAACCTGTCTGATGTCTGGTTCCTCACAGGAGGTCTGAATCAGGTTAACTTGTTCTGAAGCAGAAACAAACTGCTGCGTCTCCCACAAGGCCTTGTGCTATCATGACAGGGACAGGGAATAATATACTGTACAATGTACATAGGGAAATGATTGTACAGAATATGTCACAATATGTGATGATAAATGTATTTGGCCTATTTATGTATGGGAGACTCCGTACTGTATAATCAATGCCAATCACCCTCCAAACGTGTCACTGTCGAAATTATGGGGAGTAATTAATCACCGAGTGCAACCTTGTATAATAACTCCAGCTAAACATATGGGCCGACACTGCCTATAGAAATACAGGACAACAACAGCTGTACATGTACAGTTCATTTAATGCTGCACACACGGGAACAAGGCTTATCGTAATTAAAAACAATGCAGGGCGTCTCTGCAAGAGGAAAAAAAAAAAACACAAGAGAGGAGAGGAGAGCGCATTGAAGAATCCAAATGTACACATTAACACTGTATATTGAAAAAAATATCCTGTTGACTCAAACATAGCTGGGCTGGTCTCAGAGATACACAAACACGGAGGACGTGAGTGGAATTAAAAAGGTTCGGAACGGACTAATTGAAATCTAATTGGCGTTGAACGGAGCGGAATGGAATCGAATTAAAACACCACAGATTCAATTGAACGGAGTGAATATGAAAAGAGGGGAAAGTAATGGAACATAACACCGTGGAATATGATGGAAAAGGGTCGGACTCGGCGTGGACTGGACTGAAAATGAATATCTGCACTACACTGTTGTATCATGTTACGCCTTACACTTCGGGCTGTATATATACTGTACACTTTCTTTGGTGCTCTTATGATGAATGCGCTGTAAACAACAAATCCATCGGTTCGACTTGGAATCGCAAGTAATTGAGCGGAGCACTTTGTTTTTGGTCAAAAAGACAGATTACAGCTATCTGTGACTCTTGGAAGACTTGAAAAATAATGGGTTTCGAGTATAAAGAAATCAATGTGGAGGTTACTGAGTAGACAGTTTACAGAGGTCACTTGAAGCTTTGAGCGTGAAAACTGCCTTTGTCAAGCTCAAGTCTGGTAGCACTTAATTCTACAGTAAATTAATTACTCAGTGTTTTCTAGGTCACTGGTAAATACTAATACATGAAAAGCTATTGACTTGTAATTAACATTGTAGATACTGTAATAGGTGCAATATTGAACTACATATTTGTACTATTACACTGGTACAGAAATGTAGTTTCTTGTAAATCGATCGACAGTAATTATCAATCATCTACCAGATCATTTCAAATTATTGTTTAATTACAATGTAAATACAATGCTGTAATGTAATTATGAGGAAATTGTAGCCTATATTTGTATCAATTATTGGAAAGTAAATACACATAGCTGTTTAATTTTTTTACAAGTTATTTATTTACAATTGCTGAACTTTAAAATGAAGTGCTACTACATGTGCGTAAATTAACTTGAGACAAGATTAACAGTTAGCTAAATTCCTCCCGCCAAAATTGATTAGCCTATCCTGCCTTAGCAATCGCCGCTAGCCAGGTCTGTGAAGCATCGAAACAGTGTGGAGGGTGGTGTCTCTTTTTATAGCGCTCTCAAAATCAAAAAGAGCAAAAAGTGAAAGGATAACACAATATGTTTATCATCTGTCCTTGGCATGTCCTGCTAACTAGCCTCCAGGGTGGATGCCATCAGAGATTAGCAAGAGTTCCCTCTAGCAACCTCAATTTCTCTTATCTGAGATAGCATTAGCCTATGTTTGCCAAACACATTGGTAAGACGGCATCCAACGCCTATTTTCTGATAACGTTGTAAAGTGAAAAGATACTGTTACCATTACAAACAAGTATGTGCGCTAAAGCAGCCGAACAAAGTTGTGTTACAACAAATTTTTGTAGTCCTTAATTACAGTTTTTCTCATCTGGCTTACAATACTAGAACCAGCTCTACACAACAACACAAGAACGATGCTTCTTTATTGACATGTCTTCTACAGGGATCAACTGGTCCGAATGCTAACTTTATGCTTCGGACCTGTTAGCTTTAGCCTCAGTCTCTCAGCAAGTAATGTAGGCCTAGCCATCAAGTAGCCTGCATATTTCAGACCCCCTTTTACCAGGTTCTTGTTTTAAAATGAGTCTAAAAAATCTGCTGGAGGGAGTTTCAGTCAACTCACGCTGTTATTGTTAGCCTAGTTAGCTAGCTAGCTTCAGCTAAGAGGTCTGAAACAAAGGACCCATTTTGAAAAGTCCGTCATTAAACAGCATATGTGACAATAGAAAGCTGGACAGGTGTAGCAACAGTAGCCTGACTAAATTAGGCTAGTCAGGCTATTCCGTGGTTTCTTGACCACTGATACCCGTTGCAGTTTCATTACTTGAGTCTTTAAGGCGAACCGATGAAATGTTTTTCAGTGTATAAATTTACAAGTGTATTGTACTGTAAATCTGTTTTCTTAATCCTACCAATCAGACCTGGGTCAGAACACGGTTCAAGCCACCATTACATCTTATTTCAATGCAGGTAATTGAAGTTATATTGAAAACTGAAGAAAAAGCCCAAACATTTGGTACATAAACAGTAGTATTATGATAGAGGGCTTCTGTTGACGACCAAAATTACTCTTAAAACCTTTATTTTGTTTGATAAACTTAATAAAAAATCAATTTTTTAAAAATATTCATAAGATTAATGGTGGTGAGCTCTGTGATGACCCGCGTGTGATGTTCATTGGTATACTGTATATTGCGATGAATCTTTTGCATACGATTCTGCACTGCCAAACACCTTCTCTCTCTTGTCTGTCTCTCGTGCTCTTGTGGTAGTAGCACACTATCTCTGGGTGTCTCTCTTAGCTCGGAGGTCAGTTTGCCCACACCTCCATCAACACAGGAAGACGAGTATTACTACAAAACATCAATCACTAAAGGTCTGACGGGCACCCAAGGCCAGTCGTATCAGAACACACTGGATAAGGGTAAAGATTGGGGTTTTCTTTTTTTCCCAGCAACCCTTTGGCTCTAATGAACTCCAGTTTATGAGCTCCAAGAGATCCAGGTGGATGTAGCCTCTGGCTGGCACCGCCTGCAGTTTTTCAACTTAATAGAGGAAATGGGCAGAAGCAGAACAGCAGTGCAACACAATGCCCCGCAGCCTGTTTGACAACTCTTTTTATTACCACCACTATCAGGTTATTGTGGGCCGATGTGTGAACCTGTCCAGGGAATTTAATTGCCCGAGCACCACACCATTGTGTTTTCTTTTTTGTATTTAGCTCAGTGAGTCTGGATTTCCCCCGCCTGTGTTGCGATGCGAGCGTAAACTGACCTCCTGAATCGGACTCTCTTTTTCTGCATATTTCTGGGAGTATAGCTCATTCTAAATGGCTCAGTGTGTTAGTAACGTGGTTCAAACTATTGATGAAGTGATTCTTGTAAATCAGTCAGTGAGACGTTTATTCTGAGTTTTGTGAGTATCCTCTTCACTCTGAGCAAGTTGTGTCTGTATTTGATACCTGAAAATGTTAAGCACACGACCACTATTGTCTCCAAGTCTAGTCACTGGTTTCTAAATAGCTTTTTATATAGCCAAAAAACTGTCCCTTTGTTTATCAAAGAACTTTATCTTGAAAACTGTATATTAAAATCCTAAATGTACTATCACTGCTCTCTTGACTCATTGTGTGTATTAAGGTCATCGGTTCTCTGTGAGATCCCCACAAAGCTATTTGTGTAATGAGAGTGTTGCAAAGGAAAGTTGCCCGCCGTCATCTCTGATCATTTTTTGTTTCGCTTGAATAAAAACAGAACTCGGTATAATCAGAAAATCTCCTCTGGCTTATTCAGAGCAAAGAAATAATCCAGCCTCTTGCCTCGGTGCCAAAGGGTTGTTGCCATGGATCTAATTGACGTACTAGAGCTACTCCAGCAGTTTAATAGACTTGGGAGAGACAGACTTTTAAAATAGAGTGGAGGAAGAACAACAACAAAAGCCCCAGACTTTTAGTCTTTAGTGTGGTTCAAGCTACAAAAACACTGGATCCTACATTTCCCATAATGCCGCTCAATAGTTGCAGTACGAGTATTGTTATTTTCCCTGTTTTCACTGTTTTCAAGTCTGAGTACTTCCCATAACAGGTAAACAAACCTCACTGTATGGGTGGAAGAAGTGAGCTGAGTGTGATGTTTGACTGTTGGCTGAGAAATATTGAAGAAAATGTAACAGGTCCGGTTCTGCAGAGGTGCCAGAGAGAAAGAAAAGATGTGCCCTGGAGGATTGTTTTCACACTCATCTGCTGAGGAGAGGTTATAGTTAAAGACATGCACACACAGGCTCTACAATTTTGACAGAGCAGCGAGTTTGTGACTAGTTTCATGAAGTGTGATGTAGAAAGTTGAACCCTCCTGTAGTCCTCTAGTACAGACACAAATAATTACTTCAAGCGGAGTGTTCGGACCAATCTGATATTTGCATATAAACGTTGCGTTGTCATTATGCGTGATTATCACCAAACAATATAACTTTGGAAACAAAAACAGAGAAAACAAAATGAGATAAAGTTGTGGTGCATTGTGTACAAAGCTGAGCCCCTCAAGACTCTGAAGCCAATCTGACAGCTTTCATGGGAATGAAATTAAATTCCCTTATTACATCCGCCTGTGTTAAACCTGTAGCATCACTCATCGTTGCTTCTTATGTCTGCTCTCTCGGGATAGACTCTGCAGTATTGAAGGTAAACTGACATATATAGTTGTCTACCAAATTAGCTCTGGCTCTGGTTCTGCTCAGGATTCATTGAACCTTAATGCTATCAAGTGAACCAGCCCACATTTCCACGGGTTTCGTGTGTTGTTGTTCTTTGTGCTGCCGTTCTAATCAAGGATGCGTCATCAGTGGAGGGTGTTGCAAAATGTAAAACAGAAGTAAGTAGTAGTAGCACGATGGTGGATGGCATTGATTGGGTCTTTGTTTTTATCCAAATCGCCATCGTCTCTTTCCAACCTGTAGAATGTGACACGCCCACTATGGTCCACATTTCCCCCAACTTTTATGTTTCTGAACCAGTTTATCTTTGATTGACATGCTCTGAATGCTTCAAAGTTAAGTGCTCGACCAAACGGACCCGTTTCCTCGTAAAGGGATAGAAGTCACATGAGCTGGCAGGTGACGCAGTCGACTTGTGTTAGGACCTCAAGGGAGGAAACCCAAACTATCCGGAGACTCGCAGGCTTTGTTTATCTTCTCTAGCGGTCTGCATCTCCATCTGTCATAACAAAGAAAGACAAGAAACGACAGGCTTGATATGTATAATGTATAATGTATGAAAGAGGTAAGCGGTGGAACAATGCAGCATTTTCCACCGAAGCATAAAGAAAGACACTCATAACTATGTTCCTCCTCGGGAATAAGTCTCAGAGTGCGTCCTCATGTCCTGATTTCCTTATGATCCTCCTGTGTCTTCATTCCTCTTCCTCTCCACATAACAGAGGACCCTTTAAAATATTCATCAGCGATGTATCACTGTGCTCTGTTCTCCCAACACATCCTACACACCCTCCTTCTCGCTCTCCTCTCCGTCGCCTTTTCCTTTGTCTGTTGCATCCAAAGTGTTATACAACGATGACGATAGCGGCCCGGGTCTGTGTTTGCGATAAGGACGCCGAGCAGAACTGTTTATACCTCCCTGTAACAGAATTAGCTGTCGTGTCGGAACGCTGAGCAGATGCCAGAGAGCTTTTCCGCAACCGCCAAAGACGTCTTGCTCGGTCTCCCAGAGGACGCCGCTCACTCCCACTGTTGTGAGGAGGTGGTCTCTTTCATTTCTCTCCCCCTGTTTCTTACTCGTGTCAGGACAGAAAGTGACGGCTGGAGAGAGAGAAAGACGCAGACCGGAAGGGAAGATCTTAGGATTTGTCTCCAAAAACAGCACTTTAAATGACATTCAGAGGAGAGACGGCAAAGAAAAGCCTTCGCAGATCTGACTAAATATTTTCAGACACACATTCAAATGTGCTCCACTTGAGGTGAACTCTGTTTATCTTCTTTGACACCCCGAGAGCTCCAATGGGGCGCACACCAATGGTTAAAACGACTCATTTAGCATGGAAATGCATTCGGGAAGTCTGAATTTAAGCCCATTATTGTCAAATCAGCTGCTCATTTTGCACTTTGAATTAAATACACAGACGATCTGTCATTTATCTCTCAGGCAGAAAATGAGAGGGCCCAATTATCTAATGAAAACTGAGGAATTGTTTGCTTTGAAATGCACCACAGTTCCAGCGTTTATCTGTTTCCTCCCTTTATCTCCTCCCAGAAGAAGTGCTGCATGGCATGTGTGTGTCCGCGCGTGTGTGTGTGTGTGTGTGTGTGTGTGTGTGTGTGTGTGTGTGTGTGTGTGTGTGCGTGTGTGTGTGTGTGTGTGTGTGTGTGACGGGGCATCTCGTCCCACAAAAAGAAGCTGACAGGCGACGTGCCACTCATCTCCGTAATTTCCCCCCAAAACAGCTGGCCTCCTGCCAGGGCACTCGCTCACGCTCAATCAGCCTCAATCAGCAGCGTACTCGCTAAAGTGTCTGCAGCCCCGACTGCGAGTGCATTTGTGTGTTTCTGTGCGGGTGTGTGCGGCTCTTTATCTGTCTTTTTTTTTTTGTTGTTTCATTTTGCGATAGTCTTCAAGAGCCTTTTATCCCCGTTTCAGCCTCCTATTGTGGCAAAGCCTTTTCATGATCAAACGCTGAGAAGTTCTGATCCACTTTTTTCACTGTCACTGTTTAATCTCTTTCATTGTGCTTCTATTTTTGGGCTCCGAGGGACCAAATTTCGAGGCCTTGATTATAGTTATACAACAATGTGCTGCAGTATGGTGGCATTGTTCACACTGCTGGGATGGAAGTCCCACAAAGAAACGTTTCATGGACACCTGATGTCTGATGTCTGCGGTAGACAATAATCCTTGACAAGCTTCCAGGAATCAAGAAGAGAAGCTGTTTTGTTTTATTGATGCCCTTGTAGCTGGATTATGAAGGAATCTCATTTGGATAATGGAAAAGAACATTTCACTTTTTGTTTATTGCTTTCTGACTCTCTTGCCGGTGAATATACATCATGACTTTTTCTTCTAAATATCAAATAAAGTATTGAAATGAGTCAGTAAGTCTTGTTAGCATCAGCTGCTGCCGAGACAAATAGGGATACAGAGTGGATAGAGTTACTTGGGTGATGTGGCAGGTGACTACATGCATCCGATCTGCAACTGACCACTTGTCTTCCAGTAAGTAAAACACTGCAGTTTATTTCTGGAAGGGGATTACATCAGCAATCATCTGATCCAAGTACCGAACCCATCAAAATGTACAGTTTGTTGAGATTATTGTTGTCCAATGTTACCACCAACAGCTGACAGAAGTGCCCCCGAGTGGTTGAGCAGAATCCGTGCAGCTGAGATCGGCTCAGTATGGTGTGGAGGAGTTCTGCACCAGGACTTGACAGTAACATTGTTTCAAGGGCGAGATGATGGATCACCATTTCTCATACTTCCATGTTGGAAATCCGCCTCCCCAATACTGTTACCGACGCCTACGTTGTTACCAAAGCAACCTGTGCTGGTCGGTGAAGTCCGGACACACAAATCCATCCAACAGTGTGGATAGTCCGTCTTGAAGATCTGATTTGAGGGCAAGAAATCTGATTTGCCTGCGGTCTGAAGAAAGCCTAGTGCCTATTGTATGTTTGGCTGTACACAACTTCAAAACACATCTGTGCTGTTTCATTTCTCCCTAGCCCCACTGAACATCCCTGTATATCTTGTGCAGTCTGGTATATATTTGTCGTTGGACTTCCAATCCATAGAGGCAGCCGCACGTAAAGACTATTTTGAGGCTGCTGTTCAGAGATTCTTCTTCTTCTTCTTGCTGCAGGTTTCAGTGTTTGTTCAGAGATGCTCCCACCTTTCTGCTTTTTCCAAGAGTAGCTGGGCATTCATTAAAAACAGGAAGTTCCAGCCAAGCAATCTGGCCGAGCAAAGGTTTTTTTTCCCTGGCTGTGCTTTATGAATGGTTGCTAGGTAACCAGGGAGTGAAGTTACCATCTCTGTAACTTTTCTCCTCTTTTCCCTTTTTCTGTAGTGTATCTCGCATTGAAAGGAGCAGCCATTCAGGGACTGTGCATTAGTGACCTGCAGTGAGGCTAGCTTTTAGAATAATGTGGGTGCAACACAGCTACACTGCTCTGAGGGTTGTTTCAGTGCGGTATTGTAGTATTAAAGCTGCACTATATCAATACCTTTATATTAACAACAGAATAAATGAATATGTTATGTCAAAGGGGTCATTCATAGTGAAAAATCACTCCATTCTGCAGTTTCCCTCAGCTCTATGAAATGTTTTAGCATCTCTCAGCTCATTATCTAAGTTTTAACAGCTTGCTACTTTAATTTTTTGGTTCACTCTCAGCAAAGAATCTCACAAAACCCGATCTAGACTGCTTACCAGGCACCAAACAGCAGACATATGAAGCTAGCTAGTGCAACATAGCGGAGCATTTAGAGCCCTCTGGAGTTGGTGGAGACCAAAATAGAGCTTAAAGGAAGGTCATTTTTATTTTCATGTTATCAGAATCAGAAAGACTTTATTATCTCCGAGGGGAAATTGTTTATGTTACAGCTGCTCCCATTCAAAGTTCAGAATATGCAGAGATAAGTTATCGTGACTAGACTAAGAAAAACTAGAAGAAGAAAAACGGATCACTTTGACTATCAATCTTCAAACAACACAGAAATAAACTGTCACAGATGGAAAATTTACAACAGCAAATAGGGATATGGGTTTGAGGAACATTTTTCATGCACCCTGTTGATGAATAATGGAATGAGAAAATCACAAAATGTTGAGGTTTTGAATGTCTTCCATGCATTTCCATCAGTTGAGACTTAATATGAGTATATATTGATGCATGATAAACGATGGTAATAGTCTTTGGCTATTAAACCCCATCATGACATTGTCGTATCTTAAGGGGGCAGTGAAGCCATGCGTGTTGTACGAAACCCCTGATGGAGTCTAGAAACAGGTGGTGGTGTTGACTGGATCTGGATGGATGTGAAGACGTAGAGAATAGACCTCCTGACTGAATGCTTCATTTGTCAATTTTAACCTGACTTGAAGATTTTTCGTGGATTTCACATTCTCGTCCTCATTCCGCCGATCTGCTTGTGAAAGTACGAGAGGCAAAGCAGAAGTCTGCAGTCACAAAGAAAGAATTTCGCAAGGCTGCAGCATGACAACATTTACCTCTCATGTCATCTACAGACACACACACACACACACACACACACACACACACACACACAAACACAATAAAGTACTCGCAAGCATTCACGCATGCAATGACAAGCAGATAGAAAATATGCAATCATGTAGACAGTCAAGCAGTAGCAGACACACATGCATGTGCACTTACAGTACATGCAGACACACACACAAGCACACAGACACACAACCGATATTACATTTCAGTATTTACTAAGTGAGACTTTTCATTTTGAAGATTGCTTCATACTGCAAAGATATATTGAGATTGTCCACTGGGAACTGCTCAATCATACCCCTCGCTCCCCTGCTCCCCTCTCATCCTCGCACTCCCTCTCTTTCTATACCTTTCTGTCTCCCGCCTCTCCATCCATTCATATTCCTCTTCTCCGCGCTCCATCCTGCCCTCTCATACATTTTAATGGCAACAGTTTGATCCGGCTGGTCAAAAAAAAAGGAAAAAAAACATTCAAATGGGCCCGCTTCGTGTTGAATAAATACATAATTTAGCAACACAAGTCAACCACTGTTCAGTGTTGTGGAAAAGACAAGATAAATATTTCACTTTCTGAAGAGTGGCTAGAATGGGATTTAGTGGGAGATGAGATGCTGAGTTGTGTGCGGCTACCGGCTTTGTGTCAGAATCCTTATAGACTCATGGTGTTTTTTTAAAAGAACCAGTGATGTATGACTGTTGATCAGAGGTCTCAATGCATACCTAGTAGGTGCGAGAACATTGTTAGCTCAGTTAGCCGTGTCACTAACCGGACTACAGGGGGAGTGTTGGTGTTTACACTGCTAGCGCAGGAGCTTTGGACCGCTGTGGGATAGCGGTTTCCAGGCCCGGTGCTAGCTGGTTAGCGTGCTATTACAGTAGATATCTCTGCTTCACAATACATAGACGTCTTTTAAATGAAGTCAGAGCATCTGTCTTCACATTCTGTTGAGAATTTGGTGAATTTTTGAATGTTTTAAACAAAAAAATCGAACATATTGCACCGTTAAGTGCTAATGACTGAAAGTTTGCATGCTAACATGTTTAAGTAATGTGTTAAATGTGCCAAACCTTACCTTCTAAACAGCAGTGTAACATTGTTAGGACAGGGTGGATGGGTGGGTTTTATCAAACACAATACTTCCATCCAGGATCCGTTTATGTCCAGGTCCTGTATGTAAGCAAACGTCAACCTAGACTTCAACTTGAGTCACATATTTGATTTATTCATGTAGGCAACATACTAGAATTGTCTCTGTGGAAGCCCTCTTTGGTTATTTTAGCAGAGTCCCTTCCTAAACTAACATTAGCTACTGAAGGGTGCTCAGGAAGTTCAAACAAAATGTGATGAAGGTGCTCTTTGGTCGTGCACACAGAAGTTCATAAAAGAGAAAAGCAGCATTAGCTATCGTTGCTTTCTGTTAGCGGAGCGAAGAGAGGCACTGAGACTTCCAGCACATTAAACAACTTGAACAAATCATCCAAAGGTTTGTACAGGGCAACTGAGAGAGACAGGGAAGGTCTTATTTTTCACGTCACGTTGATCTATTTCTAAACCTATCCAACTCCAACCATTTCAAAAAATTCACCATGCGAAGACGACGGAAGGTCTGGTAAAGGTTGCTATAACTGCTCAGTAGAAAAGCATTGTGTGTGTGTGTGTGTGCTCTCACACTTGTTGATTAGTTTTATGCATATGATTGTCAGGTCTAATAAACGCTGCATCCTCCATATGTATGCTGCATAATTGCCCTTTATGCAAAAATGCGCCACATCTCACATTGCAAAAAAAAAAAAAGTGACAACACTCATCTGCACATTCATAAAACAATTAATGCAAAACAAGCACGCAAGACACCGTGAAAACATTCGGTCTTCAGCGCGCAGTGCAGCAACACCCCTGCACAGCCGAGCGCATGCACAAAGGCGGATTAGGTTGCACACACTTGCTGCTGATCATGTTTATGCATAAGACAGGATCAGACGAGATGTGACTCGGCGGGTCGAAACCTCATCTCCTGCTCATTTCCAGTCTCCGTGAGTCGATGTGTCAGCTGGATGTAAGTTAACGCGGGTGAGAGCGAGGGCGTGCTGTGTCACTCTGCGCAGTGTTTTCTTTGATTGCCTGCTTTGTTCAGCTAAAGACAGTCTCACTGTCCCTTCAGTCTGATCCGGAACTGAAAAACACCCATCAAAGAGCGACATTACACCCTCCTCTTTACTTGTGTTAAATTGCTGAGATTTTAATGTCCATGTGAGGTCATTAAACACCTGTATCTGTATGGATGTTTTGCAGAGAGGGAGGAAAAGTATTTTGTGATTTTGTATTTTTATGAGAGTTTGAATTTGAACCTTGATCCATTAATGCTTTGGCAATGAATAGACTCCGTGTGTCACGTCAGAGGAGCAGCACCTGCAAAGCATAAAGAGAAAAATGTATAACAGAAGCCTGTGCTGCAGTCATTAATATAAAATAGTATGGATGGGTCATGATCACCACTTTTGTGTGCACAGCCACCTACTTTCCCAGGGCACCTGATTACTCTTGTTGCTATGGATACCATTCAGCACTATAATCACCACATCTCATGACAATTAAGGTTATATTCAAGTTACCTCGACTCGAAGCAGGCAGAATCTCATTCAGCGCCGGGGCACGGCGCTTCTGCTGGCTTTTCACGAGGCACGGGTGTAAAAATCAAACATCGTAGGTGGGTAGGTCGGGTTTGGTTATTTCCTCCTGTAAGACAAAAGTCTTTTACAAAAAAGTAAGTTGAACATATGTCAGACTGTGTCATCCTGATGGCCTGGGGACAGAACTTTCTTCGTCTCTCTCACTTGGACTTGTTGTGGATGTACAGAAAGGGTTGTTGCTTGAGTGTAGAAGCTGGGAAGTACATTGCCTGGGTGGTAGCATCCTTTATAATCCAACCAGCTCTGGCTCTGTGCCTTACGGTGAGTAAGTACAGCACAGTTGGAAGTATAGATCCGACGGTAAGCTCGGCCAAGCGCACCACTCGCTGTAGGGCTCTGTGGTCCGGAGCAGAGCAGTTCCCATTCCAATACTGCTTGGTGATGCCCCCCCTCCTTCTTAAGATGCTTTCCACAGCGCCAGAGAAAAAGGTCTTCGGGACCCCCAGAGACGCTCTGAATCTCTTAAACTGTCTGAGGTGGTAAAGGTGATTCCTCACCTCCCTTCCAGAGATGTCTGTGCGTGAGGACCATGTCAGATTCTCTATGATGTGTGTAGCTCCTCTGCTACTCCCTCCCAAAATCCATAACCAGCTCATTGGTTTTGCTGACATTCAGTGAGAGGTTGTTGGCTGCACACATGGACGAGTGACAGGTGCATCGGAGTGCAGAGGAACTTGCACACTCTCTTGCTTACAGGTTGAGGTATAAAGTGTGCTTAATGACCATCAGCGGTGTAAACCCAGTCATTTAGACCAAAACACTGAATAAAGACGAGATAGAAAGAGGTTCAAAATATATATAAACATTCCTCTCAGACCTGTCTCTTCTTTGCTTGATGACAGGATTCATGAACCTCGGGGAAAGGAGTTGGCTATTGTAGCTTTTGTTTGCCTTGTCATTCATTTCTAGGTCACTGGGAGAGCTGAATGCTTGGCTGAGCTTGAGACGTGCTCAATGAAGGGTCTCCGCATCACCATTCCCATGTGCATTTGGATGTATGTGCATGCCTGTGTGTGTGCAGTGAGGCAAAGCACCTTCACCCCAGACCCAAAAGGCACACACTCGACCAAAAATCTCTCTGATGCACATTCGACTTGGCAGCTTTGGCGTCTCGAGCTCAACGCGCACATGTGCCCACACGCGGACCACCTATCAGCCTTCAGTGCTTTCTCTACCTGCCGTCTCTTTCCATCTCAGGGCTTTGAGCTGCTACTTTGTTAAAGCACTGAGTCTGATGGAGATCTGTTTCACTTCAAAGGTCTTTTCTATTCCCTCCTCCGCCAGGGCCAAGGCTGAATTGCAGGTCAGCACGTCAGGGATGGCTTGTTAAGAGAACGAGCCCAGTGGACGGTGACTGAAAGAGTCACGGTCAAATGACATATAAAGATATACTAGCCTGGCAATTTTATAGCTTATAGCACTGCAAACGCACAGCATCTTGGCTGGTGACACACCCTCTCACACTACTCACTGTCACCATAGACTTAAAAAATACATGAATGCAGTCTCTGTGACGTCAGTCATAGGTTCCTGAAGAGCCAGTGTGAAGCACAGTGTGGTGGCTCTAGTTGTCCCCATCTTGGCATTGTCCGACCCAGTTTAAAGCAGCTTTAAACGTTATTTTCTTTTCGAGTCGTGCAAGTGTGGTGACCTGGAGGGGAGGTAGGGGAATGCTAACCGCAAAACAATCTAGTTTGCTAAAACAACGACACTGCTTATAGCAGCTTTAACTCCCGGCTAATCCAAAAATGGGCAAAGAGTTGGAGCTTGGTGGAGCTGAAGCCGTCCGATTGAAACCTAGTAGCTAAACTAGCTACCCACCAGTTAGCAGTTGTTTTTAAAACGAAAATTGAACAGAAAGTAATAACCAGTGGGAATCAGGGGTAATGTTAGCAGGCTAAGCTAACTAGCTACCACTTTTCCAGCAGAATAGGCTAAAAACGTAACACCATGATGGGACTTTCCAAACGTTGGATGTTGTCGAGGGACAGATGGCTTAAATTGCTAATGGCACAGCTTTTCTCGAAGTCCTTCGTATCATTGATGGTGATCGGGCCAATCGTCACGTGTATTTAGCCAAGTTGACGATGGGGTCATTCATTCATGTGCCTCTTCTGTTGAGTTTCTTTTGATATATGTATGCATAGTGGAGATTAAATGAGCTTTACTAATGGGAATCTTACATCTTTGTCTCTTGAAGCGAGAGCAGTACTTTCAAACAAGTAACAATATAGTTTTACACAGCGCTCAAATGTATATTTTATAGACGGAGCCTACTTCAGTTTAAGACGTCCTCCGGCAAGGCACAATACCACATTTAAATTCTGGCAGCGAATGATGGAAGGCCAGTAAGTAAGTTAAATATGCAACCCCTTCAGCAGAAAATAACGACTTGGCCCTCAGTAAAGACACTGTGTGATATTTGAATTTCTACTCAGCCAAGATTTGATGGAAGCTTATGATGGAGTTTCAAAAAGAGGGGAATGAGATATTTACCGAATCCCTTCGACAAACCGACTGATAGAATAAACTACAATCAGACCACCTTGCAAATCATCTCAAATAATCATTTAAGGAAACAGTGACAAGGGAGTTTTTGTGTAAGGCGTATTGTTTTTGATTTAACACAGAGGAAATCTGGAAGCAGAAGCAGGGTTATTTGATATTCACCTGGATATTATGCATATCTTCATGCCAGAGAACACGTTCACAGCTAGTTTACTTTAAATAAGGTCCCCTCGTGAAGAGCACAGTTCGGAAAATGCTCCCAATTATAGAAAGCGAAGAGGAAAATGCAAATGAGCTGCTGATTATTCACCAGAGTTGCTCAAAGTAAGTAAAAAATATATAAGTGGGTGAGCTAAAGAGCGGTGCTTGCAATATTTATTGTTGAACATGATTTTCACCTGCTTTTTTAAAATGTCAGTTTCATGTTGCAGTTGTTTTGTATATTTTAGGGTTTAATAAAATAGTGACATGGATTTGGCCACACAGACCCCTTTAATTTAGACGTGCACGGACAAATTTGTACAAGCAGAACTGAAACAAACTACCTTGAAATGTTCATCCCTTCAGCAGATTACCCGAAGGGTAGGCACTATGAGAGCTTTGTCTGGTTTAGCTCCAATTAGCCTGTCCCATTTCAGATTAAGAGATCAGAGGAGAAACTCCCCCAATATCCCCAGGTTTTATGTCAAAGGCTCACCAGGTTGTTCACAAAGCCTCTCAAGACAAAAGGGAAAGATTCTGGAAAGCCTCTTAGTTGTAAGTGTCAGTCAAGTTTTGTTCTGGCTGCAGAAACCCCAAAACCTCGGTCACATCTGTTGGTCTAATGTTAATAATTTCTCGAGCCCTTCCCGCTCTTCCACAGTTTAACGACCTACCAGAGTGGAGCTGCGCCATCGTTAGCGTTACGAGTTACACCTGTGCTTTCCCTGCTTTTGGCTCCACCTGATGAGACGACAGAACGCCACCTGCCACTGTTAGATAATCTAATTACTCCACCTTGGACATAAAACTGATTACTGTAATCAGCTAAAATCTTTTGTTAGAGCAGTGTCAGTAGACACGAAGAAGAGTTGCAGTCTCTGCTAAGTGCCAGTGGACATTAAAAAGGCAGCTCGCCCTAACTATGCCAGTGTACAGTGGCGGTTTTAGGGGCGGGGGCGGAAAAAATAAAAAGGGCACCGCATGTATGAGGGGGGGCGCACTTCACTATATTTTTTCTGTTTCATAACATTTTGACCACTGGAAGGGCACCCTAGAGGGCACATCATCACATTTTTTCAATGTAAGGGCACCCTAGAAGGCACTTTATAACATTTTGACCACTGAAAAGGCACCCTAGAGGGCACTTCATCACATTTTTTCAATGTACGGGTACCCTAGAGGGCACTTCATCACATTTTCTCCACTGGAGGGGCCCCCTAGAGGGCACTTTTGCAGCGTGTATTCAAACACGGGGGCACCATGTGGCTAAAAAGACCAAAATGCCTCCAAACAGGCTGCAGTGCGGCTCTAAAAGTTCTGTGTTTACCTCATTATCTCCACATTTAACTGCTTCACAACAACAGGCACATTAGCGGCTGGCAGATGCTGTCAGACGAGGTTCCTTTTCACTATTAGAGGAAATTCTCCGGGGAAATCAATGAATATATGAACGGCGCTTAAAGATAAATAAAATGCATGGCGTGCAGGGGATCATACAGAGTGGGTGAAAGAGATGCAGCGCTAGAAATAGCAGTGAGTGTTGCATCTGGTTAAGATCAGCATATTAGACATAAACCATACTGCAGCATCATGTTTGGAGTAAAAAGCTCAGCACTTTGAGATAATGAAAAATGGTATACTGACAGCTTTTTGATCGCTGGCGCATTTTTCAGTGTCTGGAGAACAGTAGTGATGTTTGCTCCAGCTGTTTTCTGACACACTGATTACTCTCTGCAGCATCCACTGCATTGCCGGCAAAGGAAGGGAAGCTCACAGGCATGCGCAGTAACGTAAGCACGAATGCATTAAAAGCACAATGCGCACACACATTCACAGGCAGCCTGATGCACACAATCACCAAGACTCCCAGCAGTTACAAGTAAACTGTCAGACAACACATACTCATCACCGAAGGGTAATTACTTTACTCGCCACAGTCATCTTAGCCTTTGAGCCTCAATATAAAACTTCACGCTGTGACAAACTGCTGTATTTATTGTTTAAGGCACCTCAGCTCCGTCATGTATGGGAGCCATATGTGGGAGGCTCGAAATTATGCTGGGGCCGTGCAATCATACTGTGTTGCAAACTGATAAATCGAGTTAATGTTCTCATATGGAGATGCTTTATCATCCCCGGAGCCATAGCGTGCAAAGCATTGTGTTGTTCTGTCACCACTAAATCAATGCTCTGTCAGTTCGGAGAAAAGCGCATTTGCACCGCTTTGATTACAGACATTGAAGGCACATAATTTAGCATGAACGACAATAAAGACGCCCTCAGAAAGCCTCCTCAATGTTTTATAATAACTTTTTTTCTAAATGAGCTAATATTTGGGTATAATAAACCTAATGGGATGCTCTGAAACACATGTAATTTTGTTCCAGAAGAAATCCAATTGGTTTTTCAGTATTTTTATTGTTTCCGATGAGTTTTTCAAAACATTTTTCTTTAAAGGAGAAATATTGTGCTCATTTGCAGGTCCATATTTTATTTCTTCATTTATTTATTTTTGTGGATTACTACTAGAAAAAAAAATGCTTCAGTTTTCTCATAATGTCCAGTGTTGAAGCACTGTATTCCCCCTCTCTGTTTTAGCTCCTGTCTCTTTAAGGCCCTCGCTCCTGAATACCCAGTCTCCTCTGATTGGTCAGCTCACCCATGCCTGAGCCAGCACCGAAAACAACAACAAAGCAGCTGTGCCCTTTTGCGGATGTGTGACATGATGATGTAATGATGTCGCAAAGCCACAGAATTAAAGGTGGGACTGCTGACGAGGCGTTTCAGGAGCAGTGTTTTCTGTGGGAGAGAGGAGCTTCTGTTTGTGCGGACTTTGGCCTTTTCAACTTTCAAGATCTAGCATGCTGCAAAAAAAACATTTGCTCGCTCTCGCACTATTTCTTCTATCTATTCTTTTCTGTTCTATTAGCTTACCTTGCATGTAATCTTCCTCTCTTTCCTTGTGTAAAGTTTGTGTCTCTACATTTTTTATTTGAAAAGCAATTCATGCTCTTTTATGTGGCCCAGAAATAATAGCTGCTGCTTGTTGACTGAAGCAAATACATTATTTGCACAGTGAAAATCAAGTTTGCTGTGGTGCATATTGCGTGCCGCAGCGCCTCAGACTGAGTTGATCACATCTTTGGTTCATTGTGTCCTTAAATGAATCAAATTCGATGCACCTCGGGAATTTAAGGACCGCTGCGAAAGCAATGTGTGACTGTGTGCGAGTCTATAAGGGCCTGTGAGATGTGTAGCATCTTTAATTGCTTGTGTAGTGTGCATAGTAGCCGTTAATACACACGGTGTGGTATTTTCTGTAGCTGTTCAAGGTCTGTTTTTGAGAATTAGATATCCTAGAGTCTAACGTGGTTAGATCAAATAAAAACGAGGCCGACGCTGCTGCTTTGGACGGTAGTTGTTACCGCAAGAAAAAGATAACTCCTTTCTTAATAAACACTATAACTCGCTGCAAAACGACATGGGAGGCATTTCTCATTTGTTTTGGCTGTCGAGTCGAGTCAAATAACAGCGTTGGTTAGAGCTCGCCTGATAGGGGCAGTTCAGAGCAAATAACTGGTCCGTCGAAATAATAGGATGCGTGGAGAAAAAAGGAATGAAAGAGGTGCTTGAGTGTCAGCTTGATGTTTCTTTCAAATGAAGCGGGCAGGGTGGACCTCGTACACAAACACAACGAGAACAGAAGAAAGAACTGTGCACTCCAAACAAAATTAAGTTTAGCGTGCACGACTCCCGTCCTGCCAGCAAACGCTTGTTTACTTCGACTTAAGGTGTGCGAGTCAGATCAAGAAGCTTGCAAATGCGAGCAAATACAACTCAAAGGTTTCTCAACGACATGAAATGAATGCTAAAACTTGTGCGGATCAAATTTGGTGTGTTGCCAGCAGGCAGACATCAACAGTTTGTCACACGGTTAACTAAAAGGACAATAACTGCATGCAGTGAAGTCATAAAAGGAGGCAGCGTCAGCAGTCCTGAGTCTGCTCACACTGCAGGATGTCTACACTAACCACTGTGCAGCCATACTGGAGACTTAGTTAGCCTAATCTGTTGGAACTCAAAGCCCATGTATATTAATAACAGCACTTTGAAAGAATATCATTATTTGGTCGGAAAACTGTCCAATGTATGCATTAATAGGAACAGTATGACGGCACAGGCTCGGATAAAAGTGAGGCGACTTTATTGATTCCACACAGACACACCTGCTCCTGTTCCAGCTCAGTTATCACTGCCTGCAGTGACAGAAGGGATTTAGGGAGAGTGTGCAATGATGTCTTTCATTAACTCACACACACACACACACACACACACACACACACACACACACACACCAATGCAGTAGATTCTCTCTGGCTTCACTGAGATGGCCTCTGTGAAGTGTATGACGGAGAAGGAGTGTGTGTTTACTGATGCTGTACCTCTATTCAGGGATGCACTGGAACACAATTCAGCCCTGGACTTCAGTCTGGACCAGCTCACATAAAGAAAATGTAGTCAGGCAGTGGTTGAGGTGTTTGGACGGGTCAAACACAGGACTTTTCCCCGGGATATGTCATAATATGTTAAATGTTTATCCAACTGGATGTTGCATAGGCTCTCTATTCTTGCTAACTTAATCCCAGAGCCCTTCATGTTCAAAGCTGGAACTGGAGGGGTAGAGGAACGTCATCGTTTTGAAGGCCACTGACCAAGCGTAACAAGTATTATCCAATGACAGCACAGGAGGGCGGGATGTGGCGAAGAAAAAAAATGTTGGTGATCTCCACTACGATATCTCCAGATAGCCACATTGAAGCCCGACAAGACAGGCAGTAATAAGTTTGCCTGATGGCCGGTACATACCATGCCTCCAATGGTATCTAGGGAAACACAGGTAACTCTAACAGCGCTCATGTGACACATTACAGGTTGACTGATGGATATTTGTGCGTGTAGGACGGCCACAGACGGACACCTGCTGCTGATGACTTGATGGACCCTCTCTAATGAGCTGCACTTATCGCCATGGCAACCTCCCTACACACACACACACACACACACACACACACACACGGTGAAGCCTGCAGACTGATCATTAGAGTCTAGTGATCTTTCTCCTCTGTGTCCTCTTCTACCCCCATCGCCCTTCCTTTTGAGATCCAAGCAAATTGCACCCCTCCCTCCATCACACCCTTCCTCTCTACCTCCCCCTCATCCTTACTTCCCCTCATCAGCCCTCCACCATCTGTCCGTAATGGCCCCTTTATCCCCTCCATTCCGCTTTTCATTTTTATCCACATTCGTGTCTTTCACACCTCCGTTCCTCACACCCTTCCTTAACCGTCTTTCCCTTTCATCTGTCCATCACTTCCTAATTTTCCGCCACCTCCTCGATCTCCCCGTGTAGTCCAACCATCCCTTTTATGTGCCTCTTTTCCCCTCACCATCCCTCCACCTAACTGTCTCTTCCAATAATTACTCGGTTGGAGGTTTTAATTAGAGAGAGAGGAGGAGCGGTCTGGTGCTGCAGAGCCCTAATTGAAACCCCAATTAGTCTCCTCTGGTAGTCAGTATGCCGAGGGAGCGGCCACTCAGTCGAAAATCAGATTTTCATCAAGAGGTGAATTTTCTGGAGTGATTGCTTTGAATTTTAATAAAATGTATTAAGGCGCCGAATCAAATATGCAGGCGAGGAACAGTCTCCGTCATTGCTAACGTTTATAATTGCCTCAAGCAATCTGCGTCAATCTGCCCTGGAAGCTAACAGCAGGAAGCTGAGGAGATTGGGCGAGACAAACAAAACAACATAAAAGTCACTAAGGTAACTTGTTGCCTTGGTGATTACCATCGTGCAGGGAGGAGGAGGTAAGTGTGGTGCAAAAGCAGGAACTGAAAATGTGTGTGTGTGTGTGTGTGTGAGTGTGTTTGAAAGGACCCCAGCCCAAACTGAAGGCCCTCATCATGCTTTGGATTCACAATTAGCTAGTTGGCTCTAAGCCTAAATGGAACAATTACACACACACATACACTTGTTCATTCATTTTCTGTCTTCCAATCAGACAATAATCACTGGATCTCTCTTTTTATGCACATGCACGCCCAATTAATCGCTCACTAAACCCCTCCCTCAAACGGCGGATGTCAAAGTCATAGCAGCCGGGCACAGCAGTGAGGAATATAAAGAGTTTGGTGGGTGGTCTCTTTTTTTAGCCTCTCATAGTGTAAAGAATGGATTTAACAATGTTGCCAGTCAGAGATTCAAATATATCAGATCTTTGGTTTTGCAGCTCTATCCTGCTCTGTACACTCAAACCAAACTTGATATCTGAGATAGCGCTAACGTTCGCTAATTGGTTACGCTACTAGGACTAAATAGCTCTATACAGCAGTACACTATCATTGCTGTGGCATGATCTAAAACTTGTAGCCCCTAACCCTGTCGAGCAAACACAGTGCTTTAAACCAGCTAATGAAGCTAACAAAAGCCCAATTAGCTAGCTAGCTATAGCCGATGAAATTAGCCATCGAAAGTACTTTGCAAGTTCGCTGCAGCCGAACGCACACGTGTTGAACCAATCAGCTATGGAACTGCTGGTATCTATGGGCAACAATGGCGCCATCTCAAGAGGTTAGCATAGCTTCTATACTGTAGCATCAGTTTATCATCAAAGAACAGCAATGACCGGTACTGAAGGCTTTTTTCTCGATGGAGAAGATGTTTTCGGATGGCTAAAATTAGCTCGTTGGGTATGCATTTCTTATATTCATCTTATTGTCATTATTGATTATTGTAAACACTCAACAACGGTATCTAAAGTTAAGTATCAGATAGAAGCATATTATGTGGAGGAGCACTTGCAAACAGGCGTGAGTGTGTGGGGGGGCCAACAATCGTATCGTGGGGATTGACCCAGGCTAAAGTCAACCCCCTAAATGAAGCTACTGTAGCCTGTAATAGACAGCGATAGACAGATGGTTCGTCCGATCACCTGCCAAGTATTTTTTGAAAGTGCCGGCCCTTCTCCAAAGACTTTCTAGCGGCTCATTTTCCAGATTGTTCCGCAAAACAAACCGTTATGTGAGACAAACCATCTGGTGTGTCACATTAATTGACAGTTGCCATCGCGATTAAAAGCCTGTTTTTGTCTGTTTCTGGCTAAAATCAATGCTCTTTTGTTTCAATAATTAGTATTTTGAGTGGTTAATATACCACTGGTGTCACTGTATGTCCCATACAACAATGGAAAACTTGACAGTGACATTTTACACTAGAGTTGAAACAGTTTGTCAGTTTTAATCAATCAGTTAATCATTTGGGTGATTTTGCTGCTTTTCTTTGTCTTATATTACAGTAAATTTAATATCTTTCTTCTTTCGGTCTTGGACTGTTAGTCAGATTTTCAGATCATTTGACAAAATGATCATGAGCATTTTTCTTCATGTTCTGACGATATATAGACCAAATATTGAGCTGATTATTTGGAGAAAATTGTTGCAGCCTTATCTGACACAGACACACACACACACCATATATCTCTGTCTCACTCAAAAACACACATACATCCTCTGAACATCGAACACTCCACACACATGTTCCGCCTGATTGACACAAAGACAAACACACACTCTTCCTTCTATCGTTCTTTGTGACATCCAGCAATACACATTCGCTTGAATACTCCCGTCTACACATCCACACATACACACACGCACACACACTTGTTAAGCCTTCCCCTCTTCCACCCCCTGTTGCGTCCAGCCCAGACAGACCCGGCTCAGTCCTATCTGCCTCTGGTTTCGGCTGCAGACAGCCGCAGAGCACAGCACAGCACATCCTGATAAGCTCCCATTGATTGGCTTCAGACTGGCTGAAAGGCTGAGCACATTGTCGCCTCTCTCTCTCACACACACACACGCAACACACACACATGCACACACGCTAACATGGACACGTACTCGCTGGGGGTACAAGAAGGGAGTGAGTGGGGAGAGAGCGAGATGGGGGGAGAGGGGTGATGGAAAAGAAACAAAACTCGCAATGACAAAAGCGAGACAAATCAAGAATAAGGAGGAGGCTGACTCGTCTGGGCAGATAGTGCTGCTGGTGAGACACAAGAGGAGATGGAGAGAATGAGTTATGCAGGTAGAAGTACATTCAAAAGGGGCTGAGGATAAGACGATATGAAACATTTGGGGCAACAGACAGACAGACAGGAAAGGGAACCAGCCAATGATGGATAGCTAATCAGGGAAACCTAAACGGTGAGAGAATCGAATGAAACTAGCACGTCAAGACTCACTGATAACGCAGGTGAACGAATAAATAATGCCTCTCCAATCCAAACTCAAAGTCTGACAGGTTAGTGAAGCATTTATGGCATTTTAAAATGAGCAGTTTTGACCAATAATTAAAGCTTGTCTCAGCCTCATCATCATAGTCCATATTCACATGCCGACCAGTTTCCTCCGAGGCCACGCTCAGGGTGGGAATCTCAAATGCTGGAAGAATGTTATGCTGCTTTGTTCGAGGTCGCGAGTCATATAAACGCAGGGAATGTAATGAATTGTTATCACAGCGGGCTACATTTCAAGGTAAAATAACATATTTGATAAGCCATTAGCGAATGTTAGCAATAAACCACTTCCACGCTAACATTACTGTTGATTACATCCAGTGTGTTTCATCTCATAGGACTTGGACCAACCTGGAAAACAGTTCACGACATTTGAGCTTCCCACCCTGAGTGTGATATCAGAGGAGAATGGCTGCCATTTGAATATGGTCTATATATTATGCTGCAATAAAGTATCTAAGCAACAATTATTAACATATTTCTATCAAACAGGCCAGTGCCATGATGAAATGAATCATCTCTTTGGAGAAATCAAAACAAGACAAGGCCAGACTAAAGTGCTCAACCTTGTGAAAAAGCATTTGGTGCTGCGACCTGCTGTTTCTCAAGGACGCCTTGAAATGGAAAGATGGGTTTGTAACGGAGGGAGAGGGGCCCCTTCTGTTCCCGAGGTGTGACTGCATGATTGTTCCACTCTGCTGCAAGCTGCGACCGACAGAGTCCTCCTGGGGAGACGGCAGCTGATGGAGGGACTAACTGCATTGTTGCGCCGGGCGGGAGAGGACAGGGGCAGGATCGTGGCGAGAGGGTAGAATCTGACTTCTATCCATCTACTCCAGCTGGCATGTTTGAGTTTCTTACTTTTCACCAACCTGAATACGACGTTTATCTGCACAAAGCCACAACTGGCATACCCCAAAAACATGATGCGTGCATGCAACTACACTGTAAAAATGATTACTTTAATTTTACTGTAGTATACTGTAATTATTTTAACATGATACAGATGAACATCACAGTAATATATTGTGTTTCTACACAATTTGAGTGTGAAAATACAGTATTCGGATGTAAAATTACATTATGACACGGTATTAAGCATCTGTAGTTAATGTAAATATACAAATTTACAGTAAATTTGCAGTAATTAGCATGTTAGCCTGTCAGCCTGTGTACCTTGTAGGACAACTTGTGGGCCTGTTAGCCTGTCCTTAGCCTCTTAGCATGTTAGCTGTAGTGTGTACAATATTTTAACGCAACTATTGTATGGTGCTGTATTCTAATTATAGTATTTCCTTGTAATGTACCATATTTTGTTGTTTTGTCCCATAGGAATACCGCTTAAATTCAAATTCACTGCAGCTTACTGTTATATCCAAAATAATTACCCATCAGGCATTGCAAAAGCATGAATACAGTAGTTTATCGTGAGAATTTACTGTGAAACCTGCCGTCTGATATTGGTGTAACAGTGTTCACGCCCTCTTTATCCCGACTGTAACCTTCACTTCAGTTACAGTATGGAAACTGTTATTCGTCGTATTTCTCCTTTGTGTACAGTCAATAATTCAGGTTACTGTAGCTTCCAGGGAACCACCGCTCAAAGCCTGTGTGTGTGTGTGTGTGTGTGTGTACGATAAAAAAGCATCACACAGAGAGGAAACGCTGTGCCCTCTAGTCAGAGAGAAAACAGCAGGGTACCTTGGCATCACCTCTCTTCCTTGCTTGCTCTCTCCTCCCCATACGACTTCCTCTCTCTTCCTCTTCCATGTCATCCCTCCCTTTTTTTTCTCTCCCTGCTCTTGCTCTTTTTCTCTGACACACACACACACACACACACACACACACACACACACACACACACACACATTGTTTCTCCTGGCACACAGAGTCTCTTAAAGAAAGGCTAACCTGCCAAAAGGTATGAAGGGAAGAAAATCCCCCAAACACTGTCGATACAACTGACAGACTCAACTGCGATGCAATACTCCGCTGCACTTATTGTGTTGTTTCTGTTTTGTTTTTTTCCCACTTTGTGTAGCAGTCATGGTTGGAGGGTTACATTGGATTGTCCTTGACTGTCCTGCTCCACTGTCCCTGTTCTGGTTCCAGCAGAGCCCACAGGGTTTTAGTCTTCTATTCATTGTATTTCGCTGGTTTCTCATATTAACGATTGTGTCATTGTCACTCAAATACTCCACCTCGGTTTTTTCTACATAATAATACATTGTGTCAGGTAACACCAGCATATTACCTTGAGGCTTTTCAGATTGCAGGTGTTGGAGACACAAGACACATCCCAGAATGCCTTGCGGTGCCCCTGCAGCACTGTACTGCATTGTAATGTGCTATATGCAGTGCCATGCATCATAGGACATGAAGTAGTGCTCAACCTCAATTTGGATAAGTGCTTTTTAATCCACTAAAACACATAAATGCATCATAAAGCTCGATATTTTGAGGCGCTCCTTCCTTTGTCCACATGGTCTTTCTATAAGAAGGTGCCTGTGATGTTCTGCTCCCTTGTTGAGGTGATCGTGACCCCCTTCTCCCTGGTGTCTTCTTCCATCCGTCACAGTGAGACATCCGAGGTGATATCGACGTCCTCTGTCTTGCATTGTCACATTTTCCAGACATGATAATCTTTATGGACATCCGCCGCCGTCATTACAGGAGCGATGGTGCATTGACAACGCTAATAGCAGTGATTTTTAGTGGCCGGGCTGAATGGCCGTCAATATTGCAAGTCCTGGCCGGAGATTGGATTTCTATTTTTATTCGCAAGAGGGTACATGAGCTAGTTAGAATCAGTGAAGTAATTAGGTTATGAGCCCAAGAGTTTTGAGATGCAAAAGGAAATATTTCAGTTCACTTCTTTTATAACATTTAGAAACGTATTCATTTATAATAACAATACAGTAAGTCCACTGGAAATAGTGATATCAATAGTTAAACACATTATATTGGCAATAAGTTCGACATATACGAACAGCAGTCTCCTGGATGAAAGTCCTGTGTGTGTTTGCTCCGACCGTCCATCCCTGACAGCCTCCCTATACGGACTTTCCATTAAATAATGACTCCAGCTGCTGGAGGTCACAGCCTTACAAGTTATGTAGAAATGGGTCGTAAGAAGCCAATTTCATAGTCGGCCTATATGGTCGTTTCTCTGATGAGGACGGACTGGCAGTACTGATAAATAACTTAGACTATTTATTCAAATTTCAGTCTCAGTTTCAGTACGCCAGCAAGACTGGGGGTCAAGACTTCTCAAGGGGTCCCAAGATAAATCAAGTGTCACAAGATGAATAAATGGATAAGAAATGCCACATTTCTGTTGCACAAAATCATGTTTATGCATTGCGACCGAAGCAATAGGCGAAGGAAAGCTTATGTCGACTACTACAGTACCACTGCTCTATAACTGCAGTAATCTATCCTGTATTGCTGTGGAGATACACTGTAAGTCCCACTAATAATGCCCCGGTTTCCAAACAGTCAGTGGACCATGAAGATGGCCAGTAAGCTCTTAAATTGTCTAGTACAAGTGTGCAGAGTGGGACGATGGCTACATCTTTCAGACAGCAGGAAGTTTGCGCCTCGAATCTTGCCCGTATCTTCTCCCTCCTCGCTCTTTCTTCCTCGCTGCTCTCAGGCTCGCGTCTCACACAGCTGTCACATGCACGCAACCCCAAGGACACACACACACGCACACTCCCTGAGCACAAATGTCAGCCAATATTTCACATTCTCCTCCCCAAAATGTCAGTGCCTTGGACGAAGCGCTTCCCGCCTTGCTGGCTGTCAGCCGGCTGCGTCCCACCTAAAGTCTGTTGTCACCGCCTGACATTTCACATGCTCAAGGTCACCGGACGAACCCATCGGCTGAATATTCTGAAGGTGTGTCACGAGAGGCCGGGCCGGACGGACTGTGGCATGAAAGTAAAATGTACTGAATGCATAAAATATGCAGACGGCACTTACTGGTTTCATGATGTGAAGTGATGTGGTGAATGCTTGATCCTTCACTGATTTCCCTTTAAAAAATCCATAGCACTCACAGATTTTTTTCAACTGAGATGTGGATTACATAACACGGTTGCTGTTTATTTCATTATTTTTTTGTAGTATTACCTCAACAGGACAGAAAACATGCTGATCTGGGCCAGAATCTACCTGCAGGGACAGAAAATAACACTTGGCTCCAGGCTATGCAGGTTTTAGTGCCGTTGTTACAGCTCACTTTCTCTGGGGATTATCTTCATAATGTATGAATCTTGCAGTGCACTATTTAAGTGGTGCCAACATTCAGTGCAAACCCAGGATGTCGTTTCTTATCTGTGGTTCGGTGAAAAGTAAGGAGGAGAGGCAGCGTTTTTCAACTTCCCCTGCAGAGGAAAACAGGTTCCTTGTTGTGTTTTCTTGTCAACACTTTACAGTCGGCGTTAGGCACCAAGACACACTGTTTATGAAGCCTGACAAGCATGTAAAATGCATTTCCTTCCTCATAAAAAAACATCTAAAATCTTTTTAAGTGTGCATTGTTTAGACTTCAGGCCCCTCTCCAAAATACATGAATGCGAACTGCACAACCGCACCGACTCCCCCGGAGCTTTCGCTGGCCAGCTGGGAGACGTGTGTGAGGAAGTCCAATATCCAGTTAGAGAGTGTGGTACGTAAGCCCAGAGTGTGAAGCTGTCCAAACAGCTTCATGGGTGATTCATTGTATTTAGTGCTGAGCTGAAGTCAACAAAGAGCTGCTGTGAAAATGTAGCTGCTGTTATTTTCAAGGTGTGTGAGGACTGAGTGGAGGGCAGTGGATGTGGCATCCTCTGTGGATCTGTACTGTGAACACCGCGCGTCTGTGCCATTGCTGCTTGCTTTAGCATTGCTGGAAGTACTCTGTTAGACAAAAAGACAGATGCTCACTAAGCTCAAAACTCTGATCAACTATGATTTGTCAACTGTTTATATATCTGTACATAAGGTCAGATGATTTTTTGGCTATTTAGTGCTTGAAAAAACGACAGTACTTCCCATAAACTTGTCCTTTTTGAAAGCCATGAGCGATCGTCTCATCACCGGCCTGATTGATTTTTCTCTCAGATCATGATGATGAATGGCTATTTTTGTTCAGAGCGCAGTCAGAAGATTTCACAGGTCTAGATGCATCAAAACTGTTATGACAGTGAGAGGAAAAATCTTTCCGTCCTCCTCTGTTTTTCCTCAGTACGTTGCAGCCTGCCGTTACCTTCCGCCCACATCCTCTCAGTGCAGCGTGTGTGCTGCAGTTGCTCGTCCTGATTTGGACACTGATTTCAACTGCAATACGTCTCTGTTTGATTTAAATTTAGCAGAGGGATGCATGACCCTGCTGCTGCCTGCAGACACTGCGTGGCCTCGACTGGGATTTCACTGGCTTCTTGTTTTCACTGCCTGTGTCTCTCTACTCGGATCTTGTTCATTTCACTTCTCTCCTCTCTGGCTTCTTCTTCCTGCTTGTTTGTTTTGGAGATTTTTTTGCTCTTGTAAGCAGTAGGGAAGATGACAGAATGTGGGACGATGAATAATGTGAGAAAATGTGAGATTTGTTGTTGATTTGATGTTTTTCTTGATGTGTTTGTGCTGTCTTCCACCACGATGGCACGTTAAACCCTGGGCCTGAGCATCAGGGAGAGCATATATAACCATCATGGCTTAACATAAAATCCATTCTGTTTGTTATTCACTTTTGAGACAAGCACAATACTGTGGTCAAAAAGGAACGATTGTGGCAGGAAATACAAACAGCAGGCATTAAAAAACACCATGGAGGTCCAATTAAGTGTGACCATAATTTTTATGCTAATTACAAAAATCATGGATTTTTAAATACATAGTCACAGTCCGCACTGAAATGATTTGGATAATCAGACACATTAAAACCCACTTAACGAGAGAAAGCAGCCCCTCTGACGCACAGAGGGATGTGGCTGTCGAGCCTGTGTCTGGGAAGAACATGACATCTTCGCTTGGCTGGCACGAGAACAAATCAAGCCTGGAGGGCTAATGTGTGAGTACAATACAAATAAAATCCATAATATCTCAGTTTACAGCAGGTACATGTAAACGTGTTTAGCACACGTCTACATTATGCAAATGACAAGGATGATCAGGATATTAGCCAACTCTGGATGAACTGCTTCATAAGAGCCACTGCGAATGACTCTGGCAATTCACTGTAAGTAAAATATTAAACCTATAATATAAATTTGTGAATGTTTTTTTATCAAGAAAATTTGTAAGAAATGACCAGAATTCAAAGGTAACTCCAAAATTATAGGGCGCAGTATAACCTCTTACTGCTGCTCACTTTTGTTGTAGCTATCTTTGGCTGTAGCTAGCTGCCGTTAGCAAGTGTAGCTAAGAGACGTACTTGCTGGTTGGAGTCTGTCCGCACCGCGACCTCGCGAGCTGGTTAGCATGCTAACTTCAGCAGATATCTCTGCAACACAGTACACAGACACCTTTGGCATAACTTCAACACATCAAACATTTGTGAGAAAAATGTGGAGGCAGGATATTTTACAGTTTATACATTAGTAGCATCTTTTTCTGTGTTATAATCTTTGAAAGACAGTTTTAATAGCAACACATACTGGGCAACATATACGTTGATATTGACATTGATCTATTTTTACCTTCTCCATTTGAAGAACTTCTATTAAAGGTCCAGTGTGTTGGATTTAGTGGCATCTAGTAGTGAGGTTGCAGTTTGCAACCAACTGAATACTCCTCATCTCACCCTCCCCAAGGTCTTCTCTTGAGTCAGTGTTTAGTTTGTCTGTTTTGGGCTACTGTAGAAACACAGACGTGCACCATGGTCGACCAGTTCCTTCTGTAGATATAAATGGTTCATTCTAAGGACACGAAAAACACAACATTTCTTAGTTTCAGGTTTGGATATTATTATTCCAATCCTGCATAAATCATATTCCATTTCCACCCCTTAATCCCTCTAAATCCTACACACCGGACCTTTAAACTGATACTCACAGTCGCTGCTGTTCCTCCGTCTCTGCTTAATTCTCCGGTTTTCCTTCCACCTTTACCTTTAACGCTCCGTTTGAACAGATTAGACTAATCCACACACACACACACAGATACCCCTAAAAAACCCACCACCACACACACACACACTTCAAAGGATCATCATGCACACACACACACACACACACACACACACGTTCACTCACACCCACACATTAGTCTAATCTCCTGTTCATACCTGCCAATGACTCACCCAAAATGGATCAGGGAGTGAGGGACTTTCTTATTTCCTCAGTGGCAGACCAATAAAAAACTCTTTATAGCAACACACACACACACACACACACACACACACACACTCACACACACACACACACAAGCTCAGCAAGTCAAATGTTTATCCATTTTTAATGACGCACAGACAGCTTGACCTAGTATTGCTGGGCCCTGCCTGTGGTTTGTGTGTGTGTGAAGTGTCTGAGGACACGGTGAATGTGAATGTGTGGTCCTGCGAAGTGTGTGTGTGTTGTTTTTTGTGTCTGTGCATCCTAAATAGCAAAATAGCATGTGCGGTTTACAAAAGCCCCTCAAAATGAGTCATTTCCTGTCAGCCGCCGCACACTCAGATGATATCAAACACACAACAGTGGACAAAAACATGCACCAATAACTCCACCTGAACACATTTTCATGTTTCCCATCATCCCCACCTTAATGTATGTTGATCTCGCTGGCTTGTTAGCCCGGTTGCCATCTGCAACACGTCCAGATAGAGGTCATACTGTCACTCAGTGCCTCACTTTCATGATATTATGCATTCATCCATGCACTCACACACACACACACACTCTTAACACACTTTTTTTTCCGTGCCCTCTGTACGACCTCAGAGTCCGTCCTCCCTCTGGGCCAGGGTTCGTCTGTCTTCTGTAGCCTAAAACCGTGCCAGCAATTGTAATGACAGAAGAGGTCTGCCATCATTAAAGTTGCCTTCAGAATTTACTTTGATTATTGATCACAAGTAGCAGTCCAGTGTAGTGCACATTGTTTTCTTTTAATTATATAACCCTGCCTCTAGTGTGGAGGGAAATAATTGGTCAACTGTTGCATCATATACTGTAGTAATCTAACAAAAGATCTGGCTTGTATCAGTGCAGCAGGAGCAACTGTTTATATATCATATATCTAACTATAAAGCAAGGAAACTCTGTCTGTTTGTTTGTTATTCACATATCTTGAGAACCTTTCATTCGATCTACATGACACTTGACAGGTTTGTTGCCAAGGAGCCAAGGAAGTGCAGTCTCAAATTTGGTGCAATTTGGACAAATGACACGTTCAGTATTCATAAATTCTATCGCACGGGGAAGCAGAAGTAAACAAAATGGAGATTTGCATGATGCAACAACTTGCTGTAGTAACTTGATGCAGTGAGAAAAAGCAGAAGGTGGGTCTGAATGAGTGGGGAGATGTGGTCAACACAGGTTGTCTATTTTTCGGCTTCAGGTGAGATTTTAAGTTATTGCCAACAGTTGTATGCTAGCTAACATTAGCATCAAGGGCTAGAATGTTTACCCCAGCTGCTCCACAAAGCCTCCCTCTTTGGTTGCTGTGGTCTGGCTCGGAAAGAACAGATGTTATCATCCAGATTTTAAACTGTAAATATCAAACACGTTTGATATTTTATCAGCGCGTCCCCAATCAGTCTGTGAGCAGTGGAGGAAGCTTAAGACTGGATCTGTAAACCCCTCACATTACCAGATAATCTGCTCCGCACAGCATGTTTTGAACAGGGAATCGGGGTAATGTTTTTCTTCAGAGACCCAATGACGACTCAATTGAGGGTGTGCATCCAACAATATTGAAACTTTATGAAAAAGGTAATCCGACAACTTTACAGCGACTGGCAAGAGATGAAGACGTGTGAAAGTAAAGTGCAGTTTGAACTTCTCTTCCAAGCTCTTCTTTTCATTCTTCACACAGCCACATCCTTTATGCTAACACCATGAATGCCTTCAAGGAGAAGCTATCCGAGAGTGTGCACCATTATCTTGTCGTACAATACAACGAAGGCAAGTAAAAGCAAAAGACACGATGTCAATGGAGAGCGTTGAGGGAGGCAGTGTGATGCAGCCAGTATTGACTTCTTTGTGCACATGTTGTCTAACCGAGCTGTCACAAGCACATTAACTGCACTGTAGGAATTCACTTACTTCCTGCATTGCATACAGTGTTGACTCTGAGTATGTATGTAAGAACTGGCCGCTTGTAGAATTCATACTCCAAACAAAGAGTGGGCAGCATATCACCAGAGTAACGCCCAGCTGCTGCTAGTTAGCTCAGTTAGCTGTGCAGCTAGCGGTCATATTGGCTAACTCTGCCTGGACCGAGAGCTTGAAGCAACAGGAGGCCTGAGCAGTGGGGTTAGCCGAGAAAACCACAGTGTGTTGAAGACTGGACGGTATGGTGACTAACTATCGCCGCTTTAGGTACTGTGGTATTACAAGACAGAACAGGAACTAGCTTGTTAGCATGCTAACTTTAGTAGATATTTCTGCAGCACAAAACAAAGATGTCTTTGTCATAACATGCTTTCAATTTAAGTGCTCTTTTGATTTTTTAATAATAAAATGTTTAAATGTTGCTCCTTTAACTAACTACCGTGTCACTGAAACAGCTTTGGAGAGAGTAATTCTAGACTTTTGTGTGGAAACAATGCGCCACAAACTGAAGCCTATTGAAGAATTAAAAAGTGAAGCGCACCACATCCTCCTCCAGTAGCGAGGTGTGATTAATCGCACATTACATTTCACCATAATTCGCAGCGGTGTTAAGCTTTTGAAGTCAGAGTTCTTTGGATGATTTGAACAAAGCAATATTAGATATTTTAGGCGATTCTGACAAAGTTCTCTAAGACCTCAGCTCGTATGTTCTCAGCGGGTGAGAAAAAGGAATTAATTAAAATATTCTTTTGAATGAGACCCCTTTCAGAATAAGATTTGAAAATGTTCACGTAACCTCTCACACACACACACACACACACACACACACCTAGCATAATCCATCTTCATATCCCGGATCCATGTACCAGGAGAAAAATGTTGCATTTAAATTGCGTGTCACAGTACAAGGTTATTTGGTTGTTCAGCCTCCTACAGTTTGCACATAAAAAGACTGATATTTACACAAGGATTTTGTGTGTGTGTGTGTGTGTGTGTGTGTGTGTGTGTGTGTGTGTGTGTGTGTGTGTGTGTGTGTGTCCCTATAAGCCACAGGAAAAAAAAATGACTCACTGTTGTCATGGGGAAAGCAGAGCAGTGAGACTGCAGGGCTTTACTGAACCATGTAAAACACACAGTCAGACACATGTGCACAATCACGCACAACTTAAATTCAGTGTGTCGGCCCATTAATTAAACCGCGTTACCTTTTAAAGTCCGACTATACCGCCGTAGCAAGGTAAAGGTGCTTTCTGCAAGCATGCGCGTATATGCATGAATAGGAGACGGTGAGTTTACACGAAGGAATACTCAGACCTGTAAATGAAACACACGCACACATGCACACACACACTGAGCATCTGTGCCAGGTTGTTTGGAATAGCAGTGAGTAGATCACAGACGCAGACGCACTCACCACAAGCTAAAATAACACATAAACAAGAGCATTCAGACATCCATTTTCTCTCCTGCCTCTTGCCTCGTTCTGTCTGTCTGTCTCACATGCACAAACAACACACACGCAGTGATTTCCCAAAAATCCCTTCGCATGGCGCTTTATGAAAACTCACATGCAGCTTGGAGGAACCGGATGCCTCATTAGCCAGTACTGCTGAAAATCCCCAGAAATTACAGTTTCTTCTGGTGCTTTTCCACATCCTCCATGAACTAAAAGGTCTGTAACGATATTTTCTGTGCGCGGTTAGAACATTTAATCACATCCTATGTCTTTGTCATGTCATGTTTTTATCAAACAGTGTCATTAATTATCACAAATTTACAAAAAGTAACGCTTTATATCAAGATCCTTTATAAAAAAGCATCTGTTAATAGGTTATTAGGCTGTATATGATAATAAATGCATAATAAAGTATGTTTTAGTAAAGCAAGAATAAAGTTCAGAGGTTTAATAATGACATTGAAGGTAAGTTAGTGCAACTGAATAACTGTTTATGTAATTAAACAATTATAAGAAACGTAGAAGGCTTTTATTAAAGTTCTGCAAACTATTGACAAGTCCTCAAAATAAATGTCTTATAAGAGTCTTTAAGAGTTCATGATGCTATTAACTATATATATAACGCTTATATAGTCTGATCAATCCATAATAATGTTAATCAGCATCTTAGTAGGACCTATGAGAGCCTTCGTACCTATTAGCTAAGATGATCCAATACACGTCTAGACACGTGGGCTTCAATACGATCCAGGGACATTACATTTTTAATGTGTAATGATTCGGTGCAACATGACTCTATTTGGTGCAATATGATGCAATCTGATGAAGTTCTTAACATTTGATCAATGAAGTATAAAAAGTGGTAATACTTGCAATCCACTAGTCTTTTATGAAGTACTGTATATCTCTATACAAAATATTTTCCCCAAGTACTTTATGGCATGGGGGAAAAACGGGACACAAATGTATACTTTCAGAATCAATTGTCATTGACAGACATAACATGACTTGCTGTATGAACACACTCGTGCCCAGAGCCCCAAAATCAGCACTCAACACTTCTAATCTACGAATTATCATGTGTCAAACAGCCAATCAAAGTCATTTATCACATTATCTAACAACACATCACAAAAGTAGGCTTTGTGACACTCCCAGACACATTTTTTAACTCGAATTCTTCCAATTTGCATCAGTTATTTCCTTGTTGGTTGCAAAAGGGGAGAGACAGATGGATGGAGACAGACAGGGGAGGCATGTGAGCATTGATTCAGAGTGGTAGATAACACACAGAGAGGAAGGAGAGCGAAGATGGAGGGAAAAGAAAGAGCTCATTGTCAGCAATGTTGATGTGAACATAGATATCAGAAGGAGAGGTGGATGACAAAGGGAAAGAGAGGGATGACGCAAAGAAGGTCGCTCATTATAAACTGTGAATATGGATGACTCAGTTTGAACCAAAAACACATTGTTGTTGCACACGTTTCTAAGTTTCTGGGCACGTTTTTTACAACACATACGCCTCAGATTTCATTCGCACCATCTCAGCCCTTTTTCCTACAATTCCAGCAAACGCCTCAGCGTCGTAACTCTCCGGATGGAAAGCACCCTGGGGAGTAAGACACTCGTCGCCCTGAGCTCTACAGCGTGGCAGGAGGGACAGCGCCACACAGAGAGATGGAGAGAGGGAACGATGTGTGATGATGGTCAAAGACAAAGCACTGCGGTACAATGCACACATAGGCTTCCCTCCATCACAGAGCACCCATTGTGCAACTCTGTGTCAAGTGTTTGTGCTGCAAGACCAACTGAGGAAAGAGAGAGGGATGGAGAGGAAAGAAAGTGTGTGTGTGTGGTGGAGGGAGAGAATGGGAGGGTCGCTATCCACCGTCATCTCCCTGCTGTTTGTGTTATGCAGCGTTGGTTGGGTTTGTTGTGTGTGTGTGTGCGACTGTACATGGTTGAGCAGCGTGTGTGAATGGGCTGCTGCATGAAAGGAGGCAAGGGTGTGGCCATGTAGTGTGTGTGTGTGTGTATGTGTGTGCGTGGGACGTCGGAAAGGATGGGTCACCCCGGGTGTCATAATTCATGTGTTGAGAGACATTAAGTGCTCAATGTACCACGCTGCCATTCTGCGAACAACATTTCGACATTGTGGCGTCTGCATTCGGCGCTGCGTCTTCGCTTCAACTGTACACAGGCTAAAAGGCACTGAGGAACAAAAACGGTTTGTGCTGATTGGAGCCAGAGGAAGAAAATTGGTTTTAAAAAAAATGAAATAGTGTCCAGACTAAAAGTAGATAAATCATGAGTGAGAAGTGTTGTGATGGAAAACTGAGGAGAAAAAAAAAACAATTTCACAGTTTGTGATAAAAACAGCTGGAAAATTGAAAATGGACAGTGGACGAGTTTGACATTTTCACACAGTTTGATGAGATTGTGCCTAAACAATACGACAGACAGCACAAATATTAGAATGACGAAGTAAGACCGGAAGTTTAATTTGCATTTTTTTTTATCTTTCACAATGCTAATAGGCTAGTTTACATCCGTGCTTGAACATAGCGGTGCTTTTAGCGACATGCTAAGACCAGCTCACAATGACAATGATGTTAATCAGGTATATTAAATTCCTTCTAGTTAAGGGTGCAATATGTAAGAATTGGCCAATTTCTTCATACTCAAAACAAATAGCAGCAACGTATTACCGGAGTAACCGCTAACTGTAACTTACATTAGCTAGTTAGCTCAAATAACCATGCAGCTAGCACTCATATTAGCTGACTCTGCCTGGACTGGGAGCTCGTACACCGGGGGAGTGTTGGTGTTCTTTACTGTCGGACTATCACCTGTTGAGGTACAGACTGGCTAGGGGCTAGCTGGTTAGCGTGCTAACTTAGCACTAGATATCTATTTAACACACTATCTAGACGTACTCGACATAACATCAAAACATCTATCGTCTGTGAACTACTGAATGTGTGCACAATACTTTGTGCCAGTCCATCCAGTAGATCTCTGACTGTATGAGGGGGGAGTCGGGGTCAGGCTTCATACTCCGGGGACCTTGTACAACATGTCATGCAATCCATCCAGTAGTTGTCAAGGCAATTTACTTAAAACTGATTTTGACATCCCTTTGGCCGCGCAGCTAGCTTGTCTCAAAGACTTGTGTACTGAGCCTGTGATGCCAGCCTCTGCAGGGCCTCAGAACACACTGGCAGATGGAGAACAGAGCCTGGATCAGATGTTATCGTATTAATTGACAAACATCACGTATTTCATGCCTTTATCCGGACGCAACATCCTCCTCATCCACTAGCATTTAAAAGGACCGGTCAATAAACACAGGAGCCATGTTAAAGCCTTATTGTGAGGGCAAAACACGGAGTATGTTGCAGTATATGGCGACATAATATTCTGTCATGTGAGCGTGCACGGCCAAAATGTAAAAAGTTGGCAGTTGGATTTCTGAGAGCCGCTTTAAATGGCTCTCAATGTGAGTTCACACTCGGCTGTAGCTGTTTCTTAAGGTGGGGAAGAAAAGGCGTTGCTTCCACAGTCACATGGCCAAGTTGGAACAATAGTCGCTGTGTGTGTTTGTGTTTGCGTTGCCTCGGTGGCGTGATGCTGTGTGGGAGTGAACCGAACGGACCGGCCGGCTCCGTGTCCCGACATCCACACAGACGTCCGTCCGACAAACTCAGGCACCACCTACACGCACGAGCATGTGCACACACACACATGCAGACAACTCGGACTGCGCGAGGGGCAGTGGACACACACGACGGAGGTAAAGGGAGACAAAAAGTCCGTCCTGTTCACAGAAAAAGACAAACAAAAACAGGAAGGAAGTGAGGAAAGAAGTCGCAGCATTCAGTTTCGACTTGGCCGCCCGACAAGTTTCTCTTCAGCCGTGGCATGTATTGTCCCGTGTGTGTGTGTGTCTGTGTGTGTGTGTGCTGCCTTGTGTCCTGTGTGTACGTCAGTGTGAACGGATGAATGGAGGAGGTGCGACCAAGGTCAAAGTGGGCGGCGTCTGACACACTACAGCCTTGCTCTCTGTGTTACGACGCCTCCTCTCTCTCTCTCTCTCTCTGTCGTTGTGTGTCTGCCTCTCTCGCTCTTATATCTCTATTTCTTGTCTTTGGCTCGTTCTTCTGCCTCTTTTGTCCTTGCTGCCTTGTTCACAGAGCTCGGTGGTCACACTGTTTCAGTCGGGGTTTTCACTCCCACTGGGGCTACAAATGGCCAAATTCTACTTCAGTCATCCAAAGAAATGCCTGGAGCATGCGAGCAGACACACACAGAGGCTTTGCTGGGGGGCTGTGTTGGCTGTTTTGTAGCTCCTAGTTGCATACGGACATGAATAATCATCTAAATATATCTGTATAGCTGCTGGACTGAGTGTGAGTGAGTAAAACTGACCTCCATTTATATAATCAGCAAGCTTTCTGCACCTATACATATGTTACAAACACTTCTCCACCAGAATGAGATACTTTCCCTCCATTAATACTCTAATGCCGTTGGTATGCTGAGTCTCATTGAGCAGATGCGTTAATCAAAGACAATTAAAAAGTGGTTTGTGGTTATTAGCATTCTACAAGAGGGCATCCCTTCATCAAAAGTATTTATTGGTTTTGCAGGAAATGCCTCATAATGAACTGTGAGTCCACTTCCCACTCGAAAAAAAGCAATTTAAATACACCTAATCTCAAGAAATATTAAGCCTTTATTGGGAAAAAAAACGATTAAGAAGCTTACACTCAGGGTCTTTTCTGTCACTGTAGTTAGCGTCCGCCGAACATGAGCTGCTTACTAATATGTAAAGAGCAAAGTGTTCGGAGAGGCAGTTCAGCAGATGTTGCTCTGCACACATGTCACCAGATGTAGCAAAGTGGGCTTGTACACTTAAAACTAAACTTTGTGCACACTGATGCACATTTTGGAAACTGTTTATGGTCTGCGTGTTTCCATCATAGCCATTCTGTTGTATTTACGTTCCTTAATTACCTTTCTATGATGGAGATTCCATTGTTAGTGGCGTGGTCCGCCATCCTCATGCTGTTGTTGCCAACATTTATTCTTGCAGTTCTGTGGCAATTAACTGGTTTGGGTTTCTGGTTCGTCATTTCCTGTTTTATTTTGTAGATTACATCCTTGTGTTTCGTCTTTTCCTTTCCACTTCCTGCCTTTGTCTTTTTCCCACCCTTTTATTTGTGTACACCTGTGTTCCATTAGATATTCATTCTTGTGTATTTTAGTCTGTGCTGTGTAGAGTTACACACATGTCCAACATGCCCAATGGCACATCAGTAGCAGCAGCACAGTATTGTGTACTTCCTGTGTGTAATATTGCATCTCTTTAGGGTTAAATCCATTACCTTCCTTCTAGATCCTGTCCAGGCTGCCACATTGAGGGCACTTCAGTCAAGGAATCCTGCCAGAGACAAAGTGCTGTTTTGCTCAAGTTTATCCCATTCTGCAGTTAATTACAGGGATGAATTTCAAGATGGAGGACATCCCATCTCAAGCGCCCTCCAATCAGTTCCTGGGCATAACTGGTTCAGCTCCACAGAGAGGCTCCTGAAAGTAAATAAAAGCCCTCACTGAATGATTCACAGCATGAAAACAAAGCAACTGATGAGTTGATTTCATGAGTCAAGTCGTCTCATGAATGTTGCAAAACTATATTGAGCAGATGAATTAATAACTGAAATATGAACATGAGGTTTCAGGTGAAGTCTAACCATGAAAGCGCATTTCTCATTTGGGTCATGTGCTCAAAATGTCTGGAAGAGACCGGCTGCACTGTCTGGTTTGTGTCCCACATGTGTTGTATCCCACCTGAGGGAAACCTACACAACATGTCAGAGCACAGTGTGTCCTGATAAATGCTAAGTGCCACCAAAGATGAGGGATTTCTTTGCAGCTGGGGTAACTGGGTCTTCTTCACTGGCAGACGGAGGGATGAAACAGTCCGTGATTTTAAACGGTCCCGTATTTTTGGCATAGCTGTGAGCCATTGAGTCCAAGTTAAGTTAAGCTGGCTCCTGTCTTCCAGTGATGTTTTGGTTTCAAAGCAAAGTTGGGAAAATTCAAACGTATCTGTGATCTAATAGCCAGTGAAAGCAATGCCTGCAAGGAGGGAAATGTCTGTCAATAACCATCTATCGCAGGCCTGCCCAAACCATAAGGTTTGATTTTGCCCGGCAGATGTCTCTGTTATTTCATAATCTGAGCGCAGTCGCCGTTTATGCATGAAGTTGTGCATGAACCATAAAAAAACGTGTTCTTCTTATCTTTTCTGGAGACAACACAATAAATAAACTCATTATCACACGAAAATGAGCTACAACATTAAAAAACAACACACTCCTGTGCCTTCATTCGAGACTAATTTTGAACAAATTCAACAAAATAATGTGGAGAATTCCCTCAGTTCATAAACCAGAAACACGTCAAGGTCTGCTAGTTTACTTCAATTTTAATGTCATACACCACAGTACCTGAAAAAAAACATTATTCAGTCTTGAATTACCTTTTGAAATAAATGAACACATCAGACTAACAGAATTACCTGGGTGCCGCTATTCCCCGTCTCAATTTAGATTCTGTCCCAGTTTATGCAAAAGCTGGGCGTGTCTGTGTGTGTGTGTGTGTGTGTGTGTGTGTGTGTGTGTGTGTGTGTGTGTGTATGTTAGGTAAATATAATCTCAAATGTAGATTGCATGTGTGTGTGTTTGAGAGAAAAAGAGGGAAAAGTGTAATACAACATATTAAAACTAAAGGTCACCAGCGCTCCCTTTACGGAGCTGTCGCCATTATGCTTACAATATTTACTCATACCAACATTTCAGAGGTGGTGGTGGTGTGTCTATGTGTGTGTGTGTGTGTGTGTGTGTGTGTCACAAAGCAGCAGAGAAGTGTACCTGTTTGTGTGTGTGTGTGTGGTTGTGTGTGGTTGTGCATGGATTTGAAGTGAGCTCTCATCCCAGGTATAATTACTCGGAGATGTGCTCAATCCGAATGCATTTACGAGGAAGCTGTCACATACATATCAGCGTCATTGCCATGGCAACCGAAAGGTCTCTTTTTTGAATATCATCCTTCAAAAGGCTGCTTTCACGCAGCCGCAACCAACGTCATCAGAGCTGCTTAAAGACCAGTCACAGAGGAACTGTGTGTGTGTGTGTGTGTGTGTGTGTGTGTGTGTGTGTGTGTGTGTGTGTGTGTGAGGCTGTGCCAGTATACCTGCATGTGAGCATGTAAATTCATCACCAGTATTCCCAGTCACAGCATGAAGGAGGATGAGGAGGATGAGGGGTTGAAAGAGAGAATAAAGGGAGGGTGTGCACTGTGCAGGCTGTTGCTAGGTGGAGCAGGGCTGATGCTTTGAAGCACAGATGTTTGCAACTTGTTACACGACTAAAAATTCTATCTTGCAAATGCATATAAAGTGCACACACACACACATATATATATATATATATATATATATATACTCAGCATGCAAACGCACCGCGGCCCTGTGACTCAAACAGCCGCTTTGCAATCGGAGCCCACGCACGGCGAGGGGAAACACAGGGGGCCGGAAAGCGAGGCGAGGTTGGAATAAAAACAGGCAAGAGTCAAAGATAGAATAACCGAGGGAGCCGATAAAAGACTGGGAGACGGTAATAAGAAGAGATAGTGAGGAGAAGGTGAAGGAGATAAAGTGAACAGGAGAGCGATAGAGACTCAGAGGATAGATGGGGATTGGAGAGATGGATGAGCACAGACTGGGAGAAAGTAAGTGAGAGGAGGAGGAGGAGAGAGTAAAGTGGTTCGAGGAGGAGAAGACGTGAAGAAAGATAGAGCAGCTTAGATGATAGAGAGCTTATTGAGTCTGTGCAGGAATCATACAGCAGCTCTCAGTCGATTATTGTCAGAAAGGAAGTGGAGAAACAATTGTCTTTATCTCACACTGAACATGTTGTAGTCCTGTGGGGACACGGTGTGTCGTATCTATTATCCCGGAATAATGTTTTATATGCTACAGCAGTGGTTTCCAATCAAAACTCATATGAAGCAACGTCTGCTTAATGTCAGCTTCTGACCAAAGTCAGCACTCACCAGAGACTCTGGTTCCTTTTCTTATTCTGCGGTGTCTGTTCTTGACTCACTTTTGGAGCCAGCGTCAAAAGGCCATTTATTCCATGACACTTTCTGCATTAAAATAAAATCCTTGTTATATATATTTTATTAAGCCTAACAGTGCATTTCATTGCGTTTCCTGTCGCTATAACTTCCAGACGGTCAGAGAATGAGGAGGGAAGTTGCCATTGAGGGAACATGTCAAAACTGAATAAAAGATTTATACATTACTGTCCATCTATTTCTTCCAGGTGTGTTTGAAAATGGTTGAGGAATGTCAACATCTGTGTATGCCGTGAAACTAACACTGAAACACACGGCGCTCTTCACTGTCAGTACACAGTAAAGGTCCTGTCTGTGGCAGCGCGGGCCTATAATCTACCCTCGGCCTCTCACGCACTCTGAGCATGAGGGTGTCACAAGTGTGGCTGAAGTGTGCAGCGGTCCGTTCTGTCAGCTCTGCTTTTGGAAACAAAGTGCATCTCATTAGCAGTTTGTTCGTCTCCAATAAGAACCAGATTTGGGCGGATTTCTGCCGAGCATTGTTAGCCATGATGGTATTTCCAGTCAATAGCACTGACACCGCCATGCTCTTTGTGACGGTGCCTCTCTGAAATGATCGAACAAATGATACGTTTGTCCGCCATAATTGTCTATTGATTGTGTGACGGATTAGTGAGACATCATCGAACCGCCGGTTTATTGTTGACACTGCCAGCTGTAATCCGCGGCCTGTTGCAATATGCAGGTTTTTGCTTTAATAGCGATCGATTCGGTACTTCACGGCGCGCTTTAATAAGAGCCTGCGTGAAAAGAGAAATGATTGGAGGCGAAGACAGGAGAGCCGGAGAGGATGTGGACGACAAACAGCCTGACTAAAAAGAGGACAAGGACCTCTTCCTCCCACCATCTCTGACTCATCACACCGCTGCTCCACATCTGTCTCAATGCTTGATCGCGGAGGACACGTGCACCCAGTGAAAACGCTGGCTGACACACACATGCATGTGCGCCAAATGGTCACAAGAGCAAACACAGATGCACACAGGTTCGTTAAAAGCAAATCGTGAAGTTGCACACATGAAGAGGCACGCGCACGCACACACACCTATGCGCTTGCAGTAGGCCGAAGGGAGTTCACCATGGCAACAGGAGAGTGGGGCAGCAGGATACAGTCTCTGACTGACACAGGTGTGTGAACAGATAACACTTTGCACGTGCACACACACACAAGTGCTCGCACGCGAGTGGAAAGTGAGTGTCTGAGCAGCGAAAGCCAGCCGCGACTGTTTTGTTTGTGTGTCATAATGAGGTTTGTTCAGATTGTGTCTCTTTACGAGTAAATGAACTAATTTACGCCATTAAAGCGGCTGAATATATATATATAATGTGTGCAGCTATAAATGACGAGAGCACCTCAGATGTGTGTGCGCTCACCCTAAATCACCCTAACTAAATTGATTGTGTTGTCGCTCAATGACAAAGGATTTTCCTGGATATCAGCCAGTTTCGCAGAACAACAAGGGTAAAAGGTGAGCTCATAAATATCTGTAATGAAGTGCCATCATTGGAAATGGGGCGCTAGATTTCTCGCTGTTCTGTGCACAAACTGAAAGCACAGCTGGCTAGCTGCGAGTGGAGACCACTGGTGACCTCAAAAGAAGAAAAAGAAAAGAAAAGAAAAGAAAGGAAATCGTTGCAACCAGCACATGGCTGCTACTCCTAAAATGTTTCAAGTGTGTGAGAATTACGCTGGACATGATGCTGACTTCAGCTCCCTTTTGGCTGACTCGCTTGCTTCCTGCAGGCAGATAAGGAGGCAGTAAATCACGTGAGTGCTGTGTTATTTAATGAGAACTGTGTGCTCAAAAAGTATTTATGTCCTCAGCACCAATGTAAAGTCAAAGTTCCGGTTCAGCACTGAGGTTCTTTATCCTAACAATTCACTTTGCAGTCATGGATTACACTCGCTGCCTTGCCAAGAATGCCTCTCTCGTGTCTGTGAGGTGAATACTGCCAGCAGCTGTTTAGCTTAGCTTCGCACAAAGTATGAAAACAGCAGGAAACAGCAAGCCTGGCTCCGTCCAAGGGGAACAGCTAATAAGCAAAATGTCAAATTATTCCTATTCATTAATATTCAGAAGGAGTTTTCGGTGTTTTTGACCCTGCACCCCCAAGGTCACACCAACCAACAGAGCAAAGCTGGATTTAATAGGAAAAGGTATTAAAGGCCGAGAAGGAAGTGCTGTAAACGCAGGTATATGGTCAGTTTTGTGATTACCGCCATGATATGAAGATTCAATGATCTAATGTGATCGATGCAAAGTGAAAACCTCAATCCACATCATCATTTTTAAGATGCGCCTTTATTTTGAAATGCCCGTGTCTGTCCCCTGTCCGTTGCATTAGCAACCTTACAAGATACATTTATTGTCATTCGTAAAACACAAAGGTTTAAAAAACAAAATTATGTAACTATGTCAAACTAGTATGTAGCATGTAAAGTTAGCCAGCTAGCATTAGCAACGTTATCTTGTGCTACAAACTGGCCGCCACTTGAGGGGGCAGATGATTCGAACAACAGCGGTGTTTCATTTCCAATAATGAGCACAACTGTTTTCTGTGTGTTAGTTTAAAATTAAAGTAAACTTACCTGCACTTAACAATTATTTACAACTATACGTGTTGTTCTTATGGCCAAAATGTTGTGATTTGCAACCCTAGCGACGATATAGATGAGATTGCGATTGGAGATACGAGTCATTCATTTGCAAATTCAGCATATGCCCATGTATGCACCTTTACAGCCACAAAACATATCAGTGTCACTTGTAGCTCCTGATAAAATCCCATATTCGTGTCTGGCTTTTTTACGAGGCAGAAGTGAGGAGGGAGGGGTCAAGTCGGCAGATATTGATTGAACTGTCCTTGGTTAGAGGAGCGTCATGTGCAAGTTAAATTGAGTGGTGTTCCACTGTAATGCAGGCAGGGAGATTGGATATGATGATAGAGTGAATCCATTACAACCACAGAATGACTCTGAGACAGCCAGAGAGAATTGGGTCACTGGCTAATTGGACAGAAATACATCAGCCCGCCCTACGTGTGTGTACACACACACACACACACACATGCATACTGTACACACTGCTGGCACACATGCACATTCAGACCTGCATGAATACACACAGACATACGTGCAGATACGCCGCAAACACACTGAATACACCTGAGCGCACGCAGCAAAGCGGTACTCTATAGACAGCACGTATAATGGTAGATTAGCATATAATAACCATTTAATCAATTAAACTCCATCTCAATGGGGATGCCCAGACAAGACCAAGGGATTTTCATTATGCATGACCAAGTCTGGCACACATAAAACCCACCCACACGCATACAAGTGCACATACACATCAGCCATTACTCACATTGATTATATCTTCATGTACAGTGCTGGATTCCTGCACGAGCACACGCGCATGACATTTCTACACACCCAGATTTACAGTACAGTCAGTTGAAGGCGGCTATAAAAAGGGTTTAGTAGACGCTGTCGTAATTCTGAATAAATTCAGGAGAACTGTTCACCCCTTGAGTTTTTCTGTTGCAGGGCAGAAAAAGAGGACAAGGAAATGAATGGAGAAGGTGTAGAGATGTAGGGAAGGAAAGAGGGAGGAAGGAGAAGAATTTGGCATAAAGGGAGTGACGTCACGGTGCGTCTCAGAGGGAGGAAGGAAAACGACGCCAGCCATTTTATTCATTCAAGGCGTTTTGCATTTTGCTGTATCATGCCACAATCAGGCAGCTCAGTGCTGGAGAAGAAGAAGTACGGGGGAGGAGGGAGGGAGGAAGAGAGGGTGGAGAAGGGGGTACACACACCCAAACACACACACACACACACACACTTCGCACACAGACTCACACTTGAGCCTTGATGTGTTTCATCTCTGAGTGCAGAATAGCACCGTGGTTTGAAGGAGTGATACTTTGATCCATCAGATTTCTGAGGATGGCAAGATTATAAGGATTGTTAGCTGGAGATACAGTGAAATGGGGATCACTGAAAAATGACTCTGCCAGGGAGTGTGTTTGTGTTCTCGTCTCGTGCATGTGTGTGCGCCGCCCTTTTTCTCTTTATCTCGCATGTTTTGTCAATTCCCTGCACACTTTTCTAATCTTTTCCTTCTGTTGTCCCTTCTTCCTTCACTTCTTCCCTTCCCTCCTTCTCTTTTTTCCACCCTCCTTGTCCCATCTACATGTAGCGCATTGATTAATCAATTCAGTCCGTGATTATATTTTTTGAAGCTCTTGCATCATGGCAGCAAGCATCAATATTTACAGTGGTTCAGCATTAAATAGAGCATTATTTAATGACTGAGTGAATGAATGAATGATTTATAATCGATATGCACGTGTGTTGTTATTCGCTCTGTTCAAAGTACTAAAAGGTACAACAAATTCATTTAAACACTGGACCATCATGTAGACTGTGTAAGTCATGGACTGCATGTACTGTAGTTACTGCGAAAAGTAACATATCTGCTATGTTTCCTTAGTTCTACATATGTGCTCTTTAAGCGTGAGATGTTCCTATGTTCCCAGGTTCATAGGTTCCCAAGGTTCTGCTTTCCCGGGGTCCTATGTTCCCCAGTTCAATATTCTGTTAACTCACATTAACCCCCCTATTGCAGTTGGTTCAGATGACCCTAACCTGAACACTAGACCTGGGGAACATAAGGCTCTAGCAGCACAGAACCTCGGGAACATAGGACCCTGGGAACATAAAACCTTTGTTATGTTCCCATTATGTGCCATATACATCTAGGGGACATAGGTCCACAGGGTACATTGGACCTTGGGACCATAGGACCCTGGAAACAAAGGCCCCTGGGAGAACACATATGTAGAACTGGGAAGTTCTGGACCATAGGGAACATATGGACCCCAAGAGAGCACATATGTACAACTGGGGAACACAGGACCCTGGGAACATAGCAATAACTTCAGTCACACCTGCATGTAAAACCACACAAACAAAAAAACTCTTCTTTTCGCAAATTTGTGACATTAACCAATAACAAGCTGTCTTGAAAGTGTCACTGACCTCAGAGGGGACTGGGATGGATGGTCCAAAACAGAGGAAGCTATGAAAGTTTATTCGCCACATAGTTTATTAGCTACATCAGCTAGTGCTGTACCGTTTGCTTTTATTTAATCTCCTCTGTCAGAGTAAAAGCTTTTAACCGAAAAGAGCAATGTTTTACACACAGTAATGGGACAAGAGCTGATGACACAATACGTCTTTGGAATAAACTGTGCTAACTTATTGTGTATTCGTGTGTAAGCGATTAACCCGCCAGCTACAATAGGTCAAATAGTCACCAAGCTTCCAGAACCAAATACTTCACAAAGATGCACAGATTAATTTCATTATGAAGCTTTGAGGTGTGACCAGGCCTTTTATTCTTTGTTTCTCACTTCGCAGACTACTCAATTATGCATCCTTAAAAGCTCAGAGGCAGAACTTAAGAAGTAGTAAGATGTGTTTCCCCGCTTCTCATTTACTTATGCATGAGAGAGAAAGAAGAAGAGTCAGATGGCAGGCAGAGAAGAGGACAGAGGGGCTTGAAAGATGTGGAGAAAGATAAAGCAGAAAAATGAGTAGAGGAAAAAGGCAGAGCGGAGAAAGATAAGGGTCAAAGGTGCAGCAGAGAGAGAAGATGAGATATCAAAATGCATAAATGAAAAAGGCAGCAGAGAGAAATTTGGATTTTTTTTTTCCTGCACGTCTGGTACAAATTAACAGCAGGGGTTGACAGCACACCCTCGGTGCCACTGGGATGGCAAAGTGTGTATGCGTGTGTGTGTGTGCATGAACAAGACTGAATTATTCAGAGACAAGCTGGGACTCGCTGAGTAAACATTAAGTCGACATAGAGATGCAGCCTCACACACACACACACACATACACTGGTCCCCTGGTGTTCAGGGGGGACTCTCGCCTCCTGTGGGTCCTACAGACAGATGGGACAGGAAATGTGTCACTGGGTCAAACTCAGACGGCGGCGGCCATCTTGGTACCACTGAGCCAAATGTCACCTCTATTAACCCTGGAGGGAAATGGGAGGCTTTTTTTTTTCTTCTTTTCTGGAGACGATTAACTGCTGCCAAGGAAAATTGTTTTTCCGTGTTCCTGCTAGACTGAGTGATGACAACTTGACTGATTTGATGAAACGTGTGAAATCGAGGAAATTACAGCAGTTGCTATCGGGGATGATGTGCATTTATGTGAACAGAATAAATCAAAATTGATAAAATCAGGGAGAGTAAAGTATATCAGACGTGAGCATTTCGGAATGGAAACTGAAATTGCAGTAAAGTGGCACTCCACTGTCTTTAAATGTCAAAGTCAATTTATAAGTCGCAGGACATAAAGACTCTTCCAGTGCTCTCCGCAATCTTTGTCTGACAAAACTACTCAAGTGAGATCGTTTGAGTTATCGCAGCTTGGGCTCAGAAACTTTACATTTTTAATGGAAAATAAATCTTGCCTTCTAGCTGAGAGTCGGACAAAAGAATGAATCCCGTGTTTGTGGATCCACCCTGCATTCATGATCCGTAGATGGTCCCATTTCAGGAGTTGGGAAGCCCTTCTTCCGACTTCAGTGTGTTCATGAGCTTTAAGGTCATAATGTTGAGCGTTATTATGGATCACCCTGGTTTTCTTGCAAGACCCGACCTACCAGAGCTGTAGTTCCCCCAGTAAACACACCGACCTCTTTGGCTTAGGCGACTGATGTGTCTCTGGGCTAGTTAGGGAACCACACTAATCTAGAGTTGACAGTTGAACTCAAGCTTAGAGATCACAACCAATGAAGGCAACCAATCAGAGACGGAGTAGTATATAATGCTTATAAATGACTTTTTTTCTAAATGATTTCAACATAAAGCCACATTGCAAATTCCATGTGAGCAAAATATTGTTATGAATGAGTGAATTAACCTGTTCTAAGACCTGGAAATGTATGTACAATTATCCTAAAACACACTTTTCTACATGATCTGTCATTGGCTGTCATAGGCTCTAGGACGGGCATAGAAGCACCTATCTGTTCAAATGACCTATCAATAAAAAAATGCCTGCCTTCTCGGGAATTATGCCATCTGCTGTGAAATGAATGGAGTCATTCCACAGATGAAGCTAGCTATGTTTGTATTGTTTGGCGAACTGGCTGGATGGTGATTCAAAAAAGGTGAGCAAATGGTTTTTAACCATTAACCAAAGTCGGCAAGTCGTCTAACAACATTTTTCCCGAGTTCTGACTTGAGGTTGACCATAGCCAGGAGGAGCTTAGCTGAGCATAAAGACCGTTTTATTTTTTTTATTTAAAAAAAATACCTACCAGTCCCTCTAACGCTTACTCATTAGCATGCTGTATATGGTTTGTTTAATTAAATACAAATGTAAATGTAAAACCAACTGCACCGTGATGACATGACACTGGGCTGTTATTGCTCCTGGCTGTTGTTCGCCAAGAAATATTTATATATTTCTGTATGTAAACTTGCTAATTAATGAGCTTTTGAGATGCTGCTAGCCATATTTTGGAACAGAGACAGGCTAACTGTTTAGCCCTGCTTCAAGTCTTTATGCTTAAATAATCACCTCCTGGCTTTAGCTCTGCAGTTTAAGTAAAGAGTTGAGAGATCAGCCGTGTCATCTAACTCTACAGCACTATCCACTTTAACAAAAAGGCGGATGTAGTATCACATATTAAACTACAATGATTGATAACAGCCACTCAGCTCATGTGACTGTTTACTGTGAAGGTTATCGCTGCTTTCTTAAGTCCACAATGTTGAGCTCTCATACTGGAGAGTCTCGCTGTGTTTACATGCATAAGTTTCTCCACATAATCCGTGTTTGTGTTGAGGCGAGATATGTTAAAATGAGCAGCTTACAGTGATGTGAGAGTGAGACTTTCAAACAAAGCTTTAATCCACAGTTTTCATTCTTCCTTTTTTTTTTACGCATGAGTGACAAGCAGTTCGGCTCGCGGGCCCAGTTTGATAAAGAAATATCTCGAGGTTCAAACTAATTAAAAACGAGCCGTTTTGTTGTTCGTCGGGACGCTCTGTGCAAACGAACACGGCGGTAAAGTAATCTCTTTGTCTCTTTTGCAATTTATTCCTCATCTATATGCATTAGATTGACGATTTCTGCTTCTTTACCCGTAATAGTTTTCATTCTTTTCCTTTTAATTTCAACATCGCGCCGACTTCGCAGCTTCGTTCGTCCTTTGTTGCGACTTAGAATAAATCATCGGCTGCTCCTCGTTGAGTGTTCCTCGCACTCGTCTTTCCCGGCGCGTTCGCTCGCTCCGGTCTGCTGCTGGAGCAGTGGAACATGGGATAGCTGTCTAACCCCCGTCACCTGTCGAGATACGCCGGATGGATGCACCCTGTGGAAATTAACGCCAGGATTATGCAAATCCAAATTGAACTGTGAAGTTAAGAGGCTCGGCCCAGTGACCTCGTCATCTCGCACAGGCAGGGGACGGGCGCGCCGACGGATCAACGTACAGAACTCGCAGACACACATATTGACGCATGCATACGCACAAGCTCACAGAAAACACACACAGACGTGAATGCAAAGAGACGCGGCCACAAATCACTGCTTTTTCCTCGCGTGTGTGTTTGTGTATGTGTGTGTACACTTGTGAGACTGTGTGCCTCTCCTGCTTGCGTGCATGAGCTGAATTATAATTTGGTCATTAGTGCTGTGTCCCAAATTACCACACACACACACACACACAAACACAAACACAGACACGTGTATGCACAGGCCACTGGTTCCTCCAGCTGTGACTGCAGCAAGAATTTGGCTTATTTATCAAAAAACAACCTTAAACCATTTAATGAGGCAGCACTGTGGCATACAGCCGCTTAAATTTAGGTACTTTAATCCTCCGTATGAGCCTTTATCCATGACTGCCAATGATTGCAAGGACACAGGAGACCGAAATGTGCCGGGCTAGCTCAGTCAGTAGAACATATGATTCTCAAGTGCCCCGTCAGACAATGCTGTTTAGATGAGCTGGTTGATTTTTATTGTGTCAGGAACATACAGGTGCTCAGCTCACGTGGATTTACAAGACAACAAAAGTTTACTGTTAAAACTAATTTGCATTTGAGAAGCACATGTATAAACATGTGCATATTCAGTGTTTCTAAACTCTTTTTGGCATCCATTCAAAAGAAGTTGTTTGTCTTTTCCATCCCCGACTTCCTCCCTGCACAGTCTATTCACTCTTTATACTGCCTCACCTCACTTCCTCCTTTGCTGCCGTAATATTTAAAGCCGTTAGAGGTCGCTGCTGTACAAGAAATGTAAAAATGTGTGTGGTAAGTTTTCAATTCCCCAGCCTTCTGTGGCCCCTCCATAAAAACTTTCTGGGGGCACCCCTGCTTAGAGGATAGTAGAAATCTCTACTGAAAACAAAAAATCGGACAAATATTTGAGTGTACATTTAAATCTAAGACTGTGCACAACCAGAGCTGAGCTTGCAACACATGTTTTTGTGTGACAAAAGGTCTATGATGCAGTGCAGGACTTAGAAAATAGCAAATAGATTGCAAGTATAGATGCGCATACCAAACAAAAAGATTCGCACACCAATTGCAGAGTCGAATTGAACAATTTCTGACGGATCCAGGCTCCGTGTTCTGTAATACATTACCGACAAAGGTATTAACATACAGAGAATAACCAGACTTGTTCCAGATCAGCTCAATACCATCTCACTGCCATGGGAAATCATGGAAGGAAAAACGTGTGAACTCTAAATTATTGTTTACTTTGTAAAAGTGAACATCACTGCCTCAGATTTCCTCGAGACATAGTCTTACTCCAAGAAAGGAAAAATAAAAGAGAAAAAGATAATTCAAAGACCGAATATGTGGAACATGGCCTCTATTTTTCATTTCTCCATCCTCGATACCTTCTGCCTGACCTCCGTGACAGATGATAGATGACAGATGACAGATAATACACGCGCGCTGATACATGCGCTAACGTTCAGTCGCTCCTGTTCATACAATCATGCACATTTGCCCACATCCTTATCATATTCAAGCGTATGTGCTCACAGTCTGCCAGATTTTAAATGCTGGTAGAATCTAATGGTTGGCATTAGCTCAGCGTTCCCCTGACATTTCACTGGAAAAGGGCTTCAGCTGCTAAGTGTGCGCTATAGTGTGTGTGTGCGTGTGTGTGTGTGTGTGCTCACAGGGCCCTAACAGACAGGCAGACGGCCGTGGGTGTGGGTGGTGAGTGGGAGAGAGAAAACCATGAGAGAACAGTGGAAGAGATGGAGACGGCGAGAGGACGAGAAAAAGAGAGAGAGAGGTGCAGAGATACTGTAGCTGAGAGAGAGAGAGAGACAGAGAGAGAGAGCTAAAAGAGCAAAGGTGAGTCAGAGAAGTCAAGACAGAAGGAGAGAGAGAAGCTGTCCATGCTCTCTCCCAGGAGCAGCACGCGTCCATCAGTGGATGAACCAAAGGCTTCATCAGGCAGCACGCTAATGTCAATTAAGTGCTGTTCCACGTCTTAATATTCAATTAGTTTCTTCTGCGGCCCGGCTGCGTGTCGCAAGAGAGCCTCGATTCCAATATCGGTTGATATATTATAGGTTTTATTTTGAAGTGGCTCCTTGAAGAACAATTCACGTTTATTGCAACTTGAGTCTCAGTTTCATAGTCGTGCCCCTGGTTTCTTTCAGCTGTAAGGTTAAATCTTGCACAGAATTTTTTCATCTAAATGTTCGCACAGAAAATAGGAAAATATATGTGGATTGGACCTCGATGTCAGTGGAGAAAACCTTTTCATTTTGGTCTTTCAACACCCAAGACTGTATGACAAACACCACCACGACTACCTCAAGAACCAAGTCAAGGACGGTATACAGTATGGCTTGAGATGGCCCGGCAGCTGGGACACACTGAGGATGGTAATGTAGCTGTTATTCACTTGGTTACACTATATTGGTCATGGAAAGGGGCTTCCAGGGGAACACATCGGGCCTCATTCACGAGACGTAAATGGCCAAATGTGATTGTAGAGTGTCCTTATTAACATCTGCAAATGGGGGGGACGGGGACGAAAATGGAACATGGCACTGCGGATCATTTGCACCAGACCTGCTGTGCCTGGTTGCTATGCGGAAAAAATGCATGTGGATTCTCCGTATTGCTGCACCATCTATTTTTGGAAAATGTCCACTGAGTGTTAAAGCAGACTTGTGTTTTATTTGTGTTTTTCATTGTTCATCGCTTCAACCATTTACAGAAAAAATGTCTTCTTTAAACACAAAAAGGTAAGGGTTACAGATTCCCTTGAAAAAGGTAAGTAACATAACTATTAGTTATATTTGCTTTATATCTGCTTAAGTTTACTTAAAATGAGGTCATATGCATTTAATTTTGTGAACTTGCTCCAACTTAAAAGTGGCTTGTGAAATGAATCTAATTTCATTCTGCGTGTGGGCGCTCACACATTCAGACATGTTGGCTACAAGGCAACAGTTTATTTACTTAACAGCTTTATTTGGAGGTGAAACTGCAAGTGAAAAAACTGGAATGCTTGTTTTAAGGGAAACTATGTGTGCAACTGCAGCAAGTCAAAGTTAAACCAGCCAGATAGTCATTAAACCATGATAGATATTTACAACGGGCAGTGTGGCCGTGCCCAGATCCCCCCTCCATACTTACTTCATACAGTAGTGCACTAACTGTCTGAATTGTGAGTGTGAAATTTATGATCTATGCAGTGTCCTCAAAATGTCCCTCATTATGTAGATGCAAAAGTGATGCAATACCACCGGACACTGTCCTGGAAATTGGATGCATGCACTACAAAATGAAACACAAATACTGTTGGATGAAGAACCAATGGCAACTGTCCAAGTAGAGAAAGGCTAATCCCAGAAGATTACCTTTGACAGTGTCTTCTGCCTTTACATGTTTTCCTACGGAAGCACCCAAAGGCCATATGTTTAATTATTTTTTTATTGACATAATCTCTTAATCATTACGTTGTCTCGAGATAACAAAGATCGTTTTCTCAAGATAACGGAGTCGTTTATGTCTTTATCTCGACAAAACAAGATAAATTAATCCGTAATCACGAGAAAGCAAAAGGTTGCTCCCTCTTGTTACTTACAGCCCACAGTGCCGTGTCAGCATGCATACATGGCGTCTTCACAAGTGTAGCGACTGATTTAAACTGAACATGTCAGAACAATCAATTACTGATCAATGCATCAGACTGTAGTTCAATCTCACTCATTTATAAACACGCTTTATTACCCTATTAGCCTCAGGTAGCCTTTTTTCCCCACACAAACAAGACATTGCAGCCACCTGGACAGTAACACATCCCCCTTTAGTTGTTCAGTTTATGTATGACTATTGTTTCATACGCCAACTAACGCATTTTTTAGCTGTTTACACTGTTACTATATCCATCGCAGACTTACATACATGGCATGATGAACACCAGCTCCTGTTCACAAGCGTCTCCCTCTAAAATGTCCGCGTGAAAGCAAGCACTGCATAATGACACTGTTGTTACACCTATCCCTGCAGCAGCCACAATTTAAATAGCCTCATATCAAATCAATTGGTGAAAAATTCAGTTATTCATAAGAAACTCCCGAGCCCACTCCACAGAGCAGTAATTCACAGTCTCCCTTTGCCTTTGTTGTCCCTCCCAAACGAGTTTGATGAAGCTTTTTTCAAACTTGTGTGATGATCTGAATGTTCGTTTTTCTCGCACCAACAGATTTCTTTCAGCAATTTATATGGTGCATACGCTGTTATTAATATTTTGGAAAGAAGGCTAAAACTTTTTTAAAGAAAGACAGCCAAAGTTATGATAAATTAACTATTTCTTCTTATCATAGACTCTCAAGACACTGCGACACGGATTAAAGTTTGGGGGGTTTTTTTTGACTCTACATGTGTCTTCCCTTCATCCTCTCCAGGATTTACTCATGCGTTGTGACACTCTGTCAACCCTCACATGCTGCCTTTTCCTCCCCCTTCCCCCTTCCTCCCTGACAACTTCCGTTCAGCCTTCATTTACCAATGACACAGAGGATCATATCCTCTCTCTGGGGGATACGATGTAACTTAATGCGGGTCAGTGATACACAGAGAAATGCCCTATAACCTCCCCCCACCCCCTAACCCAGTTAGTCACTGATACTGTACTGAGTGTGGGGCTCGGGGTGGGTTCGTATGGATACACTCTATGCATGCACGAGTGTGCGCAGCTATATGTATGAAGCCGACCCCCCAGCATTAGTCATGGACAGCGGATACTCGCCTTCCTCAGCGCGCTAAAAGGGTCATTATGACCTTAAGTCACTTCCTGACCTCTGCGACGCTTCATTAAATGTTCACAGGCTGATGAAGATGAAGATAATGATGGTGATAATGACAGCTTGCCAGTCCTCTTACATTTGAGGAGAAAAAGTGCATTTTGTGTCCGAGCAATGAGCATGGTGCTCTGCTGTGGACTAATGGGATTTTTCTATTAGGACATACGCCACTTAACCCAGAGTCCATCGTTCAATATATGAATTTTGAATTTCATGTGATTTTTCTGTGCTAGAGGCGATGCTTTCCACCATGCAACTAGCTGCTGAATGATCCTAGACTACAGGGATTAGCAGCCGTCATGATGACCTTGATTGGGACTGAACGGCATCAATATTTCGTGTCAATCGACCAGCCGCAGCGTATACCACCAGCTTCTCCCCACTGACAGAATCAGCTCGCTTTCAATTCAGTTCAACTCTGTGTCCAAACATTTATCCAGGCCACTGAACTTCAGCGGTTAAATGAAAACATTTCTTATTACTGTTTTGCCTCAGCTGGAGCCACCACAGGCCAAGAACGAGTCACCATCTGGAAAAATCTAAGTACTCTCAGGAGGCTGGTCAATGAGTCAAGCCACATAAGTCATTTCTCTGTCAAAAGTATTGCTGCCAGCTTCATGAGGTGTGTCAAGTGGCTCTAAGTTTGCCTTTTCTCCTTTAGGGACTTAATTTAGATTTTGGTGTTGCTGTTTTGTGCCCTTCACATGCTTAAAGGTGAGATATGTAAGAAGAAACGCCAACAAAAAGGGGGCAGCATATCACCAGAGCAACCGCTAATTGCTGCTAACTGTAGCTGCCATTTGCTAGTTAGCTCAATTAGCTGTGCAGCTACCATTCTGGTATTGCTGTTTTTTGTGCCTTTCACATGCTTAAAGGTGCGTTATGTAAGAATTGGCCATATATCTAAATCATACACCAACAAAAAGGGGGCAGCATATCAGCAGAGCAACCGCTAAATGCTGCTATCAGTAGCTGTTGTTAGCATGTTAGCTCAGTTAGCCACGTAGCTACCTATTAACTGATTGGACTGGGAGCTAGAAGAACCAGGCGATTGTCCATGTAGTTTACTATAGAGCTATCAACTCTTGCGGTTCAAAGTGGCTCAGGGCTAGCTGGTTAGCATGCTAACTTCAGTAGATAGCTCTGCAACACAATACATGCAAAACTGTTATTTCTTCACATTCTGTTAAGAATTTTAATTATGTTTTCCCTTTTTATACTAAAATTCTTACATATTGCACCTTTAAATGATAAAAAAAATGAAAAGATTTTTGTGCAGAAATATTTATAAGTGGGTCATCCAACCACTTGAACATCGCAGAGTGCTGTCAGAAGTATGAGAATAATGAGAGTAATGTGCATGAGCACAAGGGTCGAATATCTGTGGGTTGGTAACGATGAGCTGGCCACTTTTACCGGTTGTTAGGACTTTTAACAAGCGCAATACACACACTGAGGATTGATATTTTAAGCTCTTATACCTTCATGGATAAAAACAGGTGGGAGTCGAGCACCAAAGCACTCTTTGTCATTCTTTGTCATGTCACTGTTTAATGAAGCGAGTGAGTTGATGGATGTATCAAAACTCTCAGCGTAAGCATGAATTTTGTGCATAAGTCGAAACCTCATCTGCAAAATCTCGCTCATGCATAAATTATCACTATAAGATATTGACTTGTTTAAGAAAAAACAGATGCAGTCTCTCCTCAAGCGTCGCCTGCAGCCAGGGTTTGCTGCTGCTGCTGCTCACAGTCTCACAGCAACTGTTCTGCAGCTCGATGAAATTTTAATTGTGAGGAAACGGTGTGTCTTCATTCGTTCCTGCAACATCTTCTGCCCTTTGGAGCCATTTGTAAGTGTCCCCTGTAGGCAGGAGTAATGGTTCGGCTCAGTCAGTTATTGTTCAGCTGAAATGTCAACCTACTTATTTTTGAACCATTACGAGGCCATGCAGGAAACAATGAATAGAATCAAGTGGATATGTACAGCTCGATATTTTGTTTTTTGTTGCTCTTTATCCTACTTCACATGACTTCATCCTTTGCTGCCGTAATAATTACTACGGCCACTAGAGGTCGCCAAATGTGAGCCATAATAAATTGCCTTCTTAGTCGACTTACACGATCATAATCAGGTTTTCAAGAAAAGGAGATTATTTTGCACCTTTCTACAAGCTCTGTAGATGTATTATTATCAAAACATGACAACAAAATGTTGTCAGTGTGACCTATAAATGCATTTTTCTCAATGCTATTTTTGCCCATTAGCTACTGACCTCAAATTAACCTCCAATGATATAGGCATACAGCAACCCTACCCACCTCTATGAGTGAATAACGGAGATTCTCCAGAAGAAAAATGCACAAAAGTGACCACCTCCATACAAATAATATGCAAATACAACCAGAACATGTAGCATCTGCATCCTCCTCAACATTCAGCAGCACTGCAGGGAGCAGCGAGCGAGGAGGAGCTGAATTTCATAGCTGACCCCGAAATACAAAGCTGAGGCACACTCGCAGAGGAGGAGTGGGAAAGACTGAGGGGAAGGAGAGCTAAATTGAAAGAAGAAGGAAAGATGACTGCAGGCGGATGGAAAGAAAGACAAATGAGGAAGTGGAGTGTTGCGTAAGCAGATACGCGGCATAAACACGAGTCCCCCGGGGACAGTAACGTGAGAGACGTGTCACGCTGATTATCTACGGAGTGACAATCTCCTCCAGGAAATCACCTGTTGGAAAGGAAACACACGAGTGCGACGTTCATTTTGGAGCAATCATTTTAATGGCTTTAAAAGTCGTTCTGTTCTTTTCCGGAAGTAACGATCGGTGGCAGTGATTCATGTAAAAGAGATCGTTTGGTCATTTGTGAATAATGTTAACACAGCGAGCCGCTGTTGGAGGCTCGCCTACGGCCACTCATTGCTTTAAATCAGACAAGAAGTCAATTTTTAATAAATGGGAAGCCTACAGAAAAAGAATAGTACACTGATTCTCATTTTTATATCGCAGGAAGGGTCTATTGGTGACGATTAAATTTGAAATTCATGATAAAGTTGACTGACAGACCAGCACACAGCTGATTGCTCGTTATGGTGCTAAAACTTAAAAATATTGGAAATACACAAATGATTAAGTTTGATTAACAAACAGTGTGTTCAGTCATTCACATCTATCAGCGACCTCGTTTTAACCCGCCTCACAGCTCTTCCTGCAAAACAAACACAGAGCAAAAAACATCCAAGTTTTCAGGGTGAAACATTCAAGAAAATCCACGGGAGAGTTTCTTTTGTTAACCCCGTGTAGGCAGGCCGCCATGGGACCTCATTAGAGGAAAGGTTTTGTTTTGTTTTGTGTTTTCCTCATTGAATTTTTCCATCAAGAGCAGCCGCGCCACGTCTAGACATCCATCTTCATTTACCGCAGCAACTTTATTTTAAGGTTGTGAGGCATTTTGACATCAGGAAGTTGAACAAAGTGGCTTATTTCCATATCCAAGCAGTCGTGTTCATCAAAGACACCAGCTGTGCTAAGAATAGGCTTTAGAGAGCAAGAATAGAGGTGCACTTCCCTTGGAGATATTTAATGACAATATAGGTTTATCTTTAAAGGGACTGAGGCTTTGTGTCGGTTCTTCATCTTATATGAATCGGATGTTTATTTTCTTTACGTTTCTCTAATTATCTGTTGCTCCGTCCTCGTGCTGCTTAAACACCTGTGTTTTCTCTTGGGGATCAATAAAGGATGATAATAAAACATGAAATATTTTTAAATGTTTAACTAAGTATGTCTTTATTAAACAATAAGTGGCAATAATGTGATAACATGATTGTTGGAGAAACAAAGGTTTTATGTATCTCTGTTTTGTACTCTGATTTTCTTTTTTTTTCTTTTGGACTCAGTGTTGTTCTCACTAATTCCCTAGTTGCTCTATTTATTCCAAAGACACTCAAACAGAAGCACGAAATATGAAAAGGTTGCAGACTATTGTGTAAACGAGAATGTCACTTCAATGGTCCAGCTTTTTTGTTCTTTTGGAGTGAAAAAACACTTTAGTTAACCGAAATAAAAATAAAAACTTTACAAAAACTAAGTGAAATGATATTGTACTACTGTATGTATATGTACTAACAAAACTAACTAAAATTATATATATATATATATAATATACATAATATATTTGTTTTTTAATCTACAGAAAATTTCTTCAGTTTTCGTCTTTGTCAGTTTTGTCAAATTTGCCAACACAAGCTTGTGTATAGAGGATCGAATCTGTCAAAATCAAAATCAAAACTGAAAAAATAAATGAATTAATGGCTCAATAAATAAATGAATATTCCATTAAAAGCATCAAAAATAATATTTGAACAATAAATTATTAAACGTGACATTAATTGATATTTATGTTTTAATTTTGATTCTAGATTTATTTGTGTTTCTATTAATTCAACTACTTTTTACATAATTTTCAAATTTACGAATGAATTTATTTTCTTTTTTTATTTATTTACATAATAATTTATGTTTTGATTTCTGTATTCTTTCCTTTTTGCAAATCCCCCCATTTAATCCACAAACTTTTTTATTTTTTTACATTTCATTCATACATTTCTTCTTCGTTATGCAAATGAGGGGGCTGTAAGTCAAAGCCAATCACAGCGCAGTATGGGGACCGCCTTGGGAGCAAAAAATAACACCATCTGAGACAGTCTCACGCTCACGGAGGTGATTAAACTCTGATCTGTTGTCCCTTCTGAATTACAGTGTTTCCTGATGGACAGAAAGCTTTACTGGTTGCTAAGCAATCGCTAACTGCTGTTAACTGTAACGTAAAATGCCTTTAGCTAGTTAGCTGTGCATTTGGTTAGTTGCGTTTTGAATGAAAAACAAAACAAATAGTAAAAACTAGTTAAAAATGCACAACTATAACTCTGGGTTAAAGTTATGAGGACTGGAGTCTTTCCCAGCATGCATTGGGAAAGCTAACACCCAGACAACCACCAGTTTCTTATTCACCTACTGGAAACTCGAGCACAGACAACGGAAGAACATATACATATCACAGGTCAGAGGTCAGATAAAGCTGAAGTCTAACACACGAGCCACTTGCTGCATTTTCCAGTTTACCTCCTGGCGCCACAGTTACTAGACAGCATCCTACGCTCTCATGCTCTCGCTGGATGTCTGCACATCCGCAGACAGCGCTGACCCATCACCCGTCGCACTGATAACTCTCCTGCTCCTTTCAACGCTGCCTGTCTCCCTCTCCAACTGTCTGCGAGTGGACAAAGGGAAAGACAGACAGGGAGTGTAGCGGAGAGAAAACAGGCGCAGACAGACAAAAGGGAGGGAGACAAGGAGCATCATCAATGATCCATATCCATATCACCACAGGTCTAATACATGCCCCAGCCGGCGGCAGGCTGAACCAATCAGAGTATGACACAGGCTCATAGAGTGTCGGTATCCCATGGCTACAATCTCCCAGAACACCCCCTGGGGCCTCCAAAAGGATGGTAAACAAAATGGACGGGATGCACAAAGGCTCACAATACACCACCCATAGTAGTGCCTGTCTGTCTCTCTATCCACCCACTTTCTTTTGTTCCATCCCTGCAAATTACCACCAAAGTAGTCCCAGCATGAAACAGACACTTTTTTCTCTCACAGGCAAAATTAAATCATGACTTCCTCTGATGCTGCTGCTGCTGCCGCTGCTGCCCTCGCTGTCTAGACCGAGGGAGAAATGCTAAGCCTGAGGCAGCAGAGGACAGAGACTGTCTGGCAACAGGTACACAGAGGGCATCTGGAGTTCTGCACTGAGCTAACTAACTGGGTTTGCTCTGAGCTGATTACTGAGTAGAGAGGAGAGGGGAGGAGAGGAGAGGAGAGGAGAGGTAATTGGGATGAGCAAAGGTCAAAGGGGGACACAAAAGACTTGTAATTGTCAGGGGAAGTTGACAAGGCAGTGAGGAGGTGCTAGGAAAGAAAAGGAGGTTATACAGGACCAGAAGAGGAAGGCATGAGTCAAAAGGTAAGATGCTTCGGTGCACGGTGCTGCCATAGCTGAGGGGCAGTGATTGCAGGTTTATAATCATTTAGTCGTATGTTTCTTAAGAGTTCAGTCCCGGTTGGTTTGGTTTTTTAGACACAATCCTTATGAATGATCGCTAACTCTGGTGACAAATTACATTTCCTGTTTTTGCTTCAAAATGTTTGATTTACCACTTGAATGCTTTTAATGTGAGGCTAAATATAATGTCTTTGCATTGGCGGTAACTCAATACAACCGTATGACGTGTGTGAGAGGGGAACAGATAGGATGAAGGAAATATAATTATAAACAGTAACCCTATACCGCAGTCATGCATCGTTTCCTGTGAATCTCCTGTGCTTTTCAGGCGGACCCCGCCACTGAGAGTTAAAACTGAAAGGTACTATCAAGAAAAGGTTTCATGAAACTCATAAGGATTATAACTTCAATGCACTCAAGGTTAAGAGTGTTGCCCTTTCTATCTAAAGTCTCCTGTTTTAGCTGAATGCTCCGATTTAAAACTGCGATATCGAGAGGTAATTACAGAATTCGCTTACATTGAATGGTTACTGCTGAAAAAATTTCGACATGAATACAATAAAAAAAAGGTTTCATGAAAATCTCACGAGTTTCATGAGTTAAAAAGACAAACACAGAAATAGATATTTCATATATTTCCATGACTGAATAAACATGTCGTCCTCAGAGGGGAATAAGCTAAGCTAGAATGATGGCTACTTAGAAGGGTCCAGCAAATATAAACAGTTTGTAGTAAAACAGTATGAAATGTTGTTTATTCAGTCATTGACAACCAGTCAGGGACGATTTTTCTCTTCTCTCTTTCTCTTAAAAAGTCCTTCCCCAAAACTACACAGTGCACAAGTCTTGAGAGAGCTCCTGTGTCCTTCCATCCAAACCTCGCCGTAATGCAGTAATAACTAAAACCCTCAATGGCATTTCATTTCTACCTTGAAAATACAAAATTGTAGAGATTGCCACTCATGCGCAGCCTTTCCGAACGATCACGAATCACAGTCATAAAAAATACTCCAATGGAAACCAAGAACTTTAAGTACAGAAAGGAGTCGAGGAGGAGAAAGGTCAAAGGAGGGTTAGGAGAAGAGCACCGGGGGTGGGTTGGACGTGAGAGGTTACGACACTGCTGTGAAGACTCTGCTGAACAAAAAGGGGGGAAAAGATTCTTTCACCGGAGACAATACCAGCTATGTGGTGGGCGGTAAGTGGGTTGGAAGGTGGAGAAAAGCAGGAAGTGGAGGTTAGGGCGAGGGAGGGAGTGGGTGGCGCGGAGGGGTTATTTAAGATGACAAGGTTAAAAGGAGGGTCGCCGAGGTTGCTGTAGAGATGAAACGAGAGAGGAGGAGAGGATCAGCGGGAGAATGAGATGGGTGAGGAGGGGTGGTGAAGGCACAGATTAATTATACTGGTGGATCCACTGGGACTTACACAGGAGAGTATAAGAGAGAAGTTAGAATCCGAGGAAATAAATGAGAAGAGAGGGGGAAAGGGGTGAGGAGAGCTGAAAGACTGGAACAATAGCCTTATTATTAGAGGTATTAAATGAATATATTACGCTTAAAAAATATTGCCATCAGAGCGGGAGAAGATGTGGTTCGTGAAATTATAGCGGAGGAGAGGCGGCGGCTGAATACGAGATGGGGGAGCATTTAGAGGAGAGGAGAGAAGGTAGGCGAGGCAGAGGAAGTCAAGGTGTTTAGTCACAGTGTGACCGGGTGAGCCTCAGAGGGTCTCGGGGTGCACAGGCTTTCCTAATGAGGGAGAAAACTGCAAACAAGAGCCTGAACTACTCCCGGGGATAGGGTAAACCTCGTATCGGGAAGACTGATCTTTATCCTCTCTTCATCCTCCCCCTCCGCCTCCTCCGAGAACATAATCACACACACAAACACACACACACACGAAGAGTCTCTCTGATAAGCAACAGGCGCACAAATGTGTAAAATGAAAATAAACACAAGATTCATGTGAAAACTTGATAAAACGTGATAGAGTGCCCTCTAGGGTGCCCTTACAGTGGAGAAAACGAGATAAAGTGTAATCTAGGGTGCCCTTACAGTGGAAAAAAACATGATAAAGTGCCCTCTAGGGTGCCTCTCCAGTGGAGAAAACGGGATAAAGTGTCCTCTAGGGTGCCTTTCCAGTGGAGAAAACGGGATAAAGTGTCCTCTAGGGTGCCTTTCCAGTGGAGAAAACGTGATAAGTGTCCTCTAGGGTGCCTTTCCAGTGGAGAAAACGTGACAAAGTGTCCTCTAGGGTGCCCTTCCAGTGGAGAAAACGTGACAAAGTGTCCTCTAGGGTGCCCTTCCAGTGGAGAAAACGTGATAAAGTGTCCTCTAGGGTGCCCTTCTAGTGGAGAAAACGTGACAAAGTGTCCTCTAGGGTGCCCTTCCAGTGGAGAAAACGTGATAAAGTGTCCTCTAGGGTGCCCTTCTAGTGGAGAAAACGTGACAAAGTGTCCTCTAGGGTGCCCTTCCAGTGGAGAAAACGTGATAAAGGGTCCTTTAGGGTGCCCTTCTAGTGGAGAACACGTGACAACGTGTCCTCTAGGGTGCCCTTCCAGTGGAGAAAACGTGACAACGTGTCCTCTAGGGTGCCCTTCCAGTGGAGAAAACGTGACAACGTGTCCTCTAGGGTGCCCTTCTAGTGGAGAAAACGTGATAAAGTGTTCTTTAGTGTGCCCTTCCAGTGGAGAAAACATGATAAAGTGTCCTTTATGGTCCCCTTCCAGTGGAGAAAACATGATAGAGTATCTTTTAGGTTGCCCGTCCAGCAGACAAAATGTGATGAAGTGCCCTCTCTTCTCTATAAATATATCACGACTTTCTGCGTGCTGGTGCCCCCCCAACATACAGCCGGTGCCCTTTTTATTTTTTCGCCCCTGCCCCTCAAACATCCTGCGTCCGCCCCTGCAGACACAGTATGAGCTTACGAGCGCACGCACACAAACCACATTACCCTACCCTAACCTGACCATATGAGACAACGCGAGTGCACAGGGGCCAGCCGTCCATTCAATAATGGCTCAAATTGGAGGAAATGGCTTCTGGAATTACATTTTCAGAGGTTTCTCATTTTAAGTGCACGACTGCTCATTCACATTAATTTCCTGCGGGACTCGGTCATGCGTCACATCAATCAAACATCACGTAGCTTCATCTTACAGCGCCCTCGCAGACCATAATGAGCCTAACAGGACGCATCTGATGAGAAAATGTTTTTGTATGCGATTGAGGGGAGGGTATCAATCCCTAATATGATGTATCTGCTTTGTCTATTTACAAGATGCTTTTGTTAAAGAGCCTGAAGGTCCACAGAAACTAAATGAACATGCTCAGGTTTTAAATGGGCCTCTCTTATGAATGACACCAGCGGGCGAATAGGCTTGAATCCTCCATTGTTAACATTTTAATCAGCTCACGGTATGAAGGAGTTCAAGGCCTGTCTGCACACATATGGCCGCTATGCTTTCAAATTGTACTGCATGCAAAACAGTGTTATTTTGTGTGTGTGAATGAGAACAGGGCCCACCCCAAGCCACAGGAGACTGCGTCGCACTGCTGCCATCTAGTGTTTCAGCCTGAGGAAAAGGATCTGGATGTCTGGATGTATATTTAAAGCTAAATGTGTACATGTGATGACATTTTTTTGGTGTGATGTAACAAATAATCTACAATGAGGATTTTAAAGGTGCAGTATGTAGCACTGGGGATGATGGATGAAAGATCTTCATTGACTGACAAACAAACTACACAAACAAACTCTCTTTGTTTTCATGACTGAATAAACAAACTGACCTTAAAGGACAACACGATTTCATACTGTTTTACTCTGTTTATATATGGCGGACCCTGCCACCTTTCTAGCTTCAAACAGTGTTCTGGGGAGCTTATTTTCCTCTGAGTTTGTATTATTACCTCATTAATATTGTAAATATTAAAATTCTGAGATTGAATTCCTTCTCCAAAACTACATAATGCCCCTTTAGTAGCGTCTTACATTTTCTGCTGCATTGTCACTCCCTAATATCCCACACTTGGCTGACTAGGATCCACCAGAACACATTAAAATGCACAAAACATACCCAGGGAGACGAAACAGAACAGACCGGCTGTCTGTGGGACATAAACTCAAGGTCTGCAGCGTTTCATCTGATGAACATAGAGACTCAAACCCACTGGCTGGCAGATGTTTCACCGAAGGACAGAAGATTTTTTTTTAAAAGTGTCGTAATGTTGGACAGGAATTTGCATCGGAGGCCCTGACTGACTCACATAAGACAGAGTGTCAGTGACGCACAGCATACAGGGAAAATGAGCACATTTCATACTTGGACCCTGCTGCATGATAACTTACCCATTGTGCAACATCAATTCTGGAAGTCATTTGAATAAAAGACAGAAATAAGACATGAGGAAAGAATTAGTTTGTGTCTCCAGCAGCCCTGAGGGATTGAGAAAAAACTTTGCGACTCCATGACATAATTTACAGCTCTGCAAAAACAGTTTTTATCCGAGCTACAAATGTATTCACACATCCGTTTTTTTTCTCGTTTTGCTCTAACTTTCATCTCATGAAATAATGGGTGTTTGTCAGGGTTCTCTGTGTCCTCTGATAAATGAAATGAAACCGTAAAATAGCACACAGTAATACAAAAGAATCTAATATATGAGGCGGCACTGACCTCTTCTATCTCTGCTGCGGAGGGAAGCTGACTGGCTTCACTGCACAGAATATTATTCAAAACCTCAAGATTAGCTGTGAGGAAACTAACTTCTTTGTCTGATTCACCATTCATCATAATAGGGTGATGGGGGTCGTTCATAATATTGATAAATACGCTTTAGAATAATGAAACTGTATTTAATACAAATACTTAAAAGTGAATTGAGCTGTATTTCATACAGATTGCAGTGAAATGGTTGCAGTTCATATTCAATATGTTCTACCTACTGTTTTAACTTATGTCAACTTTTAATGACATAAAAATAGAGTCATTATCTATTTACAATCATAAGCCGAGTGAAGTTTCGTAGTCCACAAAACATTTCTGGAGCTTTACAGTAAAACAGTGCTGCAGCTGTCTCCTAAAAACAACGCAGTGTCTGAGATTGCTTTGAGGGTCCTGTACCATAAACGTGGCCCAAGATTCACTGCTGTAATCACAATACAGATTAATGTGAAAGGGCCCTTTAAGTCGGGTACAATTTGCATACTTCCTCTATTTGACATTGTACTTAATTTCTGTATTCTTGACAGCAGACATGGGCAGAAAACACCATTCAGATGAGACTTGAAATGCCTTAATATGAGAGTAAAGCCAGAATTAAACATACCAACACTGCTGGGTATCTTAAAACTAATCCCTATTATTCAATATTCAAGGAGATTCAGATGCTCTGAGTGTACTGTTTATATCAATGATGATCTCATGTGTTTACTGTAATTGCACTATGTCACACAATAAATGGTGTAATAAATTACTGGAGTTCAAATGTTACTGTCGACATGCTCCACGTGAAGAATTATGGCTGCTATTACATGCAGCAGTGCACTTAAAGGAGGAGGTATGGCGATATAAGAGGTGTATGTGTGTGTGTGAGAGCGAGTGGGTCATATCTAATCTATATGCTGCATTTGACACAAACTATTTGAACATTTGTCCTGCTCTCTGCGCTGGTTCTGGGTCACGACTGAGTGGGTTCGTTCTGCGCCCAAGTGATTCTGATAGTTTTAAACCATGCAGAGGCACGCTGTTATCTCTGAGGCCCAGAAAGACCACTGACATCTCTATTTCCTCTGAGTGCACACACACTCACACACACACGCACACACAGACATACATAGACGGGCAGAAACAATCGCAAAAGCACACACATGAAACCGTTTGAGTGCACAAAACTGCATCCCACAGGGACAGGCTGCCACTCACAGGGCACTCACAACGTGCAGACAAATACACACTGTGAAACCCTGGAAGGCTGTTCAAAGAGGTGGAATACAAACACACACACACATAAACACACACACTTTCATACTCTTTGGTGGCAGTTTTGGAAGAAGTACTCAGATCCTTTATTAAAAATACTCCTGAATTTCAAAATGTTCATAAAAGTACGGATGCATTTTATAAGTAAGTATCAAAAGTATTTATTATGCAGAAGGTGTTATATAATTAAAGAATATTAGATTACTCTGTTTTTATCATTACAAATACATGTAAGAACATTTCCTTAAATTGTACTTAAAGCAGCGACAAGGACTTTTGTCTGTTGTTGATTCTGGCGACCCCTGTGGATAAAAGTGGTACAGGCACCATCACCTCCTACATTAAAGATCTTGATCCAGCTAGCGCGTCCATTCGTTTTGGGAGGGATCGAACGATGTATCTTTAATATTGTTTTTCTCTTTGAAACACGACTGTTAGACGGATGGATGGCGATGAGGTAATGTATCCATCTGTGACCATGGTGATGACGATGGTGAAGTAAGGTAAACTACCTCAAAACATTAAACAATAGCGGCAAAAACAGAATGAGGTGTTCATTGTAGAAAAAACTGATTAAACTGGGACTGTTTCATATGTTCCTTGTAGGAGTACTTAAATAAAAGTACTTAGTAACTTTCCACCAAGGCTTAGGACACACACACACAACAACAACGATACATGCATTCAGCACACAATGACACATCCTCTTCACAAAGCACTTCAGAGCTGAACCAGTGAGACACATCTCAAGAAGAGATGTGTGTTACGACACCACGCTGATCCATGTCACACACACAGGCTCACATTACAGCCTCTAATGAAAATGCGGTCAGTTCCCTTCAGTGAAAATAACCCTTATCTACAGTATCACTCTCTATTTCGGTCGCACGCACTCAGCAGTGCCTCTCTGTGGTCATCCAGGTGTGCTGCAAGCCTTCTCACCTGTTCATCATGGATACTGTATATATCACTGCAGGCTGAGCAACATCTGACATAAAGTACAGTCTCGTATTGAGATTTACTGGAAACACGTGAAATATTTTTGAGCGGTTATTATCTTTTAAAGCATCACTGTGTTGTCTATTTACAGCTCATGAAACTGCAACGCTTGAAAGTTAGTAAGCAGGAAACCACAAGAGGAAGTTGTCAGAGATATTGTGACTGAGCAGCATCCACACTGCAGGACACATGCATGAATTAATAGCTCTATCTATCTATCTATCTATCTATCTATCTGTGTCACACAGACAGGTGTAGGTGTGATGAGAACAGATGATGGATTAGTTTACTTCATTTCACTTCTACAGATGAGTTGACAGAGGACCGTGCAGGTCTATCATAACAGTAATCTGCTGTAATTATCATTAATCGCTCGTAATTAAACAGCGTCAGGACGTCGCAGGGGGACGTGAGCTCAATTAATAACGCGTCAGAGCCCAAACGTCGCTCAGCTACACCTCCTCCTCCAACGGGCTCTCTCTCGTGCTGCCTTCAGGTGCTGTTGGGAATTTTGTTCAACATGTTACCATGTTTCTAAACCCCCTTTTTTTAATAACATTCAAGCTGTTGGGATTACATTTGCACTCCATATTAATTATTTGTTAAAAGTTATGCTTTGCCATATTGTTATTTTGAAAGGACCGTCCATGACAAGAACGATAACCATTAGTTATAAATACATTGTTTTAAAAGTCTCTCTTATTTAAGTGGATGGTGAAGTCAATTACCTCCCTTTTCCTCCAAATAACCGACCACAGCCGACCTCTTTTACATAAACTATTTGATGATATTCTGGAAACACCAGTTGATCTTGGACAACACCAGACGAGCTGTATGGAGCCAATGTAAGTGTATTTTTTGTTGTTTTTTTACATATTAAAACAAGTCCCCATCTACTTCAGTTGTTTACCAGAATGCTGCAACTCTGTGAAGCTTCAGAAATGTATTGCAGACTGGAAAACTTCACCCAACTCTCCAATGGGGCAAGTGTAATGACTGAGTTGTCCTTTAAAGTCAGTTTGTCATAAAATAAATGTATTTTTTTATTGTTTCCCTCAAAAACTACATAGTGCACCTTTAAGCTTTGAGGCTGCGTCCACAAACACGGTTTCTTCCGGGGAGCCCGTGAAGGCAGCACTGCCTCTGTACAGTGCGGGAGATGCTGCAGCAGCGGAACACAACAGAAAACAATGTGTAGGAAGAGGACGGCCGGATCTCTGCACGCACACTGACTGATCATGGCCGGTCGGTGCCGGGACGGCCCTCGCAGCCGCTCGGGAGAACCCGCCGGTGGGCTGAAATCGGCGCGAACGCCCCGCCAACAAGAACCGTCCGGAGAGACCGAGGACGCGGCGGAGTCTCTGCGGGAGCTGCCGCGATGGATGCGGCTGTACTTCTACGGGATGCACGGGGTGACTCTGGATGTCCTGCTCTCGTCCTTACAGGGGCTCGTGAATCATCGGGACCCGAAGCTGCTGGGCTTCTCCTCCCCGTACCTCTGCATCATGCACTCACTGACCCACTTTGCTCTGGAGAAGATCTACTCACAGAAGAGGTGTTTCCGAGGTCGGCCTGTGGTGTTTCATCTGGTTTTCTACCCGTCGGTCTACATCGGGCTGCAGATCCTCATCGGGAACATCAACACTCTGACCGAGCAGGTGAGGCTGGTGTCCGGGACCCAGCTGGTGGTGCACTACGTCCTGGCTCTGTATTTCGCCCAGGTGTTTCACAGATGGCTGTCCGGGCTGCAGTACCACCCCGACCCCCCGCGACAACCTGTCCCGGAGGACAGCGCGCACGACCGGGGGCCTCCCTCTCGCGGGCTCCCCGGCTTCGTGCGCTTCTTGTTCTTCGGGATGCACGGCTTCCTGGACGAGGTCATTTTCACGTCCGTCTTCAACCTGGTGGAGAAGTCTGACCGGACCCTGAGCGGCCACACGTCCCTGTGGTCCTTCCTGATGTACGGCAGCTGCAGCTTCGTGGTGGAGAAGCTCTACCTCCACCTGCACTTCAGCAGAGGCTGGGGGACGTGCCGCAGGCTGCCCATCTACGTCTGCTTCATCTACGCCTGGGAGTTCTCCTGGGGCCTGGTGCTCAGGCAGTTTGACGCCTGCTCCTGGGACTACTCTCATTATCCTCACAACTTCATGGGGCTCATCACTCTCCTGTACCTGCCGGGCTGGCTCTGCCTCAGTCTGTACCAGGACGTGCTGTCCAACGTGCTGCTGAGGATCAAGTGCAGCACAGCTGTGGATGGGCTGAGTGGGGAGAATGGGGAGGTGAATGGACAGCTGGAGTCCAAGAAGAAACTACTTTGAGTTGGTCTTTTTTGAGGTTTAAACTTGTAGGAGAAGTCTGCCTCACTTTAGACTAATGGAGAAGAAACAAGCAGGTTTTATTTTAGTATGATTAACCATTTAAAAAGGAGGTGAAAGTGGATATTGACCAGGTTAAAGGTGCACTGCGAAGACAATTCAATAAGAAGAGAAAGATCTTTATTGACAAACTACAGTACATAAACAAACTCTCTTTGTTTTCATAACTGAGTAAACAAACTGACCTTAAAGGACAACACAAGTTCACACTGCTTAACTTTGTTTATATGTGGCGGACCCTGCCACCTTTCTACCTTCAAACAGTGTTCTGGGGACCTTATTTTCCTCTGAGAACAACTTGTTTATTCAGTTATGGGAAAGATAAATATTTCTGAGTTTGTATTATTACCTATAATAAGGTCCCCAGAACAGATAGAAAGGTGGCAGGGTCCGCCACATATAAACAAAGTAAAACAGTATGAAACTGTGTTGTCCTTAAAGGTCAGTTTGTTTATTTAGTTTGTTAAGGCATAAACAAATCAATGAGTCAATGAAGATCTTTCTCTTCTGATTGAAATTTCGTCCCCAAAACTACATAGTGCACCTTTAAAATAATCACTTTGGGTCTTTGGACAGCAATATGTTGCCACGACGACAGCTGTTGAGATGTTCATTGAGTTAAGAGTGTGGTTACCTTGGAGTCTGGACTTTTGTTACCAGTGATCCAGGTGATATTTCTGGGTCCGGTAATAAAGTTAAAAACACAACTGAGGACCCCAAACTGTTTACCTAACCTCTTTTAATTAAATGAACCAACTGCCGTTTGTATACGATACGAAATCTAGTTGTAATATTCATGTTTTACGAGTCTTCTTGACTTTGAAAGTGTGAGTACTTTCTGTGTTTTTAAGGATTGCAGTGACAGACTTGCGATTGTGTCATTCACATATGCATCGGCATGCTTTAACCGTAGCTCACACCTGCATGCTGCAAAGTACGAGTAACACCTGGGAGGCTTTTTTCAAACGGTTTGTGGATATGTCAGTATTTTTAAGATAAATAGGACATAGAAACAACTGTTAAGAGGACCGCCGTTACATCTAAATGTTCATTTTGTTTATTTAGTTAGTTTTTAATTGACGTTTTTGTAACTCAGCTTGTTAATACGACCCCCCGAGTAATGCATGGTGATTATAGAGTAGACACGAACCCAGTAATATATGTAGCAAGAAAACCTGTAGCTGAATGGACACGAGGAGTGCGAACTAACTGTGAATCCTTCATTAACCAAATTTGCTGGAGTGCCTTCCTGCATGTGCAAACAGGGTCAACCAGGTTTCCATGGAGGCTCCTCTTTTTATACTTGAAGCACCGTAGTGTTTCATTATTAATCATTATTGTGAAAACGTTTGAACTTCCAGCACCGACCCAGTCAGTGAGGATGTGTTTGTTTCAGTGTCAGAACCCCACCGCTAACTGCCGGGTGTTACATCTTCAAATGTACTGATTTTTTTTTTTATTCGACAGAAACAAACATACAACACGTTCTTGTTCTGCATGCTTACCCCAAACTGATGGACATTTCTTGTAAAATGTAGAGAGAGCTGACACATAAATTGGTCTAAAGAAAATGTAAATCCATTAATCAACGTAGCTTAAAGTGAATAAAGTACAGACATGTTTTAAATTTAGTTCTTAGTTAATAAACCCCAACTGTGTATACTGTGTAGAGCATAATTTGCCTTATTAACTAACTAAAGGTACCGCGCACTGTGGCTAAACAAATGGTAAATCTTAAAAAACTTATCTACTCCATGCAAGTCGCTTTGTTAGGTAATTAACCATCGCTTGGAGTTGGTATTCAGATTAATTAAGTGGCAGCAGTTGAAGCCTTTCACTCCCACAGTAGCATTTTAACTCGGTGCTGGTATAATTTATGAAGCTGCCCTTTATAATAAGAAAATATTATGTTATAATCACAACTCTAAATTCTGATAGTTGAATGAAGATATATTGAGAAGTATTTTCTGAATGTATTGTCTCTTTTAATGTGTAGTATATTCCTTATGACATACTTTAAAGGTCCCATATTATGCTCATTTCTAGGTTCATACTCTTAGTTTGGATGTTTACATGCTTCAATGTTTAAAAAAAGCATAATTCTTCTCATACCTGTGTCGTTGCAGCTCCTCTGTTCACCCTGTCTGAACGCTGTGTTCTGTCTCTTTAAGAACCCCCCACACGAAAACCCAGTCCACTCTGATTGGCCAGCTCTCACATGTCTGAGCAGGCAATGTCCACTGTGTTCGCGCCTCAGCTCTGTTGACTTTTTTTGCAACTACAGCTTTGCCGATAGTTGACATCACAACTTTACTGAAGTCCTAACGACTCATTTAAAGGCGGAGTTTCTGTAATGGGCGCTTTCCTCTGTGGACTGAAGGGTTTGAAGCTCTCATAGCATTTACAGTACATAGCACCTCGACCTGTTTTATAATTAAAAAGACAAGAAGTCTCACTTTCTACAATATGGGACCTTTAAAACGTGGAAAAAGTAGGATTGTATGCCCCTATATCCTGTGGGAGCATCATTAAAAATATTACAATCACTTTCGCTTCATTAAAAAAATTCAAAATGTGTCTCGTCTGCACATATTTAGGAGGACAATTATCTAAAATATTTTATCTTTTCATCCACAAAAAGAATAATTGTCAGAACTGATGCAAGTAGCACTGAACATTTACAGCTGGTGAGCCCTGCCCCGGGGCTGGTGTGTTCCTGGGCTTTTTGTTCAGCTTGGCAGCTATTAGAGGTTCTCAGACATTTTCATTCACTGAACCACAGCAACACAACTGAATGACTTTGTACTTTGTACGTCTTTAAGATTTTCCATGGCCGAATAACTGTATTTTAATCACACTTTACTTTGTTCTGTGGTATTCACTGATTTAAAAAAAAAAAAGACCAAACTGCTTTTAGAAGATGCAAATTAAAGTGAAAAATGATGACTGACTTGCAATGGCATGTACTGTAAGACTTACGGTTTTAATTAAAAGCTGACTTTTTCCTGTGGCATGACTGGAGTTCCTTCATTTCATTACCTTAATAGACTTTAATGTTCACTCGGCAGTCATTCTCCTCTGATGATGTGCTCGGGGTGGTGAGCTCGAACGCTGGGATAATGTTGTGCTGCTGTGCTCCAGGTCGCAAAAAACACGAGGAACTCGACAAATTGTTACATTTCACAGCTGTCTGATTGATCATCAATAGAAAAGACAATACAGAGTGAAAATCTGGAGGAACATGGGTCATATTTCAAGGCAAAACAACATTTTGATAACCTGTTAGCTAGTGTTAGCATTCAACCACGTGCAAGCTAACATTACCGCTTGATTACATCCAGTGTGTTTTACATCCAGGTTTAAATAAATGTGTCCAAGATGTTTGTTGATCTTTTAGAATAAATTTAGATCTCTGCTATCATTTTGTGTAACGTGTATCAAGCAATAACGTTAGCAAGGAAAGGGTTGAATGCTAATGACAGATTTCCCACATTTCTATGACTTGCAACAGTGAACACAGCAGTGTAACATTAGCGCTCGCCACCCAACGTGATGTCAGATGAAAATGGCCGCCCTGAATGTAGTCTATGTTGGGAAAACCCTTTTTCTTACAAGTTCTGAGCAGTTATCAATTATAATATTACTTGCTCTCCTCATAAAATAGACCAGGAGAGTTCAGTTTAGTGCTCTATTGTCTAAAGACAATAAAGAGTGTGTCAACCATGTGTGCAACAAGGAGGAAGTTTCTTTTTTATTATTCTATTCCAGCTCTTATTCACTGTCACTGTAGAATACAAAGCAAAGAAAAGAGAAAGGTCTGTAACCTATTTTCAGGCTGACTCATAACGCTGACTGAACGGTTTTCTTGTAAGTTCATGTTTGCCGACGTCTTATCTACGTCAAAAGACACATGCAACACATTTTATGATTGGTAGTGTTGGGCTTCGTGCCATGAAGTCTACACTACAACCCACAACCAGTTTCCTGGTATGCACACAAGCTGGTTATGTTGTCTCAGCTTCCTTATTGAGATGTTGTTTTGATAAATTCAACCAAACAAGACAAAGAGGAACCAAGAAAGGTCATACTTTGAATTTGATGTCTGTCTGTGTGCCGAACTGGTTTTTTTACACTGTTGCAGTTTAGACATGTGGAGCGTTGTCAAGGCAAGTTAAGTTTCAGGCTCTCTCTCTCTCTCTCTCTCTTTAAACCACCTTGGAGATCACCGCGCCACCAGCAAACACACAAATGCAGACACACTTCACGCGCTTACTGGATCGCCCAGAGGACTCAGTCAATACACCAGTGACCCACAGTGCCTGCTGACAACACCACAATGGGAATAGCAAACATTAACTCCTCTATAATGACTCATTAGCACTCTCAATCAGAAGTGTATGACTGCTGTGTACAAAGAGACAGACTTGGCACCATGCACATGAAAACAGAACATGAGATGCAACTGTTAATTAGCATCACTATTAGCTCTTATCAAACCTGTTTACAGTTACTAGCAGCTGTTTTCGCTCCATTAAACACACTTAAAAGTTACACTATGTTAATTACAGACAAAGCAAAGTTAGCTGTTAGCTGGTCAATCATCCAACAGGCTAACGACTCGGTTATTTCTCTCAGGGGTTGGAGACCAACGTAGAGTGAAAAGAAGGTTCGGTATTGGACTTACATTCGCCCAAATGTCCAGAAACACGTCTCCAAGTGAATGCTGCTCCACTGGATGTGTAAGTAGGTAACTGCTTGCCAGCGAGTAAGCTAGCCAAAAACTCAGACGAAGTGCGTTCCAACATTTGTAAGTGTGAAACCAATGGATGTTTTTAAGGAGACCTTAGGTCAATTTCCAGATGTGTTTGTGGCGACAAATTGGATTTTTTTGGCAAAAGGTCAGGACATCTCCAGCCATGTTTTTGGCGACATAACCAGGTGTTTTTAACAAGACCTCAGGACACCACCTGCCGTGTTTGTGGCAACCAAAGCAGGTATTTTAAGCCAAAGCAGGAACTTTTCCGATCCCTAACCAAGTGATTTTTGTTCCTTAACCTAACAAGATCATAATCACAGCATTGTCGCAATATAAAATAGACAATTGAACCTAAAAAAACATAAAGTTGTAACATAAAGAAATGTGTTTTAACATATCTGTGTTTTGCAGAAGTGTAGCTACATTGTCAATATTTATTCTGGCAATTAGGTTGAAAACATTCGAAAACAAGACTGAATATTGAATTAATATTGCCTGGTGGTCAGCAACACGTCCACAAGTGAATGCTAACGTTGTTCCAAGTCTGCTGGACGTGTGAGTAGGTAACTACTTGCTAACAAACGAGCTAGCCGAAAGAGATTACAGCTTTATGAGGTGTTTGCACTTTTCTGATTAGATCTCTACTTAGGTTCAAGCTGGGTGTAGCAAAGCTGCTGATTACAGCATCTCGGGTCTACAAAGTCCAAGTGCAAATACAAATGTTGAAGTTGTAAACTGTCCTGCACTACTGTCATAAGCGAAAACACTTGTGTGGTTGTGAATGAGTGACTTTTTCATTTGTCGATGTGCAAACGAAAGCACCTTTTACAACACTGCCTACAACACTGTTGCTCCCAGTCTCTTTCATTTATTTACATATATAGTCAAATCATATACAAATACCTACTGGGAATAGTTTTGTCACCGGTGATTCATACCTGATATAGCCCAGTACTTGTTTATAAGATTGTTTTGAGCTTCAGCAAACCTCCTGCTCATACAAAGACTATAGACATGTTACATACATAACCATGAGTCCTTTAAAACCTTGCTGACGATCAGTCGCTAACACACTATTTAATGTACACAGTGTATTTGTGATGAGAGGTAATAACATCAAAGAAATCAATAGGGTGAAATGATGATAAAAAGATTGATGGTATCCCTGAAGTCTTTCAGAAAACCTCAACTGAACCAGTAGCTTCAGGTGAGGTAAGGGGTGAGTTGTGACAGCATTCTGGTTTTGTGCTCCAGTTGAGCTAAAGCCTGCAGACTTTTAACATCAGTCACTACAGATGCAAATCATGTTGTGGGCTAAACATGCAAAGTGTGCAGCACTCGGTCATGACAGGACCGGGTCCTCCCCAGGTCTGAACTTAAAACCAAACATTTTGATTACAAGTTAAACTTTCAAGTTCTTTTTAACCTTGTCCTTTGTGATGCTGTCTTGCAGTGCATGGTCCAACATGGCTTTATTCAGAGTGTTAGCCTTGTGGTACAGCCCCTGCTTCACACTGAACATCAGGGCCTTGGCCAGCTCTCTGTTGGTCCTGGGAGAGCAGCTCAGTCCTTTGTAGCATTGACAGGTAAACCTCCTGCTCAGAGTCTTCAGGTCTGTCAAGGTGGGTCTCCCGAGGACGAGGTGGCGCTTCTGAACGTGCAAGATCCTGAAATTGTCCGGGTTTAGGTGGAGGTAGTGATTGGAGTTGTAGTTTTTTCGGACACAGCGGCCATTCCCTCGACACAGGAAGTTGCTGCAGAGCTGGGCGGCTACGGTGACGTTGGTGATGTAAGGGTTGAGGGTGGAAGAGAGGTAGGATGAGAGGGCTTCACAGGAAGTCTTAAGGAGAGTGGGAAAAGGAACAGGAAGACCAATAAGACAACAGTAAATATAATCTCTGTATGATAATAAACATAACAATAAACATATCTAAATGCCAGAGTATTCAGATTTTACACGGTGAGGTTTCTTTCAGAGGGTATCCAGTGAAAGTCACTATCATCAAGCTAATCACGGCACCGCTGCGGTGAATTAACTCATCATGTTGCACAACCACCCAGTCCATCAGTACCTGTGCCGCTGAGGTATTGTCAGTCAGTCTCAGACGAGCTAACTCCTATATCATCTAACTGAACACATCAGTGCTGTCTGTCACATCGTTCAGCGGGCCAGCGGAGGGCTGCAGTGTGATGTTACCTGGTCATCGTAGTCAGCGCTGGCCCCCCACAGCACAGCGCCCGACGCTCCCACTGCTGCACTCTCGCCGATGGTGCTGACCAAGTCTCCCTGAAAGACAGCGGTGGAGTGTGACTGAGTATTTTAATTAAAGAACTGTACTAAAGAACAAAGGTGAGGTGCTTCTCTTCGTCTTTTCCTTTCTTGCCACTTTATACTTCTTACTCTGTTACATTCCAGAGGGAAATATTTTACTTTTTACTTCACATTTTTTTGCAAACAAAATATACAAAGAGCTTATTATTAATTAAACTACCTACTACCAATAATCATTTTAAGCAAAAGGTAAAAATTTAAAGGTGCAGTATGTAAAAATTGGCCACCTGTTGAATTCATTCTCCAAACAAATGGGGCAGCATATCACCAGAGTAACTGCTAACTGCTGCTAACTGTAGCTGCTAGCTGTAGTTGCTAACTGTAGCTGCTGTTACCTAGTTAGCTCAGTTAGCCATTTAGCCAGCAGTCCTGTTACTCGAGTATGCCCGCACTGTGAGCTCACAAAGCTAGCACTGGAGCCTTTGACCGCTGTGGCTAGCCGGTTAGCATGCTAACTTCAGTAGACGTCTCTGCAACACATAACATAGGGGTCTTCTACATAATTTCTAAACTTTGTTTGGATAATATTACTTAACTTTCTCCTGTTTTAAAGTAAAATATTGCACATTTAAGTGCACTGTCCTGATTATACATACTTAAGTACATACTTTGAGTTGTAACAGAGTATTTCTACAGTGTGATACTGGTACTTTTACTTGAGTAAAGTATCTGAATACTTCCACTACCTCATTATTGCCTTATTACAGGTAGACAGGAACCTCAATAAACACTAACAAATGAAAATAAAATCACCAATCATGTATCTAAACATGGAGCACAGGCATTTTCACTGTTCTTATTTCCCCAGAAACACCAGGTGAGAAGAGAGGATAAGGATTACAGGTGAGGGTTACCGCCTGAGAAGTGTGTTGTTACACTAAAGAAACCAAACTCCTTTTAAAGCTGGACCTCAGGCTGGAAACACCTCACTGCTGGGGTGAAGAAGTAACCTAAGATGTGTCTAATCCTGTCAAGTGTGTGGTCGCCCGCCGATGAGTCGTTTTTCAAAACTGTAACCAGTTCGAATGGTGGATTTAATTATTGATCCATGTGGTGCCTCGTACCATCCAATAATACCCCTGAGACCACAGGATGTATGAAACAAATCAACATTTAAAATCACTGTCGTTCACCTGGCTGAGGAAACGCCTGTTCTGGTCGACAAAGACGGGTCTCGTGTAAGCAAACACGGGTGCGGCGGCGGCGGCACCGCTCTGCGTGGACAGGGCAGATACTCTCAGAGCTTCCTGCACACGATTTCTCACCATCAGGGCGGCTCGGGGATTGTCTGCTAGCGAGACCTGAGAAAGCGCAAGGAGAGAAATACGTCTGAGGAATTTAAACTGTGGAAATAATAGTGCAGTGGTAACTATCCAACCAACCTGCAGGTAGACAGAGGGGAAGAGGGCAGTGCTGGACTCCCACAGCCAGAGCAGCAAATCATTCTGCCTCCTCACCTCCTTGGAGCACCGGCCTGTGTAGTCTGTCCTCTCCCAGCCGTAATTATAGCAGTTAGGAAACAGGTAGAAGCCCCAGAGATAGTTGGGTCTCATAGCTCTGCCCACTGCCAACATCCCTGACATGTAACTCCTGGCTGCCTCCTTAAATGGAAGAGGAAGGGAGTTATGCATCAGTATTTAACGATCAGGACTATATGATTTGTTAGTTCTGACCTGGAACTGTTGTTTGGCTTTCTCCTTGGCCTGCTGCACTGTGAGGGAGCGGTGTGTGCGCATAACGCGGGCCACGGATAAAGTCTGATAGACTCTCTTTGTGCCCCAGTTTCTGTCCCACAGGGGGCGCCATTCCTCCCAGTCTATCACAGCCAAGCCCCGGGTTGTCCTGTGAGGAAGACAGGACGATGAAGAAGCGGTTAAAGATCACAATCAAACGTGTCCGATGTGTTCAAATGTCAGGTCGACTCACTTGGACGGGATGTAGTAGTTGATATCTGCTCTGGCCTTGTTCATGCTGGCTTTCAGGTTACCTCTCTGAGGGATGCCCCCGTTGAAATGCGTCCTGGTAGTGAGGTCAACATGTGGGTAAAGGCCCAGTCGGTCTGTGTAGAACAGAGACAGGAACTGGCCCGGGACCTGCAGCACAAACACAATGATGTGAGTGAACTGGTGAATGTGCCTTGAATTATAATATCCTGTGAAAGAGGCCTTCATCCTCAGCCCAGTCAACAGAATAATTGAAACGTCGGCAGTTAACGTTTCTGCAGACCTCTGATAGGGTCGCCTTTGTATGCGTCAATATGAACCGTAGTGAGATTTCTACAAGACGTGTCGTATCACGTTCACATTACATGTTTATGACCTGACTTTCATTCGGGGAGATGGGGGAGGGGGAGTTGATTTTTGAGTCTCATGCCCAGTCTGTTAAATACTGTTGCTTTGGGATGGCGGCCAACCCAACCGACAATGACAAGTTGGCAATAAGACTCAAAAATCAACTTTCTGTTCAAGACTGTGTTCAAGTATTTGTAAGTTTTGCACAAACTCCCAAAAAACAAAGCTCGGTTTTTGGGAGTAGGGATATCTCAAGCCATGTTTCTGGCAACAAAAATAGGTATTTTAAGTTTAAACATTATCTCTTCCCAACCCTAACCAAGTAGTTTTTGTGCCTTAACCTAACCAGACCATATCCACAGTGTTGTCACAACACTGAAACTAAAGAAACGTTAAGCTGCAACACAAAGAAATGTAAAACTTCAATATAACTGTGGTTTGCAGAAAGGTTATAGATTTGAAACATTCAAATCTTCGTCCTCTGACCTTAGCAGGCGTGGCCACTCCTTTAAAGGGCGAGGTGTCCAGTGAGATGTTGTACCTCTTACACACCAGGTCGGGGATGTTCCAGGTGACAATGAAAGGTTGGTGCTCAAACAGAGGACTGGTGGTGCGGGGAAGAGGGCGAGGCGGGAGTGGTCTGGGCCGACGAGGGGTTGCTGCTTCTGGAGGAGGTGTCGAGGTCTTAGGGAGAGGGACGGGCGAAGCTTTGACGAGAAGAGTTGGCGATGTTTGAGAGGTTAAAGGCAAGAACGTTGTGGGAAAGGATGCTCTTGAAACAGGAGAGGGAAGCTTGGGTGGAAGTGAGGTTGAGGGAGGATATGGAGTCATTTTGGACAAATGGCATAGAAGGTTTTCATGCAGAGGTGGTCTAAGGGATAATGTCGTACATTTGAAGGGGTGAGGTAGATAGCTTGAGACATTAGGGGACATTTGTTCTCCCCTAGCTGTGGGTGAGGATGTGAGGAGGTCGCTTGTGGATGTTTCTTTAAAGAGTGACACCGAAGAGGTAGCTGACAGTGATTCTGACGGAGCTGTAATAGAGGCTCTCGACGAAGACGTTGGGCCGACGGCGGAGGTGATTGGCTCTAGGATTGCGGGAGCGGTGGAAGCGTTAGAAATGCTCGACATGTTTGTGTTGCCAGCAGGAGCTGTCGGGACAGGTAATGAAAGAACAGAGATGGTGAGAGCAGAGAGGATGGAGACAGGCAGAGAGGGGAAGATTGATGGGGTGAGCGAGAGGAGCAGCAGCATGCAGCTTCTGCTCTTCTGTGTGACTGAAACCATCCTTTCCCCCGGCTGAGGAGAAGCCAAATCAAACAAAACAGAGCCCATCAAACATTAAAGTCTAATAATAGGTTGAATAATATACATGTTGGTGGCCAATGAGTGCATTTAGATGCTTATTAGTATCCCAGTTATGGGGATACTAACCAGCTTAATGGTTTCCGATACCTTAAAAGGACCTTCCTGGTTTTCAGAAACCTGGATGTGCTGCCTAAAATTAGGTTACTGTGGCATGTAAACACAGTATCTGGGTTATCTTACAGTAGCTGATGATGAGAAATCAAAACACAGCTGCTGGCAGACGATAACCACGTCCTTCATGCTCCATGTAAACACCACATCCCAAATATAATCAAGAGCGTGACGAGGCTCTGAACCAGGATACTAATGCACACATAAACACACTCAATGTTGCTATAATAATGAAACAGGCAAGATGATGTTCCCTTTTTAAGACACGTGGAGCAGTTGATATAATTCTAGTTGATTCTGATCTTAATCCAACTTTATAACTCCCCATGAGTCTTATCCAGTCTGCCAAACTCCACAAACACAAATCTCTCCTATCTAAACATTCCTAAACCTTGACAATCACAACACGCCAACTCAAAACTGACTCCCAGACTACACACATACAGTAATAAAGACACCTACCTGCACATGCCGTCAAGTGGAACCGTCTCACCATAAGATGTCTCGACTGCAACACCGAGAAAGAGAGAGTGTCCTTACAAAAGTGACACCGTCTGATATACTGTACATATGGGGGGAGAGGCACGGGGGCATCCACTCTGCCGTCTGTTGTTTGTCTCGGAAAAATCGCCTTGTTTTGATCGCCCGGTGCCAAGTTTTGAGTTTTGGAGCAGAGGAGGACGGCACACCTAGGTGAGAGGTTGTGGAGCGTGCACTGTCCTCAGAGTGACGCCCACCGTGTGGGACAGTGATGGAATGTCACTTGATAGGCCAACGTTTCCTCCAGTACTGCACTGAAGTACAGTTTTGAGATACTAGTACTATGCTCGAGGTATTTCCATGTTCTGCTACTGCATGTTTTTCACCACATTATGGAGGCAACTGTACTTTTTAATACAAGCAGTGCATTTTTAAATTGAATTGATTTATTGGCTTGAAAGCAAAAAACACAATTCAGTTAATCAGAAAAATGCTGAATTTTGGATAAAATATTCAGCCAAGTCAATAATCGGTTGGCCCAAAGTACACACAATATAAATAAGTATGTCGTACTCACATACCAATGAAGCGTTTTGAGAAACTAGGTCACCCCTGTCAGCCTGGACCTTCACCAGAATGCTTTCAGAGCCGACAGATCCACAGAGGGTGCCATATCTACTGCCCTCCACTCAGTCTTCACACATCTGGAACGAGAGCAGCTTCGTCAGATTGCTGTGTGTTGATTTATTTCACTTTTAACAGAGTAATATTCAACATGATTTAGTCAAGTAGGACTTTCCACTGGAGAAAGGCATCAATATAGAGTTTTGACTGTTATTGATCGAATTACAGCAATGGAGGCCATTTAAACAAAATAGGTCAAACGCAGGCCCACTATCCACTTTTTTAATGCAATACTAATCAAGTAAGGCCATATGAAGCATATTTCTGGCTGTCTTTTTCCATCCATCGAGGATTCAGGCGAATGGAAATTGTTTCAGATCCGGAAAATAATTGCATAATACGCTGCGTGCTATCAATCAGCAGACACACACACACATTCTCCCCCAGCAGTGAGGAGACAGGAAAGTTTGTCACCTAGGTGGCGAGAGTGGAGCGGTGAGGCATTAATAACAGCACTTCTCTCTTCTGTGAGAATGTAATTGTTAAAATAAATGATGTCTGACACACAACGGTGAAGTTTACAGACACAAATAACTAAAACAAAACTAATAATAGGACTGTCACCTCCTTGTTACAAGTCATTCTACACTGTAGGAGATACGTGGTGCATTGGACTGTTTATCCGGGACGTGTTTGTGTCTAGGCAGCGACATAATACCAAATGGTGGTGGTTATTTCACAAGTTGGTGACACACTGAGAACACTGGGACATTGACCTTTGACCCTACTTGTTGTTTTTAGGAAGGTGGTGTGCCAAGATTATGTATATGAAGGGGAAAAGGGGTTTTCTCATGACTACAGTTTGAAAATGTGTTCAGTGTTAGTGACTTACTGTCTGACCTTCCCTTGATACATTATATCCAAACACAAGGGTTTTACTTTTACTTCTTAATGATAATAATCTACACCTCTCCACGTATGGCCCATAGAGCTGCTGCGAACGTAATTTTCAGAGCGTGTCACAAGATGGCAGTTCTGATATTCCAGTCCAATATTTCACAGCACCTAAATGAAAGACCCACAAATGCTGTACCAGATTAGTGCAGATTAGTGTATATTACATAAAATTAGATTAGATTAGATTGGATTAGACTAGATTAGACTAGATTAGTCCAGTACTTTCAGCTGCTCAATAAGACCAGGAGGTAGGCTACCAAAGACCTTGATACTTTTTATGGTTAACCACAGATTTTTTATGAATTTGTCAGGACAAAACAAAGAACGTTTAAAGGGGCTCTATGTAACAATTTGAAGCGATTTACACAAGCAACAGTAGCTAGCATTAGCTTAGAAATGGAGTCCGCTAACAGAAACTAACGTCCAGCTTCAAGCACAACACAGAAGAGCCCTTTAATGCAACATTACATTCATATATTCTTACTTTTTCTGTCGTAAGCCACCCTGCAATCAGCTGATTGATCAGATCTCAAGTTGATCAGGTATGGCTCACGCTGGGGCTGCATGATATGGTAAAAGAAAATCATATTGCGATGATGCAGTACGATTCACAATTTGGTGGAAATGATCATTTTCAGATCCCGATTCATAATTTTCACTAAAAATCAAAATCAGGAGTTCAATAATATTTTTTAATAATTGTGCAGCCTAGCTACCACTTTAACAACAAAAAAAGAGATTTCCTCGTGGCATGCGTAGCTGGTCTTGGTCAAGAATTTGGCCCAGCACAGAGTTTGAAAGGGAGCCATAACCTCCTGTCTGCTACTGCTTTACATGGCCGCATGAGCGTCATTGTTTTCCTCCCAGACGATGACACTGCAACTTCCATTGTTGAGACAGAATTAAACTTTGCTGTCCTAGTTGTATTATGAGGCTGCGTCATGCACAATAGCGCAGGATGGCTTTTGGCATACATGTTGGGCAAATGTAATATGATACAGTAACCAATGTGCTGAGTGCACCGGCCAGTGTCCATCAGTGACGTATTATCCAGTGTAACGCTGCCATCTTGTGGTTAAACTGTGGCGATGGTGCAGAAGTTTCAACAGATGCAGGTTTTTCCATCTCTACCTTTAATGTTTTAGTGTTAACAGTTACATGAATGCACAGATTCCCCCACATGAGGAGCACACCAGTTATGAAAACTCTAATCCAATGTTTTTCTTTTTGGGTTATGACCCTTTAGAGCAAAGTAAGGTTCCCTCATGACCTCTTCTCACAGCTTCTCGCAGCCTTGTTGATAATCTTGTAACCCTTCAGATTTATCTTTCGACCCCTCGTTGAATCACTATGTATGTTTGCTTTGGTGTGTGCGTATGCCAACAAAACGCCTCTTTCGGCACACCACAATACTTGCCTGTTTGAATATATTTCTGTCAACGTGACCCCATCGTGATGTATCCGAATAAAAATCCAGATCGTGGAACAAGCTGGTGGGATGTGGAAAGGCCAACTTCATGAAATATTCATCCTGCAGCCTGTAGGGGATGTCATCCTCCAGAATTCAAAATATAATATTCATGTTGTCTCCTTTCGCTGCTTCTCCTGTAACCTCAATCTTCTTTTGTTGTGGAAAAGTGGGTCAAACGAATGTTTCACAAGGGTAGCCCCAGAGGGTGTGTCTGCCCCGCTGCACATAACCTCCCAAATACATCCAGCTTTACAACACCTAAATAAGGCAGTGAACTATTCCTTAAATACACTTTGACATAAACACATATGAAGCAGAAGAAACATGTGAAGGCATACTTAAAGGGACAGTCCACACTAAAATCATAAATTCATATTTTTCCTCCTACCTGTAGTGCTATTCATCCATCTAGATTGTTTTGGTGTGAGTTGCTGAGTTTTGTAGTTATCAGCTGTAAACATGTCTGCTTTCACTCAAATATGATGGAACTAGATGGCCCTCAACTTGTGGTGCCTCAACAGCAATGTCTTTTTCCAGCGATCATGACCCGATTACTCAAAATAATCCACAGACCTTGCTGTGAGCAGTTTCTACTTCATCTACTCATGGTTGAGAGTCTAGTTAACCAAGCTAGCTAATGTTACAGCTAAGCCGAGGAGGACGCCATTAATGTTTACATCCCGCGCTGTCACAAGCATGAGTCTGTCGTCTGTGAGTAGATACTTAAGGACCTTCTATGCGGTGATACGGTTGACAGTGTAGTTTGCAGTTTGCCTGCTGAAAATCAAAAGAAGAAGAGTTAAGCCGGGTTCGTTCCACCTGCCTTCACCTACGAAAATAATATTTTCAAGCAAAGATGTCAGTGTCATTTCAAGAGACGAGCTTGGATCCACAACACTCATGACCATGATTTCATGCTTCTCGTTCTCCCTCCTCACTCCGCCTGGCTGTTTCATCAAGTGAAGTGAAAAAAACGAACTGGGATTAGTTTGGAAAGGCAAAATCATAGCTAAATAATTAAAGACCATAACCTTCGCTGACCAGCTCTGATATTAGCGGCATTTTTATTGATTAGTCATTTTGTGTTGGAGCCTGTGCTGTCATTTTCCGACGCCCAGGCTGCAGGCTCCTACTCACGCCCGTTATTGTAACTGCAATAAAACCTTTCCAAGTAAAAATCTAATACTTTCTCAATACACCTGCTCAACAAGCCTCAACATGTAAACACCTACACTATAAATTTTAAAAGTCGACTTAACTTTGAAACAGTCAGGACACCAACTACCTCAGAAATGCAATTTGAAGTGGATTATTACATTTAGGATGTACATGCAAAAAAGTTTTAACAACAAAACTATTCTACTTAACATCGTAAATTTGAGGTAATTGCTGTCCTGCTCTGTCCGCAGTCACAATCACAGCACGCCAGATCACCAAATATACACAAACAAGCCAAAACTCAAGCTGTCTGTATGTAGTCCAGTTCCTTTTAGCTTAGTTTGCAACATTTCTTAAAATTTCACACATTTTCCTAAACTGCTGCTGGCTGGGACAAACCAGACTATCCTCTCTTCACCAACAGTAGATACCTGCAGACAGTGAATCACCTCAGCAGAGGGAGGAGGACAGATACTGACTGATGACTGTCTTCTTCATTCACTCTGTGTCAAATCAAATCAATTTTATTTATAAAGAAAATCACAATGTCACAATGCCTCAGTGGGCTTAACAGTCTGTACAGTGAACGACATCCTCTGTCCTTAGACCCTGACTCGAGTGAGGAATCCAGATGGATAAATAGCACTACGGTTAAAAGGAAAAGTATGAATTTTTGATTTTGGGGTGAACTGTCCCTTTAAACCCACGTTCACATGCTCACGGTCACACCTCACACATTCTTGTTGGCGGTGCTCAGAAATGTCAGTCGGGTGTCTTACACAAGCAGCAGTATCTGTTCTCAGTTCGCTTCTCTCGTTATTGTGTGAGCAAGGACATACCGAGCAGTATTAGCTGTCAGCATCACTGCGTTCCTATGAATAGACCATCTGTGTCCTCCTCAATACTCCCATGGATGAGCGGTTCGCTTCCTTATTTATGTAATTGGTTACTTACGTTATGACAGCAGCTTTGGGAAATTTGGGTTTTATGCACCGGACTGGAAGTTGAGAAAGGGACGTTCAGAAGCCATTTTCATGACTGAGGGCATCGAAGTTCTCTTTAATTCACTGTAAGGTTTATTGGCATTAGGGGTTGTGCACCTTGGTGATCAAAAGTATTTAAAAATATATATATATATATGAAAGAAAAAAGCTCATTTTCCCTCACTATTGTTATTATTTCTCTCTGTGTGCCTGCATTCTTCTCATCCACTGCTCCAGAAGGCCATTTTTTCATGTTTCGTCATGAAGTTTTCTTATTATTCAGGTTGAGTCATCTGACATTTCCATACCTCGCTAGAGCAAGGCTAGGTGGGGAAGTACTGTGAGTTCCCCGAGGTGTTTCTCTGCCAGTCAGTCAGGTTTTTCCAGTTTGACAAAACTCTGTTGAACTGCAGGGAATTGGGTTGAACCAGGTGGAAGTAAATGGAGGTAGGTGTCAAAGAGCATGTACAGGACTGGTTGAGGTTATGCTCAATTTCAGAGATTTAAAAGCGCTTAAATAGGTTAGTATGTGCCAAAACCAGCAAGAGATTCATCAGTGGGAGTGAGAAGGTGCCATTTTATCTATACCTCCAAATTTTCCCTTGAATATGTGAGTGCAGCACCCTAATAGAATAGCTTTACATGCTTTAATGCTGAAAAACACATCCATTTTCTCATACATGTCCAGTTCTTCGGCACTAAATTCCCCCTCTGTCTGAAACACTCTGTTTTAGCTCCTGTCTCTTTAAGACCCCTCCTTCTGAATACCCTCTCATTCTGATTGGTCAGCTCACACATGCCTGAGTCTGCACCGCGCACAGTGTCTCCAGTCGTCTCTGTCCTGTTTTCATTTCCCAGTTAGCTTCGCTTTTACCTCGAATATAGGCATAAATTATGCAAATGTGTGACATGGTGACGTTGTGATGTCAAGAAGTCACATAATTAAAGGCGAGACTACTGGCGAGGCGTTTCAGTAGCAGTGTTCTCTGTGGGAGAGAGAAGCTCCCGTTGGCGGGGACTGTGCTTTTTTACATGGCAAATTAAGATGCAGATTTTGTTTTATTTTAGTACGTTAATATAACATGCTCTGACATATTCATCCTAACTGTGCAGAAATGAAGAAATAACCATGCACGCAGTGTGTTTCCATCATGAAAAGCTGCATTTGTGTCATTCACAACAGGTGTTCCTGGTGACATTTGATGCTGTCATCTCTTAAAGCTCCACAGGAACTTTCTCTACCCCCCACACTGACCCGGAGAGAGAGGATAAATGACCTGAGTCGTTTCTGACATGTTCTTGCACTTATGCACACATACCCACATGATCACATGAACATGCAGTATGTAGACATACACAAACACACACAGGAAGAAAAATGTAATGTCTTATTAAGTTGACTGACAGCTTGGCTGCAATTTGAATGAAATTTGCCCTTGAATAATTTAGCGCCATCTGACATTTCACACCTGTCTCATGGACTGTGTTTAGATTATTTGGCAGGTGAGAACATTTACAGTGATATAAACGTAGGCAGTGATTAAATATGGACTAAAAAAGGGATGTTTTGAAGGTGCAGTATGTAGTTTAGGGAAGGATTTTTAATCAGAAGAGAAAGATCTTCATTGAGTGAGGACAACACACTTCCATACTGGTTTGCTTTGTATATATTTGGCGGACCCTGCCACCTTTGTAGCTTCAGCTGTGCTCTGGAGACCTTATTTTTCTCTGAGAACAGCTTTTGAAGTTTGAAATTCTTCTCCAAAACTACATATAGCGCCCCTTAAATATAAAGTCTACATGGATTATGAAGATGTCAGGAGTGTGTTTACAGTTTGTGCCAACTGTGAATATATCAGACTCAAACGGCTTGTAATTTGGGTCATGAAGATTATATGGAAGAGCTTATTTCAAGTCGAGCTCTGCGTGAATCTATGCAAATCAAAATCCCTTTATTCATCATCTCCGAAGAAATTTAACTAGAAATTTGACATTATGACGTCTGCTACAGGCATATATAATTTATTATACAACCTATTTCTGTGCAAGTTCATGCACATGATATAATGAGCAAATAAAAGTGATTTTGATTCTGATTACAAGCTCTAGTTTCGATGTAGGACTGTGCAAGAAGTTATTTTAAAAAGTGTCAAATTTGGGAATCACTTCAAGGTTTTTCTTTGTGTCACTGCTCAAAGACTGCAAACAAACCCGTTTATAAGCCCGGCTGAGCATGTTGCAGAATTACAAACACCCGTAGGCTTATCATTAAAATAAATATGAGCTATGTATGCTGCCCCTCGTTCAAGGCTACTTATAAAAACCTCTAAATGTGTCTAATTGTTAAGTGACGTTTATTAAATGCATGGTGAGGAAAGGCTGTGATATTTGAACAGTGCGCTGTGCACCAAGAACAACAGGGGTGTTCTGTTCTGTGGTTTCAGTAAACTGAGGAGGCTTCTGGAGAAACACACTGAAATGTACACTTTGAAGCATATGTCTCAGCCCCTAGGCTATGCATAGTAACTGGAGCAGTCTTAATTCAGCTTCACTTTATTTATAGCCTATTTATAGTTTATTGCAATGAAAAGGAGCGACCTGTTTATTGTCCCAGACCCAGTGAAGTTCAATAGGGCATCTGACAGCACTGTGGGTGAACCATGACCTGACCTTTCTTTGTACAATGAAACAGCACATTATCACAATGAGGGGGGAATTATAATTTCCATGCTTCTTTTGAAATCTTCTTCCCATCTTTGCATTAACTCTCACTTCTTTAATCCCTCTCATGAGAAGCACTGTGTGCCATTATCTTGGCAACTCGCACCTTATTTCTTATCTCCTCCCATTCTGCTCTCGCACACATTCCTGTCATAAAAGCCACGGGCGGACAGGACCAAACCATCTCCGTGGAGACTCTGCCGAGAACCGTCGTTTTATTAAGACGAACCCCCTCACCTGGCTTCCACCAGAATATACACGCATGTTAAACTCCCTTTAATATAAACATTTAATATGTTAGCTTACCGAAAAAGTCTCTTGCTGGCTATGTGGGACACAGCTCGGAAACGCGCGGCCCCCCATTCCCAGATAATGGACTCGTCCCAACACTGCCATGTTGGATGGAACTGGCTCTGGGCTCTGTGGCGGCCGGACTTCCCAGGAAAGTTTTTGCCGTTTTCAGTCTTCGCTCAGCCGCTGCAGTTTTGACCTTATTTTTAAAGAGGAAGCTGGACGTCGCATTGCATTCCTCAACGGCATACATTTTCGTGGCACCCCACTCTCTCGGACCCCCGGGATAAACCGAACCGGTGTTAGGGGGTCGGAGGAAGGCCACGGATGACCGAGGGATTGTTTATGTATGTTTCTGGGTCTCATCTAAGAGTTACAGTCGGTGCAGACGTTATCAGTTGATCACCAATAATGAGTGGACATCTAACGCAACGGCGGATATCAAATGTCGGGTCGATGCTACTGACACCGCAGGAAAATGAAACCCTTTTCAACCACCTTGGCAGGAAATGCATCGTAAGTTTTTTTTTTCTCCCCCTCACCACCACCACCACATCAAATTGTTGTATGATAGCAAGCTAAGGAGAAAAGCTAACACAGCTAACTTGCGCCGTGTTTCCCGTCCCGAGACGGGAGATGAGGCTAGCTGTGAGGTGTAACGGTGTGTTTGTGGCCTTCACTCTCATGTTGTGATTTCAGGTGTGCCGTGTTTTTTTGTTTTTTTTTCCTTGAGGGGGAAAAAAACATTTGAGACTTCTAGTTGAAGGTTGGTTTGTTTTGACAGCGGAGAGGCGACGACGAGGAGGAGGGGAGGGCTGGGAGCGACCCCGTGTCCCGTTTGGGACGCTGACATTTGGGGCAAGTTTCACCCCAGCCCGTCGGGCCTCCGCTTGGTGCTCCTTCCAACTTAAAGCTCGGCACACCTGAAATCACCCAGGAAGTCCTGAAATTCCTCTGTCACCCTAGCCTAAACGCACTTAGCCTAGCTAATGGGAGAGTAGAGTCAACAGTCTTGGGGGTTTTTTTTAAATTTATTTAGGAGCTGCTAAAGCCATCAGCAGAAAGCAGGGCAAAGCCATGATTTTTGCACTGGCATTATATAACATAGCTGAACCTTGGTTGTTTTCGGGAAGTGTGTCCACGGAGAAGAATGTGCTGAGGGCTGCGGCGCTGACTAGCTGAAAGTCCTCCGAAATGCAAGACTTGTGCCAGTCACAAAATGTGTCGAGGGAGCAGTGGGAGTAGCCTGCTGCTCCAGTGCGACTGCAGTCAGGATCAGGAGTGCAATGTCACGACTCAATATTGTGAGATAGTCTGATATTACGTAACACGTTTAGCATTCAGCTGACTCATATTTATGTGTCCTCCTTGTGCACCGTGTCTGCTGCTAGCCCCTCACCCTGCACACGCTGTAGCCACATTTGCAACAAGACATCTGCAGCTGCATCAACATGGCTTTTTCCTCCTATTTCTTCCTTCTTTGCTTCTTTTTCCTCTTCATAATCTTGCAGGACAGGGGTTTTTTCCCCCCACCTTATTAGTCAGCTGCTACATCTGAATATTAATAAACCGTTTAAACAAATTCAGCAGCTAAAACTACTATTAAAAGAGGGTTAGATGGTTGTCTTATCGAATAAAACATGGCGTAGATGCATTATCTGATGGGCACTGTGGCATCGGTGGTTTCCCCTGTGACCAGCGGACAGAGAACTATTGTGACCCTTCTCCTTCCTTAGTAAATGTTGCAGTGCATTAATAAATGCACCGCATGAAAGGTGCAATATGTAAGCAAGCATTAACCACCTGTTGAATTCATACTCCAGACAAATAGGGGGCAGCATATCACCAGAGTCAAAGCTACCTGTAGCTGCTTTTAGCTAGTTAGCTCAGTTTGCGGTGCAGTTAGTGGTCTATGCGATGAGCTTGGAGCACAGGGTGAGTGTTGTGTGCTTATGCCACTGGCACGGGAGCTTTGGACCGGGACAGGCATGGGCTAGCTGCTTAGCATGCTAACTTCCGTCGCTATCTCCTCAACTTAATACATGTTCATCATGATGTCAGAATTATTATTTCTTCACATTCTGTTGATAATTTTAGTCCACTTTGAATGTTTTCAACTATAATTCTTACATATAGCACCTTTTAAATCAACTGTTTTGAAGCTAGAAAGGTGGCAGGGTCCGCCAAATATAAACAAAGTAATAAAAAGGAATTCAATTGTGTTGTCCTTCTAAAGTCAGTTTGTTTATTCAGTCATGAAAATAAAGATTGTTTATTAAGTATGTTTAGGCATAAAAAAGATTTTTCTCCGCTGATTACAATTTATTCCCCAAAACTACAAAGAGCACTTTTAATCTGCTGATAAATGTCCCAATGAATCAGTTATTTACTCTATAAAGAGCCCAAAGTGATGTCTTCAGATTGCTTCCTTTGTCCAACCAACAATCTAAAAACCAAAGACTCTTCATTTACTGTCATAAATGAATAAGAAAAGCAGCAAATCTTCACATTGATGAAGCTCAAACCAGGAAATGTTTGACATTTTTTGCTTGTGAAATGCATGAAACAACGAAGCGGTTATTGAAATAGATGGCGAGTAATTGATTAATTGTCTGATCGTTGTAGCTTTAAGTTGGGTGATATTGCCCTCAGCAATGACGATTGTGGCTAAATCCGCCTGTTTCCTCAACAAGGTGTGTGCGTATCACAACCCAGCAGATCCTTGCATGTTTCCCTTTAGCAACACACTTTCCTGTCTGATTTTGAAAGTCATAGGTTCGTAGTTGCTCAGCAGCTTGGTAGAACCTTGTGTGACTCAATGATATCAGCAGGAAAGAATGTCACACCATCACCTGTTATTGATTACCTTTACAGATAAGATGTGCTTTAGGGTCAATGTACCAGATTGCTGAATTAAAGTTTAACTTTTGTGTTTTTTGTGTAGCATAATATGTGTCAGTCTGAGAGAAGGTGTGTTCAACATGCAGGTGAGACATAAACGAACAAAGCTGCATTGTTCTTGCGTAGTATGGACTTTGACGTAGCCTGTTCTCAGGTCACTTCCCCATAGTGATCATGGTTTCCTTTAATTGTGTATAGTAAAGGTGGAGTGACAGAGAAATGCCTCTTCCTCCATATGTCACTGCTGTTGGTGTGTGAGGTCCCCAGTGCGTTCGCATGTTTGCTTTGGCAGGGCTGTACTTCCCGTCCCATGACTCAGTATGTCACAGTCACATGGTGGGATGTCCCGCCTCCTCCCAAACGTGAACACACAGGTTCCTTAGGTGTGTCCGTAACCTGTTTTAAAAATACAATGACGACGTTCCTCCAGCATTCAGGTCGCTCCACATGTGATGTGACAGAGAATCAGGAACATTCCTCAGTCCTACGCTGTTGTGTGTCTCTACACGTCTTTGCATGCAGAGAGAGTTGTGAGACAGACTGTGAGCGTGTGAGAGGGGGAGATTGGAAGAGACAGACGTTGGGTGTCTCCCTGACCAATCTAATTAGGATGCCCACCAGTGATTTAGTGGCTGACTGAGCGATTATGTAATGTACTTATTATGCAGAAAATGGGAGAATGACAGAGTCACCTTTACTTTGCCTCTTTGTGCTGTCTTATAATAAGATGCACAGCCTTTAGTTGGCTCCTGACTTGATTTATTCTCGCTGTGAAAGGCTTGTTTGTATACGTGCTAATTCTTTGTAAGTAGCAGAGCTCTTTCGCCCGTAGTCTTGGCAGTATTGAAGGAGATTTTATGTGCAACAGTGACTCAAAGGGCAACTTCTTTGCCCAGCATTTCAATCAAACGTATACCTTCAATTTTGATGAATCTATATTTTATATTTTAAAGTAATTCAACCTGCATTCTGCTTATCTGAGTAATGAAGCCTCGCACACGCATAAAGAGAGCAGCACATACAGGTACCTACACAGTGCTCTCACTCATTGGTTTTCCTCATTGGTATTCCTTATGCTGTTTTCACCATCGGCAGCACTGTCTGACTGGGCACAAGGTGGACGGGGTCCAATTCACACTGTGTGTGTGTATGTGTGTGTGTGTGCGCGCAGACTGCCTGATCAGCAGTCCCGTCCTACAGGAAGTCCCGTGGTCGGCCTCCTCTGGTGATTTGTGCTGGAGAAGTGGAACATGACTCCTCGTTTCCTCCACTTTACCTCCCTCCTTTCTCCTTTAATTGTCTCACCTTGTCCCTTTCATGTCATCTGCTTCTATTCACCTTTCATCATTCACATCTGATTTTCCTTTTGCGCATCGCTTCCCCCCTGTCTTACATCTACACTGCCTGTCCGTCTCAGCCACTTGTCCTCACTTCTTTTTCTTCCCGCTCCCTCCCATCTTTTCAGTCGCTTCCTCTCCGGAAAAGATCTTGTGAAGAGTTGTAATGGTGCTTTATTTGTGCCAATATGGAGCAGCTTGACCAAATGACTGATGGAAGTAATTCAGAGCAGTCTTTGTGAACAATCTAATGTCCTGGCTCTTCTTTTAATCCAAGAGTAAAACCTTTTTAAGTTAGTTAGTAACGCAGACATCACAAAGTCAGACATTTGTTAAAAAAGAGGCCTGATCCTTTGTCATACTTTTACAAAGTGTTAAATGTGAATATATATGTTTCCCTGTGCTGTATTTCTCACATCTGACTACAAACGTCTTCATTTAATAAATGATTACACCTTTATGATATCACACAGAGATACCACTCCTTCGGCAAAGAGTTAATGATTCACTTTCATGAACTAAAGTAGTGTTTTCACTTGCAAACCGCGGGTGACATTCGGTTATTCTCTACATGACTCCTCCCTACAAATATGTCAGACATGGCCTACATGATGTCACCCATGTGTCTCTGCCTTACCTCTTAATTTTGGTCACATGTCTGATTTCTTTTTTTTTATTTGTGCTTTTAAATCTTGTGATCGACCATTACTTTCTGGGGAATTGAAAATATGACATTTAAACATCACAGAGGTGTACATTGAGCTGTAGTCTGCTCGTTCTGTGTGTGGGAAAAGAAAGATTGGGATTCTGTAAGCTGGACAGGTGATAGTTTTCATCATTGTGGCGAAACAATTTGAGAACAAGTGCATAAGAGAGAAAGAATATATTCCTGCGTGGGTATTTAAGAGCGAGCGAGTGTTTTTTGTCGGCTTTTTATGACGCCATAGACGCAGCTTCACTTCCTGAAGCCTGTGGCCCCGTCAGGAAGAATCAGCGCTCCACAGGCAGATGAGACCCCAGGGCCTCAGAGGCCTGGACGCATTTACAGTCAGCGGCTGACTGTTACAGAGAAGCAGAAATTCATATTATTCTTTTGATCTTTTTTTATTCTCGATCCAAATCCAAACAGTCTGAGAGCTGTAATGCTGCCAAGAGACTGAATGTTTGTATTAATATGAATAAAAATATCTCGTACATGCAGTGCTCGAAGACTAATAGCCTCTACGTCAACATTGGTTTCAAGTCTTCTAGTGCTGGAGATGGACACAGACTCGGGAGAAAGATAAAACCGTTTATTTAAGCCTTCTTGGATCATAAAAATAACGTTTTGCAGTAGATGAAACACGCAGATCAACCAAATATGCATTATTTACCCATTAGTAGTAAGTCTGCGCTACACAGTGGTAATAAATATAACATCAACACATGCAACGTAGGTTTAGAGAGAGCGCTCTGACAGCGTCATTCATACTGAGGTAATACTCTGATTCACAAACGGTTCCTCTGCGTGTGTGCGTGTCGCTCTGTCATCTCATTAGCTGTGTAGTGTGCGGTTTAATGTTAGTCATGTAATGTGGCTTTCATAATGCTTTAAAAAAGGTTATGTTTCTCCTTCAGACCAGAAATGTGGACTTTTTATTTGTGCGTGCTTGCATCTCTACCCCACAAAACCTTTCTGGAGCTTTACAGCAAAGCAACATTGCAGCATTCTCCTAAACAACTGAAATGGATAGGGACTTGTTGTAAAATGTAAAAAACCAAACGGCATACAGCCTGTCTGGTGTAATCCAAGTCTCCAGAAGCCCCAAGGTCCAAAATTGATTTAAAAAAGCCATATTTACACCCTCGACAAGTTGATTTTGTGCACCCATGTCAGACTGGGTGCATGCAAACTGTTTTAGCTTAGCAGCTACAGTGATGATCTCAGCTTTAAAAAGGATGTAAATAATGTCTTTTCAAATCAATTTCAGATCCCTAGGTTTCTGGAGACTTCACAATTATGCTGGATGAGATGTATGGAGTCATGTCTTGTTTTGTTTTTGCTGGTGTTTTTTACAAACTTTTGTAAAAAGTCCTCAGCTAGTTCAGTTGTTTAGGAGAATGCTACAACGCTTTATTGCTGTGAAGTTTCTGAAATGTTTTGCAGACTACGAAACTTCACCCGACTTTCCATCATATTCTGAATAATCAATGTCATGACTGGGTCCTTCCCCTGCAACACGTCTGCAGTACTTGACAGCTAACTCAGAGACAGCATTGCAGGAAGTGTTCGGTAGTACTCTCGAAGAATAATTTCCTCAGAATCAGATGCAGACAAGTCGACCTTTTCAACTGAAAGAAGTTTTCCAGAAACCTTTGTTGGGACTTAACCTGCGTTTTGATTGAGGAGTTTCAGATTTTGTTCCTGGTTCATAGTTTTTTTAGTACCTGCTCTTGAGGTAATACTACAGGATAAAGTTTATTGCACTGAAGTCAAATACGAGCCTTGAGACTGCTATAAGTTGTGTGCAGCTTTCAATTATACTGTAGACAAACACTGTTGCTGCTAGTATCAATATTGTCACTGTTGACAGCAGTTTCTCGTAACGTGATCGATGTTTGAACTACAGATGTACAGTCGCTGATTTTCTCCACCAGTCTGAAAATGAGCGTGAGGATTTCTAAGTAATTTAAACATCATATTCATGCAACACCACATTACAAAGGGCATCACAAGGGCTCTGTGTGTTGTCTTAAAATGTGCTGTAATTCCTGGAACTATTGAGCTGGAGAGGCCCCAAACATCACCAGGCATTTCCCTTGTTGGTGCTCTCGCTTTCATCTGTGTGGTAATGACTGTGAACCTGGACCACTCGGTGTGAGAAAATCCCTGCAGGGACCTGTAAAACCTGCGGGGATTCTGATCTGGTCTTATGATCTATGGATGTTGCCTGCGTGTGTGTGTGCTACAGGCGTGCTCCTCAGTGTATATGTACATGTCAGTACTAGTTTAGTCCCAGACTGACAGCCTTTGACTTCCTTTCTTCCCGGTAAAAACACAATTATACAGATATATCTCACTGATTATGTAACGTCTAAAGCGTGAGGGAAGTGTTGAGACGCTTCTCATCATGTGTAGTCATTAAGCCAAGCATTGGGTGTGTGTGGGCTCAGTCTTAATATAGCGTGGGTCCTTCCGGGATTTCAGACTTCAGGAGATGCTCAAATGCCTGCAGTGCTCCGAATACATAACCAGAGTAAACCCAACTTGCATCCATAGTTGAGGGTGGGTGGTACAGTATGTACAGTATGACCCTTGGGTTAGGGTTGCACTATTTGCTGTCACCAGTATCAAATAAGATAAACCAGTCATTTATTTATTTATTGAGCCATTTATTTATTTGCTATTTTTTTGATTTAGGCAGTTCTGTTCCTCCACACGCTGATACAACACAGGGACAAATTGATTGGCGTCACTTTCTCGCGCTGCTTTCATTCATCTTAATGGATGCGTTTGTCGTTGATTGACGGGCTCTTTTTCTGACAGCTGCAGTGCAGAGCAGCTTGACCCCCGCAGAGTCGCTGTCACCCTGTCACTCAGTCTCTTGTATATCATTTTACTTTCAAGCTGTCCATCCAGCACACACGTAATGAAATAGACCAGCTCATGCTCAGGCAGTTCAGTTGGAGAACATGTGTGAACAGCTGTATTTAGATCACTCCACAGATACTCTTTTGAGATCGAGGTCAGGGTAACTCGAGGATGTAACCATTCTGGTTCTCAAACTATTTCTTATTGCTCAACATCCTGTTCCAGCAGTGTTACGAAACTGCACCTTTATATTGATCTCATTGTTTCCTTGGATCGTTACATATCCTCAGAGGGCAAGTAGCTGGAAAGCACACAGCGTTGTTGCTTCAGCTATTATGAGTGTTGTTGGGTGCATGGTGGGTTCAGTTTCTGCCTGCAAGATGTTGGGCTTTGAGTTACAGTACAGACCAAAAGTTTGGACACACCTTCTCATTCAAAGAGTTTTCTTTATTTTCATGACTATGAAAATTGTAGATTCACACTGAAGGCATCAAAACTATGAATTAACACATGTGGAATTATATACTTAACAAAAAAGTGTGAAACAACTGAAAATATGTCTTATATTCTAGGTTCTTCAAAGTAGCCACCTTTTGCTTTGATTACTGCTTCGCACACTCTTGGCATTCTCTTGATGAGCTTCAAGAGGTAGTCACCTGAAATGGTCTTCCAACAGTCTTGAAGGAGTTCCCAGAGATGCTTAGCACTTGTTGGCCCTTTTGCCTTCACTCTGCGGTCCAGCTCACCCCAAACCATCTCGATTGGGTTCAGGTCCGGTGACTGTGGAGGCCAGGTCATCTGGCGCAGCACCCCATCACTCTCCTTCTTGGTCAAATAGCCCTTACACAGCCTGGAGGTGTGTTTGGGGTCAATGTCCTGTTGAAAAATAAATGATGGTCCAACTAAACGCAAACCGGATGGAATAGCATGCCGCTGCAAGATGCTGTGGTAGCCATGCTGGTTCAGTATGCCTTCAATTTTGAATAAATCCCCAACAGTGTCACCAGCAAAGCACCCCCACACCATCACACCTCCTCCTCCACGCTTCACGGTGGGAACCAGGCATGTAGAGTCCATCCGTTCACCTTTTCTGCGTCGCACAACAACACGGTGGTTGGAACCAAAGATCTCAAATTTGGACTCATCAGACCAAAGCACAGATTTCCACTGGCCTAATGTCCATTCCTTGTGTTCTTTAGCCCAAACAAGTGTCTTCTGCTTGTTGCCTGTCCTTAGCAGTGGTTTCCTAGCAGCTATTCTACCATGAAGGCCTGATTCACACAGTCTCCTCTTAACAGTTGTTCTAGAGATGTGTCTGCTGCTAGAACTCTGTGTGGCATTGACCTGGTCTCTAATCTGAGCTGCTGTTAACCTGCGATTTCTGAGGCTGTTGACTCGGATGAACTTATCCTCCGCAGCAGAGGTGACTCTTGGTCTTCCTTTCCTGGGGCGGTCCTCATGTGAGCCAGTTTCTTTGTAGCGCTTGATGGTTTTTGCGACTGCACTTGGGGACACTTTCAAAGTTTTCCCAATTTTTCGGACTGACTGACCTTCATTTCTTAAAGTAATGATGGCCACTCGTTTTTCTTTACTTAGCTGCTTTTTTCTTTCCATAATACAAATTCTAACAGTCTATTCAGTAGGACTATCAGCTGTGTATCCACCTGACTTCTGCACAACACAACTGATGGTCCCAACCCCATTTATAAGGCAAGAAATCCCACTTATTAAACCTGACAGGGCACACCTGTGAAGTGAAAACCACTTCAGGTGACTACCTCTTGAAGCTCATCAAGAGAATGCAGAGTGTGTGCAAAGCAGTAATCAGAGCAAAAGGTGGCTACTTTGAAGAAACTAGAATATAAGGCGTATTTTCAGTTGTTTTACACTTTTTTGTTAAGTACATATTTTCACATGTGTTAATTCATAGTTTTGATGCCTTCAGTGTGAATCTACAATGCCAATAGTCATGAAAAGAAAGGAAACTCATTGAATGAGAAGCTGTGTCCAAACTTTTGGTCTGTACTGTATGTCTTTACCAAACTCATTCTCTGCCCACAGATTAGCCGACAATAGCTCTGCAGTATCTTCCAATTGCGTATACTTCACTCTGGACTTCTTTTTGCTCCTCTAAGAGCAATTTTAGCATTTGAGCATCCTCAAAAGATGGCGGGCTTCACATTAAGTCTGAATTATTGAGCTTAGGGACATGGCACTGAGGAGACAAAGGTCCATGAATGAATTCCCTGACTGACACACATTAAGTTGTATTATTGTTACTTTTTGTAGTTTTATTAAAATGCATTTTTTTAATTTCAGTCTTGTTGTAGATTGGCTTCGTCCCCCTGTGAGATACGTTTACATGGCTGTGTACTAAGCAACACAAAATAAATGTGGCTTTCCCTGTTTCCCTCTCTCCAGACATTGTCTTCAGCAGTGGTCCAGGTGTTCACAGCTGACAGGAACTCAAGCTGGAACAAGAGATGCTGCGGCGTGGCCTGTCTGGTCAAAGACAACCCTCAACGATCCTACTTCATCAGGGTCTTGGACATCAAGGTCAGTAGATTCAGAGCAAGAAGCGGCTCTGCACATCGATGATTACATCATTGTGGTTAACGAGCGTAGAAGCTGGTAGATGATAGTGCTCACCACGGTTAATATCCAGTGGTGGTGTACCACAGTTTGATATTAATTTTATTTTTATAATGGAATCTGTGGGATGTCTGTTCAGTTAAGACCTGTGGCATTATCCTTCATTCAGTTCATTGTGTTGTTTGTTTGTTTGTTCCACAGGACGGAAAGATGATGTTTGAACAGGAGCTGTACACCAACTTCAGCGTCTACCTCTCCAAACCTTACTTCATCACATTTGCTGGAGATGTGAGTTTCTCTCCCTACAGCTTTTTCACAAACTGTCACTCTGTTTCTTCAGCCAAACAAAGCGCTCTGACAAACCTGCACTAACATGTTCACAATGGCACAGCAGGTCCAAATTTTGCTTTCAGGAATCAATAAGTGGAATTGAAAAGCAAAGCAAAACCAAACATTTTCAAATGGATTTGAATCCAGAATACAGTTTAAAAAAAACTCAGCCTAATTAGAAACTATGTTACTTTTTAGAGATGATTTGTTCAACAAAACAGGTATACATGAGTCTTAGTTTGCTACAGAGCAGAGGTGGCAAATGTCCACACATTCTTTACTCAAGTAGAAGTACAGATACTTGTGTAAACAAAATACTGGTAAAGGCTGAAGTACTGATTCAAGTAAAATTAAGAGTACAGTAACTACAGGCTGTGAAATGTACTCGAAGTATACAAGTATCTCTGAGGGACATTTCTACTGGCCATTTTTATGCAAAGCTAACTGAACCTCACGTCATATGAGTATAATTCAAAGACTATTAAACTTAAAGCTAGAATCAGTAGGATTTGTCCGAGCTGTTCATAAACGCACCAGAAAGATAGTTGATTGTTGAGTCTCATTCCCAGGACATCAAATTACATCATTTGTAAGGCGTAGAGAGTACAGATATTTGGGTCCAAATGTAGGGAATAAAATAAAAAAGTTGTCAGAAAAATAAATACTCAAGTAAAGTACAGATACCTGAAAAATCTAAAGCACAGTAACAAAGTATTTGTACTTTGTTACTTCCGACGTCTGCTTCAGAGCTTATTTCCTTCTTCAAAACAACATCTATACCTCTATGTAACATCCAAAGCACCTGATGTGACGAGACGCCTTTTATTTGTGGAGCAAACACCTTAGCTGCTGCTGGGTACAGCGGCTCAGACTCCAGCAGACCATGAGGTATGTGGGAGTGCTGATTGTGGAGATAAGGCTGGGACTGTTCACTGCAAACACATCATGGAAACGGAGTTGGAGATTCAGTCAGGAAAATTAGATAGGTAGGCAGAAAGCTGGTACTTACAAACTGTATTTGTATCCATATTTTTAAATACGTTTCTGTTGTGTTTTGTTTGCCTTTGCAGACATGTCAAGTGGGTCTGAACTTTGCCAGCGAGGAGGAGACGAAGCGTTTCCGCGGTCACGTGATAGAGCTGATGGGGAGAAGACAGAGGAAAACTGGTACCATTTTACTGCAGCTGATGACTCACCTACCTACTGACCTAACTCACTGAAAAAAATGACACGTTTAGCCAAATTTATCAAAATAATGAATGCTTGACTACTGTGGGCACGGGATCAAATTCATGTCTAATCGTGTCATTTTTTACAGTACTCAGCCACACAGAACTGGGCGAAAAATGTCTTAATTTCAATACATGAACAAAATAAATACAGTCACCAGGCTGATGCTTTCATGTATTGTGAATTCTTAAGGATTTTTTGCCCTGGTCTGTTCCACATTCCTTCTTTCTTTCTGATCTGCTACAATCTCTTCCTTTGATAACACGCATCACCATTTTCAAACCTGCGGTCTGTAAACCCGTCATCAAGGTGCTCTCATGAAATTTACAGTCAGATAGCAAAAGTAAACAGAAAGGTTTAACAGCGACAGGTCGTATAATAATACAATCTATCCTCTCTCTGTGAGAAAATCTGTCAGCTAGTTGTCGGCTCTTTGGCCTCTGTCACAGAAACTTCTTACAGTTGAGGTGAAGAGGAGTCTGAATCAGTTCTTTCGAGTGCTTATTCAACAACAGCAGTGACGGTCTCAGCACAGCCTCACAGATGGATCACAGCACTCAGGGGTTTGAACAAATATGCTAACTGGCCCAAGGGGGGCACTGCAGTTTCAATGAACGATGAGCTGTGAGAAGGACTTCATCCTTCATAGGCATGATATGTCCAGAGTTGGCAAGAATTTAATATTTGTATCAGGGACTGTCTATTATCATTTGTCCCATTTATTTGTTATGGACATGGTTTTCATCCACAAATAATTAGACGTTTGCAAAACTGGAAGACAGTTTTTCCAAAAAGCTGTTGTGCATTATAACTTCTCTCTTATCCTTCTATCTAAGGAAATTAGACATGAATGTTTGTGTTTGACTGATCAGACTCGCAGACTGACGAGTAAATTGGAAACACATTGTTTATGTAAAGCCACACAGATGCATTCTTAAACGTATTAATGGCACTCAGTCCCGAACGTTTCTCATCACTTGCTTGATTAAGACCGTCCGTCTTCCTGCTTCCTCTTCTGCGGGTCGCTTCCTGACCCTCCAGATGGATCGCTCTTTCATCTTTTTCCCCCTTCAGCCCTTTGCATCGGGTGCTAATCTTATCTTCAAGGCTGCTTCTGTTTGACCTTCAGCCATCGGAAAACTGAAGCCATCAGCATTTTGAAGTGTGTGTGTGTGTGTGTGTGTGTGTGTGTGTGTGTGTGTGAGTGTGAGTGTGTGAGTGAGTGAGTGAGTGAGTGTGTGTGTGAGTGTGAGTGTGTGAGTGAGTGTGTGTGTGTGTGTGTGTGTGTGTGTGTCAGTCAATAAATGTCAGTAATGGATTACTGTTTATGTTCTTTGTAGTGTTATAAAAGACAGAAAGAGAGACATGTTGTCCTCTACAGGCCATTAAATTTATGAATGGACATAATATCTCTTTTGTGTGCGTGTGTGAGAACAAGAGTGTCTGATTTACGTCTCCTCAACACGCTAACAAAAACACTTTGCTTGGCAGTCTTTCCAAATAACTTTTCCATTCTGTGCAGCCTCGTGCACAATCCCGTCGAGCCCTCCTCCTGAAAACCAATAAACTCTCCTTTCTCCTCCTCGCATTCGTTTCTCACTAACATAACCCGACTACTCAGCACAGGTTTGTAATGATATTATTTGTCTGTGTTCACAGAGAAGAGACGCGACCCTCCAAATGGTATGTTTCCCACTGTTTTCCTGTCAGTAACTTCAGAAATACACAGAAGAGAGGTGTAAAACAAGTCAGACCTGTGTCTGTCTGATGGCATCTGTTGGTATGTCGGCTGGCTGGAGTTTTAGGATCATTCAGATTTTTGTGTCGCCAGGCAGCAACTTCTTTCTCCTATTATTGTGGAAACTATGCAGCTTTTTTAATATTCTATGTAGGAACAAGCTGGCATTCAAGACAGGTAAATGTAACATCAAAAAGATTGACTATGACACACTATAAACACTGATAAATAGCCATCATCAATGAATCCCAAAGTTTATAATTAATTAAACATTAGTTAATAGTTAATTCCCCTGGTTATAAACAATGACATTCTTTACAAACATCAGTTTGTCATTCAGATAATGTTTACTGATTAACTACACAGAATTTATTACCAATTAATAAAGTATTATAAACATCATTGTAATTTTACAATAAACAACTACATTAATAAATGTTTTATAAAACACTTAATTGTTTAACAGTGAAATAACTGTTAACTAAAGTTTAATTATCTAAACTATGAAATTTAACATTTATTCAGGAAGCTTATTAGTGTTATCTAGATAAAATGTACCTATCATCAACTAAATCAACAGCTGTCAGCGAACATTTATTTATATTGAAGAGCTGTGTCCCATTTCCGTACAACATACCACTACTAAAAACACTTCAATGTGCAGATGATGTACACTGTTGTCCCTCAATGCAATGCACAGTGGAAACAGAGGAGCTCCTCATGGCTGGAAACCACAAGAGATGAAAACAACAAGTTCTCCAGTTGTAGACAAAACATTTCACCAATATATTAATTAGACGTCTACTAATGCAGCCTCGGGTACTTCCAAGAAACAAATCTTTTGTTGTTCAGAGTTTTGGCCTACAATGCGATTACACACAGTCTGGCATAATGTTGCGGTGCCCTGTAGTGGAGTCTCGACGTGCCCTTCAAAGCCCGACCCTCACTCAGTATGGTCTGATGACCAGACGGATATGTGGAGATGCATCATAAGACACACAGCCTAGTTACACACAGGAGGGAGCCCGTTTTGGACTGACAGCATAATTTGACCCAGCTGGCTTATAACTATTTCTGTGTGTGTGTGTGTGTTCGTGCAGCCGTGAAGAGTTCATTAGCACTCAGATGACACATTTTACGCTTGCAGCTAATGCTCATATTCAGAGCAGCTTATCAGCATCGCTCGGGGTCATACGTGACGTATCTACGCCACCACGTACTCTGGAGCTTTATTTTTAAGTGTGATCATGCTGTTATGCATGACTGTTTTTGCCAGTTTCTGTTTTGGATGGTTTCAGTTTCAGAATAACTGTGTGATTTGGTTTATTTCCAAAGAAAGTCATCCTTGTCCGCCCACAGGAACAGCTTCTCTATGTCTCCATCTGTCTCACTCTCACTTCTCATCACTGCATCATAGCTCTGTTCCTGTCCGTCATCTCCACTCTGGTTCATCCCTTCCTTCCTTTTCTTATTCTGACCTTCCCACCTCTCCCCTTCTCATCATTTGTCCCCATCTGCCCTCTGCTCTTTAATTATGTCTTCTTCTCTTTTTCTCTGTCTTCCCGTCTTGCGTTTTCTCTCACCCGATTCATCATGGTTTAGAAACCACTGAGATTAACGTGGGATTATGCGTGGATGGGTTTTAATGGTTATGTAAAATCCAGCGGTAAATCCAGAATGATTTGCTGGGATTAGGTGCATTTCTGTGTTGTGCAGGGAGAGAGGGAGGAGACGGCACTGGAGGTGGGTGGGGAAACGATCACAGGGAGCCAATCCATGCATGATAATCCAACTGTGCTCCCTGCTGAGACGGAAAGTCAGAAGGAATAGAGGATGATTGCAAAATAGATACAAAATATGCAGATCTGAGACGGGGAGACTGAAATTTGGTGAGCGATTTGCATCAAAGAAAAAACAGTTGCTTTGATGGAAGGAATGCAAGAGGAAGAGTAAACTTTGCCTGTTGGCTGGCGAAGTGTTGGCTGGCTCTGCTCTCCTCTGATGGCATTGCTGGACGTCTGCCTTCACAGCTCAGACAGTCTGCGTGTAAACTCCACCAGATGTCTGATGAGGATATTAATTTAGTAAATGAAGACTGGTGCACCGAGTCCATCACAAATTGGCTTATTTCCTGTGTCGGTGTTTTGGAAACCTTTGGGACCGTCTTGGCTTTCCTTTTTCAGCAAAGAAGAAACCTTTTACCTAAGAAGACCAGGATCAAGTGAAACCAAAGTCGACTTAAAGAAGAAGTTGTCCATTTTTGGAAGCAGTCTTTCCCTATTGGGGTTGTGGCTATACACCTCAGATCCGTCACGATCTTCCTTGGTGTCTCCACATTGCTCATGCCCAGTCACCTGCTACCATGATGTTCTGCACCACCTTTCTGTCCGCTCCCTCCGAGGACAATCACTGCGAGGGCAGTGGTGGTGGAGGAGGAGCAGGGGGTGGAGGCGGAGGGGGAGGTTTGGGCCCAGGGAGCTGCCTGTCCACCCTACACTGCCTGGTTCTCCCACAGGACGAACTGTACCCCACTCTCTCCAACCCGACCGCTCGGCCCTCCGTTTGCCCCAAAGAGCGAGCTCACACGCTGGTCGGCAAAATGCTTCTCGACGTCAGTATGGACACCTGCGGGGCGAGAGGTGGCAGCTGCATGTGGGACAGGGTGAGAAGGCGACGCAGTCGGTCAGCCTCGCCTTCGCCCAGCAAAACCCCCAAAAGTCCATGTAGTGAGAGTGTTAAAGGTATGTGCTACAGCTGAGGCACTGAGAGGAGGTGTGGTAATGAAGCCGACTTGATGTTGGTGCTCAGTGTGGCTGCTCGTTTGCAGTCACATGTGGGTATGTTTGCGTTATCTGTGTCCAGTTTAATTCAATTTTGTATTCTTTACATTGATATATTAACTAGAGATGGACATTCTAAGTTATTTCCATATTCAAGCACTCACATTAAATTGTTATCTCGTACTGGAGAACTGGCCAAAACTGGTCCTAAATGAACGCCCATGCAAAAATAGGGGTGGGGCTTAGGGTAAGTGAGACATTGTAAACACCACTGTCAGAGTCATGCTGTGTGGGGTCAAGGTGAAGTCTGAACAAGTGAGTCTTGAGTCTTTTGTAGAAGATGGCGAGTGACTCTGCTGTCCTGACATTGGTGTCTTTGTATTTTATACACGCCAAGATATTCAGCAATGCTCCAGCAAAGATAGGGAAGAAAAGACGACTGCTAGCTAGTAAACATCGATGTAAACAATACTGGAATTAAAACCAGATTGAAAATGAGCTTTGCAAATGTTTAATGAGGGAGGAAATGTGCTCAAAACATTTGTTTGACATTATACACATTGCTGTAAACATAACATTGTTTTCTTCTCTTTAGATTAATCCTTTAAAAGTGTGTGTGTGTGTGTGTGTGTGTGTGTGTGTGTGTGTGTGTGTGTGTGTGTGTGTGTGTGTGTGTGTGTGTGTGTGTGTGTGTGTGTGTGTGTGTGTCAGCTGACTTTGACGTTTTTACTGGTGTATTGATACCGCAGATAATGAGTATTGACACAGCATCAGATACTCAGAATCAATACTTTGAAACAAATGGCTAATCATTGAACTAGTTGCTCTATGATACATAAGTTAAACATTGCATAGCTCACTCTGCACATTCATTTTGTTTATTTTGTCAAAAGACAAACATCAAGTGACATCTGACTGAAAACACTGAACTTTATAAAACAGTTTTATCATTTTGGCTACATGGATCTGTGCAGATATCTAAAGATAGCAGTAATATCACTACGCCCAGTGTACAGTGCGTATATTCATTGTATTCCCATCATTCCTATCCCTAGTATTAACAAATAAAGTGTGTCATTATTGCAGGACTAGTTGTAGTGGTTGTTGTTGTTGTTGTTGTAGTAACTCAGTGTTATATCTGCCTGTCATCTCTGCAAGGCCTCACTGAGATTAACATCGCATTAAAGCTTTCCTGGTTAAATGAAAGGTTAAGCAAATAAATCTATTTACATAGTTGACATCATCTGCCAAAGTGAACTCCCTTGAATAAATAGGTACGTCAGAATGACTGTCATTCATTTGAACCCACACTGAAGGGAACAAGTTTAACAACAGATTTAAGACATTGTAAGCTCATATAGTGTTTGGTTTAGTGTCAGTTCTCAGGCTCTCGTCAGTTCTGTCATTTAGTTCCCACATATTCTCTCCTGATGTCACACCCACAAACCAAATAACATTTGCCAGACCTCTCGGTGCCAAACCGACTCTGTAATAGGCATTAAATAATGGATTACATAATTGAAGGAACACTGCTGTCAGTTAAAAAGCCTCATGCTTGAAGGTCATTTTTATTTTTTTTTCATGAGATTAATCAGCTAAGATGCGAGTAATGTCACAACATGTCATCTGTAGCCCTTGTTATGTAAAGGTGTGTATTCAACAGTTAGAAATGACTCCACTAACTAACCAAGTTTCTCTTTATATTTTAATTAAACTGCCATCAGTCCATGTGCTGTACTGTACAAACCATAACTTTATTGTCTCTTGTCATTTTTAAGGTCCCACGTTGCCCATGGCAACTGTCGACATCAAAAACCCCGAGATCAGCAATGTTCAGCGTTTCCACCACAACAACTCTCAGGTGAACAACATCGTGCACTCCTCCTTCCCCAAGAGGGAGAAGAAGAGCAAGGGGAAGAAGAAGAGGTTGACCAAGGCCGACATCGGCACACCGAGCAACTTCCAGTAAGTGATCAGGACACTGGTAGGGTGGTGGATAAACATCACTGTCACTTCATAGACATCTTTGAACTTGTAGTCGAATTTTATCCAGACTCTTCACTCTGTTTTTAATTCAGTTTAGTTTCTTTTAGTTTCCAGTGACGGTTTGTTCAATTCAGATTGTTTTTTATTGTTTAAAAATGTTTAGTTTTGCTTTAATTTCTTGTAGTTCAGTATTAGTTTTAGTTTTATTTAATTAGAGTATGGGGGTTATTTGTCAGGGGAAAGACTTCACAAGTTCAGAATAGGTATTACTGTACAAGTGATCCTGGTGGGGGAAATTGTGTACATAACTCTGTAGATGTAACCAAGATTTAAACAGGAAGATAAAACAACAAGAGTAAGAATTAAAATATATAAAGTGCGGGAGTAAACTACTGAAATATAAAAATAACTTATTTAGACACAATTGAGTTTTATTTATACTACAAATGAATATCTGTTCCAAATATCAATTATCAGTTATCTCAATCTTTGATTTCTAATAATCCATTAGGTAAAAAAATGTCCATAACTTGATGGTTACGATTCTCACTTTAACAAAGCCCCCATACTGTCAGTGTGATCGAACATACAGTACTATAGCTACTCGTCTGTAGGTCTTTCGGTTCATATAGGCTGAGACTCCTTAATCCCTCTCGTCCATATACTATAAGAGCTGGTCAATCTGGGCGAAGTATTAATCCAGGCTGTCTATTCAGAATCTAATCCTACACAGCGTGTAACAGGACTGGTAATGCAGGGAAATCTGTGCTGTGCTTTCAGGAACAGTCCGTTTTGCAGCAGTTTAATCGACCTCAGCCCGTGCGTCTCTTCTCTTTGTGTTGATGATCTCACATGTTTTCTCTCTCTTCTCCCACAGGCACATTGGGCATGTAGGATGGGATCCAAACACAGGCTTTGACGTAAGTGCAACACAAGACAGGAATGCAAACGTGCGTGCTTGTTTTCGCATGCGTGTGTCGGCACACGTCGTGGGTGTGTGTGACCTCTAAATACTCTGAAAACTTGGCCTCTAGCTGATCTGTTTGTCATCCAGTCATCGCTCTCCCAGACAGATTTTTCAAATTTAATATCGACTCCAAAAATATTAAGCCGAGCCGCGCGGCCAACTCATCATCAGGAGCGTTACACAAGGAGATTTTAGGAGGGAAGAGAATCAACCTGCATGCATCTGCATAATCCATGGACTGCTGCCCAAAAAGAAAAAAAAGCGTCATCAGTAATTACGCTTGATGGTGGATGATGAATATGAGATCACGCAGGTCAGAGGACTTATTCTGCCGGTAAAAGAAATGGATGAAATTCAGATTTGGTTTCATAAGTTTAATGCTTTCAGGGACTTATATTGATTTGAATGCGTGACGTCAGTTGAACAAAGCTCGCTCACCTCACAAATCCCCTCGCTTAAAGCTGCAGCACATATGAGCAAGAGAATATATATCTGATGGTCTCACCAGCTAAATCTGACTCCTTTCTTTTTTATCCTTACACCGTAGATAATGTAGGAAAACTTACTTTACCGAGGTCCCATCTTTGAGGCGATAATGCGCCATTAAAACACTTTGAAAAGTTTGTGATTTTTCTTGTGGTCAACTTGAATCTGTGGATATTCAAAATATCATCTTTCAAGATCAGAAACTGCGAGGGCTGTTAGGATAATCCGTTATTGTGCGCATTTTATCAACTTATCAATGTACATGTTTGCCTCTGATCGTTCTGCAGACCTCGTTGTTTATATAAGAATGTCACCGACATTTAAAACAACATGCTGCAATCAATAAAACAATAAAAGCAGGCACAGAATTTAGAATAAAGACATTAAAAAACAGCAAGACAGACTAAGAAAGTTATTGAAAAGCAGTGGTAAACAGGTTCATCTTTAGCCAATTAGCACTGTCTGGTGTCAATTTTATGGGACAACTAATTGTCCAATAAAGAGTAGTTCCCACAACAGGCCTGGTAGCTGCACCAACATATGGCATTCAGCACAGTTGGCCTTGAGAAGGGACGGGATAATGTGTTACTTGTGGCTCCCTCTTTATCGTCTCTGCTAGCAACAAAACACAATGTAAGAACCAGAAGCAGCTGAACTCTTATAACAGATAATAAAAGCCCTGTTCTGACTTGTTTTCAAATGTGGGTCGTTGAGGATTTTCTTCTTCTTCTTCTTCCTCGGTGCCAACCCGGTGTTGCTACCTCACACCACCAGGTGGCAGCAAAATGGCAGACATTGTGGTCTCATCTTCACAAAGGAGAGTGTAACGTCTCATAAAGTTACTTCTCACATACCCAAGCCTCCCTGAATGCACCAGTTGATGTGATTGAATAGACGTTTAACAGCCAGTGTCGAACAGTAATCCCGCTTTTTCAAATGTTCCTTTTTTAATCCTTACTCAACATGTCAGTCACATAATGTGTTACTGAGCTGCAAAGCTCATAAATACCAGATTAAAACCAGTAAGATCACATCACAGATCTTAACATAAAGAGCACCAAGGCAAAGCCACTCTTACAGCTGCTTTTTCTCTGTTTTCTTCCTCCAGTTGAATAACTTGGACCCGGAGCTGAAGAACCTGTTCGATATGTGCGGCATCTCTGAGGCTCAGCTGAAGGACAAGGAGACTTCGAAGGTCATCTACGACTTCATCGAGAAGAAAGGAGGCGTAGAAGCTGTCAAAAATGAGCTACGGAGACAAGGTGAGACGGATGCGCTGCTGGGAATACAGATAGTAGAGACAGAGAGCAGATTCTTCACTGTCCTGACTTCAGAGTTTTGTTAAATGTAATCTCATGTGGTTTCCCAGGTCCGCCCAGGTGGAGCGGTAGGTTTCTATGCATGACTGACTGACTGTGCATGTCAAGTTGATACTTAAAAATGCAGTTATCTGGGGTGATTTTGCAGTTACTGAAGTGAGTTCAGAGTTTTTGCTGTGTTGTTTGCTGGATGTTTTGTCATTAGCTGACTGCGGCATTATTACTTCATCTGGAGACACGGAAATCTTACGAGGTTGCTTCATCATGACTTCTGACCTTTTAAACTCTCGCTGTTGTCCACCGTATTGTAAAAACGATGCTGACGTTTTAAATAACAAGATTAACAGCCGTTACATGCAAGAAGGCTGCTCCCAGTGGTTTGTTTATACAACTGCATGATGCTTCAGTACGAGCTGAAGAACTGAGAAACTGACATGCATCGCTTACATTCTTATAATCTTTACTTTTATTAACTATCACATGAAGTATTTCTTATTTTGATGATTATTTGTTGCTGTTTAACTTCTGTCTGAGCCAAATGTTTGAACTCCAGCTCTGGTTTATGCTTCTATAACCAGCTATTAGACCAGAGCAAGAGGACGTTTCTAAATGAATACCTTCTTCTGATGAATCAAATTCATTACTTCTTCATCACAGGGGGAAATAAAAGATTTAGACAAATGTTACGTTAAAGTTTTTGACAACAAAATGAACAGTAGCTGTGTGTGAGCAGGCTGCCAGCAGTGGGTTAATTATATGGCTGCATGATGCATTAATACAGGCAAGAATTGGAAAACTGAGACTTTCTGACACAGATGCTGTGAAATCTTTTGTGAACATCCAGATCTTCAAGTGAAAAAATGTGTAGATTAAAGGGGCACTCTGTAGTTTTGGGGTTGAAATTTAAATCAGAAGAGAAAGATCATTGATTTATTTATTTGTATGCCAAAACAAACGAAATAAACAAACTCTTTGTTTTCATGACTGAATAAACAAACCGACCTTAAAGGACAACACAATTTCATACTGTTTGGCTTTGTTTATATGTGGCGGACCCTGCCACCTTTCTAGCTTCAAACAGTGTTCTGGGCACCATACTTTGAAGCTCTGAGCAGCTTGTTTATTCAGTTATGGAAAAGATAAATATTTCTGAGTTTGAATTTCTTCTTCCAAACTACGTAATGCCCCTTTAAATTATTATTATTGTTGTTATAAATCTGGATGCTCTTCCTGCAGTGTGAACTCTGCTTAGTGCTTTTTTGAACTTAACAAGTTTTTGTTTCCTTCCAGCTCCTCCACCTCCTCCATCCAGAGGCGGCCCTCCTCCCCCACCCCCCCACCACAGCTCAGCCCCTCCTCCCCCTCCTCCCGCCCGCGGCCGAGGTGCCCCTCCACCGCCTCCCCCCTCCAGAGCTCCCGTCTCTGCGCCCCCTCCTCCCCCTCCATCCCGACCCGGCATGTCCGCTCCACCGCCACCCCCGCCTCCGAGCCGGGGCTCCCTCCCGCCTCCCCCTCCACCGGCCCACGCCTCAATTCCCGTGGCGCCTCCCCCACCGCCTCCTCCCGCCTCATCCTCAGCTCCATCCAGTATCGGAGGAGCGCCTCCTCCCCCTCCTCCTCCACCGCCTCCTGGCCCTCCACCCCCTGCTCCTCCGCTGCCCACGGAGGCTAACGGAGGGGACGGCAGCGGGCCCGGGAAGTCGGCGCTGCTGAGTCAGATTAGAGAAGGCACCCAGCTGAAGAAGGTGGAGCAGAAGGAGAGGCCGGTGAGCAGCAACACCGGCAGGGACGCACTTCTGGACCAAATCAGACAAGGAATCCAGCTGAAAACGGTCAGAGTCCGAACACACCTCTAAAGCAGCATGTATTAATCTGCAGCCTGTGCTTTAACTCTGCCCGTTCTTTACAGAGGGAAGACGCACCTGACACAGCACCTTCCACCCCCGCCCCCTCGGCAGGCATCGTCGGGGCTCTGATGGAGGTGATGCAGAAACGGAGCAAGGCTATTCACTCATCAGGTACAAAGAAACTTCTGGAGCAGGCGTGGCCATGTTGGCTCTGCAGCGCTGCGTGTGTCAACTTACTGACTGTTAACACTTGGGCTGCAACTCACAATTTCTTGCAGTATCAAATAATCTGCACATTATGTTCTCAATTATTTGATTAATTGTCTACAAAATGTCACCAAATTGAAAATAATGCTCATCACAATGTCCCAGAGCCCAAAGTGACGACTTCAGGTTGCTTCTTTTGTCCAACCAACAGTCCAAAACACAAAGACTCTTCGTTTAATGTCATAAATGACAAAGAAAAGCAGCAAGCTTTTGAGCTTTTGTGGTAACTGACATGAAATCTTACTACAAGTGAGACAGCTTCAATGACTAAGCTACAGGCAGCTGTTTTTAATTTCACAGTCTGGGCGGACCTGAGTTGTTCTGCACAAGTGCTTTGAGAAGTTTAACCTCTTGGAGCAGCTGCTTGACACCACAATGTCATTTTCTGTCAGATGACACAGTGCCACCACAAAATAAATTAGACTTTCACCACTTCCTCATCAGTCTGGAAACAACCTTGTGATTTTTCTTTTTTTCCACTTTGAGCCTCTGAGTGGAGGAAACTTTCCCTCCTTTAAAGAAGTAGTCCTTCAAATAGACTCAAAGAAGGTACAACGTGACCGTTCACTCTTACTTCTCCAAAAACGTACTCCATATATCTGTAAAAGGAAGTACCTGGGGGTTTTTTGTGTGTATTTTCTTTAGCTGTCACAGTCGACTTAACGTGAACGTCTTCTTCTCTTCCACAGACGAGGATGACGACGACGACGATGATGAGGACTTTGAGGATGAGGATGAATGGGAGGACTAGCGATGATTTCTTCTTCTTCTTCTTCTTTTTCTCTCCCCTCCCCCCAACCCCCCTGGATGATTCTGACACTAAACTTGTTTTCATCTTTCTAAAAAAAGAAATCTTTAATTTCAGAAAGTATAAATGTAAATGTTCTATCAATTTGCTGTATATTTTTGTTGCCTTTATGCTTTTTTTATTAATCTGTGCAATACCTCATTTAATCTGTAAATGTTTCGTCATTCACATATCTTAGGTTCCTTCTTTATGTCCGTCTCCGTCGGCTCCATCTATGTCTAACGATAGCAATACGTCACGTGTCTCGTTTTAACTACGCTCTGCTTTCTCCATCTCTACGCACCTCCTTCTCCTCCCACGTCCTCCTCCCCCCTCCTCACCTCCATCTGTCGCTCTGCTGCCTCCCATCACACATGTTCACTCTCCCGTGTTCCCGATCCCCCTGATTGACATGTGCAATTTTACATCAAGTCGTCTCTCGAGCGTTGAATGTTTCTTTTTCTTTTCTTTTCGGTCAGTGATTGAAGGGGGAGGGTTTACGAAATCCACAAATCCTTCATCGGTGGTGCAGTCGTTGTTCATCAGGAGGGAGAAAAAAAAACTATTTTCATACCCTATTGCTCTCTAGTTTATTTTTACTTATTCAAATGATCCTAGTTTAGCACTCATATTTTCTTAAAACAAAGAAGAAAAAAAGGAAAAATGCTCTTTTTTGGGATATTTAGCTCCATTTTTGCTGTCGACTGTAAATTTGCTCCAGAGTTTTGAGTCTTGTTATATTTTTGCACAGATTGAAAGAGGAGACTCGTTGCATGAATACAGGACATTTTCAGGTCTGTATCATTATTGAACATACCTTTTTGCTTTAAGGCAAAATACACCTGGACATTAAGCATTTTTAACCGTTGACCCACACCACTACATACAGCACACACAGAGGTGGCTACAGCTATCTGTTGTTAATTTGACTTCTTTTGTTTTTGTCACTGTCACACTACAGATTCAGATGAAATTGTCTTTTTCTTTTTATCTTCTCTTTTTTTTTACAGTAGCAAGCAGAGTATGACTAAATGCCTGTTTGTTTGAATCAGGTTTCATCATGTAAAGCTTGAGGAATAAAGACACTTTAGTTTTACACACCTGATGCTTATAATGGGTCCATATGCTATAAGTTACTGTACAGAAACAGCGGGGCTAAAGCAGTGTTCCTCCTGTTGAAGACACTAAGTGCTGACACGGTATAAGGAGAAACACTAGATTCATGGCATTATCAAACAAGTATCAATATCTTCTTGACTAACTAATAAATCTTGAGGTGTAACATAGGAAACGCTTATAAAAGAGCAGTGGTCAGTTATTCCCTACAAAGACCAAATCTTGTACTTCTTCCATATTAAATAATATTTCCCAAGAATTCCTGCTATGTAATTATTTCAAGGTGGATGTGTCACCAGGGACAAAGCTTAAATGGCAAGTTAGTAGAAAAATCTTTTAATAAAAGTCAACTATAATGGCATCACTGGTGGTAAACCCAGTCTGGCTCGATATAAAGCAACAGTTGGGCCTAATGTGGGGACTTAGCATTAGCATTGTTTGCAAACCGACCAGAGAAGATGAGTCTCTTTAAAAGCTACCGCAACTTGCTAGCAGATACTACAGCCAATTACAAAAAAATGCTGAAGCCTATTATAACAGTAGCTCAAAGGGAGAAATATCAACATTCGTCTCAGAGCTAATATCTATTTAAAGTTTGCTAACTGGTCGTAAAAGACCAAAATGGTGGTAACTGCAAAACCCCTGAGTGTATTCAACGGAGCAAGAGTGTGTTTCATTGCTCATGAATTTAAGTTTTCAGCAGTAAGATAAAGAAAAAGTTATCATCTCTCTTTAAATCTTTGCATCAAAGGGCGCCAGAGCCGCTACATGCTAACCCTTTGTTCCTTTAGCATTAAAGATGAAGCTTGGCCTAAGGGGGTTTCTCTACGGCAGTCATGTTAGCAGCACTACAGCAGTTGATGACTCATTTTTGTAAATTAGGGATCATTAGCTGCACATTTGAAACATCTTGTAACAACAAAACATTACTTGGCGAGCTAATTAGCCACCTAGCACTTAGCCGATAGACCTAAGAATTTAGTATTGCAGTAGCATCCCAGAACAACGGATGCTAATTACCCACATGCTAACAAACATCATATCAGTGTTGCTAACATGTTGTGGGTTATACATCAGAAATAACACAATGACACGTTAAGCTGTCTTTAAAACGCCTCTGTTATTTGTTTGTTGTCTTTGAGAGACGAATTGCCACTTGTTTGATGTAAGAACTGACCTCTTCTGTTGATTATCAAGATACTTTTTGGGGAAAAAGCTAGCCATGTTTTCGCTGAAGTTAGCATCTGTAGGTAACTCCGTTAATAAGATGTTATGGACGCCGAGCCTTATCAACAAGGCTTGACAAATAATGAACTCTTACATTGTACACTCCAATAAAAGGTTGATATTTACATACTTTGGTATTTTGGGTTTCTTTTACTTTCACAGTCGGTTATAATGTATGTTTCTTCTCAGAACTTTGCTTTAAGGATGCATGATTTCAGAAATAAAACAAAGTATTTTTGTGTTTTGGGTTAAGACCAGATAATCGAAAGATAATCATGGCAAAACATTACAATTCATCTGTTCTTAAAGGTGCAGTTAGAATAACTTTTCGTGTAGCGACATCTATAAATTGTGTTGCACAGATTTACTGAAGTTAGCATGCTAACCAGCTAGCTGCGGCCCGTCCCGCTCCAAAGCTGCTGTGCTAGAGGTGTAAACACCAAAACTACCCTGGTCCCCAAGCTCCTACTCAAACTGCTAACTTCTGGGCTAACTGAGCTAATGCCAGCTACTGTTAGCAGCAGTTAGTGGTTACTCTGGCAATATGCTGCCATATGGGACCATTCTTACATACTGCACCTCTATGTCATTAACACAGGAGAGAAAAATATCTAGATCAGACTGAGAAAATGGATCACCAGAATTTACCATTTGGCATCTTGACAACAAAACACAACAGGTGCCATTAAATTTCAACTTCGGTTTAGACATCTAATGTTTAACACTGATTGAGATTGATACTTTATGCACACAGATTTCATTGCAGAGAGCACAATCATGTCTGTCGACCATGCAATTTGAGCATCTGTTTGTGTGTGCATGTGCATGAGGAGTGATGAATACAGGCCTCGTCACCTGTAATAGAGAGCCAGACAGGGAGTTGGACGGATCTGTAAACAGCTGAGCAGAAGATTATCACAGACTTTACTGCTGCCATTTCACCCCCCCGAGCCAGGGTGAAATGAAAACTGGCCAGTGTACAGCTGTAGAAATCAGGGACTGACTTGTAGAAACAGAAGCAAAAACACAAGATGCCTCAAGTGAATATCCTCCAGGAATAAATGCAAACACGAGGAACTAGAAGTTTCCCTTTTTAAATGATATTTTTAGAAGTCGCTGTGAGAACCGACCCTGTGACCAACACAATAACGACCTAACGATTCAGAGCCTCTGCCGTTTATTTTTAGTTGATGTGCACATCAGCTGACACCACGCTGACCCTGCCTGTATCAGTTCGCTCGGCTGCAGAGCTTATGAGGGGGATTAAAGCAGGTATGACACTTTCCACTAGTGTGGCAGCACTATTGGATACAGTGTTTACATGGAGACAAACACATTTGTCCTTTGTCTCTTTTCATTCTTACACTCAGTGTTTACTGTTTCGGTGATGTATAAATCAAACAATATTACGTTGTGTGATGCAAAATTTCTTCTTTTGGAAATGAATAGTCTTAGAATTAATGCAAAATGTGCTTTAAATGTCCTCTAGACAGATTAATAATGATGTATATGTAACAAAAATGATTTTTATTGCTATGTAAAAGCCGCCAAATGTTAAAAAATCTGACTTTAGTGAAGCAGTACATCACAAGTAGAATATTAGATCAGTTTTTGGTGACTTGACATTTAATGCACTTGAAGTAACACTTGCATTCAGCAGTTTAAAGGACAAGTTCGGCCAAAAATGAAAATGCAGTCATCATCTACTCAACAGAAAGTCGGGTGAAGTTTTGTAGCCCTCAAAACATTTCTGGCGCTTCACAGCAAAACAGCGTTGCAGGATTTCTCCTAAACACTTAGGAGAAATCACTTGTTTCCATCTGCTTCAGTTACTTCAGTTACTGCTGCAAAACTGTTTAGCTGTGACGCTCCAGAAATGCTTTGCGGACTACAAAACGTCAGTAGTGAGTAGACAATGACTGAATTTTTCAATTTTAGTGTGAACTCATCCTTTAAAATAGCCTCGTCGTGTATGTAAATCAGCAACAGCGCAGTGGAAAGGAATGCAAAGGTCAAAGGGGCCTGAGAGTTGTGACTGAAAGGCTAAAGGGATATTCCGCAGCCAACTCGCATACTAAACAATTTCGTTGTGGCCGGCTGGTATTTCGCTTCCCTGTGACCACATCTTGAATTTGAAATCAGCATAATGCAGTGACCACCCTGAGTGCAGAGACCTCATTTACAAGCAGGAAGTCTTTACATCGTACGGATGAATTACACAGAAGGATCGCCCTGTTGGCTTTCTGACACGTATGACAAAGTGCTGTACTCGAGCAGAGGAAGTTTTATTCTTAGGACACTTAGCCAAAGGAATGCATTGTGCACACTGAGCTGCTGTGCTCGGGGAGGCTATAGAGGAGCTGTGGCAGCGTACGCTGCGTAGGAGCTTGTGTTTGAGTCCAGTTAAACGTTGGACTCCTTAAGCAGGAGATCAGTCTTTAAAACGTCTGGTATACTTTGGGAAATGGTTTCCCATAATGCAATTTGTAGTTTTTCTGTTGTTGCCACCCCTGAGGCAGAGAGCAGGCAGGCTTTGAACAGCTGCACTGTGGATTCAGGAGTCACGGGAACTCTTCCAAGACACATATACAAATGCAGGACTGGGATCAGGACGGCCGATACTAATAGCTCACATCTCTCAGTGTCTCGTTTTCACTCTCTCGTCATGCTCTCAGCCTCTCCTTCCCAACCTGTCACCTCCTTCTCGCTGTGTGATTTGTCATCAGCATATCATTCATGACCAAGCATCCCCTCTCTTGATCGACTTATCCTCGTGTTCTTGGCTCTCACCCATGTAGCGTCGGCCCAATCCCACTGACCCTGAACTGAACTGTGAACTGACAACGGGTCAAACGTTAGCCAGTAACGCCATAATTGCCAAAATGCTTAACTCAAAACTCAATTCAAACAGTTAGCTAAATTGATCTGCTTGTCCAATGTAATGTAGCTAAATAACATTGGCATTTCAACAACATCAACAACGTCCAATATCTCGAAGCTAACTTCAGAAAATCCATGTTAAGTTCTTACTCTTGTTATTATCTCATTGGGACATTTAGGTTTCATAACAGGAAGTAGGTGTGTACCGAGCGTACATAGAATTGTACCTATTAAAAACAGGGAACAGATGTCTTCCTGTAATCGTCATAATTGTTTGATTCTGTTTGATTCTTCGAACACACGAGCTAGCCAGCTTAGTTAGCGGTGCAGCTTGAGGTCCAGTTGTTGCTGGGACCTAGTGGGGAGTGGTGCCATAACATAACATCAAAACTGTTACTGTCAGTTGTTTTTTTCATGTTTTGCACCCAGGTCTGTTACTTTATCTCACTACAAGCAAACCTCAGTGACCATTTTGGGGAAAAAAGGACCACAAAGTGAGCAAACAGACTCACTTTTGTCATTGTCATTGTAATACGTTCGCTAACATTAGCTAACAGTAGCCATCCCATACTGGTCGTACCACTCCAATTCCAGTAAGACGTAGCTGTAATTCCCCAGAGTGTGATTGAACTGAGTAAAGGTGTGTTTCACTTCTTGAACTTTCCATTTTGAAGAGGAAGAATGTGTCATTTCTTCTTTCAGAGGCTTCACGGTCTGACTTTACAGTCATCCTCTAGTGCAGCTTTTACTGTAAGCAGCCCACTGCCTTCATGCGACCCTGTGATTTTCTGTTAAAAGTCCCCGTCTCTTCCGCGATGTCGGTGACATCCGTAGTGAGCGTCTATTCTTTCCCTTCACATGTCACGTATTGTGAATTGTTCAAACAAAGTGCGCCAAAGCCCGGCTCTGATCAGGCTGACCGGAGTGGGTGTATTGTGAGTGTGTCGGAGTGGGAGGATGCATCAGCGGTGCTGACCAGTAAGCTGACTCACTGATAAAAAACAGTGGCTGTGTGTGTGCTTCCTTTGCTGATGCATAACAACATGACCCTTTTCTTTTAAATGGATCTCATCCAGTAACCAAAGAAGAAGAAAACAGTCTACATGCTTACGCAGGTAGTATCTTAAACACCAAATGGTTATATTTAGAAGTCAAACACATAATTCCACCAACGACAGGTCGTATTTACAATTATACAAGAAAACAGTGACTTAGAAAACTTATCAGTAAACAGTTCAGTCAACTTCAGAATTAAATTAAGCACAATTCTGCATAATATTAAAAAAAACAAACTTTAACATTCGTAAAATGTAAGTTATTGTTACAGTGCAATTTTCCAGTATATATATTTCTTTCATGAATTCAGTTTTTGCCTCCTCAGGATGCCCAACATGTTTTCACCTTGTGCTTCCATCACAGTTGGTCGATCCATCGTCGTCGTGATGCAGACTCCCCAACGTGCTTGTATTATCGTAGATGATGTGGGACTTCCACCTGGAAAACAACAACACTGTGTCAGTTTTTAAATGCAGGTCTTAAAAATATCTCCAAGGCTTTCGCGCTTTTTAAGAAATCTGATGGTGACGGCAAAGAATGCGAGGAATGGGCATGAGTCAGTGGTCATGACCGAGAAACATCAAAAAAGATAGCAATTATGACTTCTGAGGCATCGCTGCAAGAATGTAGGCCAGTTTTCAAACCACACATGAAATGCCTTCCTTTCATTTGAAGGAGTGAGGTCAGTCTATCGTGCTGACATCAGGCTCATATAGTAACAACAACTTTCATCAGCTGTAAAATGATCACGTTGCAACATTAGTCAAGAAATGTGACCAGTGAGGACCAGAAAAACACACACACGGGTGATGTTTCCCTCTCTAACACATGGGTAACATTCATAAAAGGATGTATTTTAACCCAAAAATGATATCGGTTAAACCATATGACACTATAGCCACCAGTTAGCTTAGCTTAGCTTAACATACTGACTTAATTAGGGAGCTATAGAGGAGCTAGTAGGTGGCTGTTGCTACCTTTAGACATACCAGGCTAGTTAGGCCATTTCCTCCTGCTTCCAGTCCTTATGCTATGCTAAGCTAACTGGCTGCCAACCATGCACCTTTCTTATTGTGAGCTTTTATGATTTTTAACTAACACTGCGCAGAGGATAAGTTCACCCAGTTCTCCAGAAGCACCAAGAACCCAAAATGACTTGAAAAGCCGTTATTTATCCTTTTTAATATGAAATCTTAACTGTAGCTGCGACGCTTAAGGTGTGAATAATGTATTTTCAAGGCAATTTTGGAAACTTTGGGCTTTCAGGGACTTGGTTCATGCTGGACGAGCTTTATGGAGCCATTTTATTGTTTTTTATTGGTTGTTTTTACATTTTAAAACAAGTCCGAAGCTACTTCAGTTGTTCTGTGGACTACAAAACTTCTCCCAACTTCCCATCGGCATGAGGATGAGCACGTAATGACTGAATTTTCATTTTTGGGTGACCTTATCCTTTAATGGCATCATGATTGCAGTGCTTTATTTAATATAATCATTAACATCACATCAACATCTCACTCTGACTGTCTTCTTGGGATCAGATCTGTGCGTGATGTCCTCGGCGTCGTCAACGGACGAAGTGTTAGCGGACTGTTGTTGTCGGACGCGTGTTGCTGGTGTGCGTGCCGTGTTAACGTGTCATATCTGTCTTTATCAAAGCTCCGCTGAACAGTTTCTATGAATAGCTGCACTGAGTGGCAGGAATTTCACAGCTAGGAGACCCCGCCATCTGAGGGCACAGCTGATTTTCCACTCTAACAATATAACAAGCTGTGCCAAAGCCTCTTGCCAAGGTTGCATAATAATTACACAAAAACAAAGTTCAGGCCGTTAAATTCCTCAACAGTAACAGCGGCATACTGTTATGAAACATTAGATAAACCCGAGTGCTCTCTTATTTGTTTTCCATCCTTCTTTGTCTTCGGAGTAAGAGTTTGTCGTGCTGTATTTCTGTGTCTCTCTCTGGCTGTTAAAGTATTGTGATCGTACCACGGTGCTGGCTGGTGCTGAGCAGCCTTTTGCCTGCCCACCCCGGTGTAGAGACAGAACATAGCATGTCAGCCACAGAGATGACTCAGACACCACTGACTCTGTGTCATCCTCGTCTAAATTAAACTTCCCACTTGTACGGTTCGCCTGCAGAGGGACGACGCAGTTTTGAATTAAGTACATCGTTCAAGTGCTTGTGGAGGAGGAACCATTTAGCCACTTTTCAATACATTTCTAAATAATGCAATCTGATTTACAAATTGTGTCTGTTATGTAAAATAAAGTTTCAACGCCCCTGTAGTTGCACAAACCCCTTCCGCTCACCCGTCTCAAGCTGCGGACGCTGCTGCCGCGGATGGACTCCATCAGCTGGTCGTGGGCTGACCTCATGGGCGTGGACGGCCTGCTGCCCTCCTCCCCTCTCCGCTCCACCGACACGGGCCTCAGCGCGTTCTTGAGCTCCTTCAGGATGCAGCTCGTCTCCTCCTTGCCCTTCTCCTTCAGCTTCCCCTTCTTGCTCTTCTTACCTTTCGTCTTTGTCACCTTCTTGCTGCCCGCCTCGTGCGCCTTGATGACCTCCGCGATCATCCTGGTGGGCTTCTTCTCCCTCTGAGGGAGAGGCGGTGGTGGCGGAGGAGGTGGGGGAGGAGGAGGCGGTGGAGGTGGAGGAGGAGGTGGAGCAGGGGGAGTCTGTTTTTTAGCCAGGTCGCTCCGCGGGAGTTTGGGTGAGGACCAGGGAGAGGCTCTGGGCGAGCTGTAAGGCGACGAACGAGGAGTTCCTTTCTAGAGATAGACGGAAGAAAATGGATAGTGCAGGATAGTAAAGTTGCAGGTGTCAGCACTATGTAGGGTTAAATATCTTAAAATGTTGATTGTCAGATATTGTTAGCATGTAGCTTGTTAGCTGAAGAGCTTGTCACAGCTTTCCCAGTGATGGTAAGGGGTTAGGGTTAGGGTAGCCTAACCCTTACCCAGCCATGTTTCATAATAGGTAGAAAGAAAATACCAGTGCAGTGGTTCTGGGGTTAACAGCTCCCTCTGGCGCCCCTTGTTGCTGTTGCTGTCTCTGCTCCTGCAGACGCTTCTGCCTCTGGCGGTCCTGGTTCCTGGTGAGGATCCCCGTCATGCTCATCCTAGGACCAGGCAGGTTGAACTGGTAGCCCAGCTTGATCAAGGTGTGGTTTTCCCTCAGAATTTTCACCATCTCCATCTCGACCTGTTTGGGGGAAGTTTGAGGAAGAGAGACATTGTAAAAAATACAGGAGGAGAAGAACTACGAACCAGATTATGGTCACTTTGGACGTGAAGATAACTAACCTGTCCTCCACACATGTGTCTCTGGTTGTGGAACCGAAGCTCAGTCAGGGTATTGTTTCCTGGAAGTGCTTGAACCATCGCCATCACTCCCTTCCCCGTCACATAATTGGACTCTATGTTGAGGCTGATGATGGACGAGTTCTCCTTCAGCATCTTAGCAACAGCCAGAGCCACGGGGTCGTCAGCTCGGGTGTTAGCAAGGCTAAAGACCCGCACGTTTGTGTTGGACCTCAGTGCCTCAGCAAATCGGATCAGGGTTTCCTAAGAAGTAAATATAGATGCTTATATAATCCAGAACATAAAGGTCAGAGCATCCCTGAAGACATTTCAGTAAGGCCAGTGTTGACAAAGTCGACACAAGAGCTTGAACCTAAGATGTAGATGCTATTGGGTTAACTAGAGGCTGATCTTTCCTAAAGGTGCCTGCAGAACACAGGAACCTTGTCAAAGCTGTTGATTGGGGACATCAACACTAAGTTAATTTTTCAGCCTGTTACTATGCCCTCCGTTACATAACAATGGCTGGATGCCTGGTTCTAAAAATAAGCTGGCATACAATCAAAAGTTACCCAACAGTCAAGAGCAGGATGGTAGCAAGCTGGAAACTAACAAATGCTAACCACTGACCAAACTCAAGCCATATGTTGAAACCAGCCAAGTCACCAGGATATAATGTTTCTAAGGTTGACATTTGTACCAAGCCTGGCATATCACCTTCAGGATTTGGTATTATTACAAGATACAAGGCTGCCAAACTGGCGACTGCAGTTCGAGTCTTTGAGATTTCCAGCGACCAAAACCAGCTATTTTTCACGGGAAGTTGAACCATCTTTGGCATTTTTGATGCAACCAAAACCAAAACCGGCGACCAAAACCGGGCTGTTTTTCATGAGATGGCAGACCATCTCTGATTCAAGACCAGCTATTTGTGAGACGGACCATCTGTAGTTGTTGTTGTTGTTGGGGCTGCCAAAACTGGGTGTTTTTCATGGGAAAGCAAACCATCTCCAGCCGCTTTGGTGTCAACCAAAACAGGTATTTTAAGCCAAACCATGATGTTTTCCCCCTAACCCTAACCAGAGCATAAGCACAGCATTATGACTGAGAAATGGAAAACTGAAGCTAAACAAACGTAGAAGAAGAAACATTAATTTTATGAAAGTTTTCTTTTCACCTTGATTCAGGCTGTTTGGGTGTCTACCTTTCACGGCATGCGTCTGTATTCATACCTGTGAAATATCGTCAATGTTGTTGAGATTAACCTCTGTGAGTTCAGGGTCGTCGCTGAGAACTTGTTGGAGAGCGTCGTCTACAACGGTTGGGTTTCCGGTCGCGTTCAGGTCGAAAGGTGGAGGGGGAGGAGTCAGCCTCATAGGCTCCACCCTCTGCGGCTTCAGTAGCATTGGGGTTGCGGCCCGTGGTGTCAGCACCCCAGAATCCTTTGAGGGTTCAGGTTTGGATTTATTATCTTGTTCCTCCTCCTCCTCCTCCTCCTCTTCCTCATCTTCCTCCTCCTCTGTTACAGCTTCCTCCTCTTCCTCGCTCTCCTCCTCTTCTTCTTCCTCTTCCTCCTCCTCCTCCTCTTCTTCTTCTTCCTTCTCCTTTGGTTTTTCGTGCTTTTTCTGTTCTTTCTCATTTTCAACATCTTTTTCATCCTCTTCTCCGCTGCTTTCCTCTGTCACACACTCCTCCTCTTGTTCTTCTTCCTGTACGTTAAAAAATATTCAGAGTTTGAAATTCAATCCTGTAGTTTGTTTTCTTATAAACGTATCTAACATCTATTTTTAAGGTAAATGAATGCAGATGGTTTTAAAGCAACAGTCCTTTTAGTAATTCAGATGACTTCTCACTTTTAAATGTATTAAAGGAAGGGAAGAGAAGGAAAGTTGATGGTTGAGTCTCATTCCCAGGTCATCAGACAGACGCCTTGGGTCAGTATCTGACCACCTGGGAATGAGACTCAACAATCAACCATCTTCCTCCGGACTCTTCTTCCCAACCTTTGAGTAATCTGTCTTGAATTCTATCTGATACATCTTCAAACAAGCTGGCTTTCCCTCTGGCACATTCTACAAACGCCAAGTAAATCTAATTAAAAGTCATCACTGACCGGTTTGGGGCTTCCTCCACTTATCTCGTCCTCCAGGAGTCTACGTGTCTCATTTTCCCAATACTTCATGAGGGCCTCTCTGCTGAAGGTGCCCGTCGGGGTCTTGTCAGTCTGGTCTCTCTGTCTGAGTCCTATGGGTACATTGGCGTCAGGATCGATGTCCACCAGCTCCTTTTCCAACTCAGCCAGCTCCTCGGGGCTGAGGGAAGCCAAAAGCTCGTCCTCGTCGACATCTTCGTACTTACTCAGCTCTCGGCGGTACCCGAAAAAGCTCATAGCTGAACCGTGCTTAGTAGAGACCGCTCAGTTCTTGAGTTGCATGAGATTCTGACCCAAATGAAGCAGCCGTGTGGGGTTAGAGGTTCCAAAAGAAGACAGGGACCACCGTGAGGTTGCCGGAGACCCACTGACAAGGGTCCAGGCAAGGTGATCTCGTTCAATGAAGGTGTTTGGACGAACTGGGTCCAGTCAAAAGCCCACTCCAGTCTGAACCAGATCTCCACTGGCCGGTCGTGTTGGAGAGACTGTGTGTGTCCGTCGGGTGTCCTCTCCTCTCTAATCTCGCCAGCTGCTGTTTGGGCCTTAAGAGAGGGATCAGAGGGGAACGTACCAAAGCGTGGGCCCCATGATGCAGCGTCTTTTTTGGGAGGCACCGCTCTGAGAGACAGAGCCACAAAAAGCATGTGAGCTCAGAGACTGTGCCCTGTCGACGTAGCAGTCTGTCACCACGGCCCGAGTGGCTTTGTTCACGGCCCTAAAAAGACCAACTGGACCCAACAGAACAGAACGACAGAGATAAACAGAGATAATGTATCGCCCAAAAAACAGCATGCCTCGTGTCATGTTCTCTGTGGTTACTGTCAGTTGATCTGGATGATTACAAAACTATCTTAACATGGCAGATACATATGGAGGCAGGGATTAGAGATGATGTGTTTATGGATGAGTTGTTCTGACTTTCAATCTGTGAGAAACCACTACGGGCTTTTTAGGCATGCTACCAACTCTCAAGATGGCAGCTGCTGTCTGTTAGCCACTCCACTGCTTTGGTTCAATGTAATGTCCGAACAACTACTGGATGACTTGCCATGACATTTTTGTCAAGACGTTCACTGGCCATCAGACAGTGGCCTTTTTCCTCCGACATCACGCTCAGCAGGGAATCTGACAAATTGTTATTGTTAGCGTTCAGCCACCTCCTAGCTAACATCACTGTTTTAATACTGTTAAAAGATGTGATAGGAAAGGAATTAGTTTTAAAATATCAACCCGTATTTTGGACACATTTATTTAAGCCTGGAGGTGAAACACACTAGATGTAATCAAATGCTAATGCTAGCTAGGAAGCAGTTGAATGCTAACATTAGGACATACCTTATCAAATATGTAGTTTAGCCCAATTTCCTTCCAGATTTTCATTGTTCAGTAACTTCTCAGTTTATACTCAACCCGTAAGTGATGAAATGATGACAATTTGTCAGATTGTACCTGCTAAACATCAGCCTGTTAGCATGCTTCTATTAGCATTTGAAATAGTGCGGCTGTAGCCTCTTGTTTGTATACTTTAAATCTCCTTTGACCTTTTAAATGCATAGTAAAGTGTCCTGTCAGAGTGATGTTCGCGAACTAATGCACAGTAATACAAATAAGGTTGGAGCATTTAATAATTCAGGATACAAGAGCTGTTGCATCTCAGGTTTTGTGTTGTAAAGTTAGCTTTTTCATTTTTAAACATATATATATCAACAATTTTCAACTGTTCACAAAGTGAACTCCTACAGTCAACACAAAGTGAGAATAATGTTGTCCACCCACATAGGTGTTTTCACTTAACCTTCCCTATTAGACCTTTTCTGAGGGCTGTGTGGGCTGGTACATGCCGTGCTTGATCTCTCACACTCTGCTGCACCTGTGAGGCCGGGACAACTTCCACTTTAATCATTCTGATTGGTTGCTGTAGTTTGAAGACCTTGTATAAATCCCTCCCGACTTCTCCTTGAGCAGATGTCTAATTAGCGCAAAGTGAAAGCACTTGTGTGGGTGTACAGGACATTTAAAATCTGTGATATTTGTGATATTTCATATGCTTTACATGCTTTTTTTTGCAGTTCTAATCGTGTTTTGCAATGCAGTCTGGAATATCGTACTAAGAAACAGTTGTCACAGTCACACACTACATATAAAACTTAACAAATGAAATACAAAAGGACTTATAATCCCTTTTATCTTATTTTTAAAAAGTGACTAGTGCTTTTTCATTAGTGTTTAAATCTAATAAGCTCAATGTGCTTCACTTCGAGGAGAGGTCATCATACGGGTCATAGTCTCTATAGGTCACATAGTTCTTCAGTCTCGGAGGAAAAGGGACAGCAGCCATGGCTTCAGGGTTATTCAGTATCCTGCGGCTCATGTGACCTCTGATTACCAGTCGACACAAGTGCTGCAGAGCCCGTGGCTTGCCTGGGGACGCACAAACAAATGTTTACCCTGTAGCTGCTTGAAACATTCCTACATTTTCTTTCTTATCTTTTTTTTTAAATACAAAGTAGAGGATTTGAAGTTTTACTCATAATGTCAGAAATCTCTTTCCACTCGGGCGTCCTCCTCAAGATGCATTCGAGGTTGGGACAGATGCTGACACGGCTGACGTAGTCCAGGAGCGTCCTCACAAGGCCGCCAACCAGATGTTCCAGCCACGTCACCGATACAAACTCACAGAACTGCAAAAAGGCACAAAATCAGGGATGGGATTTATTGTGTATGTTCAGTTATTGGCTCTTTGACTGGTCTACTGTGTGTCTTAATTACCATGGAGTCTACAACAGAGTGTATGTAACGTATGTCTACCTGAACTGGCTCTTACTGTTGTGACGTTAGGTTGACTGTAACTCTGGTAGGCTTGGTTATGGAGGTCCCTCCAGGTACTGTCCAGTTCTTCACTGTTACCATGGCAACACTGGAAGCACCTACCAGAGAGAGTAATACAAAAACTAAACGTTAAAATAATAATAAAAATTGAAGTTGAATTTGAAGCTAGCAAGAGTGTTGGTGTTTACACCGCTGGCTCAGGCCCTTTGGACCGCTGGGAGAAATAGGTTTTCATGCCTGGGGCTAGCTAGTTAGCATGCTAACGTATACCTCTGCAATGCAATACATAGATGTCTTTGACATAACGTCAAAACTATTCTTACATATCGCACCTTTAATGTTAATAGATTGCATTAGCAACATTAGCTAGCTAGCATTAGCAATGTTTTCAGAAACTGTGCATTCAAACGAGCCGTCAGGACTAATGTAACTTTGGCCGTCGTTGCAAAAACACTAGCAGAGCTGAGGCGGAAAAACAGTGCCTACTCAGGCCTGTGAGAGCTGACCAATCAGAGCAGACTGGGCTTTTAGAGACGGGGGGGCCTTAAAGAGACAGGCACTAAAATGGAGCGTTCAGACAAAGATTTGAATAGAGGTGAAGGCAGCCAGGGACAGTATGTGAAAATAATGTGTTTATTGAACATGAATGCATGTAAACAACACCAAAATAAAGGATGAACATGAAAATGATCATAATGTTGGACCTTTATGTCAGAACTCTTCTTTTTACACATGGACTGACATACTTCTGAGCATGATATCCACTGTTGAGCAGCAGTCTCTGCATGGCGCGGTCCCTCAGGCAGTACTGCAGTGCTGTGGGGAACAGCGTGTTGCTGATCACATTGAAGTAACAATTCACCTCTGCTCCGTAGGTCAGCAACAGCTGCACCAGGTCATACCTGGAAATGGTCAAACAGAGAGACGCCAGAGGTTATCTCAACACAACCAACTCGCCACCACATATGTTATAGCCGCCCACCTCTCAGCACGTATAGCAACCAGGATGCATCTCAGTGGGTCCAGCTCGGTTCTTGCTCCAGCCTCTAGCAACATCTTGGCACAGGTGACGTCCCCGTTGGAAATAGCGAAGAACAGAGGAGTCTTCCTGAGGTCGCCGTAGTTCTCTGAAATCAAATTACCAGCAGGGGACAAAGCGCCTTCAGCCAGTTTGTGGTGCATTTAGGGACACTAAGATTCGAGACCAACAAGACTTATAGACTATCTTTTTTCAAAGATTCAGAAGTGTGTGTGTGAGAGAGCACACCAGAGATGTGTGCGCCGAGCAAGGCATTGACATCGTATCCCTTCTGGATAAGCAGCCGCAGACACTCGACCTGTCCCCCGTCTACTGCTGAGTGGATGGGGTCCTTGCCTGAGAGCCGGATAGCCCTCCTCGTGGTGATGGGGATGAGAGTCCTCAGGGCTCTAGAGAGAGAGGGACAGAGGCAAACAGGAAGAGAGTGGGGGGGCGAAACCAGTGAAAAACAAATGCTAAAAGAAGAAAACAGGGCACAGAGACAAATGTTCATTAGATTGTGGTTTTGAGCGACAGTGTTATTCGATGACGGAACTGATAAACAGCGATAAACAGAAGGCTCTTTGTGGAAAGGACGACAGTGAAAACACTGCAGAGCTGTGAGGTGCAGAGAGAGACATGTTTCAGACTTCAGTTTCATCAATTTGGCTGCAAAATAGGAGGAAAGGAATGTTAATTTGTCCCCAGCCATTTCATGTTTTGTCTGGAAGTGGATTATCTTTTAGAAACTCAGATATTCTCAAGCTTTTGCCAAATGTAGAGCGTAAAAATGACTTGGTGCTCTTTGGCATCGTCGCACAGCTTCAGGACATGGAGGTCAGCTCACAGTATGTGCCCCTCATATGCAGCTCTGTGGATGGGCAGCTGGAAGGCGAAGCTGGCTACGTTGGGGTTGGCTCCGTGCAGCAGGAGCAGCTCGATACTGTCCAGGTTTCCAGATCCAGCTGCATCATACAGGACCGTGTCTCCATTGCTGGCCCGGGCATTCACGTCACCACCTAGTGGAGCGCAGGGAGAATACAGGAAGGTCTGATCAAACATGACATGATGTGAAGGATCACACTTTGTTTTAGTGTTTTACCATGATGTATGAGTATTTCCAGAGCTTGAGGGTTGTTGAATTCGGCTGCGATCCCCAGAGGAGTCACCCCATGACAGTCTCTGGAAGTGACTTTGCCTCCGTGTCGAAAAAGCAGCATCAGAATATCTGTACAGCCCACCTGATGCACGAGGTAGGAAGCAAGGACATACAGAAGGAAGCAAAGACGGTAGGGAAGAAGGAAGGATAAAGTATGACATATAGCCTGAAATTTGAGGTTTGGATTGTGTCACGCTTTAGTCGTTATCAGTGCAGCTCTGTTCACCTTCGCAGCTTCGTGGGTTGCCGTCCGCTTGCTGTGACACACCTGCTCCACAAAGGCCCCACCCATGATGAGGGCCACAACCATGTCGTACGATCGCTGTCTCACCGCTGCAAAGTGTAGAAAACACAAGGCGACACGGGAGGAAGCCAGATAGTTTATCAGGCTCATGTTTACAGGAGACGTTTCAACAATTTTACTGTCATGCCAGCAGCCCTGAGGGTCAGCATTGCTTTGAGCTAAATGCTAACATGCTCACAGACGCAATGCTAACATTTGCCGCCTGAGCTACTTTTAGACTTTGTACACTACTGGGCATATTAGTAATACAATACTGCAGTAGCTCAAACAGACACACAGACTGTCTCTGTGTGTGTGTGTGTGTGTGTGTGTGTGTGTGTGTGTGTGTGTGTGTGTGTGTGTTTGTGTCTGTCTACCGATCAGCAGAGGAGACTCGTTCCTGCTGTTGGTGTTGTGCGGTGAAGCTCCTTGCTGCAGCAGCATCTTGACGTTTTCCACCAGGCCGGCCTCTACTGCGAGAGTCAGAGCCGTGTCCCCGTCCTCCGTCTGCTCCTCCAGGGTCAAGTCTGTGGACATCGACGCCGCTGCAAAAAACACCAATTAGAGTATGTCAGGGTTGGAAATACACACCCTCTATCTCTCCATGGTTTCATCGAAGCACAGGTGCTCGACGCTCTCTTCATTCAGACTTCACACCCGGCCCTGTTGCGCTGCACTCTCACCCTGCAGCACCGCGCGCAGGACGTCTCGCTGTGGCTGCACAGCTGCTGCGTGCAGAGCCAAGCGGCCCCTGCTGTCGCTCTCTCTGAGGGCAGACACGCAGCCCGACAGCTCCTGCAGCGCACACACGTCACCTGGGGAGACACAACCAAAGGCCCGGGGACCTCAGCACTTGTCGTCCAGTCACGTCAGTGTAAATAAGATGTGCTACATGATGGGTTTAACAGGACCCTTACCCTTGTGAATGGCTGCCATTATCTTCAGGAAGTCCTCACTGTTTCCTTCCTTGCTATTGAACCAAAGTCAGTTTGACAAGATTAATTCATCAATGTTACTCTATAGATTGAGCTTAACAACAGTTTTGGAGTTAATTACCTTTAAATGATTGAATTCAAGACTTCCTTTCCTTCTGTGAAATGATTGTACTGCCTCATTACATAAGAGTGAGAGCACGTTGGACTCTGTCATACCTGTTTGTTTGTATTGACCATGGCAGCCTGCGGGTATCTCGAATGCTCTCTCGCATGGCAAACTCAATAAGGTCCTCGTTTATATCCTCATGATGAAAGTAATCCATTTCTATAACAGAGCACACAAGCCTGGCTTTACATGCATCTCCCTTTGGGCTTCTCCACAGCATGCAACTTGTTCATCAGGGAAACAATGGCTGCCTGCTCTGCATCACACCTGTTCATGCTCGTAAGTACATGTAGTGTAAATCAGTCATACCTGAGATGACGCCAGAAGGTCACATCAATCCGTCTCACCCTGGAGTCTGATCACGTCTTCCCCAGCTTTGCAGCCCGTTTGTTTTTTTGTCTTGTGTGGTCCTGTTAGCTTGTCTGGGTTATATTTAGGTATGACCTGCTTTAGACGACCTGACTCAACTCGCAGTGTCACGTTTTTTTCACTTCCCCAGCACCAGTGAACAAAGTACTCCTTCCCCCGATTGCTGCCCTGTGATAATTCAGTCAGATGTAAACAGAGCGCGCATGTCATGCTTGTGAAACATCTGCTTCTTTTCTTTTTTTTTTGCCTGACTCACCTCCCTTGTGACTGGTATTGATGTGATAATGGAAATCGATAATCAGCGTGCTTCCCAAGAATATTATGCAACAGCACTTTCTGCACGCTCACTCAAGCAATTCACAAACAGCAAAAAGTGTGTTTGACTTAAAAACTGAACAAAAAAATGTCACACACATCGTTCATAGTAATGAAAAGTGATAAATCAAAGACCCCCCGGCATTACCAGAGCAACACCATCATCTCATTTTCACTTTCTGCGCAACAGCTTGGGGGGAATAACCTTGACATATTCTAAGCGCAATATTAGAGAACAAGCGCCCACTTTCTCCTGACGAACAAAATTGATACGTGGGAGTTTGTGGAAAAAGAAAAAAAAAAGTCTCAGACGGCGTCAGTGTGTGACACAGTGACTCAGCCTGTAGGCGGCCTCTCTCCACCACGTCAAAAGACTTCACCAATCTGTCTGGAGTGAAAGCAGACTGCCGGCCCGTCCTCAAGTTTCACCACACGCTCGGACATCACACACATGCACACAATGAGCTCTGTGACCGGACTGGAAACACTCGATTTCATGCACTGGATTTGAGCAACCGCTGATTCTTGCTCCATATGAGGAAGAAAGTAAGTAGGAGAATTTCATTTATTGATGTTTTTTTGTTTTTTTTTACACAGATAGTTTGTTAAATTTGTGTAGACTAACACTGATGCAGCTTTATCTCGTGGCTTAATTCTCACTTGTGTTGTGCAGATTATTTGTTTTATTTTATTGTATTTGTTACATTTTTTTTTTGCATTTTCTGCATTTCTCTTTTTCTTGCAATGAGGCACATTGGCATTGCGACACAGGATCTCACTATATTTCCACTCTACACTGGAGTGTTAAATGAACTGTTGTTTATTCGATTTAAGGAAACTGTTACTCATTTTTCTATAGTGGGGAAAAAAACCCACAAATCGTTGGATAAAAGTATAAATACTCAAATTAAATCACATCCCTGTAGTGTTTAAAAATAGAAATATGAAATTGTGAATTATTGTTGCATGGAGTAAGATGTATTTTAATGTGGTAAGAGCGGTGCAGTCGCCGCTCCATATTCTGCTGCTGCTGCACCTTTTAAAAGGGGGGAGGCAAGTGAAAGGACGCAGTTTGCTTTGACTCAATATATCGAATAAAGGAGGATCAGCACGTGTTCTCCAACTGCACATTCACTCAGCTCTGATGCTGGAAAATATTGTTTTTTAACCAGAATGAAAAGATTCCTGCTCGTCACACTGTCCATTCATCATCATGTGTGAGCTCATTGTGTGTTTTGCAATGAAAATCTTAACACCTCAGAGAGTCGGTGCAGCTGCCTCATAAATGTTCTTATTCAGTTTTCACTTGGGTTCATTTGGATCTGAACTGTAACGGTGCTGACAAAGTCATTTTTTGATTATTATTTTCTTGATTTTCTTGAGAAATGCCAGCCCAGAGTGATGCATTCAGTTTTCTTTGTTTCATCTTTCCAATGGTCCAAAGAAATCACCTAGAAATATTTAATTTACCGTCATATATGACAAAGAAAAACAGCATTTCCACCTACAAAACATTTGGAAAACGTCACATCGAGTCAATGTGAGGACTAATTGCGAAAGGAAATGCGAAAGTGTAATTGAACTGAGAACTCGAGAAACGACTGCTGCTTTCTTTTCAAAGGAATACATAACATTTCAATTCTTCTGTAAAGAAGGTTGAAAGATCTGTTGGATTTATCTGCCTCAACATAACACTTAGTGAAAGATCTTTATTATTGTGAACACCACCCCTGCCTGGTGTCATAACATGGTGTTAAGTGCTTCATATAGCTTACACACAGTAGATGCGAGATAGTCAGTGTGGTTTATCTGCTCATATTCCATGTGGGAGCGTGTAACTGGATTCATCTAAACCCTGTAATCAGTGAAACACATCTGTTGTAACATTGTTATACTATAATGGACACTATGTGTTTAATGTAAATTCACTGTATGTTTTTTAAATGGTACGTAAACTCTTTTGTCCATCAGATCTTGAAAGCACCTTGTCTCCTCTTGAGTCTCTTCACAAGTTTGAATCTCTGCTCCGGAAAATTTGGGACACCGATCACTGATGATGTGAGCAAGCTGGCGTTATTGGTGAGATTGCCGACACGCGTCACTTTGATATGTCATGTGTCCTCCTTGTATGTGTATGTGCTGAGAAGTCACAGCTCTGTCATTATCTCCGCTGCAGAAGCAGAATATCCCGTCTGATTATGAGATTCCTGTTAGTTACATTCCCAAAGAAGTGGTACGTACGAAGCAATTTAAAGCAGAATTCATGTGAAACAGTCAAATGCACACAAATATTGAATATTTTGTTTCCTCCAGGCTGGCACGTGCTGGGTGGTGTTAAATATCTACCCTTTGGAGCAAAGTCTTCGGAAGCTGGCCGACATGTTTGGTGCCATCTCCTCCAACAAGGAAAACATAATTGTCTTCATCGCCATGCTGAAGAGTTTACGCTTCACCTTTGACCATGAGGAACTGGTAGGTGATCAGCAACCAAGGAAACTGGAGAATAATCTGCACATGTGTACTGTCATCCTTCTTTCTGCACCAAAAAGTCGTACTGAAGTCTTAAGAATCTGAAACTTGGGTTGTGCAAACACGCGACAGCTCAGTTTAAGTGAACAGCGTGTAATATTTTGGACGTTTTACTGCATACTTGAGTTATTTTTAGGATTTTCTTCTCGTTGTCTGATCCCCCAGGAAACAGCGATGCAACTCTACCAGTGTCACTATCAGGAGGAGAGCTTAATGTCTGGTCTTTACTTCGACTACATCAAAGACGTCTTGCACGCCGCCGCCCAAGGAACATCTGGCTTCTCGTGCAAGCCGCCACCGTGCCTTAATCCGCAACAAATACCAGGTACGCCATACATTTGCATTTTTACATTTTTTTTTTTAATGCAAGCCTGAAAAACTAAAGCAGCTTAGTCTGCCTGTCAGTGGGCAGGTATTGATTCGGGTGGGTCAAGGATGCACAGATCAGATGTAACCTTGAAGACACAGCCAATACTTGTAATTAAAGGAACTGTATGATCAAAAGATGCATTAAAAGCAAGTCATTACTGCTGAGTACGTCTGGCATCTCAAAAGGGAGCCTGTGTGAGTGTTTTTGAGTGATTTCGCTGCACGTACGCCTGCAACTTAAGCCTGAATCCCACCAGAATCCTCTCTACCATCAAGAGGATTGGCCTCCCCACTATCGAATTTCTGACGTGTAACTGTAGTCAGAACAATTTCCAATAATATTTCCTTCTTCCAGGAGGTCAGGAGGAGGGTCGTAAAAACAGCTGGTCCAAGATAACTCCCTCGCTTCTGGCTCTCATCCCCTTCATAGCTTGTGTTGTTATCCTGGTGTGGCTGGTAAGTAAGTGAGCAGACTCGATGTGGATTAACGACTGTTGGTGATATGTGACAATTTACTTTTAACATAATTTATAAGAAACAGAAAACTGTGTACTCTCATTAAAAGACAATACACCAAGTGACGAGGCATGTAAACTTGGCAAACGTATTGATTTGTGTTGTCATTTTGCAGCCATAACTGTAACCTTTAAAGATATATAGACTTATCTGACGTTGCTGCTGTGCCTATTTTATACACTGTGTTGCTTTGCTAGCGTCTTTGATATCTACACAACAGCGACATCTCGGCCTCGCTGCTAGTTTTTTAGTCGTCTTTTCTTCTTTAGTCTGTTGCCCAACAGGTAAATTAGGTATCCAACCTAATGTCAGTGCTGTTATTAATGAGATATGACAGCATCAAATATGCGTTTTAGATTAACAAGATGTATACACTTTGAGATAGCGTCATCAAAAAAGACTTTTCTACCCGGAAGTTGTTGTAAACAAACATTATGATTCGGTCTATTAGGGCGATGTTCCTGCCATTGTAAAAGCTGCTTTTACTGCCTGTGTAGGAACACAATTATCACACTATTCAGGCAGATAATTGCATGTACGTATAAAAGGTCAATGATGTCAAACTTGAGAGGCATGAATAGTTATTATACCACAATAACATTGTGGTATAGATTATCAGCATGGTCTTCACGTTTCCGTCTCTTCTTGAATGAAGAATTCTGCTGGGAGCCATTTCACAATTAGTTATTCAGAGAGGATCATTTCTTGGGTAAACGGAAATGGTAAATGGCATTTATATAGCGCTTTTCTGGTCTACCGACCACTCAAAGTGCTTTGCAACACATGCCGCATTAACCGGTTTCATGCACATTTATACACTGATGGTAGAGACAGCCGTGCAGGGAACCTGTCGGGGTCAAGTTCTCTTACTGGAAACGTTGTGTAAAAATAAAGAAATATAGCGTAAAAACAAGTGATAACTGATAATAAGTGATGGATCGAGTGCCTGCGTTGGTGCTCTATGTCCTGTTAAGTGCTGTGGTTTGTTATTTACGTGACAACGCTTTGAACACAACACTGGCTGATTGTTACTTTAAAGGCTAAGTTCACTGCAAAATGAAAATTCAGTCATTATCAAGTCAACCCCCATGCCGATGATAAGTGAGCTGAAGTTTTGTAGTCCTTCGAAGCAAAACAGTGTTGCAGCATTCTCCGAAACAACTGAAGGACTTAAAATTAGGGACTTAAAGACATAAATAGTCTCCACACAGCTTGTCTGGCATAGAACCGGTCTCTGGGAGCCCTGAGTGAAGAGTTTGGCTTTAAAAACGTCTCTTCTCTGGACTTGGATTACTGTAGACGACCTGTATGGAGCCATCTGATGGTTTTTCATTGGGGTTATTACATTTTAAAACAAGTCTCCATCTACTTTTGTTGTGCTGCAACTCTGTTTTGCTGTGAAGCTCCACCAATGTTTTGGGGACTCAGACTTCACAAAACTTGTACGGGTTTCCATCTTCCTAGTGGTGAGAAGATAACTGAATTTTCATTTTTGCGTGAACTGTTCCTTTAACTGCATCGATCGCTCGGATACTACTCTCTCTGAATCAGTCCTTTTGATCAGTGGATGGCCCAGTCAGAGCCACAGTGGTTCTCTTGCTTTTTCCCCTCCAATATTATGAGAAACCTGATGAAAGAAAAAAAAAACTGTCCATGGTTGTAACTTTTCCATCAACTACACTGAGTCTTGTGCCTTTTCTTCTCTGTGGGTTGCTCTCGTAAAGCCCATGATAATGCGCCTTCAGTTTCATGAGCACTTCCAGGAAGGCAATTCTTGCAAAATTAACAACTGCTCATCAAATATTCAGTAGTACTCCGAGGTCATTACCTAAAGTAATGATATCCGCTTTGGAGATTTCACATCTGTCATGTGTTCACCATAGAAAGCACAACACTTTTTAGGCTTTGAGTCTGATTTTCTATCCTTTGTTTTTATTTTTAGGCCAAGTCTAGAAGGCGTTTACCAGTCTGCAACGCTGAAAACAGGCAAATGACACCTTCTGACCTGATCCCAACTGTGTCTATCTCCATCCCACTTCAAACACTCGCCCACGCTGCCGACACTCAGCCGGTGGGGGAGGCGATCCCTGAACACGAGAGTGGATGAAGCATGACTAATAGAGAAGGGAAATCTGGACGGCAGTACAACAACTCACTCTCCAGGTTCTTCTGTTATTGGCAGGAGCCTTGCTGGAGAAACGAGTGTGGTCTGACACTCCTCTTCCTCTGCTTTCACTCATCTGAGTGCACGGACCTGAGCTGCGAGAGAAAACTCACCTGCTGTGATGCGAGGCGTATCGCAACATTCCCCAGACGCTTCTAGCACTTAACCATCCAAAGAGGTTGTTTGGGATCAGAGGAGGAAGTCTCTACATGATGGCTGGTTATCTGCCAAAATGGCTGCTGAGGTTATATCGAATTGGCCGGTGTTAAACAGCGTTTGGCTTTCTCTGAGCAGACCAAGTTGATTTTTTCTTTTTTTGCATTCCTGCCGCTCTGAAGCGGAGCCTCAAATCAAAATGATTTCACCCTGGAGGACGTCATTTCATTCTGAGATGGGACCCTGTCAGCAGTTTTTTTTGGCTATGTCCTGATGGTTAAAGAGGTTGTCCTGTCACTGCTGTAGAGTCACACACTGAATCCACACCTGCCCCTGTTTTCTGACTTCTACTGAAATGCATTATGGGTATAACGCTGAGAAGTATCCTATCAATATTGCCTTTAATGCATCAGAAGTAAAAGCAGCTCGCATCTGACCTCCTGCAGCTTGTAGTTGACATTATTCTGATCTGTGATCTGCTGCAAAATTGCCAACCTGCTAGTCGCAAACAACGCGCCAAGCAGTTCGACAAGTGTCCTACTTTGTGTATCAAAGATCTGACCAGATGGCAGATAGCCATCGCCAGAGGCACTTTGAATCCCGTCTTTGTGTTTCAAAGCTGCTGCCCAATGATCTATAGCTGCTGCTCGGCCCCCAGTGAGTGTGTTTGCGTTTTTAAAGCCTTATTCACCGAGTCAATCATGTCCAGTCATCGGAGCATGACTCCCCGAGTGTGAGCGCTCTTGTACTGTAATGTGTCAGATAAGGGGGAGCGAGAGACAGCACAGACAGGACGAGGGAAAGTGAGCGAGATAGGGATGGGTAGATGGACAGGCGGATGAGCTCAGTGAGGAGCATAAGGAGGGCTTGTTCTCGCCACAAAAGAAGTGGCCGTAGGCTGGAGGAAATACCAGTTGCGAACACGACTGATCTCGGCAGATCCCTATGAATCAACAGGCGAAGAATCTTTCCCGACCGCAGGCTACGTAGCCTCATCTACAGAGGAGTGTTAGTACAGTTTTCTGTATTTTAATGATTTACTTCCACAACACGGCGATGAAATATGGAAATACACACATGTATTAAAATAAGGTCTACAACTTGTGTTTTATTGTCTTTCTGGTGACCAATTTGCATTTTAATTTTGTGATAATGTATATTTGTATTGTATGTGAGATTTTAAGTTATTTTTGTCACAAGAGAAAACACTTACAAAATGTAATTAACTTTTTATACAATTGTAATTAGAAATTCAGTCATGAATGTAAGGGGGGTAGACAAAACATGTATGTTAACCATTATTACAAAGCGGGCTACAGTGGCATATATGGATGTATATTGTATATCGGATTCTTGGTGTCAACTTCTGATCACTTTTCTATTCATTGTGATGAAGGAAGTTTGTTCGACTGAACCTCTTTAACCTTTCTGGCTGTTACGTCTCATGTTGTTTTGGTGATTCACATGTAAAAGTGCTGACTATCAGATATTTTTGAACGAATACCGTATGACCCACATGTGTAGCACTTTAAAATGTGAATAATGTACTTGTTTAATAATGTTTTATTAAGTGGAAACACTATTTCCGTCCAACCCTTGCAAACGGCCCGTGAGCAAAATCGTGTTAATATTACGTATATGTATATTCTGAGACGATTTGTCATCAATGTTAGAAAAATACATATGGGTACATCTTATTTATGTTGTAGAAACAGTACACAACTTAAACAAGATGTTCAGCTCAGATCATCTTCTCTGCCTGACCTCTGATGTCACTTCAAGGAGACACAAACTCACTAACAGGGGTTTTGATGCATTTTTTTCATTCCGATGGTTGTTATTGAACAAGTAATAACATTCGCTCAAATAAAATGTTTTTGTGATTAACCTTGTCATAATAAAACTTCATTTGTGGTTGTAATTTATCAGAATCAGCTCTGCTTTTTTATTATTGTTTAACCTTTATTTAACAAGGGAATTTATTTTTTTCAAGGGAGACCTTGCCAAGAAAGCACACCATTACAATGTTATTTACATTTTAGGGTGGGTCTTAGTTATCTTAATTATTTTATGGTTACTCTTTTGTTTTAAGTAAAATAAAGATTAGACATGTTGAAAAAATATATAAATGTCCTCTACACAGCGGATATATTATTTAAAATCATTAACAAGCTCATGTTTGCATTTCTGTGGTGTTTGCTCCCTCCGTGCAACTTCAAAAGACCGTGCTTTTATTTTATATAGCTATATCCGCCGGAAACACTCGGACTTTTGTTTTGGAAAGCCGCTGCCCAGCGGCCGCCATTATTCTTCCTGGCTTGACGCTCGGAAGAAAGACGGTTAAATACTTTTAAACATTATATTTCGGGGTAAACCACAATACGTTTGGACTCTTTGTGTAGTCGGTTGATTGTCTCATGAATTAGCGACACACCCCGAGCACAGAATGGAGAAACGATCCGATACTATAGGTAAGTTGCTAAGCTAACGTTAGCAAGCTAACAGTTGCTAGCTGCCGCCGAGAACGGTGGGCAGAAAACGAGAAGCAGCGTGAGCCATCTGTTGCAGTAAACGGGCGCTTTGTTTTCAGTCTCGAGCCAACGTGCGTGTAGGAAAGTGTTTTCAGATATTTTGGCGATGTTTGGTGATTAGCTAGCTAACAAGCCCGAGCGGGGACTGTCCGGGCTGATTTCAAATGCAGCCGTCCTTCCCTCCGGATGCGCTGATCGGCCGCTGCATCGTGTAACATCGTCTAACGTTACGATGACTCACACAAGTAACAGTATCTCGCCTACGCCATCTAATCAAAGTTTGAATCTGACTTGGCTGCAGTTTGGCGCTCATTCTCTTCACGACTGCACATGCACACGCAAGCGTGCACACTTCCATCCTCTCTGCAGCCCATCTGCGGTTAAAGCTTGTCATCAGCACTGCATCGCCCCCTACAGCAGCTTCTGGCTCCACCTGCAACACCACTCAAAACAGTTGGGGGTTGTATGTGCTTCCTCACACAGTTTAGGGGAGAGATGCAGCTGCAGGCATGAAACATCATTTTATTGGACTAATGTACTGAAGGATCTATGAAACTGTGACACAACAAGACCTGTCGACATTACATTAAGCCAGCTGTCACAAGTGCTAACACAAAACATCCTGACTTGACTCATGTCTCATGTCCCACACAGGTGTTGGAGGTGGCCTTCCTCTGGGCTCCCTGCGCTTGATGGCCTCCCCTCTGCAGCTGACCTACTCCTTCATGTGGCAGGTCATACGGCAGAGGAACGTCAAGCTGTACGGGAAAGTGGAGGAGTTTGTCACCATGGTGACACAGACCGTTCCTGAACTCATGAGTTACAAGCAGACCGCCCAGCTCGTCTTGGGGTTGAGAGCGAGGGTGAGAGTTTATCGTCTACTGTGTGTGCGCATCAAACAAGTGAATGTCATTTGTGCAAGCAGCAGAAATCAAGACAGTCACTTTAGGTGGATGGACGAAACAGACAGTTTTCTTGCCACATACCTCCATCACACACAGAGCCTGTGAGTGTGCTCTGCAGGCAGCTGAAATGGCATTCATTACTTAAGATTTGTCATGAGATTGCTGAACATCAAAGTAGATGTTCACACCGCAGTATGTTGATGAACTCCATATGTTTCCTGATACGAATCAGACACACAGAGAACAAAAAGAGCATTTGAAGTTACAGCTTTGTAGTTGTTGACCTTCTTTGATCTGAGGAAATTGTCAAAATTGTCTTTGATATTGCGTTTGAGGGAAAAGCACCTTAAAAACCAGGTCATCATGACTGGAATACTCGATCATTACAGATCTATTTTATGTTGACATTAAGTTTGTTCTTGACTTATGTTGTAGTTTGTCTTATGATTATAATCTGCTCGCACTCTAGATCATTTTGGATTTGCTTCACAAAGACGGCCTCCCAGACACCAAGGCTATTCAGACTCTCATCAATAAGTTGAAAGTGTCTGTGTCCACCGGGGTAAGAATGGGATTTTTTTTATTTTCAGAGAAGCATACAGTACACATTTGTACCTTCTTTAAACACGACTTGTGTTCAGCACACTAGACTCAAGATTCCCAATGTGTGGATTGAACATGAGTTACAGTATTCCCTTTGTCACAGAAGGACTCAGAAGTGGAGAAATCTCAAACAAACTTCATGGTGCTGGTCCAGAATCTGCTTAAAAACCCCACAGAGAGGAAACGCTTCTTCCAGGTATCCACATCCATCTTGACATATTAGACAGTGTTTGTTTGTCATCAGAAAAAAAGCCTTTTTTTAATTACACATTTGTAGCTTATTTAGATGTAGTAACAGGCGCTTTGTGGCGCTACCTTGAGTTGCTTCTGATGTTGTCGGCCTAGCCAATCTCACTGCACTGTTAGTCTTTTAGTTGTATAATCAAGAACAACTTTACAGTGAGCTGGAATGGGTTAAATAACAGTGCGTGTGGAGATAAAACACAAAAAAATCACACATCTCTCCTTTTGAACAAAGTGTTCTTACAACCTAAAAGTCCTGATGCTGTTAAACTTAAACATTTTTCTGTCCCTGCAGGAAGTGTTCCCTGTTCAGTATGGCACAAAGTTCGATACAGCACTGCAGGCTCTGACTGCAGGTCTCGTGTGCAAGCTGGAGCAACTTCTTCCTGTTCCCAATCTCTCCCAGGTACGCACGTGTATTATCATTACATGTTGACATAGATCCTGGGGCAGTAACAGCAGGGAGGGCTACTGGTTGCAGACAGGAAGTACCTTTTATCTGGTTGATCCCGATTCAGTGGCAAAATGCTTGAGCAACACACAGAGTTATTCTGAGCTCCACAGGTGTTTTGCAGATAATCTTTATGGACAGGCCATAGAGAAAACACATTTTTCAATAGATAACCAATAACAAACATTACAGTATCTGGGCGCATTTTTAGAAAGCAAACGCTATAGAATTAAATATGATACTTCCGTGGATACTTTAAGCCTTGTTTGAATAAAGCATCAAACCAAGTTTACCGTGTAGATGTACTTCATCTACACTGTAATTTCAGACATTTTATGGGCTGACCTAAAGGAGGGAATCACCAAATTTCTCTGCTGTGGATGAATAAAGGTTTACCTTATCTTATAACTGAAGTAATTCTAAAACATTTTAGGATCTGGATTATGGATTTTATTTGGGTTATATTATATTTTTTAAATCAAACCTCAGAGGTCAAATGAAACTGCAAACTCATTCATTATTTCCATTTCCTGCTTCTCCACCTCAGCTTGGTACCATGATCTCAACAGAGCCCGCTGTCCTGGAGGCATGTGGAGGCTTCATCCCTCACTCCAGCGACCTGAAGACTCTCCTCTTACACCAGCAGGCCAAGGGACTCCTCGGTGTTAAAGGTATACTTTAGGCTGTCTGTATGAACATATGATGAAACACATAAGGGAAAATGTTAAATAAATTCATGAAATACAGTGAAAATGAATTTGACGAAGTCTTCTCTGTCTGTGCAGCAACCATCTCGTCCTCGGTAGGCGACTGTGTGCTCTCTTCACTCGCCTTCCGGACCAAACCAGTAGAACCACCAGCACCACCAGCACCACCAAAGCCAGTAGAGGTCACCCCCACCGAAACAAGCCCAGACCCCTTCAGTGACACTGAAGACTTCGGAGTGATGTCAGATGACTCTGACAGCCCGGCAACCCCTGCTACTGGACCACAGAGAAGAGGGCGGTACAGTCTTAAAACAGCTGATAGCAGTGCTGCAAAAGAAAAGAGTGTCACAACAACTGCTCAGACGGAGAATTCAGAGCAAGCGAAGACTGGTACACAGGAACAGTCTGCCACAACTCTACAAAGCAGCGCAGAAGATGGAGCACCAGCAGCTCAAGAAAAACCAGAAGCACAGCGGGAGCTGCCCTTGAAATCAATCCCCTTCAGGGTTGTTCAAATGCCAGTCAAAAATGCTCCCACCATGCAAAGTACAGGAAGCGCAGGATCAAAAGACGGCCAAAAACCCCATACTCAGCGAGTCACATTGCATCAGTGGGTGTCACAGATTGCCACCAACTCACTCTCTCTTCCAGCCCTGCCGCCTCTTCCTCCAGCCAGGTTCAGCGCAAGGGATGACATGAAGCCAAGCATAAGAAAAAAGCAAATCAGGCCTCCAGCTGACAGATTCACTTGCGGCGTGTGCGATAAGACCTTCCCCTACCAGTCCAAGCTAATGGATCACGAGCGCATTCATACCGGAGAGAAGCCGTTCGTTTGCACGGCATGTAACAAAAGCTTCAGAACACAGGCGTTCCTCAACAATCACCTGAAGACCCACAGCACGGTGCGCCCTTACGCTTGTGGACAGTGCGGGAAGTGTTTCACCAAATTGCAGACCTTGACGAAGCACATGCTGGCCCACAGCGGCCAAAAGCCCTTCTACTGCAACATCTGTAACAAGGGCTTCACGCAGTCCACTTACTTCAAGAGACACATGGAGTGCCACACGAGCCAGATGACGTTCCCCTGCAAGCACTGCAGCAAAAGCTTCCCGACGGCTTTCAAGCTGTCGAACCACGAGCGCTGGCACACCAGAGATCGTCCTCACATGTGCGAGCGTTGCGGGAAGAGATTCCTCGTCCCCAGCTTGTTGAAGAGACACATGGGCTACCACATCGGCGATCGCCAGTACCTCTGCTCCCAGTGCGGAAAGACCTTCGTCTACCTGTCTGACTTGAAGAGGCACCAGCAAGACCACATACCCAAAGCTAAGATCCCATGCCCCGTCTGCCAGAAGAAGTTCTCTAGCAAGTACTGCCTGAGGGTTCACCTGAGGATCCACACCAGAGAGAGACCCTATCGGTGCTCCATATGCGAAAAGACCTTCACTCAGGTCGGGAATCTCAAGGTCCACATAAGGTTACACACAAACGAGCGGCCGTTCAGCTGCGACGTGTGCGGCAAGACCTACAAGCTGGCGTCCCATCTGAACGTCCACAAAAGGACTCACACGTGCAAGAAGCCCTGGACGTGTGACACGTGCGGGAAGGGATTCTCCGTCCCCGGCCTCCTTAAGAAGCACGAGCAGCTGCACACGAGGGATGCTAACCCTGACTTCACTGGGAAACGGAGACACAGGGGGAAGCACAAGAAGCACTCCCTCAAGAGGAAGTATGACGAGGAAGACGAGGGCAGCGATGATTATTAATCAAAGAAACACATTTTGTAATACACACGGATGCTCTGAGTTTCCGGGCCGATCACTTAAAAAGATGATGGTTTGAGTAGTGAAAATGTTTTTGTATGTTAATTTTTTCTGATCATCCAGTTTAAAAACTACCGATTTGAGTTATAATGGTAATTTCTTAGTAATTGTCCTTGCAAGCTGATGTAACAAAATAAACTTGGGTAAAGATGTTACCCTTAGCTGTCACATTTGAGAGATACAAGGGTGGCAATGAGAATTGTTTGATCATTTTTTGGATCTGTTTTGAAGTTAATGGTCGGTAATAGTTTTCATTAAAAACCCCTATGATGATGGTTGCGCTTTTAATGACGCCAGGTGAATATACAATAGAGGTATTTCGATGCATGTGACTGTAGATAATTTGCTGTGTATCAAATCATTGTAGTCTCACTAGGAAACCTTTTTATCTCTGACTGTATCCTTGTGGAAATGGTAGTGATCCAAAACTACTTTTACCACACACCTTTTTTTAATGTAACCCTGACCTGTATTCATTATTCTGCTTTTGTTTTAGACTGAAAATAGGCTGATTTGTGTTTATTAGAAGTTCACTTTTGTACCAGCAAAAGATGCAGTTTTGTTTCTTTAACAGTGTGGAGTTAACACAAGAAAAACATGAAGAAAACATCATGGACATTGTGTGATGAGGTCGTGCTTATCTTTTCCATTACTCATCCTAATTGTGAACAGCCATGTATATACAACATTAATAAAAAAAAAAATAACCTGTTCTAAATATGTCTTGTTTTGCCATAAAATAAATACACATTCCAGAGGACTGGTTTTTATCTTGTCACTGTTGTTTTTATTCCACTTGTGTGTTGAGCACACTGGCCATCATGAGCCCGGAAGTGAGACATAGATTTAAGTTTAGTCAGAAAACCCAACGATAGCTCGTCATACTGACATTTTATAGGAAATACACAGCCGCATTTATCACTTCTCACTTGACGTATTGACGGCCCCGTTTCTTCTATACGTACTGTGCATTTTGCGAGCTCAGCTAAGCATATAATAGCCCTTTTCCACGGCCGTGACAGCCCGGTTCGGCACGACTTCGTCCCGTTATGCGAACCTCTCACGCGTACAGCTTCATCTTCACCGGCTGCAGTTACAACCGGCTGACTCCTCCCTCTGCCGAGCTGTATCCAAGGCAACGGTCATCTGATTGGCTCAAACCGTGTGACGTCATTCAAGCGACAAGAGGAAACAGCGCCATTTTGGAAAATAAAAAATAAAAACATTGGACCAGCCACCTCTCCCATCCACAGGAGAATACAGGAAAGGTTTTCACTATGGACACCAACTCGAAGTACCACTGGTCCGAGGAGGAGACGGCATGTTTCCTTTCACTGTGGTCCTCAACAGAAGTCCAGAACAAACTGGAGGGAACTACCAGAACTAAGCCGGTGTTCGAGCAAATACAGCGTGAGATGGCTGCAGCGGGGTACAACAGGAGCACTGAACAGATCAGCAACAAACTTAAAAAGCTGAAGATGGAGTACAGGGACCAAAAGAAGGGTCCCAGGCGGAGAAGAAATCCGCATTTTGAAATTCTGGAGTCGGTCCTCGGTACCAGACCGGCATGCCAGCAGACTACGACCCTGAACTCTGCAACAGCGATGTTTGAAGTGACAGTTGACTATCCCAGAGACGACATGCTGGTACAAACTTCTGCTCTTTCTGGTAAGTTTTACTTATCAAATGTCTGGCCTTGTTGCCAGCCGGGTGTGTGTTTTTTAGTGGTTTAAAGCAACTTTATGTCATTTTTTTACCATAAGATATCAGCTTCAAAATCATTTTGATGGTACAGTGCCTTGTAATAGGGTGAATGGTGTCTGTCTCAGCCACTGTTTCTGCACTATGTAACTTCAGTGAGAGGGTAGGATCACATCATTACATATGTTTACATCAAAATACAAGATTTCAACGCATAACGTTGTTTGACCTAATGAGTTGTTGGATCCCTAAAGTTAACGTTACGTTCAACGTACATGCCATTGATGTCAGAAATTAGGAGCTAAGCTTGCTTGGGTAATATTAGCTGACCATCAGTTCTGTTCTCTAGTAATCCATACATGTTAGAAAAACACATTTTATTTAGGGCACGTTATGCTATCAGTACTCCCTTATAAAACACTGGCTTTCATGTTGAACAATGCTTTGTTTTTAAGCAATATTTAGGAGCAAAATGAGGCAAAAGCATGTGACTCTATGGTGGCTGTGTTGAAGAACAATGTTCTGTCCTAAATAAAGTCTTTAGGCAGATTAAAGTTAACTGGTCGGAGGCTACAGTAAATGTGATGCAGAATAAGTACTTCACTGTCCGTAGAACGACATCTTTAATATAGATAAAGTTGAAATGTATTTTCATTTAAAAGCATGCCTAGTTTGTCACCTTTCATGACTTGAAGTGTGATCTATTGTTTTTACAGATGCACCCTTGTGCTCTTGGTCAAGCGGAGAGGTCCAAGCGTTAGTGACACTTTGGGCGGATCCTTCTGTTCAGGAAGAGCTTCTCCTCAGCACGAGGAATACCAGAGTTTACACCCACCTCAGTAATAAACTAGCATCACTTGGATTCAACAAAGCGCCAAATAAGTGCAGGGAGAAAATCAAAAAACTGAAGCAGGAGTACAAGAGAATCAAGAACGGTCAGCTGGAGGGTGGAAGGACCAACGCCCGCACAAGTGTATGGTTTGCCATCATGGATGATGTCCTCAGTTCAAAGGCTGTAGAAGAACGATGTTCAGAAACAACAGAGGCCTCACTGCTCGGTCAGACACCGTCTGTCCTGGATGTGGACAGTGGTGGTAAGTGGAAATGAAAACTAGGAACATGCCAAATGCTGGTTCATGTATGTAATTTCAAACAAGCTACAGCAGGTGTTGCTAGAGAACACATCAGCACTTTTGTGATAATACAGTGCAGGATCAGCTTCTTTGTACAAACGTGAGGAACTTTTAACCAGCCCCTCTCATGTCATTTGGCCTTAAGAGAAACACATCAGAGTCTGTGTCAAAGGTCTTATTCCTAAGATAGTAGATTTTTGAGTCTCACTCCGAACTCACCCCCCCTTAGGGATTTAAGGTCAGGTCAGCTGCCAGCCCAAAGCGTGAGTATTTGCCATCAGTTACAGTTAGAAACCAATATTAAAAACGCTCTTGCAACATTATTTTGTAGGAAAAATGTCCCTGAAATCAAGGTAAGTGATAGCCCTGTAAGTTCAGATGGATTTTGATTGGCTGTCAGCGTTTCTGTCATTCATCAAATCGCTCTGAAAGTAATCCCAAAGATATTCCCCACTGTCACAGTCGTTATAGTTGTGGTGTGGACGAGTTAAAACGATTTTTAAAACATTATATTTATAGTTATATTTACCGTCCCTGGTGTGGCCCTTTTTAGGCCAATACATTTGGGCATCCCTAAAAAATAATTTATGGAGTGCCGAGGATGAAGTCTAAATCAATGCATGAAAACCTGTGCACTGAACCTTTAAATTTCATCATTATTCATGCATGAGTTTTTAATTTAACTTCCATGGTTCTGTTTCGGTTCTTTCGCAGATGGAACCCAGTGGTTGCCTGATGAAGTCCAAGTGCTGTTGACCCTCTGGGCACAACCAAACATCCAGCAACAGCTTCTCATAAAGGCAACAAACAAGGACGTCTTTGAGTACCTCAGCAGTGAACTTGCCTTCGTGGGGTTTAACAAGACAGCACAACAGTGCAGTCTTAAAGTGACTAAACTTAAAGAGGAGTACAGAAAAATCAAGGAAGTGCAACTGCTCCAAGGCGTTAACAGCAACTGGTTTGCTATTTTGGATCGTGTCCTTGGTCCTGGCGAAGAGACTTCTGCAGAGGTGGATTCATCTGATGTGCTGACACGGCCCAAATCACCAGAGAATGCGAGTGTGAAAGGTATGATATTAAACCTCATGATGAAAATCTGTATCTCCAAGAGCTGTTTCTGCATTAACTAGATCACATCGCTTTCAACAGATGTGCTGCAGGTTGTTTGGACGTCAGAGGAAGTCGAGGTGCTGCTCAGCCAATGGGCAGAGGAGAGCGTCCAGGAGCAGCTCACGTTAACTCCGAGAAATGAGAGAGTGTTTGCTCAGCTGAGCTCCGACCTTGCGACTCAGGGCTTTGATAAGACCACCAGCCAATGCATGTCAAAGATAAGACTGCTGAAACAAAAGTACAGAAAGATTAAGGAACAGAAGGACTCTGGAAAGCAAAGAAGCAGATGGTTTGCCATCATGGATAAAGTCCTTGGGCGTCATAAGACAGAGGCTGAGACTAATACAGCAGCTGAAGTAATGGACTCAGCCTCTGCATCTCTGCAGACGTCACAGCCAGACCTTTCTGGATCAGTGGAAGACTTAGGTAAAGTTAGCAGTTGTTTTCATACTTAACTGTGGTTTGTGTGTCAAGTAGCGTGTTTACTCCCAGCGTGCAGCTTTCTACATGCTCCATGATTAAAATGACAAGATTTCTTGTCAAATATAATGTCTTTGGTGGTAAAGCTGGGTTATAACGGGAGACAATATTGTCTGAAAGTTTCTTTATGCAGGAGGGCATGATGATTAGTGGTTATTTCTGTGATTTGGCCTGCTTAAAAGAAATACTGTGGAAATTAGACCATCTCTGCTGGGTTTGGAGCTTAGATTCACTCAGATTCTCTCAGATTTGTAAAAGAAAAAAACATGTTATTCCAGGTTGCCGCTTGTCCATCTCCTCATTGTGTCTCCTGGTTCCAACACTGCGCCTGATGTGTGCCTTTGCCTGGCAAGTGGTCCGGTCTTGTAATGTGCTGCATTATGGGAAGGTGGAGGAGCTGGTGAGGTTGGTGACGGAGCTGGCTCCCGACCTGCTGACGCCAAGAGAGAAAGTGCAAGTCCTGCTCAAACTAAGGGCAAGGGTAAGTAGGTTATCTTTTTTTAATTGATTTTTAATTGATTTTTAATTGATTCACATTCAGAAATAAGTAATACGACAATAACGTTACACAAGTGTCTGTTTCAGACGGTGTTGGAATTGTGTCGCAGTGAGAGAGCAGCCGACCTGCTGAATATACAGCCTCACCTGGAGGTCATTCAAAACCTCACAATGGGCTCCAGCTGTGATCAGGAGGCAAGTGTGCACGTGTGGTTGAATACTGGACTTAAAGCAGCATTGAGCTGTGGAGTCCATCCATCTATTCATCACTCAGTTTAACCATCCGTCTGTCATTCATCTTGAAAAGCACATAATTAATAATTCAAATGAATAACGATTAGTGTTGACTAGGTTGTATTAGTACAAAGGTCAGCAAGGGTTAAGGTCATCAGTCTTGCCCCTTTCAGCACCTCAGCGACGCTCTAGCTGTGTGTGATCGACACTGAACTGATGCTCTGCTGTTGTGACAAGCTCCTCTGTTGTCCCTGTAAGAGACAGAAGGGAACGGCTGCTGAGGTGAACGAGGTCAAAGGCGGACCCTTCAAAGTCCAACTTAAGTAGCATTCCTCTTTTAACCTTTTTAGTCCCCTGAGAGAGCATCAAGGACCTCCACCTCACTGCGCCCGAGGCAATGAGCTTCTTCCCTCTGACACTCAGGTCGGACCCCATGTTGTTTAGTCTCTATGACCGCACTTAGTCGCAGTTCTTTGATTTTTTTCCCTCCTGCTTCCTTTTATTCCCTCAGGATTTTAGCACAGGCAGATTTCTCCTTGATGTTTAATTGATGTTTCCTTACATCTGCTCTTCAGTGATTTTAGACTTGTGGTTTAGTGGTTTTAGAGTTGTGTCAATTTCACCGATCCTGATTGAATATCCGGTGTTATTGTATGTTCCAGTTCAGGACTCTTTATAGTTGCTATTTTAGTCGAGCTGCCTGACGCTGCCCAGCTCCTTTGCTACTTTAAACCTCATATTGTCAAATTTGTTTTTTCTTCCCCTGTTGTCAACTATGAAACGAAAGCTCATATGATGAAACTGGTTGGTCTAAAATAAAGTATAGTATATATAGTTTGATTTTGTCGCCAATTCCTAGCGTCTATGAAATTCGTTTGAGGACATTTCTAAATCAAGATATTTATTGTGTTTCATGATATAACCTGAAAATATAGTTTCCAATAATTCAAAACTGAATTGTTTAGTTTTATCTTGATACCACTGAACAGGAACAGGAGGAGCTGGGGAATTCAAAGTCAAACTTTGAGGAGGTTGTTCATATCCTGCTCGAGGACACAGAGGAGAGAAGGATATTTTTCAAGGTAAGAAATTCTTCTTAACACTGTTAGCATAATTAAAAAAACAGCTCTATGTATGTGTGTGTGATGGTTCACCTTTCTTTTTTTCCCCAGGAGGTCTTTCCCATCCATTATGGCCAGCAGTATGAAGCCACATTGCACTCATTAGTCTGGAAATTTGTCTCTAGACTGGATCATCTTTTGCCTGTTCCTGATATTAAACAGGTACTGTTTAATATCATTTTTGGAAAAAAATAGCCAGGAAATGATCGATGCTGCAGTTAATGTTTGTGGTGCGTTTACATCCACTTTACAGACTGCAGAGTGGCTCAGCAAAGCTCCTTCTGTCATGGATGAATGTGGAGACCTGGTTTTGGAAACAGTTCAGCTGAAGGAGCTACTTAACTTCCACCAGCAACAATCAGGATACACAAACAAATGTAAGTAATCTTCTGGCGTTTTAAATTAAAACTTATACAGCTGCCCTAAACCATAAACTCATGGAAATAGAACAAAACTGAGTGGCTATAAGACTTGTTCTGTGAAAATAAATTGTTTTGTTTAAAAACATTGAAAATTCATTCACACCTCGTTGGCGTCTCGAGTGACCTCTTGAGATTGGATCTAACTTCCCTGCTCTATATGCCAATAGACACCTACGTCACTGGAACAAACGGATACATTTTTTACACAAAGAAAGAAATATCGTCATATATAACGTTTGCCGAATTAACAAGTAGGCCTGAAACTTATTGATGTTAGCTAATACATAGAGAAATGTCCTTAACATGGATTTGCAGATACCGCGTGAAATATCTTGACTCTTAGCTTTAACAGTAATCCTCAACATATTGTGCTTTTTTGCAGCTAACTCAGATCTTTTCCCTCCTCTCACAGGCTACTCTCAAACTCAGAACATGTTCTTGCCGAGGCTGTCAGTCCCTCCCAAACCAAACGCGAAGCGACTTCCTTCAGAGCAGCTGGAGTCCTCTGCAGACAATGAGGATGAAGGACAGTTTGATTATAGTGAGGATGAGGAGCCCGTTGAGGAAAACCAGACTGGTGTTGATGTGAATCTGGAGGACTGGAGCCAAGAAGATGAAGACCTGAAGTTGAAGGAGGAAGAAAGTGACCACCTGATCGCTGCAAACTGCTCAGGTATAGACTCAAATGTTTGAATAACAAGGATTGATTTCACACATTGAAAGAAACTCAAGAAGCACTTGACTTAAACTCTCTCATCTTTTCGTCTCTTTCAGATTTAAACAAACAATCACAATCAAAACTGCAGACCTGCTCTCTGTGTCCCTACTCCGACAGCCAGGTGTCAGGTCTTCTGCAACACATCAGGAAGGTGCATCTGAGCCAGGAACCCGGCCAACATCAATCAGAAGAACCTCACCCGGATAACGTCCTCCAGAAAGCGGGCGCTACAACGTGCGCTGCAGGGATGAGTAACGCAACAAACGCTTGCAAGTACTGCGCAAAAGTCTTCAAGTCCGTGTCGACCCTGAACGGCCACATAAAAACACACACGCTGCCTTTCCAGTGTGACGAGTGTGACAAAAAGTACTCGTCCAGGGAGCACCTGAACGTGCACCGCCGGATTCACACGGGTGAGACGCCGTTTTTGTGTTCGACCTGCGGCCGGGGCTTCAGGTCCGTTTACAGCCTCCGCTTACACGTTCGCATACACACCGGAGACCGACGCTACACGTGTCACATTTGTGGGAAGACTTCGATCCAGCACCTGATGAGACACATGCGGATGCACAGAGGAGAGAAGAACTTCCTGTGTACCGAGTGTGGCAAGGCTTTTCTCTCCTCCGGGGAGCTGAGGCTCCACATGAGGTATCACACGGGCGAGCGGCCATACACGTGCAAACACTGCGGGAAGGGCTTCATAGCGAAGTGCCATTTGACGGTTCACATGCGCAAACACACGGGGGAGACTCCTTACAGGTGTTCTGTGTGTCCCAAATCCTTTAAAACTTTTAAAGGGCGGAAACGGCACATGAAGATCCACTTGAGCAAAAAGTCTTTCCAGTGTTTGGAGTGCGGTAAAATATTCAGGCAAGAAGACACTTTTAAAACACACGTTCAGACACACGAGTGAAAGAAGGAGCTGGTGTTTAAATTCAAGAAAGCGGAAAATAAATGTTGGACAGACTGTTGGCTGGCACATAGTTTGATATTTAAAGGTCATATAACATAATATGATAACATTTTTATGTGGGCAAGTAATTTTTAAACAATACATCCACAGAGTCCAGTTGCCTACAATATAGCACTTAGATGACCTGGATGACTACTTGTTACTTTTATGTCATGTATTGCCTGGTGGAAGTGTGTCTACACCAACTGTCCCCCCTTATTGTGGCTTATACATCAATTTCCCCTTCTCTCCTGGGTTTGGGGTTGGTTTTAAACTACTGCATTAAAGTGTCTTGACTGTTTGAATATGACACCTTCATGACAGACTGTGGCTTTCAATACTTTTCACAGAGTAGAGATACTAAATTACGCTTGGATTAACCCTCATGGGTTATCTTGGTTAAAGGTATTGTAGGTGTTTTCAGAGCTAAAAGTCGGGAGATCTCTGCCTCTGCTGCAGATATTATTACCACTCTTCTTTAACGACAACGCTACATCACTCAAGGGGCGCTTTTTAAAGGTTGCTGCTTCTGTATCTTCACTTAATATGTCATGTGAGATGCCCTGTCCTAAACTCGGATAAGAAATGCAAATTAATAAACCACACGCAACCAAATATCATTATTATGAAGTCATTTTTATTTGTTTTATTAAATGTTTTGGATTTGGTTTATACAATACAATAATAATATGAATACGTTTTGTCATTTAAGCAATATAAAACACTTTTAGGTTTCCATTTGACTGTTTTCCCACCACCCACATGCTGTATAGTGTTCACACTGAGAAAACTTCACATTTTCTTCCTTCCTCGTTGCTTCCTCTGGAGGATTAGTGAGACTTCTCTTTATTTAGCCCGTCTTTTCCTCCACATCTGTTCCTACTGCTGCCATGTAATGTACGTCCGTGTCTGTTTCAGCATCACTTATTCCTCTCAGCAGCCCCTTCTCAGACAGCCACACGACAAAGCGTGACACAAGTAAAATAGTCGCAGTGGTGCCGAGCATGATGACTGTACGAAAAGGGAACAAGCGGTATCGGTGACCGTCCTCCTGGATCTTGTCCCACGGCAGGGGCAGCACGTCAGGAAGGCCTATCAAGGGTTCCCCAACCAGACCTCTCAGCAGTAGAGCCAACAAGCAGCCAGTACAGGCCCCGTATTTGTTCACCCAATGAGACAAGTAGAAGATGCATATCACCTGGGGAACCATCATTGAATACAGGACATCCGCACTGACGATCCAGAACAGGTGAACAGAGCTTGTCATCATGGCCAGGCCCGCTCCCATCCCTCCGCACAGGAAGATCGACACTTTGACCACCACGATAATCATATTTTCTGAGGCCTGAAATAGAGGAAATCATTACATGAGCCATAAAGTTAGTTTTGTGGAAGAAAGAAGAAGACAAAGCTGTCGAATTCCCACTAACCAGAGTGAGTTTCTGGCCAGGATTAGAAAAAAGGTTCACAGGAAACGAGTGGTTGGGGAAAAAAGGTGTGGGCTGGGTTGAGCTGATGAGGAATAAGCTCTGAGGAAGGAACAGAAGCCCTGAAGACACCAGCACCCAAGATGTGTATTAAGTGTCAGTGTCGTGTTAAGTGTCACCTTTTTGTAGACGATGTTCTTGAAGATATTTCGGCCGAGTTGGGAGGCGGCGGACAGAAGTGCAGAGTCAACTGATGACATCACAGCAGCAGCGAGCGCTCCCATACCGACCAGTGAGACGTAGAACGGGCAAAGATGCTGAAGGGCGATCGGCAGGATCATACCAGATTTGCCCTGTTCGTACGGGCTGGGTGAACCGTAGGTGGTCTGGTTCCAATCTGACGGACATTAAGCACATGTAAATAAAACAAACATGAGTTTAGTTTCTATAAATGATAGTACTACAGAATGTTTATTCCAAGATTTACAAAGATAGCAAAGACAATGAGAAGATAGTTTAATCTAGGTACTGGTAGATGCCGCTGCTGCCCCAATGATGAGTGATGGCATCCCAAGGATTGGGCATAATGCTGCTCCAGCGTAGCAGGTGATCTTAGCTTGGGTGTCGGTGGGTGTGGACAGGACTCTCTGGTAGAAAGCCTGGTAGCAGATCCCTCCAAGGGCCTTGGAGAGGAATAAAGAAAGGATTTCTCAGAGGATTGCAACAGAGATCGTTTTGAAATGAAGTTAAACCTTTAGTGGTTCTCCATGAAACATTTAAGGTAATATGGTTTATGTCATCACAGTGTACTCTGTCTTGATATTGCATATTTGCAGTTACGGGTCTCCTTTACCAGTAGCAGTATGTCATCTATCCAGCGGCCCGTATCCTCCAGCTCCAGCTTGCCTATCCACGGCCCCTGGTGCAGCTCGGTGAGTGCCGCAACGGTGATGTTAGCAGAGGAGGGGCTTGTCAGGATAAAAGGCACGCAAAACCACTGAAAATGAGGAGAGAAAACAGTAAACTGGGTTACAAACACATAGTATATCAGTTCTGCATAGGTCTGTGGATGAAAAATAGTATGGGGGCCACACTGAATGAGACATAACTGTCTGGAGCTGGAGGTGAAATGTACTTAACTTCATGAACATAAGGTTACAGAGAGAAGAGGGAAATGGAAGAGGGAGAACCGGGGGCTCTGGTGAGTGCTGAATTCACTGAGAGTCGACCTGAAGTTAAACACACTCATACACCCCCTCGATGATCCTGCTTTCAATCTCACTTTGCTGGTGGTGGACACACATTTCCCTTATCCGGGAAGTAGCAACAGGCGACCTAATGAAACGCACCATTATCATGAGTAAACTGGATTTCTCTGGGTTTTAACATTATTGGAAACATGTGGGATAAGCACATAACTCAATAAAGTATACAACAAAGTTTTAGTCAACCTCCTGCATATTATATCTTTAATTTTTCCTGCAAATGCAATGTATGTACCAAGCCGAGGAGCATCAAGAGAAGCTGGATGACGTCAGTATAAGCCACAGAGTACAGTCCTCCCAGTAATGTGTAAATGATTGCCACAGCAGCAGAGATGCTCACAGCCAGCTTGGAGGAGATATCCATGACCACACTTACCGTCCCTCCTGTAACCACAAACATACATCTGCATCATACAACATCAACATTTGTATTCAAGATTTTTACTGGATGCTGATTTTTACAAGAAATGTATTCATGAAGTCGTCGTTCTGACTTACCCAGTGCACCGAGGATACATGCTACCCACAAGATATCGGCAATTAGAGCGGGAATGAAAATAATAGCAACTATAGTGTTGCCATATTTCTCTTGAAATGGGTCCATGAGGGTGACGTAGTTCTTCGACCGGATAGGTTTGACGAGGAAGAGTGCACCTGAAAGTCACACGAACAGAGACGTTTAAACTTTAAAGCAACATTATGTAGAAATCGGCATTTTGCAATTTGGCGCCCCCCACAAGTTCTGAGTGCGACACCACTGTTGTAAATACAAAACCCAGGTCTTTCTTCGTCATCACTCACCTATAACCAAGTTCATGGCGCATGCAAAGGGTGCAAAGGCCCACACCAACCCCTTTGTTGGATCGTAGAGCACTTCAGCGCAACCCAAAATATATCCTCCTCCCACCCAGGTGGCTGCAAAACATTAGCAGATATGTATACAATCAATAAGAAAGACAAAAGATTATAAGACAAGGTCCACCTCTTGTAAATTGATGGAATTAAATGTATTAACATTAAATTTGATGCCCCTGATTTCAAAATAAATCAACCTGAATAAATTCGTGTTTGCCCCATTTATTGTGATCATCTTCATCGTCATTTTTCTACCTGCCATCGTAAAGATGCTGACCCAGATGTTTAGGTTCCGCCCTCCAACCATTGCAACCTCACTGCGGTTCCCGGTGCATTTCTTCTCTTCGCGTTTGGACTTCCTGGATGCCCAGATGCCCGTGCCCAGCACAATCATGTAAAACACTCCTATGGACGCAAGTCCCGGCCAGTTTACCGCCATCTTCACTGTCTGTGGAGAAAAGAGGTTTGCAACACTTAAAACATGAGCCCAGTGGCAATTTAAACACGGATGTACTCTATCTGGATATACAGTAGAATATGATAAGAAAATAGAAAATGAGCATAACATGTCTCCTTTAATTCATTATTTTCCACAAAATGTACAGTAAGTAAATTAGGTAAAACTTTATTATGATGGTCAGTCATGAGTCATTAGTCATCTATAAACAAATGAAGAGCAAGTCACAGGTAAATTATCAGTATATACTTGATGTGCTACTTGAGTAATTGTGAACAAAACTATTTTTAAATTAAATGATAAATATTTTTTAAATGAATAAACAGTTTTGAATGATGTACAGTCAGGGCAGGGTGGTTTTGAGTTTTTGTTGACTTTTACATTTTACTTTTAATTCACAGAAAGAATGCAGGATAATTCGCCCCCCTGGCATAAACTAATGTTCATCAGTTTTCATTCATTCATCCCCTGAGAGAGTCTGTGCATGTCTGCCTCTTCATGGTGACTGACGTCAGTCTAATGCATAACCTTTTCCTCTAAAGCGTTCCATAAGAAATTCTTGTTTCCAGGGCAGACCACACACTCAACAGTGCCAGAAGCAGGCTATAAAAAACTGAAAGCTGCCAAAAGTTGTCATATATCAGGAGAAATATAGGACTGTGGGAATGTTTTAACTACACGTGACAACTGTTCCAGTACACCATGACAGAGGTTAAAAAAAATAATACCTGTTGTGTCTTGTTAGGTGCAGTGAAGAGAGAATGAAGGTTTGCAGTACATTTCTTTCACTGTGTCAGCTGCAAAATTTATTAATTTCAGGACCCATTCCAACCTTGGGCAGAGGAACTGAATCTTTCAGCAGACTCCTTGCTCTGAATACATGGTTAGATATCAGCATGCCTCATTTATCTGGTACAATTTCAACATATTTTGGAAGTGTAAGAAAGTGGTAGGCCTGTTGGGAAACATTACTGGCTGCAGGCTGCTCAGTGCCAACCTTCGTCATGCCGTTGGATTGTCGTACCAAAACAGGAATGCACAGATAAGCGCGAAGGCCATCACACACACAGGCACTGGCACTGTATCTGTCCCCACCTCAGCTGACCCTCTGCTCAACATCACCCAAGGCCTTGAGCCCAGATGTCTCTGTCCCAGTCAGGGATCAAACGCCAACCTTCCTCCTCTGCACCTTATTCTGCCAGGGCCCTTGCAATGCAAAATGCGTAAAAAATTTGAAATATTACAGCTAGCAGCTTTCTAAAGTGACCGTAAAAAAGGAAGGAAGGAAACAAGGAAAATACTGTAATTATGATACAGTATTAAACAGTAATTGAGTACACAATTCTAGTCGTACAACAAGGGACACATGCTGACATGCTGAAAAGGCTAACCGCATGCTAAAACACTAACAACAGGCCTACAAGTGGTCCGACAAGGTACACATGCTAACAGGCTAACATGCTATCAACAGGCTATCGGGCCTACAAGTAGTCCAACAAGTACACATGCTAACAGCCTGACATGCTAACAAGCAATGTGGTTGGGTTAACATGAAAACACAGTACATTGATATAACTGTACATTTACTGCAATTTCGTGTATTTAAAATAACAACAGTATTATTACAGTAGAACAGTGTCTTTTTAAATCTGTATTTTCACAGTAAAATTGTGACTGCGTTACTGTAGAAACACAATGTCCTTCAGTTATTTTCATCAATATTAAAGTTAAATAATTACAGTATACTGCTGTGGATTTACTGCAATTGTTGGCCAGTAATTTGGTGTAAAGTTAAAGTAATAATTTTTACAGTGTACTCCACATAACAGTCACCACATGACCACAGTCCCTTGCATTTGCTGAATAAGTGCATCGAGCAAATCAGTGAGGAGATTGGCCAGAATTTTCTACAACTGGGCACCGAGAAAACTTATTATTGTTTTTGAGGTCATCTGGGACAGGTTTACTCAGTGTTTCAAGGATCAAAACCAACTGTGCCCCAACCGTGGAACAAGATTTCCGAATAACTGTCAGCTCATTCAAATCAGGGCTTAAGACATAACTGTGGCTTTCCAGTAACTTAGCTTCATAATGTCTTTTTAATGAGTAACTTTTTATTTAATTGGTTTTGTTTATGTTGTCTTTTGAATGCAATTTTAACGTTTTCTTAATGGTTTAATGTCTTGTTTTAATGCATTTCCATGTCTCGGTAAATTAATTAATTAAATTGCCTTGTGTCTCAATGATGCTGTATAAATAAACTTGCCTTGCCATTTCTTTATGTTGCTGCCTACAACATGAAATTGTCCTCACCTTCTTCTATTCAGTTTTCACCCCACGACAGCCCCCTGAAGACAGTAATATTGTCAGGAAACATTCTGTTTTCAAATGATAGCAACTGGTAATATGTAGTACATCACATTTTGACATTTGATGCAGTTAAAGGTGCAAAATGTAAAAATAGAAGCAGCATCAAAAAATTTCGCCGCTGTGTTGGGGGGCCCTGTAAAGATTCTTTTCATGGGGCCCAAAATCCCTAGCGGCGCCCCTGGGGCAGCGTGTCATCAGAGGAGCTGCTGTCAGCTAGTAAGCTCAGTTGGTAACCATGTAGTGGTGGTATTAGCTGACTGCGTGGACCATGAGCACAGAGCACTGAGGAAGTGTTGGTGCTGTTTACTACTGGACTCTACAACGAGGCCAGGGGATAACTGGTTAGCATGCTAGCTTCAATAGATACTGTATCTCTGCAACACATCACATAGATGTGTTTTAAATATATTCAAAACTGTTACCTCATATTCTGTTGATAATTTTAGTTGATGTTTTGAAGTTTATTTAATTTTTTTTACATATTGCACCTTTAAAGGTGCAATTGTAAGAAATAGCATCTCAATTTCATACAAACAGGGGGCAACATATCACCATACTAACCACTAATTGCTGCTAACTGCAGATGCTGTTAATAATAATAGAATAGATTCTGTTAATAATTTTAATTGGGCTAATATTTGAAGGTTTTAAATTAAATTGCTCACATATGTCACCTTTCAATGCTGTTCATACAAATTCAAATTAAAGGCAAAAGTCAGATGTTAGTGAGTGTTAGTGGGTTTCTTGTCCAGTGTGAGAGGGGTATATGTTTTATTTACCTAAACTGACTGCAGTTAGTTTCATCATTTTATCAGTGCTATGTGATGAAATTAGCAAACATTTGCAAACAAGGATTTATGTCAGCATACATGACGACTAACTGTTTTTTTTGGCAGTAAGGCGTGTCTCTTTTCCTGAAAAAGACAAGAATAAAATATACTGTATAAAGGAGAAAATTTAAGTGTGTTAAATTTGTCAGATTTTGGGGGATTCTTTGGAGGTTTAGACAGCCGACATTTGTAAACATTTTGCACACACATTCAGTATATATTTACTAGTTGAACAAAAATAAATCAAAGCTGAACATTTAGCAGCACAGGGAATTTGGAAAATGTACATCTACTGTAGATTTTCTGAGTTCACACAACCGCTAAATCTACTTTTTTTATTACTGCTGCTTAAGTTTATTGTTACACCGGTATTGGTCTGAACTTCTGCCTTTGAACGTTGTGAAGAAAACTAATCAGACCTCCAGCACAACATCATTTTCCAAGATAAAAAAAACATTCACACGTATTATGTTGTTTCTCATAATAACTACTAAAATAACGTATTTTTAATTACCTGTGCTGCTGCCTTGTTGAAAAATGTTCAAGTCGGGATCCTCATAACTGAATTTCACAACAGTGAGGAGGAGTGGTGAGTGCTGCCAAGTTTTGACTATGGCTTTGGGTGAGATAAATTTCCAGTTTGGTTGGCTCGGGTGGGGGTTTACCAGAGTAGTATACACAGTTGAGGTACTTGTCCTTTACTTGAGTCTTTTGTTTTCATGTCACTTTACATGTCAGTTCATCAGTCTCACCAGACTGTTGTTTTAGTCTGCATCTGTCTGCCGTTTACCTTATTTAAACTGTGACTGGTGCTGTCAGTAGCAGGTGTTGAAGGCTACATTCGACTTATCAGTAGTGCAACAGCGTTATACGCCTGCATTACCCACAAGGCAACTTAGCCACTGAGTGACATCACTGGAGGCAATTTATCAGATTGCATGCAGCTTTCTCTGGAGCCACAAAAGGCCTTTTCACATACACAGTGGTAATCCCCAAGACCTGTAAACACACTTTAATGTGTAAAATTGGTGGAGATAGAGGATATAATATGATTATATAATGAGAGTTATTAGGGAAATACTTAAGATGTGAAGTTTTCAGAGGCGTTAAAGTCAAGTAAAGACTTGCATGCTGAGATCAGCCATCCGTGACCTCCAGTTGCAAAAGTCATTGATAGTACAGCGGTAGTATTGCAGGTATCCTAGTAACAACCGCTGACTTGTAACTGGACCTTCATCAACAAAGAATCAGCAGAGAAGGAGCTGTGTGAATGACTGCTTTGAGGATCAGGTTCTTCCCCGGTGTAAGCATAGACTGTTTGTGAAGATGAAAAACACCACTGCCTTGTTACGTGTGGTCTGTTGGAATTTGATGTCTTCTAACCGAAGCGAACAACAGAAATATTATCGGCTGACTGGTGGATTCCTGAATGAGCAGCAGGACAGTGTGATGGTAAGAAAGCAGGCAGACATGTCTGATGAAAAAGCCTGGAGCTGGAGCTTTTTGTGCATGAAATCTACTTCTTCCTAAGCCACATGTATGTGACTTAGCCATAATGTTTTCATAACCATAAAATCAGATACATGGAATAGATTTTTAACAAAATGGATGATGGAGGGGAAAAACAGCAGTGAGAGATTAAGCATTACCTTGAATTCAGTCCCGTAGTAACTGGACATGGATGACCTCCCGGTCAAGCACCCTGCTCCATTTCACCCAAAGATCAGCCTGTCGTGTAAAACCCTGGACTTCTATCTCAAACTGATGCTGCTGCTGAAGGTGGCGAAGCTCAATCACAGTTTAATGCAACATTGTCCTGCGACGACTGAAGTGTGTAGGTTTCCCAACTACACGTCCGAGGCGGGATCACCTTTCCTCTTTAAGCTGCCCATCCTTATAACCCCGGGGCGCTCGAAGCATTCTCAGGTGAGCTGAGCAGCGCTCGAATGTCAACAAATGTTTGGATGGATGTCTGCACTGTCATAGGATACTTGTGATAATAAATTCCTTTTACAGACAAAACTTAATAATGTACAGTAAGTTTGAAGCTATCACAGCACGTGGAATAACTGCCATGTCTTACTATTTGATTAAAAGGGACATATGGTGGTTTTAGAGAGTAATGGAGTTGGGGGAGGAATGTCCTTGGAATAATGCACACTCTTAATCTTGAAACACTACAAGCATGAAAGGAATAGTTGAATCAAACTCTTTCCCCCTCAGCTAGTTTTGGCTGATGGAAGCAGCTCTTTGCCCCACTGGATGACGTTCAGGCGACAGACTGGCAGTCTACTTGGCTTGGCTCTGACTGAAGATTGTGGGATATACCACCTCAAAGTGTCTGTTACTGGAGAGCAGCATGCTGAATACTTCCATCTGCACATCCGCAACAGAACGGTGACTGACGAGGACTCAGCAAGGTAAGAGAGCAGGTTGTGAAAGTTTGCTGGATGACGATGGGTTATTATTAGCAGGGGAGAATCTCAGTGTTGGCCTGAGGGCAGCTGAAGACCAGGCATTTTCTTGACAGCTTCAATTGGTCTTAATTGATGCCCTTCAGCAGTGCGTGTCAATGTGTCGTCTTAGACATACTGAAAAACAAAAGAAGGCAATGTTTGAAGAAACTGCGGTGTGCTTGACAGCAGAAAAAACTTAGAATAAAGAAAAATGGGGTTTTGCTTTGTCTCTTTGTCCGATAGGGGCGCCTCGTCCTGCTCTGAGGGGCAGAGGACAGTCTGGGCTAGCCTGCTACTCCAGGTAAACCCTCTGACTCTTGACGCCGGACAGCGGCTCCGTCTGGTCAGCACCATGGCTGACTACCTGCGCCTGCAACTGGACTCCGTCTACCTCTTTTCAATGAGAAAATCCTTCCTACAACAAGAAGAGAAGCTCAAGGTTTGCAGGCAAGGTGGGCTTGATAGTACTCGTGGGAAACAAGATGCATCGGTGGATGTCGCTCAGCTTCTGTGGCGTGTCGGTTGTCAAGGAGAGGAACGGCAGTCTGATTTAGTCGAGGTGCTGGAACGCAGTGTGACGACAGGAGGGCTGACCAGGTTACTTGAAGCTCCTGTTTTGGGATGGACGGTGCTTTGTGCGTCTGGACTGATCCGAGATAAAGTTAAGAGAGACTTGCAAAGGGCAAAATTTACACCCACTCCGAATATGATTGTGCCGCCACCAAGTCAGATCCATCAGGGTGTCAAACTTGTGAATTATCTTCCTTTGACCAAGCTGGAAATGAGTTCGTCAACCATGTCAAGGCTCGAGCCAACACACACAGATGCTTCAAAAGCCACCATGTCTGTCAGAAAAGAATTTCAGCCCTCTGGCACACATACACCTGAGAAGGTTTTGAAATGTACTCCTACGGGAAACGCCTCGAAGACAAGTAATTTGCATGTTTGTTTTTCTGTCAAGCAGCCAACTTTGCACCCATGCAGCAAGGATGCAAACACTCTTCTGGAGCGACAGTTATTTACTGGCCATCCAAACTTGCTTTCAGGTCACAATTCTCAGGAATATGTCAAACAAACTGAGGTCTCCGCCTCAAGAGTCAAACCTCATGTAAAGGCGACCGGCGGCAGGGAACAAGCATTCCAGGTCACATCGCACTCATCACTACGTATTTCTGGGTATGTCTCGACCACAGAGGTATCTCATTTACTCTTTTTGCTTGAACATGTATCGACGGTTAGGACTGGCACCACTCTTTCACTGCTCCCATCATCCATACTGCACAGGATTTACCCCTCACTGACCCTGGACTCTTCCAGTGTCACTTCAACGCTGACACACGAGGCGTCCATCAGAAAATCGCTCACCACTCGTCTGACCCTCCGACCTCATCCAAAGGAATCCCCCCTGTGGACTGGTGCTTATAGAGCCAGCCACACTGACTCAGAGAGTCAGGCCACAGTGAGCTCACTGGGTAAGTCTGCTGCTGTTGACTTCTATATGACTATATGGGATTGTTCTGGGTGCTTAGTCATTCGAGTCATATGTTGTAATGACTTGACCTTGTTTGAAAGGGGGCCCACAGCTGAATGGAGCGGAAAGACTAGAGGAACATATGGGCTAATGATGTGGTGGAAATATGAGACGCATGAATGACACGGAAAACAAATGACTATGTTAGAGTTGTATGTTATGGTGCGGAGAACATGGAGGATTATGAATCAAGTGAATGAAAACAATTGCATTAACTTACTGGGGGCTGTAGGGATGATAACTAACCCGGAAGTTAGCATCGCCTGTGTTCCCTCGTCAAAAAGCCTGTGGGATTTTTTAATTGGACTTGTGTAGGTCTTGCATGTTTTGTTCAGCAAGATAATCCTCGCAGATGAACCCCACTTTTATGATTTTTGAAGCGTAAATGGAATCACAGGAAGTAAAACGCTAACGTAAGGCTTTAAACTAACTACAACTTGATCACATGACTATACTATAACTACACTAAATGCTATAAATTGCTAACTGCTAACAGGTTTTAGGACTCCTGTGGCCCTCTATTGAAGACAGTGGAAACAAGCTGCATCACTACACCTTGAACTAGTTAGCAACATCCAGTAGACATGGAGAAACACCATTTGGTTTTGTGTCTCTGGCCTGATGATGATGAATCAAAGTTTGATCCTCAATCTCTTTTTGCTCTGTTTTGGTCTCCACTAACTCCTGAGAGAAATATGTGGCCCATTAGCAACTACATGCTCCACTATAATAACCTGATAGTCACTTTCTTTGTTTATTGCAGCGGTCACGTCATGATAATTCTTACTACCAACAACACAGGACAAAACGTGCATTCATTCACAGGAGATCTCGTGCTCGGCAGCAGGCAACATTGCATAGTAAAAGTGAGGTTTATAGGCAACCAAACTAAACGCAGATGTTGTCATTATTCTATAGCCATTACATTGTGCAATCAACATTTACTTCATAATGATAAGGCAAAGCAATAAAACATCAATATAAACATGAATATAACTGCTTTGGTTATTAAAAATGGGGCTGTACACAGTTTGCTTGTATCCAGACTGCTCCAAATATGTACTAAAAATAAAAGTAGCTTATTTAGACTATTTAAATGTTGCAAATACAGCGTGGAGGCGTGTATGAACACTCCTAAGTCACAAATGTGAGGTTTTCCTGTTTTTCCCATTTTGACATAATCACATGAATGGTCTGAAAATGAGTAACGTTTTGTGGTTTTTACAGCTTTCTTTGCTGTAAACAGCTGCAGTGCAGAGCAGAGCAGTGAGTCGTAACCAGAACGGTAAAGTTGGTTGACTTTAAACCAAAACAATGAGCTGAAAGACACTGAAAATGTCATTAGAGCTGAGGGGAACTGCAGAGTTTGGAGGTTATCGTCTGTGGGTTTGTCACTGTGATTGACAACTCATACATTATTTGATCCATTGTTAATATATGAAAATTGAGAATAGCAGCTCTAAGTTTTGAGCATCCGTGAACAGTCCCTGACAGTGTCGATAATTATGCTCCTGATCATTTATTGCATTCATGAAACTCATGTTTTTCCACTGCACTGGTTTGTTGCATTTTCTTTTTCACAGGGCCAATTAAAGACCACCACGCTGCCAAACCTGCATTTTATAACCGCCCATCTGTTTCTCATCCACCTCTTGCAGAGAACTCTGATGATGTCTTACTACTGAACTCCAGATCAAAAACAACACAGTCACCGCTGCCATCGAACAAAACACCGTCTACTCAGCTGTTCCCAGATGTGTCACCGACCTCATCTTTAATGACAAAGCAATTATCAATAACTCAGCACTCGGACACAATCCAACATCTGTCTTCTGTTCTGAATCAGGATGTAATGTCTCTGCTTAGTGTTACAACTCAGGATGTGTCACCGACCACATGGACTGGTCAGCTGACTCTGTCTGGACAAACTGAATTGGAGTCCTCGCTCACGACGTCCTGGATGGGGCCATCGGTGACGACGTTCACACCAGCTTTACCCTCCGAGCTCGGCTTTTATAGCGAACGACTTGAGACATCCAGTGTCACAAATCAAGAAGATACAGAGGAGTCTCTCAAAGGTCAAAAGTCAACACATGAGAGTGTACAACTCATAGCATCAATGCAACAAACACTCCTTACATTTTCCCACACAACAGTCACTAGAATGACAACAAGCGTGTATTCATATACAGCATTCTTGACTACAAGTGAGACCTACGCAGCTCCTCTCTCAATAATTGAGAGCACTGGACTCCTGCCTGGGGACCATTTTGAACCAACTACCCCCTCTGCTGTCCAGGATCCATACACTACATCCTTCATGAATCAAATCCACAATCTTGATCCTTCATCCCCATTATGTGTCCAATCCGTGGCACAAGATCATGTTTATGTGAATGATTGTACCCCTAAAATCAAAAGCACCTACCTCCAGAGCACCGTGCAGCACGTCCTGAAAAGTTATTCCCAAGATGAGGAGCGCTCGACTGCTTTTCGATCGCACTTTTTAATGTTTGACTCAAGCAGGGGATTCTTTTCAACCCAGACGTGGAGTCCAGCTATGCATCTTTCTGCCAATACAACTACAGAAATAAACCAAATAACAGCTGCTCCACAGATGGACATTTCAGATGCTTTTCCTCCTCTAGAACACAGTGGCTCCTCAGTTATCACATACACATCATTAGCAGCGAACACATCTGCCCTCACTATAGAGAATTCCTTGTTAATCCGCCAAACAGACGGCAGTGGGCCAGTCACAAAAGGACATCCCACGCAGCAGATTCTGAGCACATCTTTGAGTCCACTTTATGGGAGTTCGACCACATTATTAACATCATCGCAGGCTGTCGGCCTCTCCTCATATAGAAGACAGAGCTCGGTCCAGCCACCGTCCTCACCAGCGTCCGTCTCAAGTGAGTACCATTTCAGCTGAGCGAAGAACTTACTCTCAATCTCTGGTGCAGTGAAAATGATTGTAGAGGGCAGCTGCCAACACGTCTGGAAACTAGAGCTTTCTTTCTACGTGTGTTTTTTGCATTAAATGCTATAATTATATCGTAGGCATGATAATATAATTGCAAAGTGCCCAATAAGTGTGGTTTTATAAGCTGCCTCAACTTTCTGCATGATAGTGACCTGAAATGACTCGAAGCAAACAGCTTTTGTAGGAAACACATTAATGGCACCCTGTGGAATTTTCTTGTAAACAAAGATAGGACGGTTCTCGCTCCGTGTTTCCCACCAGTCTTCTCTTTTAGATCTGACAAATGTTGAGTGTGTTTCCTTCCTTCATATGAAAACCTAAAATTTGGAAGAATTTTAAACTTACATTGTTTATATCCATTATTTCCTTTTCTTTTTTTTTTGCACTGCCTTTCCTTGTGTTTATGTTTGTTATTTTGATGCATTACTGCCACCAACTGTCCATAAGTGGAATAGCATGAGCCCTGTGGGCACACCAACACCGATGTATTGCAATGGGTGTTTGCATGTGCTCACCTGTGTGCACATGAGATTAGGACTGCAACTAATGATTATTTTCCCTACTAATTGATCTGCCAATTATTTCCTCAATTTTTCTGTCTCAGTAAACAGTGAAACAGCATTAAATTCTCACATTGGCACTTTTGCTTTGAAATTGGCACCCAAATAATCTATTATCCCAATAGATGGAGGTCCATTATGTAAACTAGAATGGCACTCAGTAGAGTGCATACCTCTACCAAGGCCAAACAGTCCCCTTTAATTCAATCCAATATCCTATTTGTTATAATATAGCTGCTGGAAAAAAGGCTAACCTGTATGAAAACGTGGTATTTTAATTCACTAGATCAGGATTGTTATTAGGAACCAATTGTTGTTACCAATTGATACCAGCCACCTAAATACACTTGATTTTTTCGATAAAGATCCAAGCTTAAATCCCTGAGAAATTAACAAAAATGTTCATGGAAATCTGATTGGCAGTTTCTGTGTAATCCTGCTGACAAACCAACCAACCAACAAACAAACGGACACATTGCTCGATAGCGCTCCTAGTGGTCAAAAACTCTACAGGGTGCCTTTAACATTCATCACTGAATTTGTTTTTACGAATGAACATCTCTCTAAAATATTGTCTTCACGTGTATTTGTTTGTATGCAGATATGTTTATTCAACATTTCTGTGCAATAGTCTAAAAATCGTATTATTTTATATTTCAGGCTCTGTGAATCTTCCGCCCCAGGTGTTGCAGTCTGTTCCAGTGTTGATGGCCACTGTTGGCTTCCCCTTCCGCTACTCAATCCCACCTACAACCTTCATAGACCCAGAAGATGGTGAGGCAGACGCTCTTTCCTTGGAGATTAGGTTGATCGATGGGCCTCCGATCAGCGTTGGTACCTGGTTAACGTTGGACGGTCTGGAGCTTCATGGTGTCCCTCTGGAGGTGGACCTACAGTTTGCCCCTCAGCATCTCCTCCTGGCCGCCCGGGACAGACAAGGCCTGAGCACCTGGCTGCCCCTGACTCTGGATATCCGTCGTAGCCCCGTCAACCCCTGCCACGTTTTCACCCTGACCGCTCAACGCAGTCTTCACTCCATCCTCCGTCGCCGACACAGGGTGGAACTAATGCTCAGAAAGCTGTCTCGCTTCTTTAACAGCTCGAGCAGCCACCACCTCGTCGTTGTGTCCGTGAGGCCTGGCTCCACTGTGGTGTCGTGGTACAACCGCAGCTTGTGCGGGACGCGTCGTAGTCGAGTTAGAAGGTGCCATGTTGATCGGATACAGAGCATGTGGTTAGCGATGAGGTCTGAGGATGGATCAGTCAATCCTGCGTTCAGAGACTCAATGCTCCCAGAGTTCCCTATCACTAAAGTCGAACCTGTGAGCTACAGACAAGACTGTTTCTCCACCACCTCTACCCCCATATTTCCAAGTTTAGGCACAGATACTTCCCTCAGTCCCGCCACTAACACCTGTGTCTCTGCATCCCCAGCTATCACTGCCACCTCACAACAGATGAACCGCTATCAGTGGATGGCCGGCATGTTCACAGCCCTGCTCGTCGTCTGCCTTCTCATCCTGATCGTCCTCCTCGTCGCTGTAGTTCTCCATTTCTGCAAAGGTCGAGGAAGGACAAGAACGGTCGCCATTTGGCCTTCAGGCAGTGTGCTCTCACTTCAGACCAGGGATCTTAGAGCAATTAAACCAAGGCGGCCGCCGATATTCCAACCTGAGCTGCCTCCACCGCCGCTGAGACTGTGGATCAACCTGTCGCGAGACGACGAGGGGCCGTCAAGATTTGAGCAAGGACGGAAAACTCTTGACAGGGCACTACGTCCTCGTCCTCCACAATATGACTTTTCAAGTATCTAACTTAAAAAACTTTTTTCAAAAATAAGGGAAAAATCCCCTGAATAGTTTGTAAAAGGTTTACAATGCAGGAACTTTCCCCAGTGACTAGGAACTTTAGGGAAACTTGGTGTGCTTCCACCACAGGGACCAGAGTCCAGGGTCCAAGGTAATTTTACCCCCAAAAGGTTCCTGCTCTGTGGGTTGAAGACTCGCAGCATTTTATTTCAGCCATTATGTTTAGAAATCTGCAGCTGCAAACAAATTTGTTTTTCTGTTCATGGTGCCCCGATACATCAACATGGCGTTACAGAAGAAAGCATATGACAGATGACACAATTTCATTCTGTTGCACTTTGTTTACATTTGGCGGACCCTGCCACCTTTCTAGCGTCAAACATTGTCCTCTGAGAACAGCTTATTTATTCAGTCATGGGAAAAAATAAATATTTAATAAGCTTGTATTTTTACCTGATTAATATGTAAATATTAAAATTATGAGTTTGAATTTCTTCTCCAAAAACTACATACTGCCCCTTTAAAAGAAACATGTTCTCCAGAGGAGCCAGCACCAGACTCTCTCTGAATGAGTGAGCACACACACTCTTCATATTAAAATTAAATAACTGTTGTTGTCATCTACTTGACAGTTGTCGCTAGAAGTGGGCTGCTCTCTCTCTCTTTGTGTGTGTGTCAAAGTCATGTACTTGGACCAAGCTATGACGTGAAGTCACTGGTAACGGCAGTAACCCAGACTCCCTTAACAAAACGCGTGATTTTAGGAGTTGTTGCACGAGGAGAAAGTTAAACAAGTTTGTGAAACGGCACCGCAAATTTAAAATCATTGTTGCTTTCACGTAAATTCGGCATTAAATACATTACATAAAAATGTTTCTCTCCGGTTTGTTGCGGTATCTTGGTAAAGCCCGACTGGTTTTCATGTTTAATAAAGAGCATCCTGTCTGCTTCCGTGTGTCAGGTGCGTCTTACCTTCCAGCAGCTGCTTGAACACACTGTTTCAACTGACAACATATTGACGGTAAACATGTGAAATTTTTACAAATCCAGGAAACGGTAACTAATATAGGCTACTTCTTTGGAGAAAGTCACCGGACTCCCTTGAAAAAACGCTCAATTTTGAGAGTTGGGCGTTAGAACAAACTGTATGAGCTTTGGTTAACGCTGTCTACAACACAGTCTTAACTATTTGGGCCTGCTTGTTCATTCGGCAATTATTATACATGAAGATATTTCTTTATTTGTGTTTAAAAATCCATTTGTTCCAGTGATGTAGGTGTGTATTTGCATGTAGAGCGGGGAAGTGAGATCTGATCACGAGGTCAACGCAGCAGCCAATCACAGAGCAGGCAATATACACACGCCAACATCAACACTCTCTATTAACAGCTTTTATTGTGTTACACAATATGTGAACAGCATATCTACAAAATGATGGGTAAAAAAATTAAAAATTGCTCGTTAGAGTTCACTGTCTGTTTTATTTCATGTCCTCGTTTTTGGGAGTGTGGGGTGACAACCAAGTCTGAAAAACACTGTGGTCCACAATCTCATCCTTGGCAGGGGGTGTAGCAGTAAATCCATGGGAACATCATCTGGTGGCCTTGCCGTTTTCATGAACATCCATCCTGTAAATAGGGAAAAAGTCAAGTTTGATGTATAAGGTGTTAATTTTCAGATGTTATCCTGTTTGAAACATAAAAGACTGATAGGTATGTGTTCAAGAATGTTGACACAGTCAGTGTAACAGAGTGTCAGGTGATTGGTATTTGGCAGTAACACACCCGTTCTCGTCTTTGAGCTGCTGGTACAACTCAAACTTGTTGTTCACGGAGCTCACTCTTCCAACGAACTCTTGGTGCTTCCTGGAATTGGCGGCAGTGATGCGGTTTGTCCACATGGTGAGGAGCGACACGGGACCTGAAGCAGCAGTGAGACAACGTAACAGAAGATGTCATCAGTTGGTCATTTATGGAATAAGCTCTTATTGGTCTGAGCACACAGATAATTATCAACGCTTTTCAAGGTTGTGTTAATGTACTAAGGCCTAATATTTATTAAAAAAATGAAAATAACACATTTTACGGCATAGCCAACAGTTTGTCAATGATTCCCTCGTGACTTTGAGAGCTCTATTCTAAGCGTGGGAACACATGATGAGAGTTGTCACCTTTTGCCCTCTCTGGAGGCTGAACCTCCTCTGTGGACAGGCGTGGCTTCTTATTGAGCGGCTCCGGAGAGTCCGGGGAATCCTTGATCACCTCCGACTCCTGATCGTCTTTATCCAGCAAGCCCTTTAGTCTTCAGGTTGAAAAGAAAAAGACCAAGAAGTTTAGTGACCACAGTAAAGATTCATTTTGCTGTTAACATTGGGCAATCTGAGCACTGCTCACCTCTCCGAGTCCTGCCAGCTTTTGTCCTCTGTTTCCTTGCTGCCGTTTTTCTCCGCCTTGTCTTCCCTATCCTCCCTCTTCCTCCCTCGCTTCTTCCTCTCCTCCTCCTCGGGAGGTTTGCTGCGGCAGGCGATGATGCAGTCCAGTACCCTCTGGTGTCTGTCTGTGTCTCCGGCGTGAGTTTTCACTAATGTTTCCAGCTCGTTCCACATGATGCGATACTGTTCGTCTCTGGGGATGAACAACAGAAACGTTAATGACTCTGCTGTTTACTTTTAGAAATTGTGATTTTCACGAAGATGTCAAAAGTTCGGGAATAAATACCGCTTGGGTCCTTTGCCTCTGGATCCTACAGTGGAAATAGGAAGAGGGTCGTTCTTCCTCTCCATGTCTACCAGGTTGTAAACTGTCTTCTGGCAGGTCAGAACATCCTCTTCAGACAAAGTCTCTTTCACTATCAGGTTAGCTAAAGGAACCACCTAGTGGAGGAAAACAGGAAGACACACACACAGAAATGAGCTGCAGAGTCATGACGTGGGCCAACATGGAGGCATCGAAATGTTAGAAACAGGCTGGTCCTAAATCTAGAGAAACACCCAGTAGGCAGATTATCTTTCATGTATTTTTCACATGATAGAAATCTTTGTGTCTCTGCATGCTGCTCACCGCCTGCATGTTGAAGATGGTGGTCTGAGAGATGATCATTGGCCAGTATCGAGTGTGACGCTCCAGCTGAGCTTTGGCCCTCTCAGCTGGTAGCTTCCCCGAGGGATCGTGGGTGGACTCTGACACCGGCGTGAGCCGGTTCTCCCTCATAAATTCACCAAAGTCCTAATACAGACAAAAACCACTTAAGTCACCATTTGAGGATTATTTATGTATGTTGCGACACAGCTGGGGTGAGTTGAACGTACAGTGATGCGGTAGTCCGTCACTCGGCCCCCGCAGCCCTCGCTAATGGATGGCGGGTCCTCCAGGGTGGAGCGATTGCTGTTGAGCACATGCAGAAAAATCTCGCCTCCGTGGCTGCTGAGCATGTGGCTGATGACCTTTGACCCCGATTTCCTCGGCTGTTCCAGCAGCACCGATCGCCCTGTGGTCCATGAAGAAGAGAGGTAGTCAACAATTAGTCCGCAGATTCAAGGCAAAGAAACTGGTACAGTACAGATAAAATAGAGTTTATCTAGCTTACCGTTAAGGAGAAAGTTCGTCAAACATGACGAGGGACGACTGTTTACGTCTGTTGGGGAGATGCGATAGGCTCCCGTACAGTAATGCAGTTCTGAGGAGGAAAAAAACAAACAGAACAAGCAAAAATGTCAAAAATGTGCTGCTTTTAGCCTCTCAAATGTCAGGATTTGATGATTTTCTCATCCTAAATCATCATCATCTGAATACTTTTGGGGTTTTGGACATTTACATAATAAATTAAGCCATTAAAACAGATCACTGTTGCCTGAGGGAACGACCATTTCTCATTATTTTTTGTCGTCTCATAGTGAAAATGATTAAGTGAGAAAATAATCATCAGATAAATCAATAATGAAACTAATCCTTAGTTGCAGCCTTACTTCAAAACACTTCACAAGGAGGAAACGTGAGAAATATTTCCCCCTGAATTATGTTTCAAGTTTAAAACCCTTGTAATTAAATAAAAACTTGCCCACCTATGCTGTTGGTTCGTGGAGTGCACCATTTCAGCGTAATCGTCTCTTTGAGTCCATTTTCTCGAGTGCTGCTGCCGGCCATATGCAAGTCTCCTGCACAACACAAAGTGGACAGATCAGTTGTTAATTTTTGATAACTGATGAATTTTAAAACATAAAAAAAAGAAGAAGAATCTGTAAAAGCTACTTCTAGCACAATTAATTTTACAGAAACAAGTTTACATACTGCTTTATTCTGTGCAGTTGTGTTTGGAGCTCTTCACAGTAGTTCTCGTCACATAAGCAAACTTATTTTGATTGATTTATTAAGACCCACCGCTCTTGAAGAACTCCAGGTGAGCGTCTCTGTGATGCAGGAGCTCAACGTCATAATTGGCTGATGTGTTGGCGTGCTGCTCTTCCTGTCCGTCCCCAGAGACAGTAACAAATTCAGGTCAGTATGGAGTCAGCTCTTAAAATCAGCAGAACTACTACACAAATACACAAACACACGTTAACACTGCTGATTTCATGTTCCGAAGGGTAAATGATAATGGACAAAGTAAAAGAAAAAGCTTCGCTCTCTGGGTGACTCAAATATGTTTTCTTCTATCCACATCAGAGGCTGTACCTGACGCAATACTGAGCCTGCACTTCTACAATCTTACACAACCAGCTTTGTACAGTTTGGGCTTGAGTCCAAAACTATGTAGGACCAAAACCGCTAAAAACAAAAATAAATTAAGAAAATAAATAAATGGCCCAATAAATTAATATGCCATTAAATGCACCAAAAATAAAATTGTATAATAAAAAATTAATTGTAGGCATTATATAAATAAATCCTTTGCATTTTCACCGCATTTCTTTCCACAAACTTATTTATTCCTGTATTTCCTTTTACTTGTTGAATTCATACACAAAACAAACAGGGGGCAGACGGTAAGCCATCCATCTAGCGATCCAAACTGGGAGCTCAGAGCACCAGGGGATGGTTGGGGTTTACACTTCTAACACAGGCGCTTTGAACTGGGATGGGCTGCGGCTAACTGGTTAGCACGCTAACTTCAGTAGATATCCCTGCAACACAATACATAGTAATCATAACTTCAAAACTGTTATTTCTTCATAATTTGTTGATAATTTAAGCACATTTTTGAATGTTTTCAAACCACTTTTAAGCCCCTCATTATCATAACATAGGAAATATTTAAAGAAAAGTAGAAAGAAACACAGAAATAAATCAGTAAATATAGAAAAAAATTTAAAAAAATCATAAATTAAATGGGAAAGTAAGTAAATAGTTGAATTAATACAAAGGTAAATAAATACAGTTGCAAATTAAAGCAGAAATATCAATGTATGTCAAATTTTTATAAATTAATTAATGCCTTCTATTTTATTGTCTGTGCATTTAATGGCATCGTAATTCATTTATTTATTTGTTTATTTCTTTTTTGATTTGGGCATTTTAAGTCCTCCATATAAATGAGTCCTGGCAACCACAAATCTCAAAACAAACTTTTTAAATAACAAGCTAGGAATTTGACAACTTTCTACACTTGTAAAAAATAGCTGTTTTAGGACAGCCGGAGGTGGAAACATTTAAAAAGATCAGCTACATATCCAGACAGCAACAATGGACCACACCAAGACACTAGAGGGGGGATGAGTGGGAACTGATATGGGAAACAGAGACCAGGGGAAAGTTTGGACAACTTTTAAAGGTGTAAACAACCTGACAGACACTGACAGTACTTAATAACTCAGAAGAGGCAACGCTGGTCACAGAGGCTTGGACATAAAAACACTTGAATGCAACGTTCATTTTCTGCATTTTAGTTTATTTTAAAATTAGAATTTGGCGGAAGCAGCCTCAAAACATCCAAAAAATGTTGATTTCTTGACCAACTTAACCAATGGTTAGTCAGTATAGTAAATATATAATTATATTTTTAAAAAAAATTAATATCCCCCAAATTCTGCATTCCCTGGGCGTCCAACATGAGACCAGAGTTGCCTGTCCTTAACTGGAGCCTGACCAGCAAATCTGTAGACCAACGGTCACATCAAACTACATGAATGACACTGTAAGCCTGTTGCAACAGTAAAAGCTCCAAAGACATACACTGCACACTACGTGGTGTAAACTCTGACCCTTCCTCACTTTCATGTGTGTGTGATAAGAGTACTAACCTGGTCGCAAACATTTAATGTGGGCTAGCAAAACAGAAAATACAGCATGAAACCAGCAGCAGATTCACAGTCATATCAACATGCAGATGAGATCAACAAAAAAAGATGAGAGTGTAAAGTTGCACGAGTGATTAGAAGTGAGGAAGCAGGCAAGAAAATAAAGAGTGAAGGCTGTGAGAGAAAATATAAAAGCAAACAATAAATCAAGTAAAAAAGAGGGAATGGTTCACTGCACTCTACACATGACAACATTGTTGTACTAGCAAATAAAAAGTTGAAAGTTGATGTGAGTTCTACTTTTGGCGAGGCATGTGCAAGGCCAGGCGAAGGACAAGGAGCCCCTTACCTTCATGGGGATGTTTGTTATAGTGGTGGAGGCCAAGTCAAAGTGCTGCTGGACCAGAATGTTGAGTTTGGTGGCCAGGTGTCGCCCTGCACGGACACTGTGAACCTCGCTGGTGAGCAGAGGGGAGATCTGAGGCGAGAAGAGAGGAAGATGCAGTGAGAACATACAGCTAACCGTTCCTTTTTTGGATTTATTCACTGCGTATTCATGACCCAACTGAGTGAAAACTATGATGGTGGTTGTCTTCCCTGTAAGCACACACCTCTTTCTTCGGCCGGTCAGACACCAGTGTGTCCTCACCCTGTGGGTAGATGTGAACTAGAACCAGGTCACACTGTTGGATGGCCATTAGCCTGAAACAAAACGAGTTAGAGGAAAGAAAACAAATCTATGAGCCATTTGTCACCTTCAGAATCACTGCAAAAATACCATGATAAATATGCTGTGTCACATGTGTATGCAAGTTGAGTGACACATTTCTTCAAATATCATTAGATACTGACCTGTCTGAGCCTGCTGCCAGCTTGTTTTGCTCTAATATGGTTTCCTGGATGCAGTCTTCCAACATGCGCACATGAGTATCACTGTACGATAAAAACACAGAGTACTGCATTAGCAGTCTTAAATGATAGCACACATACAAAGACATTCTGTTATAATTATCAACCAAGAGGCTCAATGAAGTCTACGATCCACAATCCAACACCAGTTCTTTGATTGATTTGTGAAATAAAAGGGTTCAAACAAATCACTGCGCAGTAGAAAGTTTGCATCAACTGATGGACGAAAGCTTGTGCTTGTGACAGCCAGGGATGTAAACATTAACTGGCGTACACCTCGGCTGAGCTGTGACGTTAGCTAGCTTAGATAGATATGTATTTTTGATTTTGGGGTGAACTGTCCCTTTAATGACAATGTTTACCTTTTAGCATTGGTGAGGCAGATAATACGCCCCCTATTGGAAACTCTGTCGGCTGTGTCCATCAGAGTGGTGCGCCTCTCGTGCTGCAACTCTGTGATCTTGCACAACGCCTCCACTGCAGCGACCAGCCCGTGCAGGATGCTGCAACACTCGGGGTCCTCCCGTGGGTTGGGTGGCCCAACAGCTGCCAGTGCTGACATGAGCTGCCAGAGAGGAGAGGAAACTTCATAATCATATTGCAAAGAAGACTTCCGCAAAAATGTGGTCGCTTATTGGAAATGCCGCACAAAATTTGGCAAGTTGGAGCTGCTGAAAACACAGCTTGAACATGCAATGATAGTCACTGTAGGACATACTGTGCATTAACAATCATATTGGCATTCAAGTCCTACGTGTTACTTTGCGAATGGGTTCTTGCGGGCCGTGGTTTACCTCATGAGTGCTCTGATCTTCCCGTCTCCAGCTGTTCAAGATGTGGAACTCTGAATCACTCACAATGTAATTTACCTGCAAAATAAAGAGGTGGCAGGAAATGTTAATGGCAGTGTTGATGTCCTTGGTGCACTGAAAATACATTAATTAAAGCTTTTCAAGCCTATAAGTTAGGTTTCCCCTCTGTAACCTCAAATAATTTTTAACAGTGTCCAAATTCACACTTTAGCTTCATCACTTAAGTTGTGAAGGAACTGAATGAGCAAAACATCTCAGTCCCAGTTAAAAAATGAAAAACAAGAAGAAGGAGCTAACCAGTTTGTCCTTTGGATAAATATCGTAGAGGATCCGGCAGTACTCCATGGAGCACTCCACAGCGCAGGTCCAGAGGGACTTTGACACGGGGGCCAAAGGAATGACCCCTTGAGCTCGACTCTTCGTCAGCACGTCGCACTCCACCTGCTGGCGACTTGACTCTGACATGTAGGGACAGTGGTCCACCACAAAGACCGTCTTGTGAGACACTGAGAACATCTTCGGCCTGGAAATCTGTATTGTGGTAGGATCTGTAAGGGAAAAAGAAAAGTACACCGAGGTTAAGCTCTGGGTAAATTTGAAAACTGACACTGAAAAATGTTACTTTTCTGCTTCACTAAGTTATAACTGCAGAACTTAAGTTTACAGTATCTACTTCTACTATACATGTGTTCTCCAAAGGGAAAAGCGGCTGGCAGGATTTAGGCTGATATAAATCTCAGTGACATTCATTAAAGTGCGTGAGATCAGCTGCTTAAAACAATCTGGGGTTATTTAATCACATACTCAGCAACAAAACCAAAATGCTGATATGTCTTCCCACCAACATCTTAAAGCACAACATATATATATATAAATAATATATATACAATGATTCAAAATAAACAGATAATTCAGTATGATAACCTAAATTTCCAAAAATGGGATGTACGCACACAGCCTTACAGAATAGATAAGCTCACAAAACCAAAACAAAGTCAATGTTACACAGTATGTTATAGTATAGTGTTATATGAGAGTAGTCATATCTAAATCATAACAATACGGGACCCTTGTGGAAGTAATAGAATTATATTTGACGTTGTTGCTGGTGGTTGACAAAGGAAGATGCGTTGATATACATAAAGCTGTCATGCTAAACATTTGTAAATATTGCCCGTTTGTCCGCTAATGTTATCCTGATGTTAACTCTCCTGAAGAAAAGCCTATAAACGGAACGTTTCCCGGTCAGGAAATCATCTGAACCGGCTGCAAACAGTGTCTGCTCTCTTCGTGTCATGTTTAGACTTCTAACTAAACTATCTGACTACCAGACAAAAGAGCCAGTCAGTCTAAAAACATGCCATTAACCAATAACGCCACATCGTTAGCAAGCTAAGATGACCGCTTGCTTATGAGCGTGACACTGGCCGCCGCTTTAGCTTTTAAGCTAACACCAGCCGGAATCATTTGTTTGCTGTTTCACGTTTATTACCAGCGACGTAAACACTTACCCATCGTGACATTTGTGTAATACTAAGCTGGATGTTTTCTGTTTATCACACTTCCAAATTATCGCCACCTCTTTTCTTTTTTCCTTTTTAGACACTTGGAATGACTAGCACAAACGACTTAACCGTCACGGCTAGCATGTTTGTTATTGGCGGAAATGTGTCCGGGGGTTTTCCGTCACCTTTTTCCTTCCCCTGGTGGCTGAGCCGCGCTGTTAAGTGGTTCCGCCATGCAGCCACATATGGACATCTGTGCAAACAGCCAAAACTTTATGTTTTACCTGTTATACAGCAACGGCTTGAAACTTTAAAGATATTTATTTATCATTCAGATGTCTTCTGTCCGCCTTGAATTATTAAATGTTGTTGCCTAAAACCAACCGGGAACTTTTCCCCACACACCAGTTCGTTCAGGTCTTCTCTGCGGTGCCAGCTATTATTACTAGATTGTGAATTTGAACGTTGGCTTCACCTCGGGGGAAAATATTATCTTAGCCGATAGACAGCAGACACCTGTGCGATTACAAAAATGTATTTGAAGTAACTACCCGCCGCTTAATATCCGATAATGGTGGACTTTTCTCTTTAAGTTGGCGCTTTTTAAATGAAGTACCGGAGCAACGTGAGAAGCACTGATGCCAACTTAACAACAACACCTCCAAAGTAGAGTAAACATATGCGGAAAGTGAGGGATGATCCCTGATTGTTTCAAACACACAAATACACATACTGTTAAATGAACTACAACGCTAAGGCAACTTCAGGAATGTGAAGTGGGCGTAACGTGACCTGTCAAATGTGGCTGAACAACATGAACACCCTCCTCCTCTCCTCCTCTCCTCCTCCTCCTCCGCCTCCAGCCCCACCCGTCTGATTTCCATTCTCTCAAGTCACAACTTGACTCAAACTTTATGCGGCTCAAGCGATGTTGGGAAATAAAGCGAGAATGCGCGCGGGGGACGGGGCTGCGCTTTAATGCTGCTGTGATATACACCACACCAGGTTTTGGGGGACTTTCGGTGATGTGACTGGCAGAGAGACAGGACTATGAGCAACAACGATATCTTCGAGATGGACTCCGTGACGGAGACGGAGGAGATGGAGGGTGATACTGAACTGGGCATGGTAGACGAGGAAGTTGGTAAGAGATTTCACAAGAGTTCGGGGTTTTGGTTCATAGACACCGTCTGGACTTTATTCCAGTTAACTGAGGTAGTGTCCACATCATACTTGAGACACAGCAGATACAGGCCACATGGCCTTGATCTGTTGTGCCTACTCCTTCATCACATGGGTGTAAACTAAACTAGAAGTGGTGGACCATAATGAAGTACATTTACTCTTCTAATGTTTCTGTGTTTTTCTGCAACTTAATGTATGGAAAAGCACTTCACCAGCCTACATGTGGGGCCTGTTTTACATTAAGTTACTGTCACATTGAGGATATACATCATCAGCACATGGTCAACTTAAAAACATCCAGTGTTATGAACTACTTATAGATGTCAATAGCCACATCATTAAAATGCTGCTTAAATATTAATGCATCTGTTATAATAACTCATTAATGTATGATAACGCAACTGAAAAGCCTTAAAAGTACTTTTACATGTGGGTACATTTGGTTGCTTGTAATTCTGTACTTAGGAAACACTAATTCTTCAAATGTTACACAGATTGGTTGTGGTTCAACATTCAGGTCATGCACATGGCATGTGTGGTATCAGAGCAACACCAGCGGGGGTGTGGTGCATGCACATTTTTACACAAGCTCACACCGCCGTATTCGCTGCACAAATGAGTATAAATAACTGATATTAGGCGATCATCACTTTAAAGGGAACCCCTGAAAAATCTGCTAAAATCGTTGTTTTTCTCTTAGAGGTCTGGTGTGGCTCCTTGAAAGGCCACGACTTTGGAGGCTGGGACTGATCACGTCACTCCACACTGTTTCTCACATCTTACATTCCTATCTACGAACTGAAACCACAACTTTGGACTAGAATAATAGCAACCTACAGCTACAGTACAGTAGTTACAGTGTCTGCACAGCTGTCAGCTCACATGCTTGTATATTATGGGAAAGATTTCACAATCTATAGGCTCTTTTGTGTTTTTTCGACGCCCACGGTGATATCCTGTCTGGTTCTGCATGCTTTTTTTCCCTCATCGTTCACCGACAGACAAACGGTCCTTTGGGTTCACTTTAATAGCTGTCAGTATTCAAAAGGCCCTTAACATATGGAAAGGACCAGTGCTTTTCACACTGGATCACAAAGGCCATGCCAAAGTGCACTCTACTAAATGGAGCCAATATTCACGTGTAATGAATTATTAATGTTCACACTTTGTTGCAGACTGATGCTGAGATAACAGCAGAAAAACACAGAGGACTGTCACTAAGGAAGATGCGTTGATGTACATTTACATAAAATTCCTGTCAATGATCGTTAACAGGAAAAAAGGGGAAAGACGAATGTTTTCTTCATGTCAATCACAGCACTGCCAACAAGATATTGCAGAAAAAAAAAGACTTTAAAGCAGAACTTCTAGATTTGAGGTGCATCGGTGCAAATGTTCAGTCACACTTCACGTTTTTGGACGCATGTGCAACCACAACAGTTGCACCGTGGAGTCCTGATAATGGTTTTGTAGTTTATTTCTAGCCCAATAGTGTACGAACGAACCCGCTGGTGATACAGGAAGTCTGTTTTCACCACGTGCCCAACACTGCTCTCACTGATGGTGTTGCCAGGTTACTAGTGGTCAGCTCTGTTTCTATTCTCAGTGAAAATGAATCATCAGTGACCATCTCACAATCAAATTTTGCAATTATACTCGCTAACTGCTAATGTTGAAGCGAGATCCTCCGGCTGACTCTGCCCCTGAAAGACATTAAACTGATGCCGAGGAGAATTTCCTGTCAGATGGTGAGATGAACACTTGGCATTTAACTTAATGACGTAAGTTGTTTGAACGTTAGGTCAGATATTATGTGTATCTTACATCTTCATGCTGCACAGACTATAAAAAGAAAAAAACCCAGCCTGGCACATCTGTTGCTGTCAAAGAATGCAGTCTCTCTCTGTTTGTTTGGTCTGCTTTTATTATTTTGCGTGTTGTTATGGAGGATGTCCTCTAGAGAGGAAGTGAGCGCTGGGCGGGTGGGTTGTGGCGAAGAAGGCAGATTTTTTTTTATGGGCATAGATTCAGCGTGCTTTTCACAAGAATCATGCTCACTGACTCACTGCAGGCCGAGGAGGCTTTTTATGACTCAGTAACTGGGGCAGATGTCATTTCTTTTTGCACATCAAAATGGTGACAGTAGAAAATAAACCTCCAATCCACAGCAAACACCTAAACACACAGCCTTGTGCCCTCATACATTACATCATTAACTTACATGTGATGATACAGCTCACTGTGAGGGTGTAGGCCTTCAGTCGTTGGTGGAAAAAGCTGGAAAAACAGTTAACCAGCTGTTTGTTTCCGTCCTTTATAAGTGAGAATGTATGAAAAAGCCGGGCCGTTGCGAGCATGTATGAAAATAACAATAGCCTGAGGCACAGCCATTAAGGATAAGCAGTTAATTTGTCCGTGGCTCAGCGACAAACGCTTTCTTGCATAGCGAGCTTTGTTAGAGTTGAGACTGTGGAGGACGTTATTCAAGGAAAGTGTCATTTGAAGAGCGGTGATTCCCTCAGTGAAGTTTCCCAGGATGTTACTATGGCCGGTGTGTTTTGAAAACAACATCTGTCTTCACTTGGTGCTCTGTTTTACATGGAAAGACAGCAGGACTTTCCATGCTGGATGTTCCGTCATCTGTTAAATTAAAAGAAAAAGCCATTATGAAACATAAAACAGTGTATGTAGCAGTTATTGCTCTTCTTTGTTTGGTGTTGATGTGGTCAGTGGCGTGAAAGCTGGATTCAGATTCCTCAGTGAGTATTTGGGAAACACCGCAGTAGGCGGTGACCTATTTCTTTTCTGTTTCCAGGGAGTCATACAACATTGTGGTTAGAGCGCAATCATGTGTCAGCTTTAAAAAAAGAAAAGAAAAAAAAGATGCCACCAGCATGACGTCTGGGGAAACTGGATGGTTTTAAGAGGGTCACTCGCTGTTTGAAGGCTGTGCTGCTTCAGTGGAAACCACTGAGAAAGAACATGGATATTGTCCCGGTCAGTTTCCAGGTGTGGACGTATCAGTGTGAATTATGGGTTGTAAAGTTAGCGGCTTCTTCACTGGTGAATACAGTTACAACAAGGAGCTAAATGCTAACGTGAATATGCTCACAGACTCACAGTTACAGTGTTTAGCTGGTGTAATCTTTAGGCTATCATGTCCACCATCTTAGTTTAGCATCTTAGCTAGCTAGGGTTGCAATTTTTCACAATGACCCTTAAAGGAATAAAGATTTTGGTTGAACAAACCAAATATTGTGTCCTGACAGCCATGAAACTTGATATAAACTTGACATATATGTTAATAACCCTAAAACAGTAGAATTCATTACCCTAGATAAGTAAATGTTGCCGACACGGTCAGATAACCGTCAGTTTTTCATACAGCAGTGTACCTGAGACAGGTGTACCACAAGTGTTAGCATGCTACAATTTAATCTCAATTTAAACAGCCATGCTAGCATGCGTGACGAGGGGTATTCTTCTAGCATGGCTAAAAACACTACTTCTACAACGTAATAAATAATACATTATAAAAGTTACTGAGAATTTAAATTTCATAGAGAATTTAAGGGAAATAAAAAGTGTATATAAGCCGTTATTTACAGTTTTGGGGTGTAGCACAAAGAATATGTTTGGACAAAGTTTTGGTAAATATTAAAGACATACCGCTGGATTTTTTTTAGGGCATCTGATATTAAGACTTGAAAATAAAAGAAATCTTGTAGCAATATATCTGCTGCTTTTCTTTTGAATGTATGTAAACACATAACTGTGTTGTACTTGCTGTGTCACTTAGCATCCGGTTAGCCTAGCTGTTGTTTAGACTTTTAAGGGTTTAAAATGTAGCAGGGTGCTACATTAAATTGTACTTGGTCGCTCTGTTGTAACAAGCACAGCTTCAACTGAGCTGCAGGTAAATGGCGGCTAGACTGGATGTATTATGATGTCCGTCCCAAGCAGGCGATTCAGATGAGCGTCACATAATAATGTGTGTACTTTTCAGAAAGTAGTGATTAAGGTAATGAGTTTCAGCTGGACATATCATTACCTTTTAAGAAAGGAAGTTAGAAATGCCACTGTAAACAGTAAACTGTGTGCGTTCGATAAGTTAAAGTCTAGCTTGAAAAACATGTTTCTATGAGTTTAGACCTTAAAGGTGCAGTTTGTGAGGATTCACAACCGGTTGAACTCTCCCAACAAACGGGCAGCATATCAACAGAGTAGCTGCTAACTGCTGCTAACTGTATGCTGCTGTTTATCCATCCATGACTGTATAGCTGCTGTTAGCTTGTTAGCTCAGTTAGCCGCGCAGCTAGGTAGACTATTTTGGGAGCGTTGACGGCCTGAAGCTTCGGACCGCTGGGAGAAAGAGGTTTTCAGGCACAAGGCTAGCTGGTTAGCATGCGAACTTCAGCAGATGTCATGAGAAGGTTATTTCTTCACATTGATTTGACAACTTAAGTTATTTTTCAAATGTTTTATTATAAAATTCTTACATATTTAACCCTTAAGTACACATGTACACCATAATATAGAACATTTTGCCTTACAATAATTCTTTCGGCACCGATAATAAAATAATAATACTTTGCCAATTGGTCCTTGGATACATTTCTGTTTTGTTTCTGATTTATAGCCTCAGTTGAGTTAAATTAATTTAACATTTCTCTGTTTGTGTTTCACAGTGTACCCAGAGGAGTTCTTGCCAACATATGAAAGTATTAAAGAAGGAACAACAGTAGCCAAAGCAGAGCTGGTGAGTCACACACCATTATAGCACATCAATCAAATGTATATGTTTTAATTACGTTTCCTTACTGTCCACGTGCAGGAAGATGTCACTGGTATCTTTCAAATATTATTCATATATTTTGTATGACTATTATGAAAATTGGAGCCAAATAATCTATAGTTTCTTAAGCTTTTCTTAAGGCACATTTATACAGTTAAAATATGGCAGAAAAATGCTGGATCATGCAAGCAGTTATGCTTCATTAATACCTTGTGGTGTCACAAGGAGAAGGAGAGACAGAGAGAGAGATGATGGGGTGTGTCATAATGTTTGTTGACTCTACCCACTTCTCCTGCATGGCCCACATTGCCGGTTAAATAGGCTGTTTGACTGTCGCTGTTTAACACGACAGTTCCTCTACACAGTCCGTCCACACGCAGTCTCTCCTCTCTCCGGTCACCATGTATGACATTATGGAGGAAGAGATTTACGAATATCAGGCAGCAGAGTTATCCAGCGAGCCTTGTTTTTGCCCACAGACCGAGTTCAACGACCAGCCGGACTCCTTGTTCTTCAACGACGGCGTGAGGAGGATCGACTTCATCCTGGTCTATGAGGATGAGGATAAGAAGGACTTTGAGAAGAGGCACACGTTCCAGCGGAAAAAGGTAGGTCTCATTTTTAAAAACCTTTTCTAGAGCTGGTTGGTTTTGTACAAGTACATCATATTGAATCTGAAGGTACTTTAAAGGTTAATTATGTACATTTTCCAGTAATAATTTTGGTTGTTTTGCACTTTCTTGTTGGACTTTTAGACGAGCATCGTGCTCATTTGGCCTTGTATCACCATTTCCCTTTCCCGTTTCCCTTCATTGAATACCACTGTAAACATGTGACTTTAAAGGCACGCAAAGCTCATGTTAGCTCCTGCAAACTGCTAATCCCTGTGTCAAAGCTCTGTCTCTGTTTATAGGCCTGTTAAAAAAAATAAAATCATTTGCCTTCATAAATAGAAGTTTTTAACTGTACTTTTTGCACAAGTTCAAATCAAAAAAGTCGATCGATGACATCTTTGTGCGACAGACAAATTCATTATTGCAAAGTGAATCAGACAAGAAACAGACCGGAATACAAATGAGCACTTCTAAGAAAATATATGGTTGATTATGACATTTTAATTGATCATTTGTCATCTATTAAATTAATCTGCCTATAAAAAGTCAAAATTCTCTGATTCAGCTTCTTAAATCTCAATATTTTCTGTTTCTTTTACTCTATATAAAGCAAACTGAATATCTTTTGGTTGTGGACAAAACATTTGAGGACATCACTGACCAAATAACTGATGAAAAGTAATCAACACATACCAGTCATATTGACCCTTGCCTATTTGTACAGGGAGTTGTTATTTGCAGCAGGATCACTGTCTATGACGCTAAAGTAACAAGCGTGTGTTCAGCGCAGTGTGAACAATATCGCTTTCACCTTTAATTATCCAGAAAGGGAAGAGCCGGGCGTACATTGTTTTTATAGTTCCTGTATGCCGTACTTAACGTTCATTCAACATTGTGTACTCTGAGTTATTCAGTACAGCTGCGTGCCCTGAGGGAGGCTGTTGAAATGAAGAGCGTTACTCCTTCACTTACACCGCCAAAACTTTGCCAAGAAAATTCAAATCAGATCAGCGTGAGTCACAACTTCGTCACATTGGTCTGAAACTCTCAGAGTCAACGTTAAGTCAGAAAGCAAACACTTGATCCGGGTTTGTCCGGCATTTACACATCACAAATCCAAACGTCAGGGATCAGGGCACAAGTTGCGAACACAGAGACGTGAACTGACGTACTGAGGTCTGTTGTTTGTCGCTGATTGTTCCCGCCGTCTTTCACAATAGATCCAAGGGATGTGCAATATAATGCTTGAAAACACTGCAGAGCCACAGACATCACAGATTGTTACCTGCTCTGTCGCAATCGAAACCCCCAGGCGGTTTTGAAGTTAAGACTGTTTCCTGGGAAGTTGGAAATTGGTACAAACTTGCTGAAACACTGGTCTTTAATGGGTGGGAAAATACCGATAGACAGATGAATGGTATGTTGCTTTTTGGCAGCAGTGAAATGAGGTAATGCATGGAGGCAGACGCACGTGTGTTGAAGCTGATCAGCCAGTTTTTAGTCGGTTCTGGGGGGAGAAGGCTGTTGCAAGTCAGAGCTCATGAGCTTCTTCACCACTGATCCAGTGCGACTGAAGCAATTCCTCTGTTATAATCACCCCAAAGCAAAGTAAATCCAGTCAGGGATGAGAGTCTGTACCAGGCACTCCCTTCACTTTGTTTTTTCCAGCGCTGAACGTGGGTCAAACCGAAGTTGCAAAACCTTTTTTCTGCTGGAAGGGTGTGGTTCACTTCAGATGCTATTACTTAAACTGCTAGCTTGGAGTGATGATAAATTGACTTTTAAATATTTGATGATGTTTGTAGAAATGTTCACGCACTTGTGGTATTTCCTGTGTGTTGACAACAGGGCTGTCATGACACACAGGAAAATACTCAAAATACTCATCAAAAAGTTTACAAGGAGTCCGAACAAGACTATTTCTTTATTATTTGAATGTGTATCACACTAATTTACTTCAATTCTTTTGTCATGTGTTTTTTGGTTTGGGGAAAGCTGTGTTCAAAGAGCATTTCCATTAATTCACTTCACTGCCTACCACCAACAAGAGCCTGCCCTGACTCGCTTGCAGTTTTGTCATGCTTTGTGTAATGTGTAATGTAATGTCTATGTTATGGTACTTGAACATGTCCAAATACCGTACGTGAGCTGTTACCTCTACATTTTGCTTTAAATAAAGAAAGGTGCACAGATTGTAAAGCCTGATATTGGGCTGTGTGAATAAAACTGACTTGACTTAAAGGTTATCAAGTGATTCTGTCTCCTTTCGAAAAAAGTTAAATAAACATAGCTTAAATAAACGCTTCTGTGCACATACCCTGGCAGTACTTTGACAAATGTGCTCAGTATTTACATTACAGGCTCGGCACATAAGTCATGCATGAACAGAAACTGAATCACAATGACCAGAGAGCAGAGGGGAGCATCGTAACAGCTCAACACTAAAAACTGTTTCTCTGTTCTTCTCTGCAGAGACGGCGAGAGTACTTCGAGGCCAGCCTGATGAAGATGGGGATGGAGCTGGAGGCCACAAGATCTGTAAGTAGACTGCACTCCCATACTGTGTGTCATACTTAAAGGGTAACATCCGTATTTTTTTAACTTGGACTCATCCTTTGTGTTTCGCAGGTAATCGATGACAAACTGACATTTGTGAAAGTCCACATGCCGTGGGACGTGCTGTGCACTTACGCCGAGGTCCTGCACATAAAGCTCCCCATCCAGCCCAATGACCTGTCCTCCCGACCGTCCCCATGGCGCTATTTATCCTGCATCACCAAGTACTTCTACCCTAACGAAGACCTGATCAGGAAAGAGACCGAGTTCTTCACCGCCCCCTTTGAGAAAGACCGTCTGGACTACTTCCACGTCAGGGACAAAGACGCCTTCTTCACTCAGTCCATGAGGAGCAGGATGGTAAGTTGTCTCCTGTTGTTGCAGCTCAAAAGTTGTTTTCATATTTCATTTTGATTTTCAGGGATTTCTGTTGGGTTGTAAACATAAAACCTCTTCATCTTCTTCCCTCAGGCATATTACATCCTGAGTCGAGCCCCGTATGAAATACGAGGGAGCGTAAAGAAGTTTGGCATCACCAAACTGCTGGACGGCGGAGTGTACAAAGCTGCCTACCCCCTCCATGACGTAAGAGACTTAACACTTCTTTCTTCTGCATCAGTGTTGAGTCGGTAGCACTCTACCTCACAGCTCACAGTAATAGTGAGGTAATAGTTTGATAATAAAGAGGTAATAATTAAGTCACACAGAAATCCTTAATTGATCCCCAGGGGGGAAATCGTGTACTTTACAGATGCTCCTTGTTGAGTGGAAAATATCACACTGTAGATATAAACAAGATACTAATACCTTCAAATCACATGACAATTGTTGTAACTCAAAACTGGTAATCGCCACATTATAATGCTGAAGTTCCTCCTTCGACCAGGTTAGTGTTCGAGTAACTTGCCAGTTTCAGTGTGTAGGTTTCCAGCATGGAGGTTGTTGCTGTATGACGAAGAGACGGATATTTTGGAAACAGTGAGACACAGGTAGCGACAGGAAAGTGGGGAACGCCGCCAGGAAAACTAGTTTCAAGATAATACTGTAAAGATTGAATGTATAAATACTGTACAGCTTAACGCTGTGACTTGTTTTCTTAGATATCATGTGAAAATGTTACGTTGGTAAAAGTGAAAGTCAGACATGTGAATAGTTCTTTAGTAAAAGTCTTGAAATATCTGAAATTAAATGTATTTAAGTTGAAAAAAACGGGAAATAAATGATCAAAGTATTAAAAGTACAAGTAAAAGTAAACAATTCATATATGTACATGTATGTTGTATACAGTACTTGAGTAAACGTACTTAGTTACATTTCATCACTGCCTGTTTGTGTTTGTTAATACAAAGCTGTAACCTGGTTATGACTTAAGTAATTATATGGTGATATTTATTACCTCTTACCCTTGTAAATGTTCATGTTTTAGTTAGTTCTTTTGGTTAAACACAGTCGTACTTAGCATGATTTTGTACTTTTAGTGACCTAAAATTGTCCCTTCTGTGTATTACCTTCTTGTTGGGTTTTTCAGTGCAGGTTCAACGTCAAGTCCAAAGAAGAGGGCTGCCCCAACGAGAGGTTCCTGCTCTATGAGGAATGGGCTCATCCCAAAAGCTTCTACAAGATGCAACCACTTGACCTCATCAGGTTAACGCAGTATTTATGTTAAAGCCCCTTCATGACAGTATTTTAAATCAGCTTAAACCGAAGCGTCTTTGTTCCTGTGCTGGACTGCAGTTACATTTCCTGAGTGTTCAAGCAGGAGCCAAATCTTTTTTTGTCTCTGACCTTGAGTTAGATTGCTCAGAGAACAGTACATTAAAAACTGCCATTGTTTTCTCCACAGGAAGTATTACGGGGAGAAGATTGGCATTTACTTTGCCTGGTTGGGTTTCTACACCATAATGCTCGCTATTGCTGCTGTTGTGGGACTGGGTTGTTTCATCTATGGATACAAAACTCAAGAAACCAGCACCTGGAGGTACACTCGCTGAAACGTCCCCAAGAACTTGGATATTATCCAATATAATTATACAAGTGTAACACATATCAAAACTTGTCATCATGCCTAGTTTTCAACCTTCTGTGCAGTCTTGTCTAATAATCTCTTCTTCTGTGTTTAAAATATTGCAGCAAAGAGGTGTGTGACCCTGAAATTGGAGGGCAGATTGTGATGTGTCCACAATGTGACAGGGAATGCAAATACTGGAGGTTGAACAGCACCTGTGAAGCTTCAAAAGTGAGTTTTATTTCATTTCAACTGCAGATTTCTTTCCAAATGACAGATTTCTTTCACTTAATGCTCCTTCTTTTTCAATAAATCTTTACTTACTGTTATGTGTATCAACAAGGGATCCAAACACAAAGAGACAGGCAGGTAAAAAACAAGAAGTGAGCTTGAATAACCAGGTCGAAGTCCCAAAATCCAAAATGCAAGCAACAAAAAGAGGAAAAGAGTAATATAAAAATGGCGGACAAACAGTAAAGCCATGGCGAAAAAAATCAGGAAAACACAAACGGAAGAAGAATGAAGGAAAATTACAGGCAGAGGGAGTGATTATCTAATAAAAAGGTGAGCAGGTTAAAGGGCAGAAAAAAAGACAAAGACAGGAAGTGCATAGTAACACATGAATAAACAAAATAAAACAGGAAATGACTAACCAAAAACCCAAAACCTTGACTTAACTTTTGGACTTAACAACACTCTGGAGATACTGGAAATGTTTAAAACAAATGAGTCAGGAACAATCGTACACAACCACCACTGGGATCTAATTTTACAAACAGTATAAAGCCAAAAATATTACTGCATATTATAAAAATATAACTAAAATCATTTGAAAGATATGACACCTGTATGTAGTCTGGTATCAGAACACTTTGTGTATTGTCTAGGTTTACAGTACAGATACAGTAACAATATTTCCATATTTAAATGTGTGTCACTGCTAATATAAATACAATATTTGCATGTAAGCAGGAGACAACTGTAACAATTTGACCTCCTTGTTTCTCTTTTTTCTCTTTTTTCTGTAGAAACTTTGTATATTTGATAACTTTGGGACTCTGGTGTTTGCAGTTTTCATGTCAATCTGGGGTAAGTTTCATACATTTTCAAAGATTTGTCCATTTTCATCTTGACACAATTCACAGTACATAAGTGATATGGAGGAGGACACTAACGTTGCTTCCTTGTTTCTTATTATTGCCCTGCTTGTTTTTTCCTGCTCGTTTCCTGTCTGCAGTCACTTTGTTCCTGGAGTTTTGGAAGCGTTACCAGGCGGAGCTGGAGTACGAGTGGGACACGGTGGAGTTTCTGGAGCAGGAACAGCCGCCTCGGCCAGAATATGAAGCCAAGTGTATCTATGAGAGGAAAAACCCCGTCACAGGGGTAAATCACACACACGGACTTCTTTAAGCTGATGTTGTGTCCCATAGTCAGAAAAATGGTTTAATCTTTACTAAAAATTAGAGAAACCTGTCAAATTCATACTCAAAACCAGCAGAGGGCAGCATATAACCTGAGTAACTGCTAACTGCTAACTGCTGCTAACTGTAGCTGGCCTTAACTAGTTAAGGTTGTTGTTTATACTGCCAGCACAGAAGCTTTGGACAGGGATGGGACGGGGCTAGATGGTTAGCGTGCTAACTTCAGTAGCAACACAATACATGGGCATTATAATGTCAAAACTGGTATTTATTCACATTCTGTTCATTTCTTTTATGTTTTCAACTGAAATTCTTACATATTGCTCTTTAAAGATGGATTTTAAATATAGGTTTGGCTTGATTTTCCACGTTGGAGTTAGTGTCCAGTGTTTCATAGTGTTTGTTTGTGTTTTAGGTCAAAGAAAAAGTGCCATATACAGCCTGCGGACGATGTGTTCGGGTGTCGATAGGAATCGGGACGGTCTTTTTCTGGGTAATGTAATAAATAACATTTTTAATTCAATGTATTCGTCTATAACGTGTTATTATTCCCTGATATTGATTTCACTAACAATTTCCTCTGAACTTTCAGTGATTAATGTGTAATTTGGTGCCAATTTTAGAGAAAATGTTTTTGAAAGAAAAAGTAGATGTGACATTACAAACCCATAAACTAAAACCACCTATGACCTACAGTATATTTTCAAATGTAAACAGATTGAAAATTAATCTTTTTCAATTATATTTTGTCATTTAGATTCTGTTGATCGTGGCGTCCATCGTGGCCATCACCGTCTATCGCCTGGCTGCATTTTTTGCCTTCTCAGCTCGACTCAGAGCTCAGGACCTGAAGGAGCTTGAACCTTTAAAGGAGTACGTGACTCCTCAGATGGCCACGTCCGTCACAGCCTCCCTCATCAGCTTTGTCGTAATTATGATCCTCAACATCCTCTACGAGCGGGTCGCCATCTGGATCACCGACTTTGGTGAGTTTGAATCCTCCTTCATCACAGACTTCCAAGTGGTTTCCTTTTCCCGTTCCTGAACTCTTTCTCATCTGACGCACAATAACAGAGCTACCGCGGACCAAGACGGACTACGAGAACAGCTTGACCCTGAAGATGTTCCTCTTTCAGTTTGTCAACTATTACTCCTCCTGTTTCTACATCGCCTTCGCCAAAGGGAAAGCAGTTGGCTACCCTGGAGACCCTGTTTATCTCCTGGGAAAATACCGAAACGAGGAGGTAGAGTATGTCCACCTTGCTCTGATGTGTCTAACATCCCCATTATTTATTCTTGACACTTTCTCTATCGTGTTGTTGTCCTGCAGTGTGATCCTGGTGGTTGTCTGATCGAGTTGACGACTCAGCTCTCCATCATCATGGGTGGAAAAGCCATCTGGAACAACATCCAAGAGGTCTTGCTACCGTAAGAAGTCAGAATCTAAGGCCAATTTTTTGTTAAATATAAAAACAAGCGGACGTGTCAGAGCCAAGGCGCTTATAGCTAATCATACATCAGCTCTCTATTGTCATACTGAGTCACTGTTACTGTATATGATCTCTTCCACCCCTCTGCAGGTGGGTGAAAAATTTGATCTTCCGCTACTGCACCCGTGTGGGCTCAGAGAAGGTGATCCCACGGTGGGAACAGGACTACCGGCTCCAGCCTGTGTCAAAACTAGGACTGTTCTATGAATATCTCGAGATGGGTAAGAGCCTCTGACACTTCTACAGCTGCACACCTGGAGCCGGTTGCACGAGATGTTCTGAAGTTCAAGCGTAGCATAATTACAACGCAAGAGTTTACAAAGAGGAGACTAATGTGTCACGAAAATAGCAAAACAGGTTGCACCACACACTGTAATTCTCACAAAAGGGCTTCTCACACTTCACTTAGCCCTAGACTAAAGGAGCTGTTAGCTCCGGGCTAAGAAGCTTTCACACTGGCACTTTCCAAAGAGAGCTAACTGTGATTTTAGCCTTGTGCTGGCCCTGCTCCAGAGCAGGGTTATCCCCTCCCTCCTCCCTATACTTAACACAGATCTATAAGGTGCCAGTGTGTGACTGACTAAAGGCTTTTCATGCGTTATATCCTTGGCCCAGGGCCAAGAGTTGAGTTCTGGTCTGAATGCTAAGCTAACTAACTAGTTCGAAATTAACTTTTTTATACACGTACCTCGTCTCTCACAGTCATCCAGTTTGGCTTTGTGACCCTGTTTGTGGCCTCCTTCCCTCTGGCTCCGGTCCTGGCTCTGGTCAACAACCTGTTTGAGATTCGAGTCGACGCGTGGAAAATCACCACTCAGTTTCGCCGCGTTGTGCCGGAGAAGGCCCAAGATATAGGGGCCTGGCAGCCCATTCTTCAAGGCGTCGCTATATTGGCAGTGGCAACGAATGTAAGTTAGTGTTCACGCTGAGTTATTAGGTTTCATGATTATTTCTCTCTGTCACTACATTTACTTTATGTTCTGGTGTCTCAACAGGCCATGATCATTGCTTTCACATCAGACATGATCCCACGGTTGGTCTACTACTGGTCTTTCTCTGTGTACCCATATGGAGATTACCCTGGTCACACCATGCAAGGCTACATCAACAGCTCTCTGTCTATATTCAACACTGACGACTTCTCCAACTTTAGCATGCCCATCGGCAAAGTTCCCAACATGACCACCTGCAGGTACATCTGTGTGTTGTTCATAGTTTCATATCACGTGATATATTATTCCCTAAGACAAAACTCTTGAGTTTTACAGTATTATGTTGTATTGGAGCAGTGGCAGCATGCAAAAATGACCAGACATAATGTTGTGTTCTGATGTTCAGACTGTTTAAAATAAACAAAGTAAGATGGTGAGTTCAATAGATGACAGTTGTGGGACAAATCTTATTTGCGCTCTGAAGAAAACTATTAAAAACTTTGCTTTCCTAGGTATCGAGATTTTCGTTTTCCTCCCGGACACCACAGGCAGTATGAGTACACCATGCAGTACTGGCATGTGATCGCTGCCAAAATGGCTTTTATAATTGTTGTAGAGGTGGGTACGAACAAAACAGGAAATGATTATGAAAACACCGATCAATAAAACATACTAATGGAGGTGTCTCTTCATCTTCTCCTCCTCACAGCACATTGTTTACCTCACCAAGTTCATCCTGTCCTACATGATCCCAGACGTCCCGTACGCCGTCAAAGAACAGATCAAACGGGAGAAGTACCTGACGCAGGTTATCCTCCACGAGACCAACCTCAAGCTGGTGAGCAAACGTTTGAAACCAGTCATCGACGATACTTTTAAAGTGACGGAAGCGAGCACGGCGATGGACGAATTGGAGCTTGATTTCTGACACTAAAGGAAAATGTGTCAAAGAGATCACGTCCCTGATACTGTACATACATGACTATCCACATCTCTTTAAATACTGACTGAACGCCTTGTGAAGCAGTGACAGAATTAAAGGCCCGAAACAAGGTGTTGACTTTTGTTATGGAAAATGTGAAGCAACCAAGAAGAAAGACCGCCGCTGAAGTTTCCTGCCAGGCTGCTTGACAAAGAAAGGAGAAACCACTCTCGTCCGGTCCTCACACACCGGACCCCCGCTGTGTGTTTGGCTTCTGTAGGGCCAAAGAGGGTCAAAGGCAAAGGAAAGAAAAGAACAGTGCATCTGTCCTTTATCACTTTTTGTTTTCTAGTAAAACTAGAGATGTCAAATCAGTGCCTTATGTTCTGAAGCATCGCACTAATTAAGACCAACCATTTGGTGGACTGAGCGTGACAACAACAAAACAAAAACAATCTAACTCAGTGTTTACTTACTAGTGTTTTTCTGGAGCTTTCGAGTACAGTTTATTCAAGTACTCTACTTGAGAACAATGTTTAGGCACTTGAGCACTTGAGTACTTCCCTTTTATTTTACTTGAAGGTGCAACATGTAAGATTTTAGCTGAAAAATGTACAAAAATGAGCTTAAAAGTTAGCATGCTAACCAGCTCCAAGGCTCCTGTGTCAGTGGTGTAAACGTGGACACTCCCCTGGTGCTCCCAGCTCCAGTTCAGGACCCCTAGCTGCACAGCTAACAGAGCTAGCTAGCTAACAGTGGCTACATATAGCAGCAATTAGTGATTACTCTACCAGTGCGCTGTCCCCTATTTTCCACTACATGTATTTGACAGCCGCTAGTTACTGAGCAGATACGTATTATTAAAAGGTGCAATATGTAAGAATTTTAGTGAAAAACGTTAAAAAATGAATTATCAACCAAACGTGAAGTAATATTGTAATGTATTGCAGAGATATCCAGTCAGCTTGCTCCCAGTACCACTAGCTGCATGGCTAAATGAGCTAAGTAGCTAATGGCAGCTACAGCTAGCAGCAGTTATTGGCAGCCACGGTGAAATGCTACCCCCCGGATTGGTTTAAGTATGAATTTGACAGGTGGCCGATTCCTACATATTGCACCTTTAACACAAAATTCAAGCTGTTGTGAAAAATGATGATGTTTTATTTTAGATCAGGATACCCAGCAGTATATAAAGTAATGACAATAGTGGTGACTACAGGTCTCATAGCCCTTCTAAGACTTCTCATCCGTGCTGGGCCGAAACAGAAGCTACAAGGTTGAAAGCTCTGGAAAAAGCTAGTGTGTCGACCTTGAGTTGGTTGATTTCTTTTGTGTGTGTGTCCTCCAGTTTTATGACTACAGTAAGTTTTAGCTCGGCTACATCAGCACTGCAGAGTCTCACTCCGTCCATTGTGCTACATGCTGGGGGCTCAGAGCTTTCACACACACCTGTAGCCAACAAGAGCCACTGCTCTGATTGTTTTACTTTAACGCTGTCACGTAACATCAGTATTACTATGTACAGAAATTGCTTTTGAATGCAATGTTTTTGTTTCTTTTTGAGGTTCAGCTCACGATGTTACACAGCTGAGGAGTTACAAACCTAAAGCCACTGACTAAATGTAGCTCTGTAAGCCTTTTAAACACGGACACATCATATTGGGTTTTTGACCATATTGAATGTGCCTATATTTCCCAAACTCGTTTTTTTTAGATTGCCAATGCCAATATATATATTTTGTTGCAGCTAACTGAGTAGAAATCAAGTCTCTCATATAGTGGAAATAGGATATTATTATGCCAACTCTTATCTTCATGGTCCACTGGCAGATTAAAGGAGACATACGATGCTCATTTTCAGGTTCGAAAACACATCAGTTTTCTCATACTGCAGCACTGTCGCTATAAATGCCCCCTCAGTCTGCTCCGATTGGTCGGCTCACACACGCCTGACCCAGCACCGCTAACACCAACAGAGCAGCTGCGCTAAATTAATTTTAGGCGTAGAATATGCAAAATTGTGACATGGTGATGTAACAATGTCACGAAGGCACAGAATTAAAGGCGGGACTACTGACGAGGCATTTCAGGAGCAGTGTTTTCTGTGGGAGAGAGGAGTTTCTGTTGGTGCAGACTTGTTGGACCTTTTACATGCACAAGAACCTATTAAAACACTGAAGGAAAGGGGAAAAAAATGTCCTCCTTTAAAGTGTAATCAAATCAGCAGAATTGTTAATTTCTTCTATCTATCGTGCATCCCTACTTTTAAGCTGAAATGTTATTTCAATACCTCTGCTGTATTATCACCTCGCCTTGTCACATAAACAGTATCATGTCACATAAACAGTATCATATACCATCGATATCTGATGATGCATATTTATCCTGTCCTTTATACAAAGCCATGAAATTGTTTTATGTAAAAGTTTCTTTCATGTACTTTTTTACTCTTTAAAGAATCTCTCAAGATTAAGAAAGAAAAAAACTTTCCAACAATGCTTGTTTTTTTCCCGTTTGTAGTAAGTTTGATAACAGATATTACAGTGTACTGACTACATCACTGCAGCTGCAATGTCATTGGAGCTTGAAACATAAGCTCATCGACTTGTTCCAGCCTCTTTTTACTCCTCTTAAAGGGTAACTCCACCAATTTTACACTTTCAAGTGTGTTTACAGGTCTCGGGGAGTACAACTGCATATGAGTAAGAAAGTAGTATAAAGTCTTTTGTGGCTCCAGAGGAAGCTTCACGTCATCTGATAAATTGCCTCCAGTGATGTCACTCTTGTGATAAGTTGCCCTGATGTTGCTAAGTTGCATTGTGGGTAATGAAGGCACCAGGTTTTCATTGCACTCATACAAAACTGTTGAACTCATTATGGGCAGTTTAAACACGAATGATCAGAGTCGATACAGCAGAACCAGAGGTGTTGTCTTTTTTATTCCACACATTCATCTTCCTTTTCAAGACCTGGCGCCTACGTTACCCACAATGCAACGTTGCCAGACTGACATCACTGAGACAATTTATCAGATTACATGCAGATTCCTCTGGAGCCACAAAAGGCTTTATACTACTTTTTTCACATATGCAGCAGTACAGTATGCAATTTTTCAAGGTTTTTCTCCTCGTCTTGTAATTTTGAGATAAAAAAAAAAACAAAACAAGATAATTACCTCCCTAGTTCGGATAACGGGATCAAAAAAGTTATTGCAACCACAGCTACTCTCTATTCTCTGCACATATCCAGGGAGGGTTGAATCTAGGTCAACCGGACTTGGTTGTAGATACTTGACAGTGTTTCGGCTCTCATCCAAGGGGCCTGACGGGAACCCTGCAGGACCAGAACGGTTTGGAACTGTTTGTTGTAAATAAACAACCCAGAGGTAAGTGAACAGCTAAATTTAAGTGTTGAGCAGGATTTGTCGAGGGACCACGTACAATATTAAACATAAATGTTGCCGTTTGCATTGTACCAGGGTCAGTTTAGAGCTAATTTACATCTTCTGTAGATTAAAAGCAGATTAAAACAACCACACTGCTGTGACAGTTCCCATCGAAGAACTTGAACTGAAACTTGAACCCTTGTCAACATTTTCTGAAGGCAACACAGGTAATTAAGGGAAAATTTTCCTTTTATCTCATTTAAAATTTAAAATTTTCCTTTTATCAGAAAAAGTATGAATGTCACATAACTGGTTTCTTTTCATTCAGATCTTTATTTTTTGCTGTAAGTCTGCATTTTCTATTGTAGATGTGACTTTTCATGCGTTTAAAGGCGCTCTGTTACGTCCTGTGTTGTGCCGGAGGCCGATCGTCGTTTACGTTAGCGGACTCCATTTCTAAACTAGCGTTAGCTGCTGTTGCTCTCTGTTAGCGAAGCAGAGAGAGGTTCTGAGACAAGACAATCGAGTTCCATCCTTTGGACTGTGGCGGAAAATCCAACCCGAGGCTTTCTGAAAGAAATCCCCAGTCCAGAGGCTTTAAACAACTTCAACAAATCATCCACAGGCTTGTGTAGGCAACCAAGAGAGACAGGGGAGTTCAAATTAATACAGGTAAATTGATAAAATAAAAATGTTACACAGAGACCCTTTAATATACAAAATTATTGGTTAGTAAATACACCTCGACACAAGCTTATTTTGACATGGCATTAAAGCAGTATGCTTTCTTTCCCCATAATTAAAGGATAAAGGTCTCACAGCAACACTTACTGTTATTGACTGTTGCCCCCTTTTGATTCCAAAGAATAAGGTTGTTCAGTTTTGTTTATTTTTTGTTTGTTTCGATTATTTAAAGTATGTTTATATGTTTATTTCTCATTTCCTCTAAAAAGCTTCCTCTAGAGTTAAAACATTTAAAGTATAAGGCAGTACAGTTTTGCACTATTGGTTACTGCAGTGGTGGACTCAGGATGTTTGAGGGGCAGGGGTGAAGAAATAAAAAAGGGCACCAGCTTTGTGAAGGGGGGGCACCAGCACCTAGAAAGTCCGGTTATATTAATAGTGAAACTTTATCATGTTTTCTCCACTGGTTATTGGGCATGGGATATTTTGTACCATGATGATATTACTGCTGCTTCACAGACAGGACACACGTCTTTTTTAAAAAATATTTTGATCCCTGTAAGGATTTCACTTGAATATCAATAGTGAACGTTGAAAAGAGGCCTAAAGAAGACTACCAAAAACTTTCCCTCTGGCTCTCCGGTGGAAGTCGTGTCAAAAATAAAATTACCTAAAGAAACTGGTTAACTGGTTAATGTACTACTCACTGTAACTTTGCCTGGGAACATTTTTTGAACAGGCTCTTCGGCTCTGACGAGGCGTTGAGAAATACAGGCTGTTGGTAGAGCGGGCACTCCATGTACAGATGCTTAACCCTCGCTGCAGAGTTCGAGTCCCGGCCTGGGGCCCCTTGCTGCGTGTCACCCCCCCAGGCCAGTTTGTTTATTGAGTAATGAAAACAAAGAGAGTTTATTTAGTTTGCTTAGGCATAAAAAAAAAAAATTAGTCAATGAAGATCTGTCTCTTCTGATTGAAATGTCTTCCCCAAAACTACATAGTGCACCTTTAAGGTGTGCACATTGAGTTACATGCAAGAACATTTTTCTCTCTCGCAGTTTGACGAAGTTAACTAGCAACGATTAAAAGGCAGCAGAACAGGTTGGTTGATGCAGCTGAAAAGTTAAATTGTATTACTGACACCGCAGTAGAATGATGTGCGTGTATGAAAGTCATCTCTCAGTCATAACATTTAATTGTGTGTTCATTTCACAACGACGGAGCAGTGCTTCCTCAATCTGCAACGTCTTGTCTAATTAGCGCATGCATGTACGTGCGTGCTCCTTTCCCTCAGGCACCAGCGTCACATACCTGCCTGTTGTCCCCCTCAACACTCAGTCACAGTGAGAGGCAGTCACCGCTGCTGCTCCGAAGATCCATTCTCAAGCTTGAGTCCCTCTCAACGTTTTCCAAAAGGCAATACAGGTAATTGCAAATACTTTCATCATTTTTTTTTAAAGGGGAATGGCAGAAGTTTAGTTTGAACTCAATCAGCAGGAGTGTGAAAGAAGTTTCAGCATATTGAGGGTGTGTGGATTCAGAGACCAGGACTGAAATCATCATTACCCGCCAGCCCTCCAGACTCCCATTGCAATTTTTCACACTTGTCTCCCCTTTAATTTGTGTTTCTGGCACTGTGCCCTCCGCCTTGAGTGAGAGACGGGGCAGAGGATGCAGAATATTTGACAATTTTCAGACGCCCTTCTTGAAGTTTGAAAGCAAAAGGGGGGACAATGAATACATCAAGTGACGCATTTTATTTGACTTGTGTTGCATTTTACTTATTATTTTGTTTGAATCTAACAAAAAAATAAATGTTTTAATCCATTAAAGGTGCACTACGTAGTTTTGGGGAAACATTTCAATCAGAAGAGACAGATCTTCATTGACTAATTGTTTTTTTATGCCTAAACAAAATAAATAAACAAACTCTTTTTGTTTCCATGACTGATTAACTGAATAGTCAAACTAACCTTAAAGGACAACACATTTTCATACTGTTTCACTTTGATTATATGTGGCGGACCCTGCTACCTTTCTAACTTCAAACAGTGTTCTGGGGACCTTATTTTCCTCGTGAGAACAGCTCGTTTATTCAGTTATGGAAAAAAATTATATTTCTGAGTATCATCGTGTATCAAATCAAATCAAATCAAATCAAATTTTATTTGTATAGCCCAAATTCACAAATCACAGTTTGCCTCAGAGGGCTTTACAATCTGTACAGAGACGACACCCTCTGTCCTTCGACCCTCGATTCGAGTGAGGAAAAACTTGCCCCAAAAAAAGCCCTTTTAACAGGGAAAAAAAAAAAATGCGGAAGAAACCTCAGGAAGAGCCACAGAGGAGGGATCCCTCTCCCAGGACGGACAGACGTGCAATAGATGTCGCATGTACAGAGCAGATCAACGAGATCACAATGTATACAATTATAATGGATGGTTGACAGGAAAGAAAGTACATAAAGAGGCATCACAGCAACAACAATGAAATGCACATGGAAATGTGATTACTAGTGATAACAGCAGTAGTGATTAATGGTAAGGATGGTATGTAGTAATGCATTACAATAATAGTAGTGGAACGTATGTGGCAGAGATATGACTAATATTAGCGACAGTAGTGGTGGGTGTCAGGCAGGGCAATGGCAGTAGGCGCATCCACGATCCACGACACGGGTGCGGCCAGGATCCATGGGAGCCTGTAGGACTAGAAAGCACAAGGACTCCGGGGAAGAAGTAAGTCAGTGACATGCAGAGATGGGGCATGTATACAGGCATAATGTATACAGATGGAGAGGAGAGGAGGAGAGAGAAGCTCAGTGTGTCATTTGTCCCCCGGACTAGGCCTATAGCAGCATAACTAAGAGCTGGCCTGTCCTGGACCAGCCCTAACTATAAGCTCTATCGAAGAGGAAGGTCTTAAGTCTACTCTTAAAGGTAGAGAGGGTGTCCACCTCCCGGACCGAAACAGGAAGATGGTTCCACAGAAGAGGAGCTTGATAGCTGAAGGCTCGGGCTCCCATTCTACTTTTGGAGACTTTAGGAACTACAAGTTATCCTGCGTTCTGGGAGCGTAATGCTCTAGTTGGGTGATAGGGTAGTATGAGCTCCTGGAGATATGATGGTGCCTGACCATTAACAGCTTTGTAAGTGAGGAGAAGGATTTTAAACTCTATTCTTGATTTTACAGGGTATCATCACCTCATTAATATTGCAAATATTACAATGTTAAAATTTGCAAAAAGCACCTTTAAAGTAAATGCACCTGAAGAACAGGCTTGTTCTTACATGACATTACAGCTTGTGCACTTTGTTCTTTCGGTGTAAAGCAACAATATGTAACTTTCTTGAGAAAAACAGTTGATTGTTCAATCTTATATGCAAATATTGACACTTTGGATTGTTGATCCAGCACCAACTCAAACCCACTGAGCAAAAACAGATATGTATATATACACCTGGTCAATTTTGTGGGGGATGTTCTGTTTATGTTGGGATTAAGAGTAAGTGTACTCTAGGAATTAGCTTGTCTGTTCAAACATCAGAAAAACGACTTTAACAGGTGCAGTCAAATAATATGACAAGATCAATGTGACCAAGTAGTTTAACATTTTTCTTTGGAGCATCTAAGTAACAGCTGCTGACCAGGGGGGCCCCATGTGACAATTGTGATTGATAATGATTGTATTGACAATTAATTAAACTTTTCATTCCGAAGAGGAAGAGTCTCTTCTTAACGTGGTTATGGTAGAGCGGAAAGGATGAGTCCATTAATCAACTCGATACTTGAAATTCTTCTGACTATGGTTAGAGGTTACACATAATTGTTAATATTAGCTCATACTATGAACGCAGAACAACACAAATTTCCTCAGCTGAAAACCAAATATTATCCTATCTTATTGTACCAAGTAAAGTAATCCGATCAAAGTCCAGCATTTACTGAAAAGGGATCTATCACCTTTTTGTCATCATTTGTGCCCACAGACAGTGACGATGGCGGTAAACTGGCCAGGACTTGCATCCATAGGGGTGTTTTACCTGATCGTGCTGGGCACGGGTATCTGGGCGTCCAGGAAGTCCAAACGTGAAGAGAGGAGGTGCTCTGGGAATCGCAGTGAAGTGGCGATGGTTGGAGGGAGGAACCTAAACATCTGGGTCAGCATCTTTACGATGACAGGTAGAAAAATAACGGTGATGATAATAACTTCATGATGAAGATGATCAGTCAATGGGGCCTTAAAGATACAATATGATATATTTCTGCATTAAAACGTCTATAAACGACTTTTCCACTGTTATATGAAAAACAAACGGGAGACACTTACAGCGCTTCTGGGTGCTGCCAGTACAGGGGGGCAAAGTCACCGCAAAACAATATTGTTGCATTCTTCTAATCAACTGAAGTAGATGGGGACTACCTCAACAAAACATAACATTTGAAAGATGTAATTTACACCCTTTTTAAAGCCAAAATCTTCACTGTAGCTGCTGAGATAAAAGCGTGAGTGTTTCCAGATTCTTGTGTGAATGCATTATAATTCTATCAATTTGCAATCGTTGGACCTAATCTCATTAACTTTCTTTCTCAGTGCCTGTGTGTGTGCTAATGTTTTGCAGCCACCTGGGTGGGAGGAGGATATATTTTGAGTTGTGCTGAAGTGGTCTATGATCCAACGAGCGGGTTGGCGTGGGCCACCGCACCCATTGCCTGCGCCATAAACATGATTATAGGTGAGTGAGGCCAAATAGAGCAGCTTTAATACCTAATATTTTTGTCAGTTGACTGCCTTGCTTCACTATGTCTACTGATAGGGTATTATTATGTAACTACAATGTGTTGAATTGCAACGGACTATTTGTCTTTTGAAGGGTGTGGTTGGGACTTTTTCAAAATCAAACAAATTAGTGGCAAACCAACCAGGTTGTTTGGAGAACCTGGTGGTATTGGAGGGCCTTGTCAAACTAAGTAAAGGGGAAAGGAAGTCAATGGGTTTTATGAGGACCACACACATAATGGTGGTCCTCAAAAGGGAAGGTGCAGGTGAGACCAGAATAAATGAAAGCTAAGGAAAGAGGCCCACTAAATGTTTCGGGTTAAATGGTTCTGTTTGTGCGACTCTAGGTGGACTCTTCTTTGTCAAACCTATTCGGTCGAAGAAGTACGTCACCCTCATGGACCCTTTTCAAGAGAAATACGGCAACACTGTAGCTGCTGTTATTTTCATCCCCGCTCTCATCGCCGATATCTTGTGGACATCATGTGTTCTTGGTGCATTGGGTAAGTCACAAACAACAACTTCATGAATGAATTCCTTGCAAAATCAGCATCCAGTCAAATATAAATTATAAATCTGGAGATCTTGAGAGTTTATAAATCTTAGTTTGTTGCTTCAGCATCGGGCAACACGGTGGCATGCAGTGGTAAGCGCTGGGTTTACTCTGGCTTCCTTCCACAGTCCAAAGACATGCAAGTTAAGTTAATCGTGCAATCTAAATTACCCATCGGTGCGCATGTGAGTGTGTCCCCTCAGGGCCAAGCGGTTACAGACAATGAATAAACACCTCAGCATCTGAGTTTGAAAATGTTGTGTCTGCCTCACTCTGGATGTATGTTTGTGGTTACAGGAGGGACATTAAGTGTGGTCATGGATATCTCCTCCAAGCTGGCTGTGAGCATCTCTGCTGCTGTGGCGATCATTTACACATTAATGGGAGGACTGTACTCTGTGGCCTACACTGACGTCATCCAGCTTATCTTCATGCTTCTCGGCTTGGTACATACATTGCATTTATAGGAAAATTCAAAGCATGGTCTTTAGCCGAGTGATGTGACTTTGGTCCAGACTGGACAACAACTATTGGATTGATTGCCATTCGATTTTGTTCGTACGTTCAAAGTCCCCAGAGGATAAATCCTCTTGACTTTGCTGACCTTGTGAATTTTACTCTCACACCACCATGAGGTTGACATTTATTAGCAGCATGTTCTAGTAGTGGCTGTGTAGTTATGCAAACCTGATACAGTAGGTGGTATACTCCTGTTAATGTAAGAAGTATTTTTAATCCACAGACATATGCAGACCTGATTTACTGTGTTCTCTCCTCATTTTCAGTGGTTTTGCGTGCCTTTTATCCTGACAAGCCCCTCCTCTGCTAACATCACCGTTGCGGCACTCACCGAGCTGCACCAGGCGCCGTGGATCGGCAAGCTGGAGCTGGAGGATACAGGCCGCTGGATAGATGACATACTGCTACTGGTAAAGGAGACCTGTAACAGCCCCCAACGCCATTGTTTACCTTAAGAGTTTCACACACAAGTATTTCAAGTTTAAATATTGATTTAATTTCAAAATCCTCTGAGAAATCCTGTCTTTATTTCTCTCCAAGGCCATTGGAGGGATCTGCTACCAGGCTTTCTACCAGAGAGTCCTGTCCACACCCACCGACGCTCAAGCTAAGATCACCTGCTATGCAGCGGCTGTATTAAGCCCAATCCTTGCCATCCCGTCTCTTATTGTTGGGGCAGCTGCAGCTTCTACAAGTACTTAGATTAAACTATGTCTTTCATTGTCTGTGCAACCCTGTCAAAATTGATTTAACCGACTAAGTCGCTGTAACTCGTGGGTATTTTATTTACATGTGCTTAATGTCCGTCAGATTGGAACCAGACCACCTACGGTTCACCCAGCCCGTACGAACAGGGCAAATCTGGTATGATCCTGCCGATCGCCCTTCAGCATCTTTGCCCGTTCTACGTCTCACTGGTCGGTATGGGAGCGCTCGCTGCTGCTGTGATGTCATCAGCTGACTCTGCACTTCTGTCCGCCGCCTCCCAACTGGGCCGAAATATCTTCAAGAACATCGTCTACAAAAAGGTGAGACTTTGCACGACCACTAATCACACTGTGGCATCTTTTCATTTTTAGTCAATACTAACTAAGCGTGTATTTACGATAGAAAATACATATCAAATACATTTAGCAACAAGGAGCTCATGAAAAGACACAATATTTCCATAGTTCCACCTAAATCACTGTGAATGATTTAAAAAGACATTTGTTCCACTCTGAAGGTCTTTTTTTCAGGCCTCATGTACACACAGTTGAACACAGTAAAGTGCATTTTTTACCTTGGGAACTTTTTCCTGTGGTACAATGAGACTTTCTCCTCACGAGCACTGCTTTTTGACTGTTTTATAAGTTTAGCATTGCTTGGTAATGCTGTTTTAAAGCACAGGTTGATATGAAAGTATTGTATTTCTATGCAATAAGTAGCCTAGCTTATGTATAGTCTACTGTGATGGACTGCCTGGACACTGTGATCCTAATTGTTGCTTAATGAAAGTTAAAAAAAAAAGATTTCTCTATTTCAGGCCTCAGAAAAAATGATTATTGTGTCGGTCAAAGTGTCGATCTTCCTGTGCGGAGTGATGTCAGCGGGCCTGGCCATGACGACAAGCTCCATTCACCTGTTCTGGATCATCAGCGGGGATGTCCTGTATTCAATGATGGTTCCCCAGGTGATATGCATCTTCTACTTGTCTCATTGGGTGAACAAATACGGGGCCTGCACTGGCTGCTTGTTGGCTCTACTGCTGAGAGGTCTGGTTGGGGAACCCTTGATAGGCCTTCCTGACGTGCTGCCCCTGCCGTGGGACAAGATCCAGGAGGACGGTCACCGATACCGCTTGTTCCCTATTCGTACAGTCATCATGCTCGGCACCACTGCGACTATTTTACTTGTGTCACGCTTTGTCGTGTGGCTGTCTGAGAAGGGGCTGCTGAGAGGAATAAGTGATGCTGAAACAGACACAGACGTACATTACATGGCACCAGTTGGAAAGGATGTGGAAGAAAAGGACACACTGAATAAAGAGCAGTCTCACTGCAACGAGGAAGTAGGAAGATGTTAAGAGCTCTCTCAGCATGAACACTTTCATACAGCATGTGGGTGGTGTTTAAACCAGGATTTCTTTATGAGGATCGAATGGGAAATATAATAATGTCCAAGGGGATCATTGCTCTCACAGAGGGAGTTGTGTTTTATTTACTTTATCCTATTGATACTTGCATTATAGAAACTGAATAATATAATCTAAATGACAAACCTGCATTTTTTGTCTTCAGGGGGAAACAGAAACAAACTGTGACGACGACATGATGAACTCGTTCCTAGTTGTTTTACTTTTATTTTATTTTAGTCGCCTATGTGTCTGTGTTTCATCCTGCTGTGTATGTACACATAGGCTATATTTATATTGCATATATTATACTTTTAATTTTATTTGGCACATGCATGTATGGTGAAAGAAGTGTATCACTCTTACTACTAGATCTAAAGACTATGAACAGCTGAAGTAGCAGTGAAGTGACTCATCAGCTATTTAAACTAATTGTCTCATGAAACTGTGCTCTCGTGTCTCTTATTTAAAGTCTTACTCATTTAAAAACCATTACTAAAATACTTTTCAGTCATCTGTGTGTTTTGTTTTAATCACGTTCATTTAACCAAAAATGTCTAGAGAGATGTTACCGGCTTGTCTCCTGACTCTGGACCGGTACAAGTCCCATATGGAGGGCAGGTTGGCTCCAGTTATTTTTCCTGCAGACCTGATTGTCCGTTTCAGTCTGTTCCTGACCTGTTTGGTTGCAGATCCGAACCAGACAGTGATGGAGGTGCAGAGAACAGACTGTATGATCCCAGTGTAGAACCGGATGAGCAGCTCCTGAGGCAAGTTGAACTTCCTGAGCTGTCGCAGGAAGTTTAACCTCTGCTGGGCCTTTTTCCAGACGGATCAGAAGAGAAAGATCTTCATTGACTGATTTTTTCTGCCTAATCAAACTAAATAAACAAACTCTCTTCATTTTCATGACTGAATAAACTATATAAACAGACTGACCTTAAAGGACAACACAATTTCATACCGTTTTTGTTTATATGTGGCGGACCCTGCCACCTTTCTATCTTCAGCCGGTGTTCTGAGACCTTAATTTCCTCTGAGAACAGCTTGTTTATTCAGTTATGGAAAAAAGATTATGAGTTTGTATTATTACCTCATTAATATTGTAAACATTCAAATCCTGAGTTTGAATTTCTTCTCCAAAACTACATAGTGCCACTTTAACAAAAACTGCCAAGACAAATCTCAGACACTCTCATGCTAAAGTTGTACTTTAACATATACTTGTTAATTTTATTCAAACACTGACACAGAATACTAACACAGAATTGAACTGCTGCTGTATTTTTTAAGATTCAGTGGCTCAGTGTGGTCACAGACTTGCCTGTGCAACATTTATGATCAGGCAGACTTTTCGTGGCTCTACGACGTCATCCAGATGCGTCACAGGACCCGTTTTAACTCACATGTACGCCCACTGTGTGCGTGCCTGAAGTGACCCTGTTTGGACGACCAGGACACTTTTTCGTATATTTTTATTGTATTTGATCGATAAACAACATTGTTTATCCAGAATGAGCTCTCAGATAACTTGTGTCGGATGGGTCGGGAGAGGCGTTTCCAAGGAAAACCCGGACAAAGTAAGTAGCTAACTAGCATGTTGGGCTAGCTAACGTTAGCCGGCTAATCTGTCAACATGGCAGATGCATGCTACTGTCCCAACATTTTAGAGGCCATTTGCTTTCATTTACATTTGTAGGTGACTTTAGAGATAACGTTTCACTTTAGACCGTCAACACAACAACCGTCGTGTAATATAATGTAACGCATTTTGTCTACTGACAGTAGTTGTAGCTAATGTAGCTAGCCAGCTAAAGACTTTAGCTGAACATTTTAATATCATTGAAAATACCCTTAATTATTCAGTGGTACAAATTGGAAATCAGGTAACCCACAAGACACATGACAAAAGAAAAAAAATGAATGTTTTAAAAAGCATTTATCACCATCCTTTTCATTGAATTTGGGGAAATAGGTGTCACAGAGTAATTCAGGAACTTTAACAGATATAAGTATAAATAGTAAACAAGTGTGTGAGTCTTTGACAGTTACTCATCGCATTAATAACAGCTTGTTGTAATCCCACTGGAAATCTTACTGTTAAAATAAGGTCAAATGAAAAATAACATTTAAAAATGGTTTTGTTTTTACAATTACTCTGTATTTAGAAATGTGATCTAAAAAGCTGTTAGTCTTTAAAACACCATCGCTTTCTGTTTCTTGCATCTGCTCACGCCCACTTTTTAAAAAAAATCCCATTTCAGGTTGAGTTGAGCCAAGAGGAGCTACAGCGCATCATTACGGAAGCAAAACAGGAGCTGGGGTATGCTGGAATAAAACGCACATTACTGCAATCTTTGCCTCTGTTTTTATCTCTTGGTGTTGTGAAAGCATTCGAACATCACGAGTATAAGCGTCACCTGTTAGTGAGTGCTGAATGAAAATCAGATATTACTGTTCTTTCCATGTGGCTGGCTTCATACATCTACTCTGCTAAATCAGGGACCTAGCAGCTGAGGAGGAAGACGATGAGGACGAAGGCATTGCTGAACTGAATCCTAATATTGACGGAGCGGAAGCTGCCGAATCACCGACGGATGAGAACGAAGACGACAAGGAGGAAGATGACGAGCTAGCAGAGTACGGCCTGGATAAATACGATGAAGAGGATTCAGGTGAGTGGAAGGGGGTGTCAACTTTATGTAGAGCACGTATATTCTCTGCTCAGACTGACCTTGTATCTGCTGTTTGTTTTCAATTAAGTGACCGCTAATCTGGGCGACAGTCTGGCTGGGCTCACAGTGTTCAGCTCGAATGAGGAGGATCCTTACATCACCATCAAAGACACAGTGAGTGCCCTCAATGTCCACATGCTAAACTGAAGTACACAGATGTATTGCGGAGCAGGCCTCTCATTAAGCGTCCCATTTTTAAGTGCTGGCTTAACTTTCAGCTTTGTTTTTCCCCTCTAGGCCCAGTACGAGCGAGAAGACTTCCAAATCAAGCCCGGTGACAATCTCATCCTGGCAGGCCGGACAGAGAAGGACTGCTGCAATTTGGAGGTCTATGGTAAATATCTTCACATTCAACTGTTGTTGTAGCTTAGAATACATAATTATACAGTATATTTAACAATTGATGTCTTGCTTTACAGTGTATAACTCGGAGGAGGAATCTATGTATGTTCATCATGATATCCTGCTGCCAGCTTACCCACTGTGTGTGGAGTGGCTAAACTTTGACCCCAGTCCTGGAGAAAGTCTAGGTAAGACGATTGCGTCTGCCTCGTAAATTTAAAAAAAAAAAAAAGTAATTCCTTTGCGTAGCACACCCCAAGGTGTGTTAACATTTCTGATTCTAGCATTAAGCCTAAGAACAGTAGTTCCCAGCATTATGTTTAATAAGCACTTAACCTGGTTGTGTTTCGCTACAGCTAACTACGCTGCTGTGGGCAACATGACCCCTCAGATAGATGTGTGGGACCTGGATGTGGTGGACTGTTTAGAGCCAGTCTTCTCGCTGGGTAGCAAAAAGGCCTCCAAGAAGAAAAAGAAGAGCAAGAAGGTACAAACCTGTTCTTAAACTCCTCTTATACAAGCGTCAGGTAAAGTTTATGTAAGGTAAGACTGTTCATGTCATATTTCCTGCTTTGTTAGATATCATTAACTCATTGCAGCCTGTTGTCACTGTTGCCAGGGGGCAGCGGCAGCAGAGCCTGTCGAGGGGCACACAGATGCAGTGTTGGATTTGTCCTGGAACAAAGTGGTCAGGTTGGTATTCTGAGGCCTGAGAAAGGAGAGAGAGCTGCAGCGATTATTCAAATAAATAACTTTTGAATTGATCGCTAACGATTTTGATAATCGATCAGTTTGAAGTAATATTTTGAGGAGAAGGAAGGTGAAAATTTTCAGATTCCAGCTTGTTAGATGTGAATGTTTTCTTGTTTCTGTCCTTCCTCTATGACATTGAACTGAATATGTCTTGGGTTGTGGACAAAACAGGACATTTGAGGACATCATCTTGGGCTTTGGGAAACACTGAAATGTGTTTTTTTTTTTTTACCATTTTCTGACATTTTATTGACCAAACAACCAATCAAGAAAGTAAACGACAAAATTATCAGCAATTAAAAAAAGTTGTTGGTTGCAGCCCTAATGTTTATGCACTGTTACGGTGTATGCATACATTTATGTAACTGAAAATATATATATATATTTTACTTCCTTAGAAATGTGTTGGCCAGTGCTTCAGCAGATGAAACAGTTATCTTGTGGGATCTACTTCAAGGCAAACCAGCAACAACTCTGCGCAGGCACACTGATAAGGTATTCAACGAGAAAAAGGATTATGTTTCATATAATTTGTGTATATTTGGTGCTACATCCTCAGAATTTGCAGCTTCACCGTCTAGAAACCAAAATGTTTTATATTTCAGGTTCAGACGTTGGCGTTCCACCCGTTTGAGGCACAGACTCTGATATCAGGATCATATGACAAGTAAGTGTTTTAGGTCTTTCTCTACCATCATTGAGTGTTTCGTAAAGTGAGTTTGAGACTAACATTTCTCTTTTCAGGACAACTGTCCTGTATGACTGCCGCAGTCCAGACACCAGTTACCGGACCTGGAGGTTTAGCGGTCAAGTGGAGCGTTTGGTGTGGGACCACTTTTCACCATGCAACTTCCTGGTAGGTGCTTTTAATCCATGAACAGTGATCTGTCTTGTTACTCTCAGACTGGAAAACAAATGTTCAACTCTATGTAATGTTGTAATTAAAATGACAAGTATAGCTGGTGCCTGTGCTTTACGAGCATTTGTTTATCCCTCTACTGCTGTTTCTTTCACAATCTCAGTGGCTAACTGGAGTTTGCGGTTGTGTTTCAGGCGAGCACAGAGGACGGATTCGTCTACTGTCTGGACGCACGCTCGGATAAACCTGTTTTCACACTGAGGGCTCATGATGAAGAAGTGTCAGGTAGGTAAAAAGAAGTGTTTGTGATTAAAGGAGAACAGTAGTCCACCATTAAAAAACAATAAATCTGGCACAAATGACTTTGGGTCCTCTGCATTGTGTGGTCATGAGTCACACAGGAGGAATGAAAACATGGGTCAGTATTTTTGGTACATCCCAGAAAACGTGGGAAAACTGTGGCTGCTTTATTTTCAGTCAGTCCTTGAAAAACATTTTAAAGAGCCTGCAGCAGCGAGGGGCCTTTCTTCTTCCAACATGCCTTTTACACAGCGCATGCTAGGTCAGTCATGTAGATAAATATGTGCAGCTGGTGCCAAAATGTACAGCCAGGGGGCTTCAGTGCTCGGAAAATACCTGTATGGTATGCACTGTAGCATTTGCATAATCTCTCTCAACAAACCAGTTTAACCACAAATATATATGACATTGAATACTGGAGGCCTCTTGAACATCCCAACTGCTGAAATAACATTTTCACCAACAAAACTAAAGTTATTTAAAAATGTTGGCAGAGCTTACTATAAATCAAACAGTATGCCGCACATACACTAGGTGTCAGGATTCTCCAGTTTTCTCCCATTCTTCCTCCTAATGCCTGTTGCCTGTTTCCACTTTTGTCTTAAAAGCTCAGTTTTCAGTTCAGCAGCTTATAAAAAACTTAGTTTGGCCTTCTGTACTTTGTTGGAAGGGCATCCTACCACACACCAGCTTTTAGGTATTTTTCTGCTGTTTGCTAGCAGACAAAAGTGACAAGGAGTCAACGTCATGCAATATAAAGTCGATGGAGGTCGATGAATGTTTTGATAAAAGGATGGCTGTCAAACCAAACACGTTTTAGACTTGCTTCATGATGAAACAGATGTGCTTTAAAGACTTTCCTCCAACATTTCTGCAGGTTTGGACGTGAGCAGCCAGATTAAAGGATGCCTGGTCACCTCATCAGCTGACAAACACGTTAAGGTTTGGGACATTTTGGGCAACAAACCAAACCTGGTCCACTCACGGGACATGAAAATGGTAAGAACATATACATACGCTGCATATACAGTATTTAAATGTTGGATTGTTTCCCCAACTGAAGTATAGAGGTATTTTGCCATGGTAAACTTCTGACGTTTGTGGTTGTTAAATGAGTAATAACGTATTTCCCCATCTGTGAACAGGGTGTGCTGTTCTGTGCTACATGTTGCCCTGATAATCCCTTCGTTTACGCCTTTGGGGGACAGAGGGATGGCTTGAGGGTTTGGGATATAAGTGATGTGGCAGCAGGTAAAGCTCACACTAAACACGTTCCTTCCTTTGTTCTTTACATCAGATGATTGGTAGGTAAATTAATATCGCTCACATGTTATCTTTGGATGTTGTGCTTTCAGTGACTGAGGTGTTTGGCAGTCGAGAGCGCCTGGTAGTGAACGCAGCGTCACAGGCAGGATCAAGCACCGCAGCCACAGCAGAGATGGAAGTCTCCTAATGACTCTCTGAACGGATCAACAACCTTGTAAACATGAGCACGACTGGAAACAAGCGACTCTGCTTGTTGCCGTGTTCCTCGTAGTGCAGCGCTCAGTTCATGCGGAAAAGATCGGAGTGAATAAAGCTGCATTCATGAAGGATTTAAAAGGTTGGCCAGAATGGAAACTGTGCCAAAAACACCTGGAAAAACTTGTTCAGCTTGTCTCCCTGCACAGATAACAAGTGTGGCTTTGCACACTCGAAGATGTGTTAAAATACAAGAACATGTGTCTTATATTCATATAGGGGGGAAGCAGTGGTTCAAATATTTGAATTACTCTGATATAACTTTTCATTCTCTTTAATGTTGCCTTTCCTTGTACATTTACAAATGTTATATTCTACTAAGACTATTCTCACATAAAAAAATGTATTACTTACATTGTGATATTGCATACCTGGGTTTCCTGGTATATTAAAAAAAAAGACTGTGTACTCAACATCTGGCCAAACAGACTATTTGAAATGCTGTATGTTCCATTAATAAATACAGTTAATAAAATTTATAAATCTTCTGTCATTTGGAATCTGCAACCCTCACAAGATTTCTTGTTGTAAGCTCTTCAGTTAAAGCGTTACCCTGTTCAAACTCGAGATGTTCCCATACCATGCGTTTCCTTCCTGATATCTGATATAGGTGTGTGGGATGCTGCTGGGAAGTAGCAGAGTTCCCATTCTAATAAATGATGTGGTATTGAATCGAGACATTTCCTATCCTGGTATTGGGATAGAAACAACCCTAGTTCATAACTCACTTCACTTTCATAAACATCAAAATTGTGACTGAATCAATACAGGAGATTGTTCTTGTATGAAGTACATGCACAAATACTGCCATATAACAAAATCAACGAAGATTATCCTGTGGCCAAGGGGGTAAAATACATTACTTTTAAAATTGTAAACCCTAACAGAGGAGCCATGACTTTGCCTTCAAGATAAATATACTGTTACAAAAAACCCAGATCTGCAAAATAATAATAATAGACTTTATTTACATAGCACTTTAAAAAGAAAGTTTACAAAGTAACTCACAATGTAAAAAACATAGTTTAAATACAGAATTAAATGCAGGAGGACATTAAAACATCCAAATCCAGGAAATAAACCAATGAATAAGATTGTAAACAAGAAAATACACTTATTAAAAGCCCTTTTATAAAAAAAAAACATTTTTTAAAAGAAAATAAAAGTGGACAATTATTAAATAAAGTTGTAAAATAAGATAAGAAACTGTCTTCATGTGTATAGTTTATGGAAGGGGCTAGACTTACTTTACATGTCGTTTGGAATGTGGAACCAAAAGTCAGTCAGCCTGGGCGCTCACACGGGACTATTATAGTGACGCACACCTCGACAACAACTGAGCATGGCGTCGGGTCATTTGTGTAAACTACACAGCCTCCTAACGAGACTTTCTAGTGGCACCACACTGCGAAATGCACAAAGTAAGTTGTGTTGTAATCAGTTAAAAAATATTTAATGTTGAGTTAGTTTACTGTTTATGACGCAGCGGTGCTGGGAGGGAATGCTAACAGCGGCTAACCTTGAGATGTGTTTAGCTAGCAGGTAAACAGTATTTTGATTTTGGCTCGCATTAATAGTGTTTCTATTGTCAAAATCGTGTCTCTTATCAACGATTCGATAGAAATATTCTTATTTACAGTATAAAAAAGTATAGATAAATTACTTGAAAGCAGCTCAGTATCCTCTTCACCCTCCATGTTGGCTTTTAGGAAGGTCTCATAACTTGTTAGCCTCATTTTTAGGTCTTATTGGAGGGACGTCAAATCGAGACATGCAGTGGGTTTACGCTTCTGCATGTGAAGCTGATATTTGCCCTTGTAATTATGTTAGTTGCAGTACGTGTATGTCTTATCTGTTTGGTTTTGTGTTGCAGCATGTTTGGTGTCAGTGCGACAGAAGTCAACAATCACTGGTCCTTCACTTGATGGCAGGTATGTGAAGAGTACACCTATATTTCATCTTGATGTGGCAAAAAGCTCCATTTAAGCCCCTTATATGACACATTTAATGAATACATTGTACGTTTTCAGAAAACGTCCTTCATTTTTAATCTTATTTCATTGAATGAGAGGTAAACAAACAGAAATAGAGCGAGCTTTGTTAAGATTTAAGGCAGCTGAGGTCCAGATTGTGCAACATGATTATCAGGAGGAGGTTGTCACTGTGTTGTGGGTCACAGTTGATTGTTCTGTGTAAATGTAACTGTTGGGACTAGTGATGCATGATATATATCATATTACCGGCTAGTTTCAACACAAGAAATCTTACCAGAGCTTTGAATATTAAATCCTCCATCTTTGGTCACTACATCTCGGCCTTTCTTACCCTCAACTGTGCAGAAACTACAAGCTATGAACTTCTTTTTTATAATCTGAAATCTTACATCCTTAGTTGGGACGCAGTGGCAGTTTTGTTTATTATAGATGCTGGCTGTGTTTTTGACCTGTGGGTGTAAGAAGCCTGCTAATTATTATGTTAATCGTGAAGTAAATAAATGTCAACTGTCTCTGGTAATATTAATATAAAAGTAAATGCTACGTGAGTGATCAGCATCTCCTGTTGCTCTGTTGAAGCTAGTTATCGTCATGAAGTTTCTTCTATTTCTGACGTACACGCCTCAGTATGCAGTCGAGCGGTGGCTTGCTGAAGTATTAACTTGTTATAAAGATATTGTTTGAATCACGACAATAACCTTCAAATTTCTTGAATTTAGTAATGTGGAAATCGGTGTGACGTCAGATGGGAAAACCATCGTGTGCTACCATCCCACTGTCGACATTCCCTACGAGCTTACCCAGGTGAGAGGGGGCTTTTTAACCTCAGATATTGTGTTACTTGTTACAACATGTGTGTGCTTTAGCAGAAGCCTGTTCATGAAGGTGTTAAGTGTGACTTTAAACTCTTTATTTCCTTGTTTTATGAATGTTTATAAGACTTTGGCACAAGGTGAAGCAACACAGAACTGTAAAACACAATCTGAAGCACTGTAATCATGACTGCACACTGCTGCCACTGATCAGCACAAATAGACTGATAGAAATTGTTGCAGGATTGCTGGGAATAAACGTGATTACATTTATAAGAGTCGTTCGTGACTGTAAATCTTTGCAGCCAATAGAACGACCGGACCTCCTGACCAACCAGGCTGAGACCCACGACCAGGTTTTAAAGGCCCACCTCAGCAAGGAGGTGCTGAAGGACAAAGAGGGGCCGACTATCGAGGAGCTGAGCAAGATGTTTTACACCACCAAACACCGCTGGTATCCAGTCGGACAGTAAGTACACACAGCATCTATAAAGCCCTTTGACATCAGTATTGTTGTAAAAGGCAAACTTTCTGCTTTTGTCATTTACTATATTCTGAAGGTTTTTACAAAGGGGTTCGTTCATCTGTCATTCTTAGCCTGATTTATACAACACTTTATTCCTAAAACCAGAAGATCCAAGTTGTTTTGCGTGTAAACGTCATGCTTGAGTATGGACATAGTGCTGGTTTATCAGGACTGGACCAATCACTTGCCGGCTTCTTGGAGTATTTTTTGTGTTTTATGCTTTTACAGCACAAAAAAGTGGTTTCCTTCTGCTTTGTTTCTTTACAGGTACCACAACAGACGCAGAAAGAAGGATCCTCCTAAGGACAGATAGTCAAAGGCCAAAGTCACAGAACTGCAAATGATGTTTGTCTGTTATTGTATAATAAACTGTTAAATATTAAGTCGGTTGTCATGAGTTTTTTGAGTCGGTGCTGCTACAGTGAAAGAATTATATGGCTTTGAAATCATACCTGTGTATTGTTTCGTATACATTCTCAGGATTCTTGTATCTCACTGCAATTTGCTGAGCTTTAAAAATGTGTTCATATACAATTTAATTATTATTTATGTCGCATTTAACTTCCAGGAGAGAATCAATTGATTAAGATATTTTCTGACTTTTTATTATAATATTGATGCAGCAGAAATTAAACAGGCATCCAAGAGAGAGCAATATTCCAGTAATCAGTGTCGGCTATCAGTGCAACTTAAATGCAATATTTATAATTGATGATATCATTAAAATAAATGCATCCAACATGTTGATTTGTATCTTAAAGAGTCAGTGGATAAAAGGTGGTGTTCCTTTGTTGGATTTGAAGAAACAGATCTGCCACCTGAAAGGTATACTCACCTAAAGCTTTCATTGTTCGTTCATTCTTCTGTGGATTTTGGAGGATTTATTGTTGACGCTTTGCTGCCAAAAGCCTTTCAGCAGAGGAAGCTCAATATTATATATGAACTTGAATTTAACTGTTAGATATTTAAGTGGTCATTTCAATCATTTTTCTTTTTTGTATGGAGTGTATCACATGCATCATTTATTAAATAACTTGTTCCCACCATAGTCTACCTATAGTTACCATATACCTCAAATAAAAGCTCTTCAGTTTCTAATTTAAAGTACCATGAACTATAGCACATTGCTATCACTAAAGCCAACACACTTCGACTATAGAAGCAGAAACAAAGCAATATTTTATTCTTATTTACAACTGAGTGATTAATTGTTTTTATCTGGACTATTTTGTATCAAAATACAGTTTTATTTGTTATTTATCATAAAAATGTTAACAAAGGAAAAGACCAGTTTATACTATGTAACAGGAAGCTTTAAATTGTATTTATAATATTAGAAATGTCAATGTGACCAATATCTAAAGGGGCACTACGTAGTTTTCAGAAATTCAAGCTCAGAATTTGAATATTTACAATATCAATGAGGCAATAATACAAAAATATGTATTTTTTTCCATAATTGAATAAACAAGCTGTTCTCAGAGGAAAATAAGCCCCCGAACACTGTTTAAAGCTAGAAAGGTGGCAGGGTCCGCCACATATAAACAAAGTAAAACTGTGTTGTCCTTTAAGGCCAGTTTGTTCATTAATTTTATTCAGTTATGGAAACAAAGAGAGTTCTTCCTATGAACTACACAGTGCTCCTTTAAAAGTAAAACAACTGAAATATTGTTTTCAAAGACAAACTTGAGCAGCAGCATATTTTCTTACGTCATCTGAAGCCACCGGAAGAGCGAGTTAACTGTCCCCGCCCCGGCAGCTCAGTCAATCCAACCCTGAAGAGAAGGCGAGTCCACGGCTAAAAATATAATAGCTAACACAAGATGGCCGGTTTGCCTCGTAGGATTATTAAGGTACACTTTACACCCGACACTGTTTATATATATTAAACAGCCTGTGTGTGAGTATTGTAAAGATTATTCGGTGTGAACATGGACGTACAATTACTGCTATCCCAACGTGTAGCCTGACGTTAGCGCGGCTAGCACAGTTAGCTCTTATCTAGCTAGTTATCAAGCTAGCTCGCTTGTCCGTGTCTGCAAGTGTTTTGTTTGGCACTTCCGTTTACTCCCGTCTGCTCTGATCTGTGGTCGATTATTTCGTACGAGTAGATTTGTCGTCGTGGTTAAATCATAGTCTTCGGATTACCGGGTTGCTAATTTGTGGTATTAAATCGACAAATTTATGACATTTTGTCCTAGTCGCCATATGAATGGATTCGCCAAGTAAGCTAGGCTAGCAGCTTGTAGCTTTGGGTGATTGGTAACTACACATGTCTGGCGCTGATCTGAGACGCTGCCATTGTGGTCTGAAAACGTTTAAACGCCCGTTACAACGCAAACACGACAGGATTTGCTTCTTTTGGCAGAAAAGGGAAACGTAAATGAAACAGACATTCAAGGCCTGTTGCGCTGCGGTCTCTCCTCCTTCAACCGCACCGCAACTTCGCTGGGCCAGGCCCGGCAGTGGGCGCGATCAGCCTTTTCCGCCACATCTAGCAGCTATCGCTCTGGTTTAGCAGGTTTTTTGACAGCCACTAACATAACATTGATGAATGAGAACACAACCCAGCTTCCATAACAGCAACCTGTTGTTTTTAAAGAAAGAAACGAGGAGCTTTTACAACAGGCTTAAACCAGTTTCCTTTCCTGTTGACTGCAGATGTTTTTAGTGCACCTGCTTTATCAACTGCAGAAATGTGAAAAATGTTCCACTTCCTCCTTTCGATTTCCATCGTAGACGATCTCTGAATGTAGCACAATAGTTTATTAAATGCTCTAAAACTAAAGACTTCTTCTGATCTAAATTTGATCATATAGTTTGTTTGATTTACACCAAAAAAAACTATTATATGTGTGTGACAAACCAATTTAGACCTGATATATAAAACAGTATGTCTGCATTTCAATATTTTGGGATTATTTGAGGAAATTTGATTTATTAAAAACATAAATTAAAGGTGCGACATGTAAGAATTGGTGTCTAATTCATAACCCGAACAAAAAGTGGGCTGCACATCCACTGGCGTAATCGCTAACTCCTGCTAATTGTAGCTGCCGTTAGCTCGATTAGCCGTGCGTCTAGCTATCTGGACTTGAAGCTCACAGCACCAGGGGAGTGTTGTTGTTCACACCGCTAGCGCGGGAGCTTTGGAGCGGACACGCTGGGACTACCTGGTTAGCATGCTAATATTAGTAGATGTCGCAGCATCTAAATGCATGTATATCGTCAAAAATGCTATTTTTTTCCACTTTCTCGTTATAGTTTTTTAATGTTTTCAATTAAAACTCTACAATGTTGCACCTTTTTTAATCCGTAATGAAACGCACGTTAGTTGTAGCCCTGAATTAATTATTATATCTAACACAACAGCAGTAGGTGGGTAGTTTTGAGCCGTTTCAACAGATCCATCGTCCAGTACACGAGGAGTGCTTTCGGGCCCTCACCTGCCTTTTAGTTTCTGTGTTTAATAATAACTTGTGGAATGTTGTTTTGTGAAAGTGGGCGAGGTTGAAAGTGCGCGTGTGACTAAGCAGGCTGAAATTGTACGTCCTCGTCCATTACACACTTGAAAGTCTGTTGTCTGTTGACACCTCCACAGTTCTGCAAAATCATCTTTTTTTTTGTGCTTCAGAAAAGTCAACAACAGCGTTATGTTATGTATTTCTCACTCTCAACCACACTCAGGAGACACAGCGGTTGATCGCAGAGCCTGTTCCAGGGATCGTGGCTACGCCCGATGAAGGGAATGCACGTTACTTCCATGTGGTCATTTCAGGGCCTCAAGACTCTCCTTTTGAAGGAGGCACATTTAAACTTGAACTATTTCTTCCAGAAGAGTATCCCATGGCAGCTCCCAAAGTGCGATTCATGACCAAAATCTACCACCCCAATGTTGACAAACTGGGAAGAATATGTTTAGACATTTTGAAAGGTAAGAAAACATCATAGTTGTTGATTTTTTTTTCTTTCTTGTTTGGCATTAATATGGAGCCACACTCACAATGTTAAGTAGCATTTTTTTTTTTGACACACAGTTTTGTTGGTTTCACAGAAGCAGAGGGCATTTAAGGGATCGCATTGGCGTCACGTTTCTGTTCGCGCAACAAATTCAGTCCAGTAATTCCTGCCCTTTCATAGAAAAACATTTTATTCTTTGCTGCTAGACGTTCTCTGTTCACCAACCACCTTTTTATGTTTGCTGTTTTGTGCAGGACAGGTAGCGAACACAAGGTTTGTCATATCTTATTCATGGGAAACTCCCGCCCATGAGGTTCTTTGGGGGGCTCCCGAGAGCAATCGAGAAGCTACCGTGCAGTTGAAATGTTGGCTGGTGAGCCAGAAAAAGTGAAGGGAAATTCCTCGATTGGGACAAAAGGACATAGATTACACCTGTAATTCGCTGTACGATTGACTGTAGTGATCTACATGCATTAAATGTCACATATCAGCAACTTGGCTGGCACGGTGACCTCATAGCTGACTGTCAAACAGGAAGCACACACACAAGCATCGTAATGCATCGACTCACATGTTTAGTTTTATTTTCATAATGAGAATAAGGTGAAAGGGCAGCATCTATATGAGATTGCTGAAAAGCAGCTCGTTATATCTGTAGAAGGCAATTTTGTGCAACAAAGCCTCAGGATACCACCATTAAATCATGTTCTGAGGTAAACAAACTGGAGTTGTGAGGATTATTTGGCAAAAAAACAGAACCGACAACAGCAGAGACACTACCAAACTTGCTGTTAGGTAATAAAGAAAACATTGCAACAGATCGTGATTCGATGAGACACTGATCTGTGCGCAGAGGCTGTCACCTGCTCACATTTTATTGTTTTGATTCAGTTGGTTGATTAGAGCCAGACATGTTTTTCAGTGTTGAACAGCCGGAGGAAAAACTGGATCTGCTTCATAATTCTTGCTGCTTGGTTTCTGTCCCTGGCATGTTTCGTCTTTGTTTTACAATTTTGACGTTTGAGCTGTCATCTTTCCCCCCCCCTCCCCTTTTGCATGTCTTTTCTGAACTTCCCTCCTTCCAGATAAGTGGTCTCCAGCCCTGCAGATCCGTACAGTGTTGCTATCTATCCAGGCATTATTAAGTGCTCCCAATCCAGATGATCCCCTGGCAAACGATGTTGCAGAGCAGTGGAAGAAAAACGAAAGCACTGCCATCGAGACAGGTGAGGAATATATTCAATATTTTGGTTCAGCCTTGATTCACCAATCGCTGGGAGGCAGTGTCGACCGATAGCGATCACCGATAACAATGTTGTGTCTTTCCTTTATTATTATCTACAGTTGTCTGTCTGTAGTTATTAGTGGCATAACCTTTAAAATGTTGAGGAAAAAGATGCTTGTATTTATTTGCCTCAATTCAAAGTGAGAGGCTTAAAACAAAATGAAAGGTTATGTGTAAAAAGAAGCAAACAAACAAAGCTAGAAGGTTCACGCTTCTTTGTGATGATGATGATGATGATGATGAGGGTGTAGAGAGGTGATAGCTTCTACGTAACACTGCTCAGGACCAGGTGTGCGGATCATCTTAAATAATTGTCAGGATATCTGGAAAGAGTTTTTCAAACATAGATTGTTTTGGCCTCTTGAGCACCACAAGCCGATGTCTCCAGAGCTCCTCGTCAGCTCACACCGAAACAATCTATGCAGACAAACGGCACTACAGGGTAGAGAAAATATATCCCGGCCTTCCAATACCTTTAATACCGTACTATTTAACTGCTGTTTTGTACAGTTACAGTTTTTCTGTTCCTGAAGTTTGACTTTTTGCTGCCATTGTGCTATTTAGTGCTACATGTTTGTCAGAGACGATCACGTGTAGCATCACACTTGTCAAATCGATGAACGTGATCTTAAAGCGTTTCATTGTGACTTAAACATTCATCAGCAAAGAAACTAAAAGGAATGCGTCATTGCAGTTTGGAGTTTTGTGGCTGTTTTATACATTAAATCATCAATCATGTCCAAATTAATCGGTCAATAGTTGCAACACATCTGTGTACACTCTGCTAAACTTATCCACAGTCCTGCACCACACCCGCACCTCACACCCTCCACCACCATTTTTATCTCTCTGTCTCTCCTCCAGCCCGAGCATGGACCAGGCGCTTCGCATTCGCATCGAGGTCTCCGTGTAGTAGACCACTGTAAAGTTTATGTTTTTAATTGGTATTGTACAGTTGGTGTATACAGAACTTCGTCTTGGCCTTTTTTCTTTGGGTTTTCTTGTTCATGAAGCTTGACTTTTTGGTGCCATTTAACTCTCCAGTGCTATGTCTGTTTGTTCTCATGCAAATGCCAAAAGATAGGAGGAAGTAACCATCACAATCTCCTCGAGTTTTGTTGAGTTTGAGTCTAAATCCCAAAGGTGTTCAAGTTAGAATGACAGAAAACCAGCAAAATCTTAGTTAAGAGTATCTGGAGGTAGAGCTCAATCGATAACGAACAAAATATCATATCAAACAGCTTCATATGTGAATATTTTCTGGTTTTCTGGGTATTCTATGATCGGAGACTTGGTAACCTTTGGGTGTTGAACTGCTGAACAAACAAGAAACTTGAATTTGTCGACCTGGGCTTTGGTATTTAACAGCTAAGTCATTAGTCCATTATTAAATGGCAGATTAATCGATACTGAAAGTAAATCTTTTTTCCTCTCAACACCTTCTGGAACAACTTTGGCATTTATGCTTCAGAGCCTTTGAAACACTTCCCGCTCTGGGAGTATCTGTGTACACTCTGCAACACTTTCCTTATCCACAGTCCTGCACCTAACACCCTCCACCACCGTTTTATCTCTCCGTGTCTTCTGTCCCACAGCCCGAGCATGGACCAGGCTCTACGCGGGAAACACTGAAGTATAGAAGAAGAGAGACGAGGCGTCTGAATGTGATCCACAAAATGTACTCCTATTCTGTCAACATTTGAATTTAACGGACACAAAAAAAAAGAGAAAAAAAAAAAGATAAGATTATAAGTCCAAATTTATTTGAAAGAAATGACGAGATTTACTGCTGCAGACCTCTGGGTGACTTATTTTCCTCTCTAAGACGCGTTAAGTGTGTGTTAACCTTTTTTTTTTTGTTTTTGTTTTGTTGTTTTTCCTGTGTTGCTATTTAAGTGCATGGACAGAGAATGACACCCTCCCCACTACAGTCTTAAAAAAATATACATGCAATATGTTGTCCTGTCCTGTCCTGAACTGGGCACATATACTGGTACGTTTGCAAAATATCCATTAAAGCTGTTCTTCTTTTAACACATTCATTATTTGTCAACACATCTATGTCTTTTTGTGAGAGATTTTGCTATTTCGACCCATACAGCTGTCGTTTCTCCTCAGTAAGGCGAAAAATATGAATGATTGGTGAAGCTTTCTCTTAACTCCTTTTGGGGAATATTGAGTTTTTGGAAAATAGCACCCAAGGAGGTTAGTTGGATATTTTTCTGTGCATACCAACACATCACAACACTGAATATTAAGCCGTTGGTGAAGCTGCTGTAGTTGAGAGCACACCGGGGCGCAAACGTCACAGCAAAGACGATCTTATTTGTAAAATTGTACATTAAAGGTGCAATATGTTAAAGATATGTAAAAGAGTTTGACTTGAACATTTAAAATTTGACTAAAATAACCAACAGAGTTTGAAAAATTCCAATTTTTACATCAAAATGAATGAAGCTAGCATGCTAACCAGCTAGCCTTGGTTGTCGGGTCCAAAGCTCCTGATCTAGTGATGAGACGCTAACACTCCCTGAGCTCCCAGTGCGGACCGCTAACTGCATGGCTAACCGAGCTAAATGGCTAACATTAGCTACAGTTAGATGCTATGATATGCTGCCTCCTTTTTGTTTGGACTAGACAGCTGGCCAGTTCTTACATGTTGCACCTTCATAGCAAGTAAATTTAAAGTAGTGCTTCCTTAAACTCTCCTTTTAATCCCACATAAACCTAAAGACACTCTGTGTAACTGCAGCACAAATCAAGTGAGGTTATTATGAATTAGACAAAAATATAAAGTTCTCGGAGCATTTTCACCACTAACGAATCAGATGTCTTTACTGTTAAATAAACTTGTAGACGGCCTGAAGGTTCCTTCATACCTGTAGAGGACACACAGTATCAGTACCCCGGACCCTGCACAGGATAAGCTGCAGCAAACGGCTAACAATTAAACGCATTCATACTGTGACTGGTATCAATAAGTGGCCCCAGCAGATGTAATTTTACTTTTTATTTCATTATTTACATCTTAACATTGTTCTTAGGACGAGTATTGTTCGACTTAGATGCTTAAACCTAATGAGATGAGGATTGTGCTTCTAATAACCCAAAATCAGCTGATTTCATGTCATGTTTTGTTCTGTTAGCATGTGAAACTATCACAAACGTTTCCACACGGCGGCCTCCAACTATCGCTGGAATGACTTTCATCTCACGTGTTGTACAAAAAGTCTCCATTAAAAACCTTGTCGGACAGTTTTGGGGAGGGTGAGCAGGCTACTTCCACACGCTTTTTATAAAAAGCCATTCCCAACACATTCACAAAGGTAGAATGACGCACACTCTTTGTGTTGTAAAGGAACTGTATGCATGTTGTCGCAGACTACTACAAATGTGTTGAAAATGTCCTTTTTTAAAGGGTGCCCGGCACTTGTTTTTGTTTTTATTTCCCTTTTTTAACTGTCTGTCCGTGCTATCTATGTTGCCTGTTCTCTTATTTTATTTTCAGTGTTACTTCATTAAAAAATGGCATGTACCATAATCAAACTGATATCGGGACAGCTCAAACTAGTTTTTCTCTTCAGGGTGTTGTGTTCAGAATCGAGGCGTTGAGTTCGTCTTTAAAGGGAAAGTTGAGGCTTTTTTGGTGTCAATTACAAAATTGTTTTTCACCTTGTTTTCCCTCTTTTATTGCTCTTTATTATAACTGATCTGTGATTATTATGCAAGTGAATTTAATTGGGTGATTGTAGTAGCGGGAAAAGTGATATTACAAATAAAACGTATTCAAGATAACGGTCCTTAAAACCTTGTGTCAAACTCTAGATTGTGATTTGTTGACCTGTTGAAAAGACTTCTTAGCTTTCTTTTTAAAAGATGCCGTGTTGATGGGACGACATCAGATGGTTTAAAGGGTCGTCGCCCGTAAAGCAGACCCGACGTAATCACGTGGCTTCTGTATGACTCACCCGAGGGAGGACTGTAACATGATGGTGTAGTAAAACTACTTTTGTTAAGCCTTCTTTTGTTTGGTTGTTCTCTTTGTTGGAGGCTTAGGTGTTGCTTAGATTTGTGTCCTGTCCCCACCCACAATTATTATTATTAACTGTTTCTAACTGCTACATTTACTCAAGTCTGGAAGATGGAGCACGGCTTAAACCCTGGTTAATTTATTGTTTCCCCCCCGAAGGGACTTGACAGTAATCTAAACCAAGAAAACGGTCACTCACTGGATTTTTGAAAGCGTCTAGATCAAAATATTGAACAGATCAAACTCTAATTAATCAGCTCCCCATGTGTAAAGAAAATGAGAAGAGTTCTGTCGGTAATTTCAGTCCATTTGCAAACATGGCTCTTCAATTACTCTTACTGTAAATAAACTGAGTTGAGTAAGTAAGTCGAGGCTCGTCTGATTTATGTTGTGTGGAGTTTGTGACTGTTTACAGCCTCGAGGGTAATTCTGCAACCAGTTTTATGCATTTATGTCTTTTTTTTTTCCAGGAATTTCCAATCCAATATAAGAGTGCATCTTTTTTTATTTTTTTTAAGGCAACTATTTTATCATTTGCGAACTGGCATGGACTCCACGAGTTTGTGTAAAAATCTGATGACTCTTGAAGACCAAAGACGTTCGAGGAGTCCACAGTCACCTGACCTCGACCCCATTGAAAATGTACCGGGGACACCTGAAGACCCAAAAGAGCCGAGCACTCTGTGATGTCACAAGAAGCTTTGTGGGATAACATGAGTCATCTGGTTTTTCACAAACTTATGGAGTCCATGCCAGCCTGAGTGCAAGATGTCGAAGGGTGGGGTATAACAAATACTGAGATAGTCTGAAATTTCTAACTATTAACTCAAATAATTCAGCTGAAATTATCATTTGTAATAAAAAAACAACAACAGTATTTTATTCTAAATAAATGCAAAATAGACTTTTGGACCCTACTGGAAATAGCATGGACCAATGACACACACTACTGGGCTGATTTTGTTTGGATAGGCCTTTGAAATATAGATAGATATGTAAACATTAGATACAAAACTCGAGAAATATAGAAAATATTACTCTCCACACAAAATGTATACAAAACAGCACAATACTGCACATAAAATACATACAAAAACATCAAATAACTCATATAAATCCATACAAAAGACTGCAAAGCTACACAAGAAATGCAAAAAAAACAGCAAAACAACACAAGAAATATACAAAATAATACTTCTTGCTGCATTTTAATACCACTAAATGTATAGTATTAAAAAAATCAACTTGGTGTAGTTCTGTGACTATGGGTCCACTGTCTTACCTAATGAACACAGTCATGTTGTAATGTTAATAGTGGTTTTGCTGTCAGAAAGGTCTATTGACAGCCTGTCTGCCTTTTCCTCCTGCTGTTGTGTAGATGTTCACCAGGTGGTGCTACAAGCAAATTTTACCTGCACCAGAGCACAAACACTCTGCCTGCCAGTACAGAGGTACTCATAAACATAATGATGTGTTTTTCTCACGACCTGCAGGCTTCATCAGGGCTTACGTTCATTTTGTCTTTAAGTGACATCCTCTCAGGTGTATTGCATGAAGCCACAGGTATCTGGATACCTGGGCAAAGCATACTATATATATACTACAGCAGAGGCACCTGTCATGGGGCCTTTTTTCCTGTTTCCTCACTGGCAAAACAAGGCTTTCGCAATGTTTTATGATCATGGCTCGGTTTATATGGCAACAGTGAGTCATCCGAGCTGGTATGCAGCCTCTCTTCGAGTAGAATTGCAGGAAATGATTCTCGTCGCTATCTGAATTATCTGACAAAACATTAACTAGTCCCTGAGGCTGTTGTCTCTGGGAAGGGTTATGGCGCAGGACTATCCAAAGAACATCTCCGGCTGAAGTGATATTTTTAAATCTTGGTCAGTTTGACTTGATGCTTTTCATATTTACAGATATGAGCTCATGTGTGACCCACTACTGCTACAAAACATCGCAGGTTCACATAAGTTTTATAAGTTAGGTTCATAATAATAACGATGGGAAGTGATTTTGCAGCGTTATCTCTAGTGGGTAACAAAAATGGTTAACTGACCTTTATCTAGAGTTTCACCTAGTGCTGTTTACAGCTTTTTAACGTGGCTGTTGAGAAACAGGCAGGTGCACGAGACGGTTACCTATAAAGTAAATGTAAATATACGTATACATTTTCTGAAAATGGTATTTTCCAACATAATGCTGGTTGTGAAAACAAATCTTTCTCTGGGAAAACACAGACTGTCTATTTAAAGCCGCCTCCACACTGCCCAGACTGAAACTTTAGAGAAATACTGTTTTTTAAATATAAATATCTGCCTGTAAAATCCAGCCATGTGTTAATGTTTTAATTACCGGGTGCTTCATGCCCAAATTCCCAGAAATACTGAGGACTCAGAGTCCTCGATGGTAGCTGAGGCCCCGCCAACATGTAGTAGGACGCCGGCAGTAACCTTTAAAATTGGATAGTGGCCTGTTACAGTTAAAATTAATCATACTTGGTTTCTGTAGAGCACAGGCTTATTTCAAGAACTGTTTTTAAAGATTAGCCTAATTTGGGCAAAATCAAGAAAGGACTTGATTAACATGGTAACACTTCACTATAACCTCCCTATAATCAGTATATAAACAATCAATGAATGGTTTATAACACACCCAGATTATATAATGTAATTGTAAACAGATATAAGCCTACGGACATTTTTAAATGTTAAACTGGGACTATTTCTTGGCAGGGAGCAGGCCTGGTAACTCTATGACAAGTCAAGCTAACCGCTAGCTGTAGCCTTATGTGTAATGATTTAATGTGTTTACACTATTGAGCTTCGCAGGTGGTAGGTGGATCTTGTTAGTTTGCAGAGTCATGCTAACAGTTTCCCCTTGTTTCCAGTCTTTATGGTAAGCTAAGCTAACCCGCCATGTAACTTATGGACAGACTTGAAACTGTATAATGTGTTAACTAGTGAGCTAGGTGGTAGGCAGATTTTGTTACATTTGGGCTGAACCAGGCTAACAGTTTTCTCCTGAATCATTTATGATAAGCTAAGCTAACTGGTGGCTAGTAATGGACAATATGAAACAATATAACGGTTAACTGCTGAGCTTTAGCGGCAGCAAGTGGATTTAAGCTGTTCTCCGAGTCTCTATGGTAAGCTAAGCTTAATGGCTGCTAGCTTATCCTTGTATGATACAATATATTGTGTAAACTAATGTGCTTTGGAGGCTGTAAGTGATTATGTTTATGGGTGGTAAGTGTTATGTGTTACCTTTGGTCAGTGTCAGGCTAATGTTAGCTGTTTTCGTCTTTATGGTCAGCTAAGGTAGCCGGCTGCTAGCCATAGCATTATGGATAGATTTGAAACAATATAATGTGTTAACTAGTGAGCTTTAGAGGTGGTAGAGGGATTTTGTAACCGTTGGACAAAGCCAATAAGATGTCTGCTGTTATTTTGTGTCCAAATCGGAAGACAAGCTAACTGGCTGCTAGCTGCAACCTCATATTTAACGGCCGATATGAATAAATATAATGTGTTAACACTCGGGGGTATTTTGTTACTTTTGGACAGAACAGCTAGTTTCTTCCGTGAATCATGTCTTTAAGCTAAGCTAACAGGCCGCTAACAGTAATGGACAGATATGAAACACATGTAATGTGTTGACTAGTGAGCTTTAGAGCCAGCAGGGGGGATTTTATTACCATAGAACAGAGTCAGGCAAAATGTTTTATCCCAATTCCTGTCTTCAATATAAGCTAAGCTAACCAGCTGCTAGCTGTGTAATTATAGACAAATATGAAACGATATAATTTGTTAACTAGCGAGCTTAAGAGGCAGCGGGGGTATTTTGGACAAGGCTAGCTGTTTCTCCATTTCCTGTCTATATGGTATCATAAACTAACCAACTGCTAGCTTTAGCCTTTCATTTACGGGACATATTATATTAACTGAAGGTGATATTCATGATATTGATGGTTTACTAAGACTATCTCTGTTAACTATTTTGACCAAATAAGTCATTGCATTCAGTAGACGTGGAGTTGACACATTTAAAAGACAAGCTTCAAACAATACAGGCCTAATTTGCTCCTCTCTTGTGAATGTATTTCCCAAAATAATCATGAAGGTAAACCGACACAGATGTGTGTAATTTATCATGTAACCAAATAACAATACAGAGTCACAACTACAGTGATTACTGCCACCGATGACGTAAAGCCAACATGCTAAACATAGCCCTGCTCCTCTGACCGGACGGATCATCTCGCGCTGTGATTGCTGACTGCAGGTGAAAACATTCTCGTCACATGCCGCTAATGTTTAAACAGACAGTTGATGACAAACATCCTGTTTTGGCTGTCGCGTGTCATCATCATCAGCACTTATCTGAAGCCTGATAGCAGTGTTGGCCGGTAGTTGTGGTAGATGGTGGTTTTTTGAAGTTGACAGCATGTTAAAGTGGTGTGTTTATTATGAGAGCTGATGGTTTCCCTGTTTGTTTCTTTTACCATCTTTCTTTACCTGCATTATTTCCCTCTTTTTTATGTTTAATTTTCTCTCAATTCCCAATTTTCTCAATCTACTGCCATTTTTTCCTCTCTTCTATTGTACCATGCTCATCTACCTACTCTTATATTCCTCTTTCCCTCACCTCTCCTCCCTCTTCCTTCTTCTCCCCTCTTTTTCCTTTTTTTCCTCCTTTACTTCCTCTAATTTCCTTTCTTCCTGCTCCTCTCCTCCCTCTTCATTATCCTGCCCTCTTTTTCCATCTTCCTTTCCTCTTCCTCCTTTACTTCCTCTAATTTCCTTTCTTCCTCTCCTCTCCTCTCCTCTCCTCACTCTCCCTTCTTCTCCCCTCTTTTTCCTATTTTTCCTCCTTTACTTCCTCTAATTTCCTTTCTTCCTCTCATCTCCTCTCCTCCCTCTTCATTATTCTCCCCTCTTTTTCCATCTTCCTTTCCTCTTCCTCCTTTACTTCCTCTAATTTCCTCTCTCTCCTCTCCTCTCCTCTCCTCCCTCTTCCTTCTTCTCCTCTCTTTTTCCATCTTCCTTTCCTCTTCCTCCTTTACTTCCTCTAATTTCCTTTCTTCCTTTCTTCGTCTCCTCTCCTCTCCTCCTCATCCTGTTCTTTCTTTTTTCTTCCTCCCTCCTCTCCCTCTCCCTCTCTTGCCCTCTTTCCTATCCTCTTATAGTTTTCCCTCATCTCCTTTTCTTTTCCCTCCTCTTCTCCCCTTTTCCTCCTCTTCCTCAATATCCCTTGCTATTCTTTCTTTTCCTCTATATTCCTCTCTCCTCTCCCATCTCTCACTCTTCTCCTCTCTTACTTTCCCTCCTCTCCTCCTCCTCCTCCTCCTCCTCCTCTGTCCCACTGCAGATGAAGTGGAGGGGGACTGCAGTCAGCACCCTCTCACCTGAACCCTGCTGCTGTTACATAACCATCCTTATTACTCTGCCATGCGTTAAAAACAAAAGTCAGTCCGCCTGAAGGGAGTCCCTCGGTTGACCACATCAGGTATCTGGAACAACATCAGTCTCATTTTGTGTCTCTATGACTTCTTGAAGAGTTAGATAAGGTCCCAACAACTGATGTTACACAAGGCAGCTGCTGCAGTGGAATACTAATGCAGGCTGTACTGTAAGTTTGCAGTAAATGTAAATTAGGAATGAAGCTTTTCAGCCATTTTTTAGGAGTTTGAGGAGTAAGAACTGGTTAACCTGAGCTACTACTATGATTACGGTACTACTTTACTCCGGACTTACAGCAGAGTCAACACATGTCACAGTCATGCATGATATACAGGATAGAGAATTATTTTGGTCCAGGATATTTTTTATAGAAATTAAACTTAAACGAATTTTGCCTTCATGAGATGTGAAGACAAAAAAGACTGAAATATGTCAACCACTGGATGGATTTCTGTGAAAATTCACAGACACTGCTCGTGTCGGTGAGTAACCTGACATTCAGCTGATGGATAGGCTCCACATCTGTACAGGCATTCATGGTCCTCAGAGGACAAGTCCTGACGACTAAGGTGATCTTTTAGCTCCTGCTTTCGCACCACTATTTGGTTGACATTTTTAAATTTTTTTTATTAAAGTATCTCAACAACTATTGAAAGAATTGCCATTGCAGTTTGGTGCAGACATTCATGATCCTCTCGGGATGAATCGTAACAGGGCATCCTGGTGGCTCAAAAAAAGAAAAAAGTATGAGTCAGTACAACATCTTGTGCCACAATCTGGTTGATTTGTTCAGCACTTTGGTTTCTAAGGAAATACTTTGTGTCTGGTCCTGATCGTAGACTGGATAAAACATGGATGCAGTCTCTGTGACGCTGATGAATCCCCTGTACAGTTACTGAATTTTGGGTCTTGAGGATACAATAGACAACTGTGTGTGTGTGTGTGTGTGTGTGTGTGTGTGTGTGTGTGTGTGTGTATGTATGTGTGTGTGTGTGTGTGTGTGTGATGGTGCTGATGGGGATTCCTCTTGCGGGCCTGTGAGTCTTCCATCCATAGCAAGAACAGTCTGTCCCGAGCCATCCCTCCACTTCCTCGCTCTTCCTCTATATATAACAGCCACTGCAGACAAGGTTAGAAGGGCGTGTGTGTGTGTGTGTGTGTGTGTGTGTGTGTGTGTGTGACTTTATGTGCTTGCAGAGGCTCCTGAATGTAAGGGGATGGGTTGCTGTGGATCGAGGCGTCAGACCAGTCACATTTAATGAAAATACCTGTGCGGTGTTTGACTAGTGGCAGATTTTTAACCTTTGTGCTGAAGTAAAAACATCCCTCCTCCCTCCTCCCTCATTCCTCATATACTTTTTTTCTTCCATACCAACTCAACTCAAATGAGCCTGGACATGTTCAGAAATCTCATCTCTTCTTCCTCATCCCTCCAGTTATCTCCCGATGAGTGTGAAGATGCCACACGTTTTATAGCTACATAACGAAATCAAAGTGTGGTTTCGGATATGAATCTACAAGTACTGTGTGACTCTCCTCCCTTTACTCCTGACAAACATCTCCCTGTGGTCGGTGATGAGGTTATTGGGGCGAATAAATCACTCTGCCACATTGTTTTGCTTGGATCAGTGATCAGATACTTGAAATAATTACGTCTGATCTCATCAGATGCTGAAAAGACACACCCGCACATACACACACACATGTATGACTGTACATAGAGTCATTAGGGGCATGGTGGTAGGCTCGCCCAGCACTGTTAAATGTAAATAATTAACCGTCACCATTCATTGAATTTCTTCATGGGGCCTCGAGCAGGAGAACCACCACCCAGAGACGAAGATAAGCCCACGACTGTGCACTAAGAGATGACATGCTACTGTATCAGAGGGAGTCACGCCTGCGTAAGTCATGCTGCTGCTGACAATGCGGATCGATAACCTGTCAAACAGTGTGCTGATAGCAAGGTTTCAGCGCTCAGGGTTCAATATGTCTTGTCTGTTCGGCCGAGTTGTGCTTGAGTGGGTTTCCATGGAGAGATTAGATTAATACAGGCTGGAGATTGGACGATTATTGGGACGCTAGGTTGCAACAATTCAACTTCTCCGGATCATTAACATTGAGTGAGAAATCGTCTAATCTGAGAATGAAGTCAGTGCATTGTGAGGATGATTCAAAGGTTCAAACCTGTGAGTAGATACAAGGACTTTCAATCAGAGGATTTAAGCCTGCACGTGCCGACGCATGACATTTCGGTCTTCTTGAAGTAATAGTGGTGTGGAGTTTCTCAAGGGTCTATTCTCGGGCCTCTTCTGTTTACATCGCAATGTTAATTAGGGTACCAACTAACCGTTCATTATTGATTCATCTGCCAGTTATTTTCTCAAATGATCAGTTCAATATTTGATTTATAAAATGTTGTGAAAACACTGATTTGAAAACAGTTTTTAATAACTCTATTTATGATACAGAAACAAAAAGTGACAGATTCAAAAACACCTCCTGTATACATATTTAACCTCAAATAACAAGAGAATTTGATGGTTATTATCATTCAATCGAACTTTATTTATATAACACCTTTCAAACAAATCAAAATATTATTAAAGTGCTTTACAGGTGACTGAAAAAACATGGGATATTAAGGAAATAGGTTCGGAGACTAATGCACACCTATGCTAAGCAAGATGAGGTTAGCATTTAGCTCAAAGTAGCTCTGCACCTTTGAGTAGAGCCTCACAGAGCTGCTAGTATGAGTTGTTGCTTTAAAAAAAAAACATTTTGCAAATGGAGAAAGGGATAATTATTTAGTAGTTTAAGCTTTATTCATATTTATTGACTAATAATATTATAAAAATGAATCTGAGTAATCGGAAAAAATTGACTGATTAAGGCCCCCAAACCCTGAATCCACATAAACATCAGTAGGCAGGTGTGACGGCAGGTAGATAAGTAGCCAGCACACACTTTAATGAGTCTCAGGCATAAAGGAAAGGTTTGTGGTTGGCAGAGGTGTACACTTAAAAGGATTTGCTTGGCAAAACTGCACACAGAATTCAATACTGGCCCAGTCACAGATAGATTTTCACAAGCACCTAAACCACGTTGCCTTGGCTCGCTGTCAACTCGTCTGGCAGAGACGTTATGATAACCACACAACCAGTGCAGGTTATTATCAGGTCATTACGATGATTATACCTCCAACATTTTGATAAACACCAGTAAACCTCCAGCTTTAGCGCGATAACACTTGCGGATACATCAGTATTCATCATAGCACCTGATGTGACCTGATCCGCAGCAGATGTCACCGAGCAGCAAACGACCGACTCAGAAATGAATCACATAATTTCTTCACAACACAGTGATGTCACATGAATTGCAGCCATACAGTACTCTCCCATCCTCCCTCCCTCTCTCCCTCGCTGTCTGTCTGTATTCAGGTCACCTTTTCTTGCATAACAGCTCATTCATAAAACAGCACCACACCTCAGGGAAGGGATGAGGAAAAGACTCTGCTGAGACATATAGAAAGCGTCTACACATGGAGGGTTTTGCTGCAGTGTTAAGTAGCTGTGTCACCGCACGCCATGGTGCAATGTACTTACTGTAACAGCCGGATGAAAAACCTTGTGTCTTTAATGTTAGCGAGAGTTTAGCTAGTTTTTTGCTGAATGTGCATTTCCAGTAGATGCTGGTCAGACAGGGTGTGAAACCACAGCTCTGTTCTACTGTACTGACAGATGACTGAATAAACAAACTGACCTTAGAGGACAACACAGTTTCATACTGTTTTACTTTGTTTATATGTGGCGGACCCTGCCACCTCTCTAGTTTCAAACAGTGTTCTGGGACCTTATTTTCCTCTGATAATAAAAATAAGTAGTAGTTTTGAGTAGTTTACCACCTCCGCTAAACAATTCTTGGAGAAAACCCAAGGAATGATGAATCTAACTGAATAAAAAGGAAATGTTTGTATGCCCTGAGGGAACTGAGAGATGTGACAAGAACAGTGAAGACTTTGAGCAATGTGCACATTATAAAGAAAATCACTCCAAAAAAAGAGAGACTACATCGTACAATAGTGAAAGTTAAATGCTACAAAGAAGCTGTCAAACAGAGACTATCATACATTCTGCTAACATAAAAACAACCCCAGGAAGTAAATAAACTACGATTACTAGAGCCAATGACTCATACTTGGGCTAAACAAACAGTCCTCCAGTTGGAGAAGAAGGAAGAATGTTGCAATCCATTGCAACTTGGAAGTCGAGAGTTTCGAGTAGGTATTCCCGATTTTCCAGTCTAAATGCATCCAGTTGGGAAAACATGCAGCAACCGAGGGCAAGTATCTGAACTTCCATCAAGCTCCGATCATCTTAATGAAAGCAGAAACAGAGACCTCGGGACATCTCCAGTCACAGATATTTTAAGCCAAAACATGATGTTATCTGAACCCTAACCAGGTGGTGTTTGTGCCTAAACGTAAACAGAGCTTAAGCGTTATCTCAAGAAACAATAGAAAAACTTAAAGAAACGTAAAGTTGCAACATCTTTGGTTTGCAATTCTGACTTGAATGACCTTTTCCATTGCACTTTTCCATATCGGTGTTTGTTGTTGCACCAGACCAGAACAATCACATTCAGTATATGGCAAAACCTTCAGAACAGCTGATGGTACAGGTAATGTAAAAACTTCAAGGAAACAAGTCCAGCAGGAAAGTTGTCAGGTATAATAATCAGTCATTGTTGTCAGTGTGTTGTCTGTCCACAGATTGATGGATCTGTCGCACGACAACAATAGAGCAGCCTCTTAACAATGTCCGGATACATGTGAGACTTGCCTCCTGTTGATAACAAGGTGTTCAATAACACACGTACAGACAGGTCTGCTTGTTTTGCCCACACGCTGTAGCGGAAGGAAATAAAATTGATGTTTGAACTACATTAATTCAACAGATGATTGTCATGACATTTGTTCAATGTCACCTACTTTTATTGTCTGGCCTTGCAAATGTCAGTATGAGGGCACAACAAAACAAGACCTGACAGAACAGGCAGTATTGAACACCATAATGGCTGATTGTTAGCCCATGCATGGTGACTTTATAGGTTTTTCCTGCTTTTGGGTGAGCAGAATTGATGATGCTCTTGTTCTGCTCTTTTAACCTTTTGGAAAGTCTAGTATTTAAAGGTGCACTATGTCAAATTTTAATCAGAAGAGAAAGATCTTCATTGACTTTTTTTATGCCTAAACAAACTAAATAAACAAACAATTAAATACTGTTTTACTTTGTTTATATGTGGCGGACCCTGCCACCTTTCTAGCTTCAAACAGTGTTCTGGGGACCTTTAATGTCCCTTTAAGTAAACTATGTTTTTCCACACTTGGTTTCTTTAGTGCACAAGGTTTTTCATGTTGAGTTTTTGAACGCTGAGCTCAGACATCCTCGCCCACACAGATGAAAGTTCAGTTTTGGATTATGACATTACAAGACGGATTTTCTTTGACTTTCTGCTAATCCGTAAAGCTTTAAAACTTGTCAGTTTTATCTCACTGTTAAACACCCTTTGCATCTAAAAACAGTTTTGTTTAAATGAGTGTGTGATGAGTGTTCAGGGCAGCTCTCAGGTAAGTGTGGAAGTTTGATTTCCTCTTCGTTGGCCTTAGTCACCACCGCCACAGATTGCCGCGGTCACGTTTCGAGTCTACCTGTTTTTTATGCCCATGTGTCATCAACACTGTGGGGTTTTTTATTCTCAGACAACTTTCCCACATTCTCACTATCACTGTCTGGCTTTGTTTATGCCTCTTAAAGCCTAATCTTCACATGATTATAGAGTGTCTGTGTTTTTGTTCTACCTCAAGGAGACAGAGGCATCATTGTGAGGGAAGCGTTGACCCAGAGGTGGCCTAAGAAGTCTGAGCTAACGTTACTCAGTGAAGTCTTATTATTTTTACGAGCATCATAAAATAAGTTTGCACATATATTCTTTTACATTTATTTATATTCCCCTTTTTTTTTATTGATCTGCCGATAAACAATAAGCTATGACCTCGCCCCATTCTTCCCGTCTTTCTGATTGCACCAGGTAATTCATCCCTAAGTAATGTTTACCCACGTTGAGTCTATTTTGTCCCAGCGATCATAATGACAGGCTTTAATGTGAAACAACAACCCTCCATTGTGTCCCTCAGCCCTCACAACTGACTTATTGTCATCCTTGCATCGGCAGCCTTGAGACCTGTATTTATTCTGTTGTATAAACTGTTAAGAGAGATGTTGATGTGAGTTTTCCACAGTGATCTCACAGGGCACGGGCTGGAAAGAGTCGTTCAGACCTTCTCCGTACAGTTGCAACTGTAACTTAGTGCTCATTTTATAGTTGTTGATGATAGCGTTCATGCCAGGAAGCCTAATATGAGCAGCAGCACTGTCTGTGTTGGTTCTCTGATAAACTCACTGTACACTACCCATTACTAGATATTGGACAGACAAAGTTATTATATAAATTGATTAGTTGGTGAACATAGTGGAGCATTTAGCTGCTAAAAACACAGATATTTCCCTTTGGAGAGGGTGGAGACCAAAACGGAGCAAAAAAGAGAGTGAACATTGGATTCTCTGAGATTTACTCTAAATACAAATTAAGTAATTAGCTAGCTTGCTACGAGACAATGTATCCACACTCCCAAAAAGATCCCTGATATTTGGACTACCAGTTCACTTATAAGCGATCGTCAACGACTATATGTCCAGCTGCTGGGCTAACAATGATGGATCCAAGTTGAAGATATTAACGTTTTCCTATAGTTTCGATGAAACTAACACTATTGGTTTATGACCAGGCAGAAAGTCTCCGACTCTCTGAACACTCTGTTCCCACAGTGGTGAAGAAACACCTTCATGGAGGGCACGGATCAATTTTCAGAGGCGTCACAGGCTCAATATACAACAGTGACAGCAGCTCACATCAATCTTAGCAGCCTTGGACAACTGTCTGAACCTCGCTTCATCACTGGACGAGCTCCATTCTATGAAAACATTCACCTCACCCTGAGTATATGAAAACAAACGCCCGATCTTTGTTTGTCATTGTAAATATAAGCCGAATTTACCAGAGCTTAATTGGTGTCTAATTGTGGAGACATTATGGGAAAACAGATGGCCCGATCTAAAATTAGCCTGATAGCAACTGCATGATTACCCATTCACTAAATTTAGGAGGGAATAGATGATGCCTCATTGTCGTCATCTTGTCCAGAATTATATGTTACGAGACATTTCAGCTCTGTGGCTCTAATTTTCCTTTCTGGCGGGAGGCCATTCCCACACATGCCTCATGTCTGAAGGCTCGACGCTGAGGTCAAAGAAAAGACTTACGGGTGAGCTAATCAGCTCAGGATTTTATACGAGTAATCGGAGTTGGCCGCAACCACTGAGTGGATCACAGGCAATCGAAGACACAGATTAGACTCCGTGTGTGAGAGTATTGCTGTCTCTGTGTGTGTGTATTTCTATAGATCTGTGTGTACATACTGTGGTGAAAATGTGTGATGGGCTTTATGTATTTGAGTTTGTGTGTGTACTCTGAGCCCCTTTGTCGTCAGGAAGCAGATGTCCTCTGACTGTCCTGTCAAAGCGAGGACGGCGATGGGCAGACGTTCACTTCTGGATCCTTCGATCCTCCATCTGTCTCCGATGTGAGCCAGGAGAAATGGGATCCTTCTATTGCCCCTCACACCTCGGCTAAAAGGGGACCTCTTAATTGCCCTCCTTTGCTATGCAAGAAGATGATGATAAACCGCTTTAAGGAGCACGATGACAGAACGATTTATTTTCCTCTGAGGTGACTGATGCCATTAAGATAACATGACGGAGCATCTGTTGTTATATCTGGGAGCAGGACTCTAATTTTAGCCCGTTATAAATCACTTGCCATCATATATCAAATGCAAATGACACTACAATTCTATAAATATATTAATTTTCGAGCACGTCTCCCTTCCCCTGGTAACATTGATCAAAATCCTCTAAAATTGCATTAATCCTTAATCCTCAGAAATGTCACTTGCAGTATATAATCTGATTTTTTCAATCGCTTTTGGACTTAGGTTACCGCTTAATCCATCAAATACTTGAGCCATATTTAACAATCCACTTGTTCATTCAAACATTTTCTATCATCTACAGCTGTTCATCTTTTATATTCCTTGATCAGTTGTCTACATCATGTGGATGTCTGTTTGTGTCTTCATAAGGTGTGTGTCTTGTACTTGTACTTGTTATGGCCTGAATTATAATTTCATCTTCGTGTCATCATAATCACGATCGTGTCAGTGTAATGTCAGTATAAACCTGCTATAAGAAGAGGATGACGCTGTCTGACCTCCGGTAACACGATGACCCGCAGGCTTGTCGTATTTCGGTCACATGCGAGCGATAAACACTGTTGTTAAAATGATAACATGACTTGTGCGTGTAGTGATATTTCTGGGTAATCTGGTGAGCGCTTGTTCCCGTAATTTACTCAAGATGTGGGTGCAACTACCAGAGGGAAATATGGGTGAAACGGGTAAACATTTTTTGCCTACCCTGATAACATTTGGATATTTTACATATATACTGTTACAAGTGTTACAATCAAGTTTAATACTGTAATTGTGTTTATAAAGTTACATACAATTTAAGACAACTGTAGGAGATGTATTGTTTTACATTTTTTTTTTAGGTATCAGGTATAATTAAAGAAGTTTTCACAGCAAAAGTGTCGAATTCATGTGTTCTTATCAACCTAACTGTATTTTGATAACGCAGTTATATTCTGTTTTTACAGTATTTCTTTTATCCTTGGTTTCTGGAATAATACCACTTTTTCCAGTGTTTGTTTTTGCTTTGATAGCCACTCTTTCTGAACAACATTACCTTTAATGTACACTTGTTATAGACATCTTGCAACAATTTCAAGTAGAAGGAAGTTGTGACACTACACGCATTAGGTCGTCACATTTTGCAAGCGCACTGTCTGCCACGGCCTGAAAGAAGGCCAACAGATAAGATAAAGAAACATCGGCAGCAAAACTTGGTTATCTTCACAAACAAGTGTATTGTCTCGACGTTTGACCCACATGATCAATCTCGTTCTTTGATCAATCTTTGTCTCTTGGAAGTCATTCGGCTTTTGATGTTATCTGGAGGGTTACGACATGTGATCATCCGTGGCCTGCAGGTCGAAGGTGAGGTGAGGGGGAAGGAAGCACCTGGACGATCTATGTGTCATCCACAGACGCACTCTGCTGTGTCAACATCGAACCATGGCCGGATTATCTAATGTATCCCATGTCACTTATGGATTACATCATTGAAGCAGTGACTGTGATTAATCAGTGGATAAGTTACGTCTGCTTACAATGCAATTACAGTTTATAAAACCCCACCTGTGGAGTAGTTACCAAGGGAAGGGATGGTTGTGTTTTCATTAACCATAAATGATGTGAGGCTCACATGAACAGAGCGACAACATGGGAGTGCCATCAGATATGATTGAAGGCAGACTCTCATGTGTTTAGTCAGGAGGAGCAGTAAGGAGTGGTGTTTGTGCTCAGTGACAGCTTCTCCTAAACAGGCTATATTGCAACACTATGACCTCTGACCTTACATTGAAACACATTTCAGTCAAAATACCTTTATACGTCTGCTTAAATGACTGTGAAAATACCTTTTTTTCACATTAATCGGGACTGAAAATAACCACACTGACGGTGTAAATTCAGTGAAAGATGGGAGTCGATGACTGATTACCCAACACACTGGATTAGATGTAACTTTCCCATGACCCTGATTGAACGTGCAGTACGTGATCTTGTGCAAAGTTTTACCAAAAGCACAACCGAAACATGAGTACAAAGAAAGACACATTGAAGTGTTCAGTTTAAGCTACTGGTATACTTATTTTTCCAAGCCACTGATCTTTAAACATTAAAAAAAACCTTTATGTACGTTCTAGTTTTTCTAAACGGTGACACATTGTACCATTACACTGAAACAGGAACTTAAAACATGGAACTCCCCAAGGAAAACTCCCATAAGAGTGCAATAAAAATGACACGGGTGACTGATTTGTGACAAATACACGAGATTATAACAGGGCTGGTTTTATTCCGTTGGCATTGAATGGCATTATTACTGAGCCTGAGGTTTAATCATTTTAGGAGTGGTGAGGCTCCGAGCCTGGAGGGTAATTATGACTAATATGGCATTCCTGACATATTTTGGGGAGTTTACGGCTTTGATTACAGAATTGGTGCTTTACACCCTGCTGAGATAAAAGCAAGGTAGGAGAAAAAAACATTTGATATGGCTCTGTTTTACTCATGTGTCTCAATAAGTCCTACAACAGTGAGCCAGCATGAAAAATACCAGAGGCATGAAACTAAAGCAACTAAATGGAATTCACGACATCATTAAAGAGGCTTTACATAACAAGATGTAGCTATTTACATGTCACTTTATGCGAGGGGATCGCAAAATGTCGTAAAAAATGAGACCTTCCCCGTCTCTCGTGGTTGCCTGCAAGCCTGTGGACGATTTGTGATCAGTTTACAAATGGAGACTGTGAACATAAACTAACAACACAACACAGAAGCTCCACAGAGCCCCTTTAATGTTTTATCTTCTTCATGTCTTTATTTCAGCTAATTCAAGTGCATGATACCCCACACTTATATTCTACATATATATAAGCTACTAAGATTTTGGAAGTATTATTTAACTGGTTGATTAATTTGATCATATTATCTATCATATCAAGAGAGTTTCTGCTAATTAATGTTAATTGTAGCTGCCATTAGCTTGCTAGCTCAGTTAACCATGCAGCTAGTGGTCTGGACTGGGAGCTCAGAGTGGTATCGCGAGAGTGTATGGGCTAGGGCTAGCCGATAGTCGATATCTCTGCAAAACAATACCTGAGCTTCTTTGACATGATGTCCAAACTGTTGTTTCTCATATTCTGTTATTTATTAAGTTATTTTTTGACTTTTAAAAACAAAAATTCTTACATATGCTTCTTTAAATCTTTTTTTTTAATTTTGCAACACAGGAACATCAAGGCTGAAGACACCCTGCATTTTTTTCTGGGAGAATGCAAGTAACCTTGGTGGCATTATATAAGACAATTGTGTCTTTGTGTAGACTGGTTGCGGAGTAAATATGTTAAATTTGACCATTTTTAGACCAACAAAAGTATTTCCCAAACATAATTTAGACATTTGTGTGAGCAGTCAACTGATTTAATTAATAAAACCTGAAAATGTTTTTGTCGGCTGGTCACCACAACACAAGCTGAATGAAAGATAATTGATCAGTGCTCTCATGCTCATCCTCAGCAGTGCTTAGTGCCCACATCTTTAAGAAGTCAGCTTAATAAAACGCTCCCTGTGCTCTGCAGCAGTCTGCTACAGATGTGCACAAATCACGCATTTGTTTATTATCACTGTTTTGGACCAGGAGCGTGGCTCCGCCCACTGAGACCAGCCCAACCAATGAGCTCATCGCTGCCTCAAAGGAGTGATCCGTATATCTGAACCTCCAGCCTGCCTGTTCATTGTACTGAGTCAGCGGCCATGCGCAAATGGATCCAGAGGAGGGCTGTGCTGTGTAGGCTGTAGTCTACATAAGATCTGTTGCCTGCGGGGCTGCACACTCACTGCCGACTGGAAATCACAGGCATCAGCTGGAGCCTTGACTTTGCGTTTTTTTTCTTCCAAGACTCACTGTGTTGAACATAAATCCAGGATAGACTGACGGCTACCATCGGGATCTCTCCAACAACCCCTCCTCCTCCTCCTCCTCTGATTCCTCACCATCTCGGACCACGGATGCAGAGAGCAGCAACGATGCGGCGGCTCCGCTGTTAACTCTTTGGGATCCCCTTCCTCCTCCGTCTTCTGCTCTGTGTGTTTTTGCCGGTTTTATCTTAAAAGGAGGCCAAACAAACCTCCGCAATGAAGCTCAAGCCGAACCAGACCAGGACATACGATGGCGAGGGCTTCAAGAAGCGAGCGGCGTGTCTGTGTTTCAAGAATGAACGTGAAGAAGAGGTAAGAGATTCCGCAGTGTAACGTTATGTAGAGCTGGACCTTAAGAGCAAAGAGGTTGTGTATGACTTTGTGGCCTAGTCATCCCCCCCCACCAGTCTGCACCCAGTCATTCAAACAACACATGGGGCGATTGTGAATAAAACTGACGCTCGTCTTTAATAACGCTTATGGGTTTTGATTCATGACGTCGCCTGCTAGGTGTAGCTGTGAGCGCACGGCTTTTCACTTTCCCCTTTAGTGTCACTGTTTTGGTTTGTGTTGCTGCTGCTGCTGTTGATGCTGCTGATGCGCCTTGAGCCATCCAGTTTAGGCTAGTTTGAGGAGCACGTCGAGAAGGGAGAGGAAAAAAGGGCTGCTGTCGAGCTAGCTTCAATTAGCAGCGAGCTACTAACGGTCGCCGCTTTCACAATAAGAGCCCACCGCTAAGAACACCATTCCAAACTCCCAGCGGGCGTGACGTAAAGCTCTTATTTTGAAGACAAATTCCTTCTGCGTCCTGTTAGCTTGTTGCTAGCTTGAGGCAGCTAACGGAGGGGGCGAGGCGCTCCGCTGCACGCTTCCTTTAATAGTAGGGGTTTAACATCGGCGTGTGTTGACTGAGGAGGCGACAATATGGGCCAAGGGTCTATAATTAAGTATATCTATCAAGTGTCGCCACATTTAATACCACGGAGGGGGAAGCATCCATGACCAGGCAGTGGCCATTCATGATTATGCTGCATCCCGCCGGCCTTGAGCGGGCAGCTGCGTAGCAATTATGTGGATGGGGATTTAAAGGGGCCTTTACCATGTAAATAATGAATACTGGCTGACAGACTCGCATTGTTGTTGTGTCTTCAAGAGTTTTCTAGATGATATGCAATACAGCAGACCCACTTTAAAAGACTTTGCCGTAGCTTCATGTAGTATTTTACACCCCAAACCTAGTTAAAGATGCATTAGCTGTCATAGTTCATAGATATAAGGTTGTCACAAGAGCCAACACAACATATTGTCAAACTTTCCTTGACATGATGTGTTTTTGGTAACTCGTTTATTCATTTTTCTAAAAAAACGACAACTATATTAAGGCAACAATAAATGTAGTCACCCACAGCAAAACAAACAGTAGAAAATCCAATGCAAATATTGTCAATCATTTATTTTTTCCATAACTGAATAAACAAGCTGTTCTCAGAGGAAAATAAGGTCCCCAGAACACTGTTTGAAGCTAGAAAGGTGGCAGGGTCTGCCACATATAAACAAAGTAAAACGGTATGAAATTGTGTTGTCCTTTTAAGGCCAGTTTGTTTGTTTAGGCTTAAAAAAATCAGTCAATGAAGATCTTTCTCTTCTGATTATGATTTCTTCCACAAACTGCATAGTGCACCTTTAATGTGAGTGACTTAGGGTGAGTTTGAAACTTGCATAATTATTTTTGTCCCTTTTCATCACAGTCATCAGGACATGAATGCTAAGAAGGGTGTCCATATGGACTAATGCTTGTCCAGAGAGCCCAAATTAAAGGGGCTTTATGTAAAAAAAAAACAGTTTGTAGAAATATAGATGTATAAATCACTTTTTGATTGACCATACGTGAGCCGATTGTTACCTGACATGATCGATGAGACCTTCCCCGCCTTACTCGGTTGCCTATATCAGCCTGTGGAAGTTTTGTTTAAGTTGTTTAATGCAGCTAGACTGGATTTCTTTGTGAGGGACTTTGGTGGGATTATCCGCGACAGTCCAGAGGATGTGACTTTATGCACGTTCTCAACTGTCTCATCTCACTGCCTCTCTTTGCTCCGCTATTTCAACAGCACATTGTTCGATGGAGCGACACAATCTCCATTTACAGAAAATCTTTTTTTTTCTGACAAAATCCACAGCTCAGTATGCTGTTAATTGGGCTGTCTAGATAGACCCGGTCATATTAAGTAGTTTAGGTTGTGTTTTGGGTTGCCCACAAGTTATTTGTGTTGTCACGATACAGGATTTTCTAACTTTGATACAATACCTTGAGAAATACTAATATTCAATACCAGTTTCAATACTGCAGGGAAAATTGACATAACATTGAGGGCACAAAACTTTAGATTTTCATTAAAAGATAAATATAACAACGATGTACGACTTTTCTTTTGTTAGATTGTAGCAGATTAAACCTTTTATATGAGCACATGTCTCACTGTCAGACAGAGGAGAGGATGAGAAAGCTCAGCTGGTACAGATATTTTGATAATATTTTCGACAGCACTACAAGTTATTCTTACATTTATTGTGTCTGGTAAGTTACCTGATCCTTTTTGGGACCAATAATAACCATCTATCCACAATACTAGTAAGTCATATTTATGTCCAAACATCAGGGCCATATCTCTGTTCTTGTGGCATATCCTTGCCTGTCTAAATTTAGCCTCCTCTTTGAGCTTGGCGTAAACAAAGTGTTACACAATATACTGTAAAAGCAGCCCAGTCTGGTGCCGCTGGACTGGCACAGAGAGGTCTACCTGAGCCCTGCAGTGTTTGGCTGTACAACACAGAGCTCAGACACAGGGCATATCTACTCACTTATACATGTCGTCATTATGTCTGAGTTTCACGTGTAGGACCACGGAAGAGATTTTCAAATCATTTTTTTATCGTCGTGATAAAACTTTGTACCTGCACGACTGCACTCTTACATAATTAATCTCAGAACTTGTTTGTACACTGCGGTTCTTTTCTTTTAACTTGGATTTACAGGACGGGACAGTCAGAGGATATTGTGACAACAGAAGTGTGTAGGTGTGACAATCACCCTCAGGATTTTCAGGCTTTGACAGGCATGTTGGCTCATGCAGTCAGAGATGACGCTGCTTGAAGTTAGAGAACCAATCTTGTGCTCTGATAGAGATTTTGGGTGCTACCAGGGACAATTTACCATCTAAGGAATCTTGAGAAACGGGGCTTTGCCTTATTAATACGTTCCTTAAACACATGCCCACATACACACAATTAGTTCCTAGACATTGGAGACTCAACTGTGGTGTAATAAGAGCCATACATGCTTCTGCTGGACTGTTTGTTTTGGAGAGGAAAGGAGAAAGCTGAGCCCTCAGGGCGAGGTGCTCTATGACAGCAATTAAACTCCCAACAGAGGGAAACGGGAACGTAACAAAGCAGAGTGACGGCAGTGATGGCTGAGCGGGGCACCTGGGTAAAAAAAAGAAAAGTAGTCGTAGTTTATTTCTGAATGATTAAATAAAGTCTACTCATTCATGCATTAAATTAAAATTGAAACGAGCAACCCTGATGAGTCTGTATTTGGTTAGTTAATCTAATTGGATATTGTGCACTGGAGTGTGTAGCTAATAAACTGTTTCTGAGAAACAATGCAATCACCACTTTCTCACCTGGTCACCCATCAGAAGCATGACTTTATGGATTTAAAGATACTATAACCAATATATATAGATGGCAGTAGATTAAATGACTCTGTGTATGGGTCACTTTTATTGACTAACCTACAGACAATTATCACCTGACTCTGCAATTACCTGTAGCTTTGGAGAGCTTTATAGCACATTTACAGTTTTGTTTCAGTCTCATGACTCTTAGGAGTTGGTGGAGACCAAAACAGAGGTAAAAGGAAGTTGAATATTGTACTCGCATTTGCCAGGTGGCCAGAAATATGATGCCAAATGAACGCTGATGTTTCTTCAGACCTATTTTGCTTCCTCTGTTTGTTTGTCTTATGATTTACAAGCAGTGTTTATTCAAACAAACTTTAAATAATGCCACAAATTTGTGCATCGTAAGTGTAAGAGTGTAATCGGGACTCTTCTCGGTGTAACCTTTTATAATCTTTATCAGATTGTAAACCAGCTGCTCCATATTGAAGGTACTGCAGCAGATTGTAAACACTGTCATAATGGAAATAGGAGGGGCAGGTTATCAGTGTGAGTGGATGCTTCATCATAAAGTCAGAAATGTAGGCATTCAGTCTCTCCCTGCCTCTGCCTCTCCTGCTGTTTGTCTCTGGCGTTCCCTGTTTATGGCTCCTCTTTATTTGCTGATACCAGTATAATGCAGCGACTATATTACCGTCTTAGCACTATTGATTCCACCCCTGCACTCGAGCGTCTTAGATTTCCATCATTTTCTCCCCGCGGCACCCAGGCTGGCCTGGCATTTGGAGCCCTTCTTTATTTGACAGCTACAGGCGTTCCTCCTTCGGGAGGAGGAGGTGTTTATGTCCTCCAGAATATCCCTGCCTGCTGTTCCTGTTTGAGGCCATGCCAGAGGACTTGCTGTCGTAGCCGGTGTTTTACTACCAGTGGTAGTTCTGATATCTCAAATTGAGGAATTCAGTTAAGAGTAACTGCTCCTCTTCTAAATGGGATTAGAAGACAGACTTCAGTATTTATGCCATGTCATGCTGGTTATCCAGGAGTTTAAGCTTTTCTCAGTAACTTTGCATTGTTGGATGGATTTCTGGAAAAGGACTCGGACGCCACAAACGTCTCTACCCAGAGTAGATTTACTGTATGTTGCCTCAGAATTTGCCCACCTCCCTTTTCACACCAGGGGGCCCCTGGGAAGTGGTGTGATTTGCAAAACAGTAAAATGTCACTGGGACATACTACGGTCATGCTTTGGGGTTTCTCCTTTACCCTGCCCCCACTTTCCAAATATAAGTGGGCTTTTCTGTGCTCAGAATTCAGCTGTCAGGTGACCTATCTGTCATGACGGTGTGAGCTGTTTTGGTCAGTCATCCTGCTGTTCACTGTAGCTTGTGGAGTTTAGGCCAATGCTGCTTTTTTTCCATTTTGTCAAGAGTTACGGGAAAACTCAAAAAGAGTAAAGCTCTGCATTTAGATCACGTGTTGGTCTTCTGAGTAGGTGATTCCCAAACCACAGGTGCATTTACCTCTGAAGTTGCCAAGGGCTACTTGGAAAGATTTGTAGAGTTGGTTTACTAGGCTAATCTGACGAGATGGAGATTATGATGAGATCAATCATATATAAATCGGTTTTAACACCTGACATTTTGCAAGTGAGAGATCCTGGAAAGTAGTTGGAAAGTGAGCATGTTAGTCCGAGCAGTTAGCTGAAAGTATAAATGATTGAAGTTGATAGTTAAAAGGAATGATAAGCAGTCCAAACAGGTAATTGTAATAGATGTCTAAAACTTGGCTTAAGTTGGTGGTCAGCGGTTGACATTAAGTTAAAAGTATGCTAAGAAATGGTTAATAGTTATCTTGGTTGACGGATACGAATATTAGCTAAATGGTTAATAGTTAGCTGAAGGGCATAGATAAACGGTGGATAGTTTGGCAAGGTAATTGATAAATGGTTGACAGCTAAAGGTAATGGATAAATGATTGATAGTTAGGAGTAGACTAGCCTAATAGCTGAATAGTTGATAGTTAGCTTAAATGTTTCAATAGTTAGCTTGACGTAATGGCTTAATGGTTTATAGTTAGCTGAAAGTAATGGAGGGTTGATGGTTAGCTTAGAGTATTTGAAAAGTGGTTGGTGGTTAGCTAAAAGTCGTGCATAAACGGTTGATTGATAGCTTAAAGCGATGACGAAAGGGTTGACAGCTAGGAAAAATTTGGCTAAATGGTTGATAGTTAGCTAAAAATAATGGATAAATGGTTGAGAGCTAAAGGTAACTGATCCATGCTTGAAATAGCTAACTAAAAGTAATAAACAAATGGTGAAGAACTAGCTAAAAGTGTATTTGTATGAAAATGTCGAAGGGTTACAGGCTGTGGTACAAGTCAGTCAAAAAGGGTAGGAACCACTGTTTACAATGCTGACCAGTTAATGAACTTCAAATATTTACATTTCAGTGGTTTGAATGGGTTCCTAGGAATTGTGACCTCTGCATAGGAAGATGAACGGACGTTTGCAGACTTGATTTTGTTGTGGCGACAATGAAGTGTGCCTTTGCGGAGCTTTAAAAGGCCACACAAATCCCCACCGCTCCCTCTTATGAATATGTCGTTGTATTCATCTCAGAAGCACATGTGAAGAAGCAAATCTTAATTACATGCCGTTTGTAATATGTCGATTCGGTGCTCCACATTCCTACATTCATTAAAACAAAGCTAAATGCAGCCTGTGTTCCTGTGAGGCAGCAACCAAAAGATAAAAATGGAACAACCAAAGCAGAAATTCGCTTTGTCCTCGCTGCCCCGGAAGCTCTGTGGCTTTTTGTTTTGTATACATCGCACACTGTCAGCTCAGGACACGTTGACACCAGTGATCTCCGTTTAAGCCTCGCTGGCTGCGGCTCGGCACAGAGACACAGCATTCAGACAGTGAGGGCAGCAGGTTGGAGTACTCCAAATCAATCACTTACAAAACAAGAATGAGGGAATGGATTTTTTTATTATGTCAGAGGCTAAAAAATCCAGATCTTCTAAAAAATACCATTGTTGTCTTTTTTTTCTTAGTTTTCCCGGATTTAGTTTTAAGGGGGAATATGTACTAAAGTCTTTTTTCATTTCTTTTGCCTAAACAAACTAAATAAACAAACTCTTTGTTTTCATGACTGAATAAACAAACTGACCTTTAAGGACAACACAATTTCATACTGTTTCATGCTTTGTTTATATTTGGCGGACCCTGCCACCTTTCTAGCTTCACAAAGTGTCCTGGGGACCTTATTTTCCCCTGAGAATAGCTTGTTTATTCAGTTATGAATAAAATAAATATGTCTGAGTTTGTATTATCACCTCATTAATATTGTAAATATTAAAAATCTGAGTTTGTATGTCTTCTCCTACACTACATAGTACTGTTTTTAAAGGACAAAAGTTCACATTCAGTTGGCAAGGCCAGTCTCTTTATCAAAGAGCTCCTTCAACCAAGTTACGAGGTTCAACTTTGCACATTTCTTGTAACAGTTTGCACTCTCCTGAGAAGACGTCATGTTCTGCACCAGCATTATTATTCCTATGCGAGTGTAAATGCACACGTCACTTACTGTACACTATAAGACAAGCACCTGTTGCATAGGATAAACACCTGCTGTGTGTTTTTCTTGGCCCTTTCCATCTCCGGTAAATGTTTACCGACCGTGCTCACATTTAATCCACATCATCACGCTCGGCATTCATACTGTATAGCTACACTCAGGCAGCCCCCCACCCCCCCTCTGCCTCCCGCCCTTCATCCTAACCTATATAGTCTGGGAAAAAGGCAGGTGGCCGAGTTGGGTGAATGCGGCACGTGAGGAAGACGGCAGCCGCCAGCGCTCGCTGTCGAGGGCCCCGAGCATGTGCCGTCCAATCGGTTTGACCCTTGAAGACACTCAGCCCCAATCCTGTTAGAGAACGTAAGGGAAGACATACGAAAGCTGAGTTAGGATTAAGTGACAGACTGACTCCTCTGGCAGATTACTGGATATGGTGATCAGATGGGAGGCAGAGGTGGATGTCGCCGTATGTTGCACAAGCTGCTTACACATGACTCTTTACTGCAGGTGTGTTCACTGAAAGTTGTGTATTAGTAAATGATTTAATAACTGATGATTACAAGCTGTAAGAGTGAGAAAATGCTCTTGAATCACACGTGAACAAGACAAGGCTGCACATGAATCTAATTTAGTCGGCTTTTCTTGTATTGGCTAAATGACCTGTTTCCTGTGTTTTAACACTGATTGAATTGACTCCATACAAATGCGTTAATGTTTACAGCAGGTGTCCTGTCGGTCTGTTGTGGTTGCTATATAGATACTGCCAGAAACTGCAGTCACAGGCACATCCGATCCGTGGCATATCGGTGTACACTGCAACTGTAGTGTAATTCAAGCCCCGCAGGCCGCTCAGGGGGAGCACTGGCGGGATTTGGGTGGCTCATGCTTGGTTTACATGCATTGTTTGCTGAGGTCATGTTGTGGTGGAAGCGCTCCAACGCTGGCAGTGATTGAGCTGCTTTGCTGGACTGGAAAAATCCTAAAAATGTTATTTTGCAAAGTAGACAGATACTTGAACCCTGTGAGAAACAAAACCAAACAAAGTTGTCACAGAAAAATATGAGAAAATACTAGATTGCTAAGGTTGAGCGAAAAAATCCTGGATCCGTCCCTTTATCAGGATCCACTCCAAAAGTTTTTGGGGTCTATTCTGGGTCGAGACCCATCCTTGATCCAAGTTTCAAAGAAATCCGAGTCTTAGTTTTAGTGTAATCCTGGCGACAAACCAACATATTAATGGACACAGGCCGACTAGCAAGGGTAGCAACATTTAATCGATCTAAAGCGCACCTCCCTATTTTTGAGTGGGAATCATTCTTAATTTATTTATTTTTTTAGTCCTTGTATCTGTTTTACTTGGAAGATTTATACTATTTATACCAAATATCACGTCAGAATTCGATATTTAAAGCTGTGAGGCCTGTGGTAGATTTAGGATCTTGTAAACAACCACGGAGAATAAATAGCAGGGGGCTACACCAATCATCAGTCATCGGTCCTTCAGACCCGAGTCAAAAGGGTCAAGGATCATGTCTCATGTTAAGTCCTCAGTTTCAGTGTGACCAGCCAAGTCAAGACCACTGAAATAAAGGTGAAATAAAGGACTCGACACGTTCTACAATTCTTAAACTTGCGCTTCCTTTATAGGTATTGCTGGTCAGCAGCAGTCGACACCCGGACCAGTGGATCGTCCCCGGGGGCGGGATGGAGCCTGAGGAGGAACCGTGTGGTGCCGCAGTGAGGGAGGTGTTTGAGGAGGTGAATAAACCTGTTTTAATACCACTTAAACCGAGATTTGACGCCAAAGTGAGGGCAATCAGAAAATGAACACATGAAGGGAAGTAGGTGGTTGAACTGAACCACTTTTTTTGGCGTGTTTGACAGTGTTGGCTTACGTCCAAAGACCACCTGTCCATTATGTAACAGGCACTCAAAGCAGTATGCAAAGAAAGTGCCCTTTGGAAATGTCTTGGTGTTGTAAAAGTCCTCTGTCCCTGTAAACTGTCTATGTACAAACTGCCAGACATGTGACACAAGTCATTTTGTCCAAGCAAGTCACAAGTCATTTTTTCTTGTTTAAGTAGGGCCTCAAGTCATTTATTTTTTCTGTCAACTAAAGCAGCAAGTTATCAAAACAGTGACTTGAGGCCACATCTCTGCAAACTGCAGGATTTTCCGAATATTTCTCATATTTTTTATTTAAGTGCACCAAATGCTACAATGCTCAAGGCTGTAATTCCCCCAAACATCCCAGTTTCAACCAAGAAATGTAATTTTGATGAACGATAGTCCCTTATAAAGACACGTCTTTCCATTCATTATCATTCAAAATCCTGCAAAAGCTCTCAAACACACTTATGTGCATCTTCGGGGTCACACACATCTTTGACATCATGAACCAGAACTGGACTTGCATGGCGCAAACAGCTGTCCGCAGTATCCATGTTAGAGGGTGAGATTTCTGAAAGGCCACTTTGGTGTCAGGGGCTGGATGACTGAGGTGTCTGCTGGTATTCCAGAGGTCCCTCTGCTCGAGAACCTTGTGTTCTCAGCCACGTCAGCGGTCTAAACTTGGCTCCTCGCTGGATTCCTGTGCCTTCACAGACCCTGCGGCCCAGCCCGCTGGACACATCAGTGGGACAGAGTGACACTTGTGAAGTATGCTGAGCAGGGGACTGGAGAAGGGGACAGATGTCATATGTCTTGACTAGTAATTTGATTCCTGTGAAGCGCGTCTGAATTAATAAGGCAACTGTTAAGTGTTATGAAACGGACGTAATGACATTTGATAATATTCTTTCAGGAAACGTGCTGGTTTTTGTTTCCAGGTGAAAGGACATTGCAAATGATCGGTGTAACATCCAACCAGTCTTAAACCCTGCAAGGTTCCATTAAGAAGTCATCATATTTTATAATAATTATGGCTTGGCTGATAAATTGAAGAAGCTGTGAGGCCAAAGAAGACAAAAGTCTCTCAGTCTGGGCGTGGGGATTTATTCTGCTTTAGTTCCGAACGTTTTTGTGTTTGGGTTGTTGTTTGCCAGGCATTTCTATATCAACACAAAGCCTGGGAGGTTACAGTAGAGTTCAGCACAAAGAGGCGGACCTGTACTTCTCTAAAACACTGAAATCTAATACACAATACCCATTGTTTTGACAGAGCATAGTCTGTGGTTTGAACGCTGTTTTTCACCCTCTATTCATCTTTGTGAGAGATTGTGCTGTAATGCCACGGCGACTCAAAACTTTTTTAAAAATCTCACAAAGAAGCGGTCTGTTTTTTCCGTACACTAGAGCCAGAGCGGAAAATAAAAAGCTTTTTTCTGATGGTTTTTTTTTTCATTTGTTCCTCAGGCTGGTGTGAAGGGCAAGCTAGGACGCCTGCTTGGTGTGTTTGAGGTAAGCTTTCACGTCCTCATCTCACTCTGCACTTTATTATGCATATGTATAATAAACCGCCAATAACAGGAGGATGAGATGCACAAATTAGCATGTAATGATTAACCTTTTGTCACTCATTAGCATGCAATATAACATTTGTGTATATTATTGACTTTTGTTAAGAATGCATCAGTGACTGATCTTTAAGCAGGAAAAATTGGACATAAATTGGACAGATAACACAGAAAATGGCTAAAGATGCAACTTGAATTTATGCAGGGGTGAAGGCTATTTTTCTTATTGAACTTGCATGTATTCATGGTTTTGTATCATCTGTTTTTTTAAAGCAAAACCAGGATCGGAAGCACCGGACGTACGTGTACGTGTTGACTGTCACAGAGACGCTGGAGGCCTGGGAGGACTCGGTCAACATAGGTACGGTTTCCCTTCACCTCCCAATGAATGCTTACAGATGCTGCAGTGTGTGAGAACTCGCTCAAGCTTTCTAATATACTGTATCTTGTTATTTATGTGGAGGCCTGTATAGTGCATGGAGACTGTATGGGCATAGGGGTATGCAGTGACAACAGGTGCCCATAAATCTAGGCCACTGATCTGAGCTGCAGTGGTTCCTGGCTGCAGTACATTACAGCTGTCAGCAGCCTGGACGCCACTATCCTGCCTTTGGTGGAGAGCATCCTCCAACTGTTAATGTTACCACGCCTGCTATGTGCACTATTTTCTTGCTTTGAGCTCTAAGGATAAATTTAAAGGTGCATTATGTAAGAATTGGCCACCTGTTGAATTCATACACCGACACATAAGAATCAGCATATTACTAGAGTAACTGCTAACTGTATTCGGATTATGCATTAGTGACTGTAGCTACTGTAGCTAGCCTGTTAGCTCAGTAAGCTGTGCAGCTAACTAGACAACCAGGGGAGTGTTGGTGTTTACACCGCTAGCACAGGAGCTTTGGATCGCAAGGACAAAGGCTTTCGAGTCCAGGGCTAGCTGGTTAGCATGCTAACTTTAGTAGATACACCATCTCTGCAACACAATACAACACAAACTCCCATTAGTGTGTCTCTCATACTTCCCAGTTTCAGTTATTACGGTGAACCATTTCTTCCTATTATAGTTAGAGAGTAACATGCTGCAGCTATTAAAGTTCATAACTTCCTTAATCTTTGTTGCATGTATAGAAGAAATACCTGTGATCCAATGTAAAATCATCCTGTTTTAAAACTGCATCTTCTGTACAATAACACAGAACTGATAGACTCTGTATGTTTATGACTTTGTTATTGCACCATGCACGGAAGACCCAATCTGAAACCTATCTTTTAACTCTTACATTGTGCTCTGTCGCCCTCTGCAGGCCGCAAGCGGGAGTGGTTCACCGTGGACGAGGCCATCAAAGTGCTGCAGAGCCACAAACCCGTCCACGCCGAGTACCTGCGGAGGCTCCAGCTCAGCTGCTCCCCAACCAACGGGAACTCCATCCTCCCGAGCCCACCGCCGAACGACAACTACCCCCATTACAGCGCCACCGCCACCACTCCGTCGACGGGCAGCGTGTTGGGCACCTCCTGCAGATAGGACTGCACCTAAAACCTCATGAACTGTCCCGCTCGGACCGTTCGCTGAAAGTTTGTACAGTCTTGCATGAATCTAATGACTTTTCAGAGCTCTCCTGTATGTATAATTTCTAGTCTTGGGAGGACAGGACAGACCAAAGCCATCACCAGAACTGTGTTAAAGTCTCATGGGAGAAGTCTCTGACAGAAAAAACTGTGGATATCTCAAGAACACTTTTTCTTTTGCTGGCAAACACCAGACTGATGAGCTGAAGCTTGAGAAGAGGAAGCTGCAGCACACTCTGCTGGCGTTGATCACCCGGTGAAGGAATGCCTTACAGAAACTTTGTATGAATGTTGTGTTTGGGTCGTTTTATTTCACTAACGGTCATTTTTTATTTTCTTTTTAGCAGAACGGATACGCTTTCTAGTCAATAAAAGAGTAATTGACCTCTAAGCACGTCCATGTGGGGAATGTTTCCAGGCTTGATAATGTCTTAGTCATCAAACCATGATGATAAACCACATGGATCTCACTTTAAAACCTTAATGTTGATGAGTATCAAGGATCTCCTCTGCTGCATTTTAATGTAAAGTGGATTTTCTTTGCACCATGCAATCATTGGTAACAATTGAACCCACCTCAACATCTCCTTTCAGAAAAATGGATTATGGCATTAAAATTAAACTAATTAAACCAAATTAATATAGGCCAATACTAAAAAAACAACAGTAGAACAAAATAAAATGGGTTTTGGTTGTGGACGACCGGGTCAAAGGTCAAAGACGTGCTATCTCACCGGACTGTAGCAGCCATCAGGAGTCGATACCTCAGTAAACTGAAAACTGGATCCGAGTCATGATGCTGTGAGTCCACTAACCTTGACCGATCCAACAAACCGGTCTGTTGTCCATTTTCCTCCACATACCTTTCATCAGCGCTTACTGTTTCCCACGTTGTCACACTGAAAGTATTTAATGCGTCTTTGCCTTTAGGTATTACGAGCTGCTGGGGTCAACAGAGTTTATTTCGACTGTTGGTTGAAAGAGACGATTCTCTTCAAGTCATTTGTATATTTGACTTTAAATGAATGAAAATGACTGTTTGACTGCTCTCTGTAGATGAATGCTTAGCAGTTCAGCAAACATGTCTCATGGCGCTGCAGGGCAGTTTGGTAAAAATGAACAATACGATTGTTTTCTCCACCATCTGCAAGTAACTAACATTACTTGCGCCTCTGGCTGCAACTAACAACTATTTTCATTATTGATTCATCTGCCGACAGATTTATGGTTTGGTTTAATGGTTTCATTCTCAGATCATAAACGCTTTACTGGTTAAAACATTAAAAAAATGCATTTTTAATATAAATACTTAAATGTTTCTTTCTGTTTCTGGGGTAACCGCCTAAACAAGCTCAATTGTTGGGGTGTCATAGAAAGGATGAAGGGCAGATTCCTTCTCTCCATGTTTCCTGCGCGACTCGACTATAAATTTTGAATATGAAGACAGAAGTCCAAAGAAAAAAGCCTCAAGTCAGCAGTTAAAATGTCACGTTTCAGATTGTTTTGTCTTTCTTTTTTTTTTTTTGCTTAAGCGACACCCACTCACTTCTGTGTTGACAGCTGAATGACGACTAGTAAACCACACGGAGATTTGTAAATATCTTTGAAGAGAAACATTGAATTGTGTTTTTAACCTGAATGAACCTGTAAAATTTCTCTTAATATTTTATATATTTTTTAACAATGTACAAATGGCAGGAATATAAAAAAAAGCAAAAAAAAAATGGTGTAGAAAAACCCACTGAGAACAGTATGTACAGTATGTTTGTATTGATCACAATGTGCCACAGGGTTGGGATATGAAGGTTGGTTGGTTCGTGACTCGGAGTGAGATCGAGATGGTTGAGTTGATTTGTAAACGACGATTTGGTGGAAATCAGTGTGTTCAGGTTCAGATTGAGATGTTCAGTGACGCAGCAGAAAATAAGGAAGGGTTAGAGGATTGTTTGTTTTCTTTTTTACAGAATATGTCTAGCATCTTGCTAATAAACGACTGGATATGAATACAAATAGACGTAAATGATGAAATCGGGGTTTTATAACATTTTGGGGGTAATGTTTAAAAAATAGAGGCAACACAGTAATGATCAGACAGATTATTTTGGAGATTTTGGTAAGACAATGAACAAACTCTTCTTTGTTGTTTATCCGCCTGTTCTTTAGGAGTAAAAACATGCCTCCTCTTTTAACTTTCCCCCCGTGACCTCGAAATTCAGTCTCCTGTCATCTGCTCCATTACATTTCTTATCTGCGAAATCATAAACTTTGCGACTACAATCCAGCCATCGTAAACTTTCAGCCTTGTCTGCGGCAAATTAAGGAGTCGAACCATCTCAAACCTCTCTCTCTTTGTGTGTGTGTAAGTGTGTGTTGTTGGTTGATGAGCGTGAAAATATGACGTGCCAAAATTGAAAAGTGTGATCAGGTGGGCGAATTTTTTGATGTCACGTTACACGACACAGATTTCTTAGGCCAAAAAAATAACAATCTTAAACATTGTTTGATGAACTTAATTAATGTCATTTAGGAATATAATCATTTATAATGTGAACTGGTGTGTTTTTAGAGACTGACTGCATCCCTCATTGTTGAAATGATGACTAATGAATCACAGGCACTTAATCTTTTAACCCCATGCTGTTTTTAAAAATCCACTTGAGCATATAAGACTATCGCAATCAACAATCCAGATAACTAAAGCCCATTCGTCTAGAGGCTGACACACCTTCCTCCTCCACTTTTGTTTGATTCTTGGTTCTATGTTGTTCAATGAATGCTGCTTTTACGGGTCGAGCATGACGGTCGGTGATACGAATCCCACAAATGAAATGTAAGACAGTCCGGACACGAGCGTCCGCTAAATGACCGTATTGAGACAGCTTGATTGTTCGAACACATTGTAACGTCACGTTGGATGTATCCAGAGCATTTTAAATCAAACATACCGAAAAACTTGTCACCATTTTTGTCATGAATATTATGCACAGAAAAGTGTAATGTGAACGTGATTTGAAGACCTGGACTGGAAAGATTGTTTTTGAGAAAAGATTGCATTAAAGAGGAGAAAACGTATTGTACTTGTCACGATTATTGTTTTTTGTAGAAAGAATCACTGTTACCATTGATTCATTGGCTTTTGTTTTCAAAAGGAAAATAAGGTGTTTCAATTAGAGGGCAAGCAGCTGATCAGCATTTACGTCAAAACATCAAAACATGGAAACATTTGAAGGAGTCATGACTAGAATAACCTGCTATAAGGCCCCAGGGTGAAAATGTGGGCCACTTTCCACCTCCACCCCCCATTTTCAGCAGGGATTAGCATCTGTCATGTCACACTTTTATTGGATGACATTGTGGAGGTAGACAGTTTGCACACTATCAGATAACGGGGGCAGTAAGACCACATTTTGACTCACTGGCTGTGAGCCCTCAGGCCAGCTTTACTTAGTCATCCAGCTTTGTTTCGATGTAATATAACTGAGCATATTATAAAAGAATAAAGTAGAAGCGGGTTTTTGTTCTCATTTTGGAAAACAAACAGGCCAAGCAGTTGCTGGCGACACCGTATCAACAGCACAAAGAGCCAAATGTGGCCTAAATAAATAGAGACACTCATAAATGTCTGGTAGGAAAAGTCATGGCTGTGAAAGTTTATCTAATTGCATCACACGTCAGGTGTAAAGACCAATCCTTTCCCTGGAAATACACACCTGGTAGGTGCTCCGCTTGTGTTTGGCAACAGTTTCCCCTTACAACTCAAGCCAAACAGGGCACTGCTCTGCTCTAGTGCGGTAAACTGATCATGTAGGCAGCTACTGACTCCTACATTCACCTGCTACTTACTCATAACCAGATGCACATGTTATCCAAAGTTAGGCGTTACAAACGTTGGAAGTATTCCCCCATCTTGCCCAGTCAACGTGTGTGTCTCAAAGAATAGATGTTAATGACAAAATATTCTACTAGGACCCCCAAATAAAAATATGAACCTGGAAATTAGCATTATATGACCTCTTTATTAATAATATTCAAACAGTATTTTAATTGTGTACCTGGGCAAGATAGAGCTAACCGCCTATTAGCTTGACAATCTCACTCAACAAGGCTAGGCTATAAAAAAAAAGATATTTAAACGGTTTTATAAGTCATTAACACATCATAAAATTATGTCATCGTCAACACATATATAGTTTGTTTTTTCTACAGTTAAACAAACAAAAAAAGGTTTTTAAGTACTTTTTCAGACTGATTATCTACAGACAAAACAAGCTAGCTAATCTTTCCCTTGATTCTAGTCTTCCAGCTAAGCTAACTGCCTGTTAGCTTGACCATCTAACTGAGCAATAGGCTATCAGTCTTCTCAGCTAAGCTAGCTAACCTCCTGGCCAGAAAGAAAATAATATGGATGTGTATTAATGTATTTCTCAAAATGTTGAGCTATTATTATATAATACTTTGTGATAAACTATATATATATAGCCTAATTTAAACGGTTTAGTCAGTTAAATAATCTTTTACTAGCTTAAATGAAAGTACAGCTGTTACCTTGAATAGCCTACAATAAAATCCAGGACAGTACTTGAGTAAAATGTACTTAGTTACATGCCACATTAATAGTGTAACGTGAACCGAAACCAGCCAACCAGCAGCGACACCTGACACCTCAGGTGCGTCGCCTGTAGCCCCGCCCTCCTCAGTGTCAGGGCTGCGGTCGACCCACCTTGAATGGGACAAAAGCCGGACTAAACCTTCATTCAGGATCACTACCTATCTAGTTAAAGTCTCATAACGGACTAGTTCACGATGGAGGGGGGCTTTTTTAAATCAGCCTTACCTGCGCGGGACTCGTTCCTGCTGGACGTCTCCAGTCTGGCTCTGCCGGCCGAGCCGACGCCGGGATCCTCGAGCAAGGTGAGCCCGAGCGAGCGGAGCCAGCGAGTCCAGCAGCAGGTTCAGCTCACACTGGCGAGGAAGGCGAGGAAGACTGCGTCAAATGGTAACGTTTCAGTTTTTAAAGTGTATCTTTATGGTTATGATTAATGTATGAGGAAGCTCTCAGGTGTGATTACACAGGTTTCCACAACAAAGATGCACCTCAGGCCACTCCTTCAGTGTTTGGGGAGCCCGGATTGTGTCCACCTGAAGGGATCCATTTTTCAGAAGTGCCTCTGTGAAGTGTTTTTGTCAGAAAAGTCAGAAAACATAATCTCTGTCTTATTTCCTGTCATCTTAATGATCCTGTGACACCTCATGTCTCTGCCACAGATACCAAAACCCCATCAGTGTCCTCTGTGTGTGGACTTCTACTATCATATAGACTAAACATGGACATTTTTGTGGCAGGAATGCCTCATAGTGGTTTCCCTGTCCAACAGGTTTCTGCAGTTTCATTCATCTGCCTAAAGGGAGATGACAGCGACAGCTGACGGAGCTTAAATTTAATATCTTCCTCATCGGCCTGCTTCCCCCGGGGGGTTGTTATACCTTATGTTTTATGCAGTGGTAGATTAACTAAAGATGTGGGTGGGTCAGCTGTGAACTTCAGTCAGTCATCAAGGAGAAATAACAAAAGTCTGCACGGCTTTGATTTTGTTATGTAACGGATCAGTGTGTAGCTACGTCCTCCTTGTGTGTATTTATTTACACAAGATGAGTCAACATTTTGGGCTATGAAGTTGGAAGTAAACTTGAAAGTCATCTGCTTCATCAAATATTCCTCAGATGAGACATTAAATTTAAGGCCTCGTTCTTTCAAGACTGACTAACCGCAGACATGAAAGTAGTGTAATTATTGGCGGGTCATAAATTATTCTGTCTACAGAGAAAGTTGTTCAAATTCGTCAGTTATATAATCATTTTTCGTAATCAAGCGAATGATCGTCTGGTTATAACGAGTCAGTAAATAGATTGTGATGTCCTGAAATTTGTAGTTTTGTCCGACTTCAAGTCAAAAAGTTGAAAATGTTCAGTTGACTACATGAAAAAGCGCAGCTGGAACGACTCATTGAATATTAATGTAGTTGTCGATTAATTTTAATCAACTAATCGACTTCAAGTATGTGTTACACTTTGAAATCACTTAGTTACAAGGTTCTTTTGTCCTGTGTTATGTCAATTAATAATGAAGATAATTAAACAACACAGACAGGATATAAAGTATAGTATCTGCTTTATCTCCTGCCTCTCCCTCGTCATGCAAATGCACCACACATTTTGTTTTTGCACTAGTTTATAGAGACACTGAGAAGCCATGGTGGGAGTCTTTCCCCTGACCTGAGGCTGCGATGAGGTTTTAATCACAGTGTGTAATATTACACTAACAAAACATCTTCAACTTGTTTCAGGAAGTGTCCATTTACAGAAAAACACCGCCAAGAGCTTCGACGCTGTAGATGGACTCTCCCCGAACACGAAGGTACGGGACTGTTTACTCTTCATTCATGCGTTCACAAACATTTTTAGTAACGATGTCTTCATGTGTCACTTAAAGTTTATCAGATTGTCTTTTTCACCTGCTGAAACTGGTCCGATCGGCTTTTGAAGTGCTGTGCTCCGTGACAGATAGCCATCAGATGAACTGCATGGTGATATTGTACGTCGTAATTTGAATGTAGTCAAATGGGCTCCAGCTGGTTTATACTCAGAGCCTCCAGGACAACAAAGGAATCACTGTGTGCTTTCATTCAGCTTGAAATTATCAGGGAAGTTGTGACATTTGTAACAGTGTTAGCTGAAGGTGTACGGAGTCCTGAAACTGACAAAGTAAAATATTTAATTATTTTGTCAACTGATAAATGGTCAAATAAAAGGCTGTTTCCTCCTTTTACACCAGCGTATGTTGGTTGGTTGGTTGGTTGGTTTGTGTGCAGGATAACACAAAAACTAATGAACGGATTTCCACGAAACTCAGCTGGAGGATGGGTCTCGGCCAAGAATAGACCCCATTAACTTTTGGTGCTGATCCGGATAAAGTGACAGAATCGAGGAATTCTTTCTCACTTCCTTTAACATTGCGCTTTTTGACATCTTCGTTACTTTTCTTTAGGGAATAATGATAAATATAAATAAACATCTAGTATATTTAAGTGTCTGGTATCTATTTGATGCTGATGCGAATTAATATATATAATATTTATGTATTCAGTCATATTTTTGACTCGTCTGATAACCTTTTACTCACTTTTGTCAGTGTTGGGGCTTCATGTAGATGTGGCTGAATCTTTTTAAAAAAGACAGTTGTCCATGGCAACTTACTTTCAGTTGCCTACAGTACAGTCTTACTATATAATACACCATTTTTTTGTGTTTCAACTCACTACAAGACCGTACAGCAATTCAGTTGTTATTTAAAGGTGCAATATGCAAGAATTTTAGTTGAAAACAGACAAAAAAAATCACTAAAATGATCCCAGATCCCAGTCCAGCTAACAGCAGCTGCATTTAGCAGTAGTTAGCATTTACTCCGGTGACTTGAGAGAGTACCAGCAGAATAAACATGTGTATCAAAGTGAGGATTGTGTGGTTTTTTTTCTAAAGGTAAATGGATTGGGCTTCACCAACCGTTCTCTCTCAACCAACCATGTGCAGAAACCATTCAGGAGGGTGGAAGTGTCTCCACCACAGAGCCCCGAGGCTCCTCACAGTCGCTTCGTTCACAGTACCCTCCGTTACGGGATGTACACCCATCCAGGACCCAGTCCGCCACACAGGGCGGGCACTCTGCTGGACCGATCATTCGGTTCTGATTCATTTCGCCGCTACGCCTTCTCAGACGATGCACGTGACATGCGTCCGCAAGTGTCGACAACTGCGCTCCAGAGCTTCGGTCGGAGGTCGCTCAGACAGACAACGTCCCCAAAGACTGTGTTCGTAAACACACGTTTTCCAAGAGGTGGTGGCTCTCGCAGGATTCATAACCAAAGTTTTATCAAAAATGGGAAACACACTGTGCACGGACCAAGTGGTGGTATGACACTTGGTTCTGGACCGCCTGATGAAAGTTTTTCCTGGATGACTCTGCTCAGGAGGGACGGTCAGGGGCCCCGCAGACTGCACTCACAACCAGCTTCGATCACCAGCGCGGAGGTGGACATGGGGAGGCTGGATGAAGTGGATCTCCCCGTTCAGCGGATACAGAAAGACACTGTCAATAAACTGTAAGATTGTGTGTTTGTATGTATTTAAAAATGTGCATTTTCTTTCATGAACTGTATTTTGAGGCATTTGGGGATGTTGTGTTTTGTCATTCATGGCCGTCCTCTCACACAGGATGTCGGTGAACAAGCCTCCAGAGATGACGTTAGAGCGGGCCGTGAACCTGCTGACTCAGGAGGATAATGAGGAAACACTCGTCTACGCAGCCGGGGTCGTACAGAACCACTGTTTCAAGAGTGTCGATGCGAAAAGGATTGTATGTTTAATTGTTCACATTTAATTGCGTCACTTTACGGTTACTCAAAACAGGCTTTGTTTGGAGTAAAATATGATTATCAGACAAGATCTGGAGGGTTAATGTCCAGACCACGAGGTTATAAACTCTTCAGGCACGAGTCCAAGCCTGACCTGTCTGACACACTTTGAATGGGGAATTATAGAGTTTAACAGGAACAATGAAACAGTTTATGTAATTTGGCTGTGGCTTCAGAGGTGGTATCAATCCCTTCATGTAGTCAATGATTGTCTTTGATCCATGACATGATTGGGGTTAAAGGTTGTATAAAACTATAGAGATTCTAGCCGGTTAATCTGTCAATCATTAATCCGCTCTCGTTTCCAGGTGTACTATCTCCGTGGGATTGGAAAACTTCTGCAGCTCCTCACTGTTGACAACGAGGAGGTGCAGCGCGTCGCCGCCGGCGCTCTACGTAACGTCGTCTACCAGAGCAACGAAAACAAGATGGAGGTGAAGGAAAATGATGGCCTGGCAACCATTTTGGGTACACTGAAGAGCAGCCATGACAAGGCGACCAGACGAGAACTGACTGGTAAAGCTTAACTTGCTTCGTTTGCTTTGAATCGACCTGATATAGACTTGAAAGGATAAGTTCACCCAAAAATGAAAAATGAGTCGTTTAATAAGCACTCCTCCGTCTCACTCCTCAGGTCTTTTGTGGAACCTCTCCTCTCATGACCTTTTGAAGGAACGCCTCTCCAGAGAGGCATTATCTGTCCTTACCAAGTCTGTCCTGGTGCCCAGCTCTGGCATTTCCGAAGGCGAGAACCCAAAAGACGAGCTCCTCGCAGACGATGCTGCTTTCCACAATGCTACAGGCTGCCTGAGGTTAGGCTTCTTTGTTGGTTTTGAAACTGGATAGTCAGAGAGCTTTTACAATGTAGATTATAGATCAGAGTAAACAGACACCACTACTGGTGTCAGATAATTATGTGTGCCGGACATCAAATACATCACTTTGTATCCTGAAGAAAAAATGGTAATACTGTACAGATTTTATCACCACCGACCACAAAACCTTACTTTCTGATTAGTATGGAGCACATATGGAGAAAGTTAAATGTTTAAAATCTCAGCAGTCAAAAAAAGCACAGTAGAGCCCATGTTTGGTCACCATGCAGCATATGGCAATAAGTTTATGACAATACGGGCCGCGAGAGTTAACAGATGGCAGAGCCACAGTAATATACTGTATCGGTCTGCCAAGCTGAGTTATGAGTCAACAGTCGCTGAACGTGGTGGAAACTCATCATCCTTCATCTGAATCCTGCTGTCATAACAGGAAATACTGACTGTTTTCCTGTGAAATTAAACTGTTACGCTTTTTGATTTCTGGTGAATCTCGTTGGCAAAAATTAAATAAAAAGAATTTGAAAAGAAACAAACAGGAGAGCAGCTACTTGATGATGGGAAATATCTAAGTAGACTACTCTATTTTCAGTAACGAGATCAGTGATGCACGACAAAACAATTAAGACAATACGAGACACCACTTAGCGTGTTACAAGACATAGACATGACGTTTATGTCATGCGCCCGCAGTGTAGTCTGTTTATAGCCTAACGTTAGCTTTTTTACCTCTAGCGGTTTAATTTACGTTTACATCTGTGAAGATTATCTTGCTGAACAAAACGTCGTAGTATCACAAACTTGTGTTTGCCACAGAGATTATTTTCAGCGATAATCCAAAATCCAATTCAAACCAGAGCGATGCTAACTTCAGGGTTAGCCTACAAAAATACCCTCCACCACTCTGTACCATGTTCGCCATCTTAGTTTAGCTCAGTCTGCTAACTAGCGCTAAGCAAAAAGGAGGCTACAACTTCGGCTAATGGGAATGTTGTTAGTTATGCAGTAAAAAAAGGTGCAGGTGGCAGCGGATTACCAAAGTTGTTACGATAAGCCTACATCAAGTTAGCATGGCTAAAAACAGCAACAAGCTAAGTTTTCTCATATGATAAAGGCAGTCATGAATGTATGCACATAGCCTACCTTTGCTCTTTTCTCTTCGTCCTTGCTTGAGCTTGTGAAAGACGAATGGAAATTTCTTCCTCATGCTATCTTGCTACACCATTAAACACAAGCCTAAATGAAATCTGATACTCCTTTCTCACCAAGCCTCGTCACTAGGAGTGATAGATAACCATCAAACCCATCCTATGTTTTATACATTTTCCCTGCTGTCTTGGCTCTTTGTCACACCACACTTTATCTGTTGTGGTCCCAGTTTGCTATCATATTTTTGGGAATAGTTGTTAAGACATACGTCGTCCCTCTGTTTACAAAGCAGGAGATATCAGACGCGCCGCTCCCCCGGCAGCTACAGCCAGATCAAATGAGTGAAAGACTGAATTATTCATCTAGCTCTCTCTTCTCTCTGCTCTGCTGAACTGAAATCACTCAGTCCTCGCTGGCCCGATGTTCTCAAGTTCTCCTAATCGTGTTCTCGAACCCTTTGAGCTCCCCGCCGAAGAGAAAAATGATGAGCTCCTCTCCGATTTATATTTCTTCTCTGCACAAAGAGCCTGCTGTGCGGAGCTAGAATGTTGTATTTGTTTTCAAGGGGAAGTTGGATTACATAAAAATTTTTTGTTAGTCTGAAATCATTTATCATGTTTGCTACCGGCTTTGGAAAACGAAAGAGGGCATCTATTAACTTTTTTTACAATTACGTGGTTGACAGAAGGGGACTTTGTGTTCTTATTTGGCTCACGTTAACGTGGGAATTCCTCGTTATTGATGTTGTTGACTTTTCTAATATGCTTCGGTGAGACTGAAAGCGGCTTATCTGATCGAAACACACACAAATGTCAAATTACCTTGATCTGTTTTTGTTCCCAGAAATCTGAGCTCTGCTGGTCCAGATGGCAGGAAAGCAATGAGGGAGTGTGAGAATCTCATCGACTCTCTGGTCTACTACATCCGGGGAGCCATAGCTGACTATAAGACAGATGACAAGGTGAAATGAAAATGATAAGCCTTCCAGAGAAAATGTTTATCTTCACAGTCAAATGCTCAGCGGTTTGATCCATTGTGCAACTTGACACGTGTCCACATGTGGGAATTTCTGCATCTGCAGCAGTGTATTGCTACATTTACGTATATTATTTGATTCTCACTGGATTAAAAACATCAGTAGTTCATGGACACTTTGGTCTCACATTGAAAAACTCACTGGCCTACCAGTTATTCCCATTGAAGCATCAGTATGTCGTATCCAAACAGCTTGCTATAGTGTATTTTACTTGATATTTATCCATTGATCTGCTCTGAAGTCCACAGAAAACTGCGTCTGCATCCTGCACAACCTGTCTTATCAGATCGAGGCAGAGCTTCCTAAGACGTACGCCAAAGATCACCGAGGATCTCGACAAAACTTGGCTCCCAAGCCGAAGGCTGTCGGCTGCTTTCCTTATCGCAGTGCCCAGATCACAGAGGTAATCCCTTGGGAAAATAATCTGCATTGACAATACAAAAGATGTTCTCGCCTTGTAATATTTTGAGATAGATATGCTGTGAAAACTGCAGCATTTCTGCAGGTTTGATCAGCCATAAAACAGCTTTTTAAATGAAGTGAGTGAGAGTGAGAGTGTGTGAAATGAGACAGTTTAGATTCCAGCTTTGTCAGGTGCGTCTGAGCCAGCGCTGGAAAGACTCGCCGTAAAATGCAACGCTTAATTAAATCTAATTAGTATTTTTATAGTAACAGCCAATTATCACCAACTCTGCAGTTCCTATCACCTCTGCAAAGCACCAAACAGCAGAGAGTCAAAGTGAGCAACTAGCTCTGGAGCATAGTGGAGTTGGTGGAGACCAAACCAGAGCTCAAAGTAGATTGTGTAAGTGTACCTTTGTCAGGTGGACAGAAACACGACTACTAGATGTGTAAATCTGCAGCTGTTTGCCAACATGTTTGCTATATGAACTCTATAAGGTGATAATATGTCAGCGTAGTGTTTACAGCTCATTTCTGCTGCCCCCAAGTGGCCAAAAAATCATTTATTTCTGTTTTAAAGGCTAACTGGAAGCTATATTCAGCACATACTTTCATTTAATTCAGTCATTTAGGACTTAAGTCCCACCAAATGTATGTGCAAACCCGAGCATTACACCCATAATTGAAATCTCAACATGAGATCTTGGGCTCCCATTCTGCATTCAAGCCAAAGCTTCTGTCTGGTCATTTTTCACACCTTTCAAACTCTACTACCCCGGGTTTGTAACACAGGATTTATGTCATTAACTTTTTGTCTCTAAGCCCAAACCGAGATAACCCTGATGACATAATCAAAGTTATTTTGGAGCACCTCCTCCAGAGAAACCACGGCTATCAATGACAAGCAGACACAACTCATCAGCAGCTCTCTCCTGTTATATACAACCGTTTTGGCAGGTGGAGTCGCACAATATTCAAGTAGGGCCACCGACTTCTTACTTACTAGCTTTATATAATGGGCAGGGTTGGCTGAGCGAGAGAAGAATAATCATGATGCTCTTTTTCTGGGCGTGTTCTTACCATGTAACTGGACCTAAATGGAAAATAAGCACACAGGATTACAGCTTGGAAAATGTATTTTTCTTTCCTCTGTGTCTTTAACGCAGTCTTTGCATACAACCATCTGCATTGCAGCTGCCCTGTGACTGCACTGAGCCGTGAATTGTTTACAATTAAATTTACAGTATGATGAGGTTGCAAAACGGCACGGATGCCCAGCCAAGTGAACTTTAAATACATACACAGACACCTGGTTGTAGGTTGTAGAGCAAGAAAAACAAGACACAAATTAACTGTCGGTCATTAACTGTTAATGTGCTGCATTATAGCTGCATGTTGTTGTCAGCATGACCTCAGTGAACCCACTGATCTCAAATCAACTGCAGCTAACACAAACTGTCCCTCCTCAGCATCTGGAGCGACAGTGCCCCCTGCTGGAGGAGAAGGCGAACCCCCGTGGCATAGAGTGGTTGTGGAGCGCCATCACTATCCGGATGTACCTGTCACTGATGGCCCGCAGTGTGCGTCAGTGCACCCAGGAGGCCGCCATCGGGGCCCTGCAGAACATCACGGCCGGGAGAGGAGCGGTGAGACGGGACAGAGACTTAAATTCTCTGAAGATGAAAATAAATTAGATTTATCTCACACTTTTTATAAGAATTATTGATGTAAAACAAACAGCATCAGAAGGTTGTGATTAAGATATCATGACCTGTTGTAATGGCAACATATCGCACATATCTGATGTATTTTCTGTGGCCTGGCAGATGAATGAAGCCATCACCTTCACTATTGTTCAACGGGAAAATGGCCTCCAGCATGTGAAGAAGATGTTCGAGGAGGGAGAGAGCGATGTGAAGAGGACGGCCATTGCTCTAATAAGAAACCTCTCACGCTACCAGGAACTGCACCCTGACATCGGTAACTGTCACCATTGAGGTTTTTACATATTGAGCTGATTATTTTGTTTCCAATTCGACCACAAACTTCTTCACACTTTCAATGTATCTTTTACTTGCTGTCCTGAAGTGAAGCAGGTGTTGCCGGAGGTGGTGGGGATGCTCCCCAACGACGTCACCGGCACCGACCTGCCCAACGAGGTGACGTCTTCTCTGTGTCACATCCTGACTAACCTGAGTCAGAGCGACAGGCAGAACGTCAGAGCCATCGTCAACGAGGGCGCGCTCCCGAAGATCATCAACATCAGCAACAAGGACAATGGGTGAGTGTTAATGACACATCTCCAACATTTCAGAAAGGACGCACCCGGACGCAAACGACCTCTAACCTCTGATGTGGAAGAGAATAATTCCCGCTTTCATTTTTTCTAGTTATGGACCAAGCAGAGCGGGTCAGGCAGCGTGCGTCCTGCTGCACACCATGTGGAAACACCCTGAACTCCATAGCGCCTACAAGAGGGTGGGTTCATATGCATCATATTCGCTAAGATCGTCATATGTTTGTAGCGTTGTTTTTTTTTAATAGTTTATTTAGTTCAAGTGGGAGAATTTGGGGCCCCAGTAGCTCAGCTTGGTACAACAAACTCCACATATTGTTTTAGGAGAAGTTGATTAGTTTGTTAGCGTCTCTCTTCGATGATACGATGAAAATACAGTATATTTCAAAAGGATAGACATTTACTGTCTGATGTAGCGTTTGATGTCTTATCTCTGGCTATAAATCCATGAGCAGGGCTGCTTTATTGCAGTATTACATTTATAGGATTGGTTTGTCAGGTATTAAATTCTCAGAGCAGCATTTTGTCTGGTACAGTGTCTTTTTGTACGACCACTGGGGGGCAGCAAAGTGAAAGAATTCAACATAAATACAGTGTCCATAATCAACCCTTTTTCTCCACAGTGTGGCTACAGGAAAACAGATTTCATCAATGCGAGGACGACAAAGGCTGTGAACTCTGGACGAGACTGAGACGAAGATCTCTATTGACATTATCGGCACTTGTGGCCCCAAATCACTCAACGCACTGTAATTCACCACCAGTGTCACAGTTTAATAACTGCTGGTTTCACAGAGGTGAGATCCTTGAATCTCAATGCTGCAGATAAACATCATGAACTACGTCTACATTTCCACAGAAGGTCCCATAAAATGTCTTTAAACTTGTAAATGTGTCTGTTTTTTATGTTAGTGCTGCAGTTAGTGAAGAAATAACATTTTGATTGAATGATACAGATAATGGACAATAACTCACTGCCACATTACCCAACATCACACTTTTCATTTCCCGCGACCTTTAAAGCACTTTTTAGTTTTGTTGAAGTTCCTCTTTTATACATCAGATCACGTACTTGCTGTCTCATGGTCAGAAAATCTGACAGATGAATGTAGAAACGTCTCCAGCAAAGATAATGGATTAAAATTAGAGTATTTTTTCATGTTTGTGTAGTTTTTTACTGAAGTGGCAGCTAAACAATTCAGAATGCTCGTTTGTTTGTTTTCTTTTGGCGCGTCAGGTGACACAGTAATTAAACCAAGAACCGCAATGAAATTATTCAAGTACTCACACAAAAGAAATTGTGAAGGATAAAAAAAAACAGACAAGCAGCTTTGTTTTTCACAAACCAATGAACTGTTATATGAATGTTTATAAAAATGTGTTTTGAAATAGGATGATTTCCTGCTTTCTTTCTGCGTTCAGATGTTTCCTCAAATAAATAAACAGTTTTGAATGAAATGTATTGTTCAATATGTTTTGGGAAACTTTATTAATAAATCACTGTAGCAATGACAGAATACGATACAAAATGAAGAATTGTTTGATTATTAACTGTTAAAAATCATCCTGTCACCATGTACGGTGGCCTTGAGGGTCAAAACACAACAACATTTCAGGAAACACAACATTTTACAAAATGCAATAACATTTCTGAAAAGACAGCAATTAAAAAAACACAAAGACATTTGAGAAAACACAACATTTCACAAACATTTTAAGAAGGGCAACAACATTTCCTAAATAGCATCTGAGAAAACATAATTTAATTTTGTGTTTTGACCCTCAGGGCCACCGTATGCTTATAAGTGCTACAAAAAAGGTCAGTCACTGTCAGGGCATTACATAGAGACAAACGACTGTTGTCCAGAAACATATGTATTGTAAATATCCCGGTATAGAAGATAAAGTAAATGAGATTTCTGTGACTTAATCTGTTACCTGAGAAAAGGTTGAGTCATTCATCAAAAAGCAGACGAGGATCAGTTTCTATATAAGTGCAAAATCATTTCTGACCTTTTACTTTGGAAAGCCTGATTTACAGTACGGCACATGGTGGAGATTAAAATGAAATTAAATATGATGGGGGGAGATCTGTGCCAAAAAAGAGAAGAAGAAAAAATTGACTCAGTGACTTTGAGGCCCTGGAGCAGTGGTAACCTTGCCAGGGGGGCTGGCAGGGTGAGCTGCACTGCGGTACAGCTGAAGGGGGGGGGAGGAGTCGGGAGGCTGGGTGACAATCAACATCACCCCTGCCAGACAAGGCGTTTAAGTCCAGGGAGTACAGTTTCTTTAATAAAGAAACTGAGCTGATAAAAAAAGACAGTGGACTGTGACATGCAGGTGCAGAAGTCACTCATCCTCAGAGCCTCGGTGGTCTTTACTTAAAGAGTCAAATCCCCTCCAGAGATCCACTTTGTCTAATGAAGCTGATCCCAACTGGGAAATCTACCAGGGCCTCACTTGATTTCCAGCGGTGGTTGAATTTTCTAAATCAAATTAACAGCACCCCACCAAGCAATTACTGCTGTGTATCGGCACCTCTTCCTCGTATCTCCCTTGTACTCCAGCCTGCACAGAGCGAGGACGTGAAAGCAGCCGAGCCTCCGTCTGCAGGGGAAGTAATGCTCCTATTTCTCCTGTTTTCTGGCCTTGTGTTCACTTTTTAAGCAGAGAAAACCAGATTTGAAGAGCGTTTCATATGATGTGTGCATGTATTACAAGACAGAAAATGCAAAGTAATTCACCAAGGACGTGGAATAATTTAATTTCCAGATGTAATTATAGATGTGGGAGCCTTTTTGAGGCCAGTAAAGTAAGAAAAAAAGCAGGTTTGTTGTTAGCACATCCTGCAGAGGGCAGTGGTGTTGCATTAAAGCAGCTGCTCGTCACACACCTCAATGAAGAACCGAGACAAGATTCAGTTTTTGTCCCAAAAATAACATTTATTTTTCATATTCACCAACTTTCATGTTTGAAAGTGGGTTAGCCCCCAGATTAAACCCTAAGCCTTTCTATCATGAGGAACAAAAACTGTGCACTTTCCTCTCTTTTTTTTCACAACTAATCTCTAATTCACCCACTTTGTGAACTATTTTGGTGACAAAGTCCATGATTTTCAAGCCTTGGTTCTGGCGCAAGGAGAGGAGAAAAAAAAAAGGGGACTCTGAAGAGACCAAATCCTTTTAACAATAGCCTGCTTGTCTCTTCACAGCTTATGTGTGCTGGGAGAGTTTCAAAAGGAGAGCCTCGTCCTCTTGTGATTCAATTAATTAGATGACGAGACTGAAAGACAAAAGCGTCGTGGGATTGATCGATACAAATCACTCGATACATACGTGATCACTTTCCTGCAGTATCTCAGTGTTTTAAGGAGGCCTGGTGTGTGATATTTATAGACGCAAGAGAGAAATAATATGTGCCTAAAATACCAAAGGTAACAGGTGTCAGGACGCATGAGAATGGGTTTGTTTGCTGCTGTGGTTTTCACACGACGACTGAACATGTTTAGAGAGAGAGAGGAAGAAAGGACTCTTTGAGAGGCTCGAGTGAAGCCAGTTTAACCTTTTTTTTCTCCACACTGACGCCATTGTCATGGGTGTCAGCTCTCAAGGGCAAATTTCTTTCCACTGACATAATCACGCAAGAGGAACATTTGGGGTCTAAAATGAAGTTTAGCAGAACTGAGCAGAGCTTTTTTTCATGCCGTTTCCTCGGACTACATGTCTTTTTAGCCCTCTGATCCTGTGAGAATTTCTGGAACGAGGTACCACCCTGTAATGTCACAGTCTGACTTTAAGTGTTTCAAGTCAGCAGCACCAGACGGGTTGTACGTCCCCGACTTCTCTCCTCGCCTTCCTCAGTCCCTCCCTCATGAGAGGAGGCGAGGCGACAGGCGTTTAACAAAATGAGACATCCGTACTTCAGAGCAACGTCACTCTGTAATGTCACAGTGAGTTATTTTGGTGTGTCAATAATCATGCAAACAATTTAGGATGAAAAAAAATAAGAAAAACAGATGTATGAAAGATTAAATGCCTGATCCATTTCAGTTTTTAGGCCCAGCGCTTGTTAAAGAGCTCAGTTGTCTGCTCTTAGGAGGCATTCCCTTCAGCTGGGCTTAGTATTTAAAAGGCCTCAGTCTGCTCGAGCACATGGTCGCTTGTCTGCCTGTGTTTTGTTTTTGTTTTTTCCCCCTCTGGCTTTAAAATTTATTTTGCATAAGTTTTTGGCAGCCCTGGAGTCCACCCAAAGCAAGTGCCTCTTTCCTTTTTGGCCCAACACCTTGGCTTTATTTTAAGAGAACCCATGTTCCCCTTGAGCCCACTTATTTTCTTGCCTTTTGTTTTTTAGTTTGAGTTAATCCCTTTCTTGGGGGAGCAGTGGAGGATTTGGCCAAAGCACAGCTAATTAAAAACACCTAGGTTTGCCAGATAACATGCGTTCTCATATTCACTCATCGACTGGACGAGACAAAGCAATCATTGAGATTAGGCAGGCAGTCTCCGTAGCAAAGGTTTTTTCCTTGAGAGAGGAGACGTAACGGCGAGATCTTACGAAAGTGGGATAAAGGTTTAACCGACCGAGACATAACAGAATATCTCAAAGAAGTGCAGACAAGCTTGAGAAAAACAGGCTTTGCTTTATTTAAAGGGGCTATAAACCCAACATGGATGCTACTTGCATGTGATCAGAGCTCTGTGACTCGATCAACGTTCCAGACAACGGAAGAGGAGGTAGGAATTTCCTGGTTGAAACTTCCGACTTCAGACCTCAAAGCGTTTCAGGCGTGAGATGCCAAAAGTGAACAAAAAGCTGACCTTAACAAAAAGACGTCTCCTTGGTAAGCGTACACACAAGTGAACCCTCAGCAGTGAAGCCTTCTGCCGTTATAAACGAATTAGGGGAGGATCAAACGACAATAACAGACGCCTTTATACACTTTATGTTACGGCACTTTTATATTTGGAAATGTATCCCAACGTTTCATTCACTGGCCTTTTGCACAGATCTCCAGGTTGAGCTCAACAGATAGATTTGTGTTAGAGCACTAACTTACAAAGAGCAGACATTCAGTGCAGCGGGACTTCAGGATTAGTCTGCAACCACAAACTTCTTGGGCTTCTTGGGTTCATAAATTAAGTTAAGCTTAAGTTAATTTCCAAAGGTGTGCTTCAGCTCGATGCATAAAAGATGCTAAGCGTGAAAAACCTTGCTTATGTAGGTTCTGATCCCAATTTACACATGTTGATCTATGATCTATAAATCTCAAATCAACTTAAATTGACAACACCTGACTTGTGATTTCTCCTTATATCATGAATCGTGCTCTTACTGTGCTGATAGCTGTATTGGAGTCAATGGGAGATGCATGGAGATACCCACTAAAACCCTACATATCTGCGTTGTATGACTTCTGATGAAGAACCACTTCAGAAAGAAAGTTAACCACTGTTTTTCCCCTGATTTGGTTCTTTGGATTACAACAGTTCTGCTCAAAACTGGTGAAAGTGCAGGATGGTTTGCTAGATATCAGTACCGAGAATCTTGAGCACAGCTTATTTGGTGGAAAAGGGGTAACAGCAACATTACTGGTGTCTCCTTTTAGTCACAATTGCATCTGATGTTCCTGGTTCCTTTCCCCCCTTTGGTTTCAGACGTCGTAGTATCTTCAGGATGACGGAGATGTCAAGTACTCAAGAGGTAGAATTTATCAGCCTGAAAGTTTCAACCTGAGACATGAAAGACTGAGTCTGAAGCACCTGCCGAGAGAAGATGAATTCGCTACTTGAAACGCGAGGGTAGGACGGAGCCAAAGACCGAGTACTTGAGGGATTCCAGCTATGAAACCTGACGGATGCAGTCAGCCAGGTGGAGACAGTTAAATTCTCAGATCTCACGGCCTGAGGTGGTGCCAGGGAGCCACTGGTGGCTGAGTGTGCCAAACACAGCAGACAGGTCAAGAAGGACGAGGGCTGCGAACAGAGAGGCAGCGTGAGGAGTCTGGTGGAGCCCTTGAGAAAATTCACAGAGTAAGAGTGCCTGTTTGACTCGTGACTGATTGGGGTCAAGGAGGTTGTGACGAGTTCGGGGAAAGAAAAGGATTAAAGGCAGTGTGATTCTAGTCTGCAGGAGTCCTGGCTTGATGGTCAACAGCGAGCAGCTACACCGATGTAAGAAAAAGGCACAGAGGGACGATGATGAGGCTGTGCAATTTATCAGCGAGGTGAAGACAGACGAGGAATATTAGATCTAATTTAGCCTTTGCTTAAAGGATTTAAGCTAAAGCAAGAGATCAGACAAGCCGCTGTTATATAACCTGCTCTCAGCTGCGAGCTTTGTTTGTTCAGTTCAAGGATAAGGACTTCCACTTCGGCTGCGTTACAAGCGTACAGTGGAGCAGATGTTGTCTTTTAACACAGTCCTGACCCCGTCTACATGAACTACAGCCTCATATTTGTGAAAGTCCGGGATTAAGTTCCTGGTAAATGGTGATATAGCTGCTAAATATGGTTTCTTTGCTAATAAAACCTATGATATTGTGGAGATCTGTTGCTAGGAAACATCCGTATCAGAAGCAATCAGCTGTATAAACAGGAAGTCGCTGTAGCATCATTAGCCGTAGCATAACTCTCAAAAATGACAGTTTTATAGTCGAGAACAGAATATTAAACAAACTATTGAGCCTTTGTATTATTCATTTGTTTATTGATGTATTCTTGTGGAGAAATGTTTGTTAAGTTAGTGTTATTCAGGCTCAGTGGGGGGAAATATCTAATCATGCTAACCTAGCTAACGCTATTAGTTAATTTAGCAAAGTGTTACTGGCATTACTTTGTTATTTGTGTGTGCAGTGTTGTAAAAAGTACTTTAATTATCTCTCTTCTACATCATTGTATTATCAGTATCCGGTTGTGACTTTCTAAATATAATGATAAACAACATAACAGCAGGTGATGGGATTACAGGTGTACGAAAAGTCAAAACCCATAGAAAAAGCTTCATTTTGAGAAATACCCATGTGTGTGGGGACAGGTCCAAAGAAAGACGGGGAAGGTTTCATTTTTCACGTCAGATTACAATCTGCTTACATACGGCCAATAAAAAGTGATTAATACATATGTATATGTGTATGTATTAAAATATATGTAGAGCCCCTTTAAGATATAACCTTTGTAAAAGTGAAATAATGTAGGCCTTAAGGCTTAAGTATCAAAAGAAAATTATGAATATAATTATATGCGTATATTACTATACAACATTTTTCTGATTTTTTGAATGATTTTAGCATTTGATGCAGCCAATCCAAGTTAACTACGGTTATTAAATAAAAGTAGTGGAGTAAAAAGTACAATATTGCAGTGGAGTGGAAGCATAAAGTGGCAGAAAATGGAAATATTCCTGTACTGTACCTACCACATTAATATTCACCCTAACTGGGTCAGACATTAGCAAGCTAACGTTCACTTCATACACTTCTACTAACACATGAATCTCCGCTTCAGCCCTGTCGAAGCTAATGCTACGTCTGAACTTTGGATCTGGAGCAGGTTTAACTGATTTCTACAAACACACAAGTGTGTTCACTGATCAGACCGATGCTCAGGTCGATGCTTTGGAGTTGCGCAACAAATTGCACCAAATTTCATCAACCAGCAGAATGATGAAGGTGACATTTGTCTCATCCTGCGTGACAGGACGTGCGACAAAGCTAAGAAGAAAGGAGGAAGCCTTGTATTCTCTGTCTCTTCATAACAAATGAGAAAAATCTTCACGCTTCAACTTGTTGGTTTGCTTTTAAATCAGAGCCACGACAAGATGGACTTTAAATCCTGAAAGCATCTGTCAAACCTCGTCACCGCCGCCTCCGAGAACACATCAATCACACACGGCTTGATTGTCACAACAGCTCAACCATATGTTGAGGATTAATTGCTGAGTTTAGCTCTAAACTAGAGAACTGACTCGAAGCGAGAACCGTATCCTGGGTTGTATAGAATTTATGACTCACGTAACGACATTTGCTCACAAAATGAGTTTGAGAGGCGGCTTAATTGAGCAACAAGGAACAGATTGAATGCTGGATGCAGCAACTTCATTGCAAACGCTGTCAAAGACGAGCACAACAACAACAACAAATGCTACTTTTTCAGTGTGCATCAAGATATCAGCACTGTTGATACAGTAGTGGAGGTCATCTGTGATTCTGCATGATCAGCACAACAGGAAGCTGTCATGATTAATGTTGTGAGACACGAAGACACTAGTGTTGACTGGAATTTAAATCAGGGAAAACCTTTGAGAATTTCAAAGTAAAAGATCTGTCCAAGACACCCTGCTGCTTCTTACTTGAGTTACACATTTCCTTGAGAAGAAAATGTAAGAAATCGGTATTAAAGTCTACAAAACATCCAGTTTGTTGTGCAGCTAAGCGTGGCTGAAACCCACAGAAGTGTATTTAAGTCCCAGCGGAGATCCCAAAGTTTTCCAAAGATACCAATTATGTCAGGCTGTATTTTTGGGGGCATGTGTGTGTGTGAAACAATGCACGAGAATATTTTCATCTGATGAAATGGTGCAGCCATAAAAACGAGCCGTCTTGCGTTGAATATTTCATATTATACAATTAAACTTGAGGCGATATCAAGATAAAAGAAGTCAAAAAATGTTTAAAGTGGGAATGCTTTGATGCTAGCGAGTTGGAGGAGGGGAACATCGACATTTGTTTATTAATTTTCTGACTTTCAAGTTTTTAATCAAAAAGTATTGTGTAAACATGACCATGTGGGGAAGAGTCATGTCAAAGTGAAAAAAAAAACATAAAAAGTTTTGCCTGTTATTACTTTGATGGATGTTTGAGGCTAACGTGTTTGCATCAAAACATGTTTAAAGATGCGATATGTAAGAATTGACCACTGTTGAATTCATACTCCAAACCAATAGGGGGCAGCGTATCATATAAAAGTAACTAATAGCTGCTAACTGTAGCTGCCATTAGCTAGTTAGCTCACTTAGCCACGCAGCTAGTGGTCTGGACTGGGCGCTGCAGTGCAGTGTTGGTGTTTGGATGGGCCGCGGCTAGCTTGTTAGCATGCTATGCTGTCTTTCAGTAGATATCTCTGCAACAACACACAGACGTCATAACATCAAAACATTGTTTCTTCACATCCTGTTGATAATCTTTGTTAATTTTTGAATGTTGCAAACTAAAATTCTTACATATTGCACCTTTAAAATACTGAAAGTCAAAGTATTCATTATGCAGAATCATGAGGCTCTTATGTAACATGCAGTCGTCATAGTAACTAGTGACTTACTTACAATATTTCTCTATTTATCTCTACACACTTTTCCTCTCTTTCTTATTCTGTGATTTTTGCCTGTTTTAATGTTTTTTATTCCTTTTACCTGCAATAACTCATGTTGTCTTTTTGTGTTTTTACATTTTCTGTTCTGCCTTCTTGTTTTAACTCACCTCAGACTCATCTTCCTTGTGTTTGGCTTCACTGTTGACTGTTTATTTTGTAATATTGTTGTCTTCCTGAGTGTCCTGCTTTGGCTTTTTTATTTTATTTGTCAAATTACTTTTTAAACTTTGCGTTTAAAGGTGCTATATGAAGTTGGATATTAACCTCTAAAATGTAGTGGAGTAGTGAAACACTCAAGTAAAATATACAATAAGTAGCCTACATCAAAACTGTGCCAAAGTACAGTATGTTAAATGTACTTTGCTGCATCCATCACTGCAAAACAAACAAACAAACAAACAAAAATGTAGTGTAGTAGCAAAATAATGGAAATATTCAAGTAAAGTATAAGTTGCCTACATCAGAACTGTGTCTTAGTACAGTATGTTAAATGTACTTAGTAACACCCATCACTGCAAAACAAACAAACAAACAAATAAACAAAAAAACAAACAAACAAAATAAATAATGTGGTAGAGCACAAGTGTTTCCTTCACACTTGTAGGAATATAAACAATGTTTCTTTATTATCTCGATGTGACCCTGACATGACAACACTTTTTTAAACCTGAACACACGTGCAAACATCTTCATCATCATCCTCATCATCATCATCATCCTCATCATCTCAGCTCCTCAGAGCAACAAAACGTGACTTCAGGCTGCATCAGATCTCAGTAGATCCGAGTGGATCTGAGTGGATCTCGGGGTTCACTCACGTCGCCAGTGCAGTGCAGCTTTAACCGGTCCATCATGCCTTGCGGTGTCCCAGTTCAGCTCCGATGTAATTGACAACAAGCTGCTGTGGTCCTCGCCTCAGTGACGGACGGAGGGAGCAGCTCGCTCACAGACAGGCGGAGCAGCAGACACTCACACAGACAGCCTCATGTCGGATGTCCAGTAACCGGACGGACGCGTGTTTACATCTGCGGCTGCTGCTGCCGCTGCCGCTGCGGGGGCTCGTGCGGCACAGCGTTCACTCTGATGCGGGATAAAACACGATCTCCTCCCCGCGAGTGGCCCGCAGGACATGTAGCGGATTTTTAACCGAGGACACAGAACAAGAGGAGAGTTTTTAAATGCTCTGACACAGCTGATCACAAGAAGAAGAAGAAGAAGAAGAAGAAGGTATGTTGATTTTAATTATATAAATCCATGTGATCCTCTTCTGTTGTGTGTGTGTTGAGGCTGCTTTATCTGCATGAACTTTATTTTGCAGATGTATATTCACTAACATGTGGCTGACACCAGAAAACACACCTTAAATGGAGACATACTGGTGTTTCCTCCTCAACATACCTGCTCCATGAGCCAGCAGGAAGTGAGTGACTGTACAGTATGAGTGGTCAGTGAGTGGGTGATCTGCTGAGCCCTGCAGTGATGAATCTCTTAACACAGTTCGGTCCATAAGTGCTCACTCAGCACTGGGTTTTTTTTTAATCAGAGTTCCTTCAAAGTGAGTCGTCTACAAGCCGCAGCGGAGAGCGGAGGTGGTCCTCGAAGCACAGGTGTGCTGGAAGAACAGGTGTAGGGAATACAGAAACAATGAAAAAGCACCGTTTTCTCACATTAGAGGGATCCCTGTGCCCCAAGTCATCCACTGCACCAGCCTACTGGACTGTGACTTATGTTTATTTGGCTTCTACAAACTGTTTTTGTTGTGTTTGCTTCTTAAAAATGGGTAAGATGCTGTCTTTTTTCATAGAAGAGGTCTCAATGTATGTGCAGCTGTGTCCATCAGAAAAGAGCTTGAATGACTAATCACTTAGTTGTCAGCTATTATTATCTGTTTAAGTCATTTCTTCCAGCAATTAAAAGTATAAATTCTCTGATCACAGCTTCTTAAATGACAGTAAACTAAATATCTTCGGTTGTGGACAGTGGCGGACTCAGGATGTTTAAGGGACAGGGGCAGAAAACATAAAAGAAAGGCACCAGCAGGCAGAAAGGGCAACAAGAGGGGCACTTTCACTGCATTTTTGTGAACGTGGGGGGAGTCCACCAGTGGTTGTGGACAAAACGAGGCATTTGAGGACGTTGACTTGGGCTTGTAAATAAGTGTTACCTCCAGGACTGGTTATTTTCGTTACTGGCAGTTATTCTCTCCAGTCGGTTCATCTTTTGGTGTATAACATGTTAAAAACGTACAGGAAAGTGCCTGCTCACAGGTGCTTGTTTTGCCTTACTCACAGGTTATAGATATTGAGTTTACAAGAAAAGAAGCAAAACCACACAAATGAGAAGCTGTAACTTGGGAAAAGTTCGATCATCTGACTCAGAGCTGCAACGATTAATTGTTCCAGTCGTTTTTCAAGCAAAAATTGTCGAACATTTGCTGGTTTCAGCTTCTTAAATGTAAGAATTTGCTGCTTTTCTTCATCATTTATGAAAGTAAATGAAGAGTCATGTTTTTGACAGAAGAATAACTATGAAGACGTCACTTTGCTCTCTGGGAAACTGTGATGAGCATTTCTCATGAACTCGACATTTTACGGACAACAAAAACAACAACAATGAATCGATTAATCAAGAAAATAATCAGCGGATTGTCAGTAATGAAAGTAATTGTTAGTTGAACAGACTTCTCAGTGTAAATCCAGTCCAGTTTATCTTCCAGCAGACGCCCCCCTTCTGGCCCTCCCACCAGCACCACCTCCACCACCTCGTGGTCCACTAAGCTCCGAGTCTTACAGGGTTAAAAGCTTATTGTCTCCACCAAGCTGATTAGTTAACTTTTGAGACTGCAGGGTGGCAGTTTGGTCACACAACTTCAACATGGTGATCGTTAGCAGCAGAAACATTTTAAATATAATGCTCAGATGGAGTTTTTAATGTGTTTTCCACATGACATCACCAGTTTAACTTATTTCCACATATAGTCGTGGAATCTGTGACAAACACCTGCCCGCTGGATTAAAAGAAGCAAATCCATTCATGTAAAGCACCGCTGCCTCTGTGTTCACAGGAAAATCTGACAGAACAGACAGCTGACGGCACCTGAATGAAAAGCTGCCCTGTCTGATGACTCCCTGAAGCTTTTTTCCAGCTTTTGTTCAACCTGCAGCCACCTCACTCTCCTCAGCCGACAAAGCTGATGTGGAAGTAATCTCTAAAAGGTGTCTGCATTGAGTTGCACACAGCTGTATCCAGCAGGGCAGCGGAAACAGGCTGGAGGAGAGGTTGTATTATCTTTGAAGCATGCATGTATCAGTACAGTATTAATATCGGTGAAGAGAAACAGGAAAGATGAGAGATGGTGCTGTACGATATGAGGCTGTGTGCCAACTTTAAACCAGAGTCATGAACGTATTACTGCGAGGGGCTCTGAGCTCTCGAGATACTCCATCAAGAGGAGGAGTGACATCCTGTCGCAGGACGAGGGTCAGATCTTAATCTGATTTGCTTTTGAAATTGAAATACCTGCAGACGGCAGCGTTTCTTGGCAGTGAGTGTGATCTAGGCTGAACTGTCTTGACTTCTGAATGGATCGGCATGAAATCTTGTACAGAAATTCGTGCTCCCCAGAGGATGAATCCTGCTTGTAGTTATACCCTGACTTTCCCTTTTGTGCAATGATGGATGGATGGATGGATGGATGGACATGACATTTTGCATGGACATTCATGGTCCCCTCAGGATGAATTGCAATAACTTTCTGTCGTGCACGCCTCATCAGGTCAAAATTGTTCTCCGCTGTACTTTGTGTTTGATACTACTTACTGCAATGCTAGCATGCTAACATGCTAAACTAAGATGGTAAACAATGAACCTGTGAAACATCAGCATGTTTGCATTGTCACCGTGAGCAGGTCAACATGTTGATGTTAGCATTTAGCTCGTAGCACCACTGGGCATGAGAAAGAGGGCACTCTGTTAGCGCTGGATAAAGGTCTAGCTGTCTGGAGCAGTAACCAAGCACAATCATCTTGGGTGGCGCTAAACGCAGGATGTAGTGACTTGTGGTGGAGGTCCTCCAAAGGTTCCTTGTCCCCGGGGAAGGTTCCCGCGATGGAAACGATGCTCACGCTGGCCTTGCACTGTGTTTGGTTGTTATCTTTTCATCTCCAGTTACAGCATAAATAGCAATTACAGCTCTGTAAATCCGCTCTTATAACAAATACCTAACCCTGACCCTTTTAATGAGGAGAGCCTCAGAGCTGCTAGCGTGGCTGTAGAGTCAAATTAGCTTTTGCTAAAACATCCAAGAGTTTATATGTACAGCACTGAACATGCAGTGTATTCTTTACTGTTTATAGACGTGTGTTTTTGATATGAACTGTGTCGTAGTTCTTAGTTAGATGAATTTCCCCTCTGGGCGGTCGACTGAACCGTGTGACGGTTAATCTCCACCAGCACACCAACTATGAGACGTTCCAGCAACGCCCCACTTAATCCTGAGTTTGAGAAACCCCGCTGCCGCACACACCTCCATGTTTTCTCGCAGACCCACATTGGGAGGAAACAAAGAGGAAGTGACAGGAAAGCACGGGTTGCTTCTTAATTGTTAGTGATTGTTTGGTTTACTTTCCCAGACCGTGCCCTCCAATCAATCCAGTCATCTGTGTAGGGCTCGGACAAAGCCAGAGCTGTGTCGCCATGGTGAGGGATTGTTTGCATCCAGTCATGCCGCTATCCATGTGGACACACACACACACACACACTGCAGCATGCTCTTTTGTCTGTGCACCACTTGTTTCAGTGGACCCCCTCCTGCCAGCTCAGCCTCCTTGTTGCTTTAAAAATTGGCCTCAGATTGCGTCATCGTCTGTTGTTGACCTGCACGCTGCTGCTGCCGCTTTAAAGCTGACATCACGTTTCAGGCGCGTTAGCAAAATATTAGCTAAATATTCAAAGTGTGTAAGAAATATAGTTTGACTGTACTGAGAGAAGTGCTGATTTCTGTAATGTTGAAATTGAATCAGCTATTTTCCAAATACTAACATTGTCCTTGTTTAATTAGTGCAATTTAAAATACACTGAACCAGATTTGATACAGTTAGTGTGCTGTTTTGAGACATGATTAAGTTGTACTTTAAGTTGTACCTTTTAAAATGTAGACAATCTGTGTTAAATTTTCTTTCTTTACTTACATTTATTTTTAAAGCACAGCATCGGGATAAATAGATGTACTAAAACACATCTGATAATAACTTAAATGTGTCTCGAAATAGCTAAAATAAGTGTATTTGAGTATATTTACAAATTTAAATTTCATCTTTTTCCATTGTATGTCAAAAAATTGCACATTTCAAGTACATTTTTCATTCCTGGGTGCACATGGAAGTTAACTTAAAAGTACAGTTTATTCATTCGCAACTTTGTATTTTCAGTATTTGTAAAAGGCAAATTCCCAAATATATCATAACAGTGACTTTTGCAAACTTCAGGCCGTCCTCATCAGAAATACAACCATATGGGTCGACTGTGAAAGCAGCTTATTATGACCCTTATAATTGGGTTTCTTGTTCGGCAGCAACTTCTAGTGGCTATAGTAAATATGACCGCAGTAAAGGAGGAAGTCAGGTTGAGAAGTATCGAGATGTAGCTGAACCCAAACCACAATGTTTCTGAACCTAACCAAACTGCGACTGTATGACAAAAATGCTCTGTTAAACCTCTCGCTGATCTGCTGCAGCGGTCGTGTTTTGGGAATAGTGCTTATAGTTTTATGTTTCTTTTCTGGGCAACAGTATTCTGTTTTGTCTGTTGCTGGCAGGCTGCTGGATCAACAAGTCAGGGTCAGGAGTTCAAACCTCATCAATGAGTTTGTTAAAGTTTAATTAAGCGATGGACTGAGAGAGCACTGGGCTTAAGCAAGGCAGGAAATGAGCTCTTTCATGGGTATTTTGCATTTAAACCCAAACTTCAAGTTGTTTAGACTTTAAGAAATATCTTCATACTTTTAGTAATCATCTCGGGGATATTCAAAGAGCTTCCAGTGGTATTTCTGTGCGGATCAGTCCTATAAATTGCTGTCCATATTTGAGGAACTAATGTGAGAAACACTGACGTTCCACACTGTGACCCCTCCCTAACTCTGCCTTCTTGTGGCATCCTGAGAATGAAACTTCAGGGGAGGCAGACTGAAGTCACAACTAAGTTTAGCTCCATGGTACACAGCCCAGACACAGGATTCTTCACGTCTGAAGCCAAATGGCTGCAGCAAAAGTTGTGCGACAGCGAGGATTTGCACAGAAAACTTCTTAATATCTGATTCACCATCTTAGCTTTTCATGTTGATTTGCTAATTAGCACTAAATAAAAAACTACAGCCGAGGCTGATGGGAATGTCTTTCTTTTTCTGGCATTTGTTTATAATTTCTTTTTTTTTACCTCACAGACTCACTCTGATTCAGAATCAGGTTTTAAGGCTGAACAGATGCTACCTGGAGCGGCCTGCGCTGCTGGATGTTGCTCCAGCAGGAATGCCTCTCCTGCATTAACGTGTTCATTTGTCCTGGATTCTCTGCGAATGGATTACTACGTGAAGGATTGAGTATGCAGCCGGAATGTGGAGCATCGAGTCTGTTTATTAAACTGTGACTAATGGAAAAGGAAACGGCTTCAGCACCTTTCCCACAGGTTCTGACGTCAACACACTGTGGAGACGTACAGCTCAGTCTGGTACCACAGTGACTCTGGAAGTATACATTTACATTCACCCAAAATAGAAACACACATGATGTACAGTAGCATACTAATTAATTTGTGTGCACTCACCATGTTGCTCGTATGATTTATTTATTTGCATTCTGGCGTTGTGGGGGGGGGGGCTTCAAAGTGACTGTAATTCACATCAAAGACCGAACCAGAGAGAAAGTGGAAGCAGCATGATGAAAATTCAGAACAATAACAGCAACGGCCGTCGGGGAGAGAGCCACAGAGGCGCCGAGCCTCGTAGTGATTCAAGTGCTGGAAGTTATTAGCGGGGGTAAAGAAAATCGAAGCTCGTTTCCACAAGGAAACGGGGCTGCAGCGGTCTCGTCGTCAGAGCCGGTGTGCGAGGAATTCGATTAGCCGGACATTGATGAGCTGGAAAGCCAGTGTGGCGTTAAGTTTCCAGGTCACAGCTTCTATTTCCTGTGTGTGCACTCGGTTTATGTAAGATTTTCAGTTGGTCTAAGCGGTTATGAAAAGGCCGTTTCATCTTCGAGGATCAAAGTATGAAAAGCTATACGTACGAGAACCTCTGAACATCTGCTCCTGCACAGCTGCCTGCCAAACAGCTCCTTGCGTATGGTGTGATATTCATGTCAGAGGACCAGTGGGAGAGCACGAGGAATGAAATTGATGTTACATTCAGGGCTCTAGACTAACTTTTTTTTTCCATCAGCGTCCTTGAACAGTCCTGAAAAACAACTTTAACCATCAGAAGCAGATCTGAACTGAATGGTAACTTGTAGTACTGTAGTAAGACACTCTGACCTGCAAGACTGAAGACCTGAAAGTATATTTTACAGCCTCTTGTAGCTCATTGCTTCACAATTTAATCTTTGCTGCAGCTTATCTCACTCTCTGTTTTGTTGATAGGTGGATGATAATTGTATCACGGAGGAGCGAATGACTTCAGTCCGACTTCTCACACAGATGTGTCCTCATGGCGAGTGTGTGTATACGTATCCACAGTGTGGGAGAGGTGGAGGGAAAGATCAGGTTTACAAGCCGGTGTCAACTGGCTCTTCCTCCTGGATCAAACCACAGCGGGAGTCCAACATCGCTCGTCATTGAATAAACATTGTATTACAACATTTCAGCTGCAGCTGTGAAAATCTACAGGCGTCATCACATCATCTGTTAGGATACTGTTTGTTATGAAACCATGTCGTGAATGTAGCAGGACAAGTTTGTTTAGAAATACCCACAGAGTCGAACTTTTCCAGCGAGCAGTGCCTTTAGATTAGACGTGTTTCCTGCCTGAACCTCCACCGATCTTTAATTTTACCGTCTCCCATTTCCTCCGCTGTTCTGCTGAGCTGTACTCATGAGTGTAGTCTCATTTACCGGGCTGTAACAGGCGTCTGGATTCAGATGCATCCTGCAGTATCTGTCTGAAATTACAAATCATCCCGCTTTTCCTACCAAAGGCAGGCCTTGCCCTCACCAGATGCCTAGTGCAGTGTAACGCAGTCTCAGTGGTAAAAGGCCTCAAGGGGGGGCAGTAGTTAAATTGCAGGAGGATTGGGACTCCCGCTCCAGCTGTGATGAAGATGGAAGGCGACTAAATTGTTAAGGGAGGCCTCGAGCGATGTGGAAGTCAAGGATCAGAGCAGAGCTGATGGTCCGGTCAGGAAAAAAAAGCAGAGTTGCTGCCCAGTAGGGTTTGCAAAAGTCTGAGCATTAGGCACCAGCTCCTTCACTGCTCTGTTGCTCGCTCTGGCTCGCTGTCGTGGCCTTGCCAGGTTTGTAATGACTGCCTCGCTGCTGAGGTGCTTGTGTCAGCAGTTTGAAATGGCTCTCGTTCTGCGTGCATGCGACCGCTGAAAGCTCTCCTGCACTGACGCCGGGGAAAATGAAAAATATGTCGGATGAGGCCTGTTGGACGGTCACAATCGCTGCACCACAAGTGTGCTCCTGCAGCAATTTGTCAGAGACATTACAGGAAACTGCTTCAAACAGTGCAAGTGTTGGAGGTTGTTAAGTGGTCGGTTTACAGGAAGCTGGTGTCACTCTAGAGGTTATAAAGTTATTCTGGGACGTGTTTTAACTGAATCATATTTTACAAAATTATCATAGGCAAATTTATTATTTCACAGAAATAGTTTCTAAACAAAACAAAATATGTTAAAACACCTGCACTGATTATTTAAGGGCAGCAACAAACTTTAAACACAATATTGACATATTATCACCTTGTGCAGTTGATGTGGCTAATACGTTAGCTCTGTTAGCATAGGTTTGTGTTTCTTGTTGTGCTCCTCTCTCATTATAGCTTGCCCAAATATACTCTCTAATTCTGATATGAATGATGCTATAGCAGCTAGCTAACCACTTGACGAGCCGCCATTGATGCTTTCAGACGAACAGTCCCTTCTCTTGCTGGTCGTCACATCTAAAGCTCGCCTGTAGCCGCCAGTAGTTCCTCAAAGGGTGCTGATTGGTTCAACCACTGTGTCCACTAGTGCCTAGCTTGAAGCCTGGCTAGATGGATTTGCGAGATCTGTTGATGTTAGCATGCAAACCAGCTAGCCTTGGCTCATCCTGTCTCGTACCACTTTGGACATCGAGCTTCTGACAGAAGCGCTAGCTGCATGGCTAACTAGCTAACGGCTAGTCAGCAGCTTGCAGTTACTCTGGTGATACGCTTCCCCCTATTTTAAGGTTTTTGTTTTACATGCGTTAGGAGTTTTGTCTGAAATGCTTAACAGAGTTCCTTGCATCTAACATCGTTATCTATTTTTGCCTTTAGGGATGGACAGGAAACATTATTAGCGTCCCCTTGTGGTGTGGAGGAATGAGGGCTGCTGGATGAAGGCAATGGAGCTGAAAGTGTGGGTGGACGGAGTGCAGCGCATCGTGTGCGGGGTCACAGAGTTCACCACATGCCAGGAAGTGGTCATCGCTTTGGCTCAAGCCATCGGTAAGCTCAAAACTACTTAGTACAATATGAGAAACACAGGTAGTATCCTAGAAAAATGTCTAATATTAAAGGAATATGGGCAATAAAAGTGAATAAGTACTGGTTATATGATGGGTAATTCACAGCCCAAAATAAATACACAAATAAAGTCTGTGGAAATCCAAATGGCCAGCCAATAATGTGGGATGAAATCCTCTTCATCTGGCTCCTGTGCTGAAAAACTTCAACTAAAGTGGTGTAAAGGATATTTTGTCCAACATAAATCCCTGTGGGGGATTTTCTGTGATGTGGGTTGGTTCCAGTATTGGCCAGGCAGGTTGTCAGACGTAGTGGAGATGATAAATTGCAGTAAAATGAAAAGTGACTAGAGGGCACAAAGAGATTTTCACCATAAATAGGCTGCACAGAACAAGATGAGTCATGCTGCAGACTTCGGTTTATTGACGTGGCGTCCAACTGCAGAGAAATAAGTTGACGCTCTGTCTCTGTTGGTCTTTGCATGGATTTTATTGTGCGTATAAATTTGTGAATCCAGGACAATAAGTATGATTTCTTCGAATTGAGTGATCTACAATGGACAGATGTCTACAGAGATTTTTCTCCGAGTTGAAACATGTGTGTCTTTCAGGGTGACAGTGTAGCAGGAGTTATGGCGTCCACTGTCCTTTGTCCCCTCTGTGCCTTTTGTCCAGGCGAGGGCACTTTGATGTGAATGGCTGTAGTGATGAATGCACCTCTTTTACAAGGGCCCTTACTGTGAGGGTGAGGGTAGGATGGGGACTGTTTTACTCTTATCTATATGTGCACAGACAAGAATGCACTAGACACACACACACACACACACACACACACACACACAGAGCTGTGGACCGTTGAGTGTTTTCCCAGCACAATCACTGCTTGTTGAGTTGTATTTTCCCACTGTAAAGTTCTTTCACTGACTGTGCTGGTAAAGTTCTTTGAAGCTACCATTTTTGAAAGCATGCTTAGCTTCTTACCACCATGATAAGATGCACAAATGCTATAAAATCTGACGATATCGACACAGTAAATGAGCCACGTTGCATAACAGGCCATAAATCTTTGGTTTCATCAGCACAACAATGAAAGTGACTTGTGTTTGTGACTCATGTATAAAGGGGCCGAGGATAGATCCTTGGGGAACACCACAGGTCAGTCAGACCTCCCAGGAAGAGAACAACAACTTCTACAACAGAGAAAGTTTTATTGAACAACAAGATGGACTCGTCTAAGACAGTAGCACTCAAACCTTTTCATGTTAAGGAATACCAAACTGGCACCAATAAGACCATTGGCTCTCAACCTGGGGGTCAGGAGAAGATAATTTTCCAGAGGTTGCCAGATAGTTTTGGAGAAAACCACCACCACAACTGTAGTTGGAGTAGTTTTTATGTTGCATTGCATGGACCAGTGATATGATTAAAATTGATTTTATTGTTTGTTTGTGAGAGTTAAAGTGTTTGTGTACATGAGTTTTAATTGGACACACACAAAAAAAACCCATCTTTTTCTGGGGGGTCTTGACTTGAAAAGGTTAAGAACCGCTGAATTAGACCAGGGATCCCCTTTTGATAAGATTTTTATTAAGAAAGTGTTGAAAATACATGACCGAAACAGTCAAACATTATGTTTTGGATTTAAGTTAATTGAAAATAAATTCTTCTTCTTTTTGCTTTGGACTTCCTGGACCCCACCATGAGAACCATGAGTCAAAGCTTCATCCCAAACCCATTTTCTAAGCAGTTAATTAAAATTAAGGGATCAACTGCGTCAAAAGAAATGCTGAAATCAATACATTTTATAACTCACTAACTTATGATGAGGGCAATTTGAGTGATGTTGTCAAATATTTTATTTACGCTTTTACAAAACACATCAATCCACTGATAACATAACAATAAGATCTTCAAGCAAAATCAAACATCAATGCAACTATCTGTAAAAGATCAGAGTCATGTCTGTGTCTGGAAGAGGAGGATCTGCTACGTGGACCACCTGTCTCCTCAACCTCCCCTCAGGACTTATTCTGCTTTCTAGTCAAAGTCGAGGTCGGAATTTCCTACTTCCGACCTCCAAGCGTTCCAGGTGCACATCGCCAAAAGATAACAAAGACCTTGGCTGGCAAGTGAACACACAACTGATTTTACATCACTTTTACAGTTGGAAACGTATCTAAGTATTCCAGTAACTCGCCTAAATGTAATACAAACACTGCTGTCTACAAAGTAGTACTTCTACTAGTAGTAATTCTGAGTTTTAGTGGCATTTCATTGTACTTTTTTCTGGTAGGAGGTCGGAAATTTCGATTTCTGAAAAGTCTGGAACGCAGCATTAATACAGGGATGATACAAAAGACAGAGCAGGAGTTTGAGATGGTTCACAGTGCACTCACCAACAGCCTCAAAAATAAGTTGGCAAGGAAAGAAAGTGTACAGGAAGGAATCTGAAGTCAGGATACATCTGGAGAATGTCATCTTCTGTAGCGGTAAAGAGAGAGTGTTAAAGCCCGTCATCATTCATGTCTGAATAAGCAACAATCAAAGTTAAGTCTTGTGACAAAAAAAAGCATTGTTGGTTTTTATTTATATAAAATTAAACTGTCCACAAACTCAACTTCTGCTTCATCAGGACTCTGTTTTGGCCACTGACCAAAAAGATAACAAAGCAAAATGAGCCCACAGCTGTCATCACATTCAAATGTTGCTCAGTTCTGATTGGTGCGTGAAAGTACATGACGTCAGCTGTTTCAAAACAGAAAGAGGCTCACTGAGAGAGAAAAAGATACACAAGGTCTCTCATGTGAAACAATCAAATGTGTGATTTGCTGAACCCACCACTCTGAGCTGATTGTGAAAATATGTTCTCCACATCACGTTCTTTATCATTTCTCAGGACGCACTGGCAGGTACACTTTGATCGAGAAATGGCGTGACACTGAACGTCACCTGGCGCCGCATGAGAACCCCGTGGTGTCCCTCAACAAGTGGGGTCAGTATGCCAGCGACGTCCAGCTCATCCTCCAACGAACCGGCCCCTCCGTCAGCGAGCGGCCCACCTCTGACGGGCAGGCTCGCGTCCCGGAGCGCGGCCTCTACCGACAGAGCCTGCCGCCTCTGGCCAAGCTCCGCCCGTCAGGGACAGACCGCTCGCTCAAAAGAAGGGAACCCAAACGCAAGTCCCTGACGTTCACCGGAGGGGCCAAAGGTCTGCGGGACATATTTGGGAAAAGCAGAGATGCTGAAGGTAGTGTGCTGCTTTTACTGGCCTCCCTCCCTCCCTCTATGCTTTTACTTGTCAACAATCCAATCACTGTCCTTTCATCTCCTGCTCATTAATCCAGCCAAACAGCCCCAGCAGCGTGGTGTGAGCCTCAACCTGCGCAGGGTTGGAGGTGTTGGAGTAGCATCTGCACCTGGGAGTCCGGCCAGAGACCTGGGCCGGCTGGTGCAGCTGCAGAGAGACAAACTCCAGGCCCTGGAGAGCCGTCTTCTGGGCTGCGAGGCCGAGCTGCGAGACTGGGATGAGTCTACCGGGGAGGCCAATGAAGTGAGTAAAATCAGCCGCCAGCTGCCGGTGAAAGATCCATAACACCTGCACTCTTGTCTGTAAATATATTCAGGTTTATGCTGCCTGTCACATCTCGACATCGTCTTTTCTTTACCATGTTTTGTTTAATAATGTTTCAAGTGTTCAAGTTGAATCATTTTCCACCCGCCAGGGAGGAAACCTGGAGGAGGAGCTGCTGCTTTTAGAGCAGCAGGTGAGGAGGAACGACGCAGAGATGGAGGAGGAGGAGTTCTGGCAGAACGAGCTGCAGATCGAGCAGGACAGCGAGCGGCAGCTCCGGCAGCAGCTAGCCGAGCTGCAGGGCTGCGTGCGCGACTGCGAGGCCAAGCTTTCAGAGTACATATCGCGCATACAGGTGAGCTTGGTAATCAGAGTAGTCAAGTGTGAAACTGAATTATTTCTGGTTTTCTGTGAAGATCATGTTCATTTCCATATTATTTATTGTCTGTAATGTCACATAGAGCATGGAGGTCGGCCTGGAGCAGGAGCGGCTGCAGCAGGAGGCCGAGCTCAACCAGAAGGACAACGAAGAGGAGGTATAACAGCATACAAACAGAGAGGAGTGTAGTTTGTCGAACTGCTGACGTAGAAAACCCCGAAGACGCCAAGAAACGTTTCAATTTCATTAGAAATGATAAGAAAATGAGATGAAATAGGGAGGGAGCAGGGTCAGCAAAGAGATTTCTTTCTTTCAAGCACATTTTTCTTCATATTACAGTATAAATAGAGAAAGAGCTGGAAGTCTGAAAGCCAAGCAGAGCATTCAGATCAGTAAAGAGCAGAAAAAGTGTCATTTAAAATCTTTTTAAATCACTGTTTGATTAAAAAAACAAATCAGCGTCACTTGTTCTTTGTGTTTTGTGCCAATTTAGCAAATGTTAGCAGGCTAAACTGAGATGGTGAACGCGGTAAACACAACCTGGCAGACACCAGCGTGTTAACGAATATCTTCTTTGATGAGCTTTTCCAAATGGAAAGCCACAAAGTGACCAAATTTCAAAATCTGCATTGTTTCCAAGCTCATTAAAGCATGCGAGTCCTCCTACGTCTTCATATACGAGGATTAGTTTCTCCAGCCCTTCTCCCCTGACAAGTTGTGATGAGCGTTGGCTCTCTCTCCCCACTTCCAACTCTGGCTTTCAGGTGCAAACACAGCTGGAGAAAGTGCGGGCTGAGCTGGAAATGCAGAGCCAACACACAGCGCGGCTGGAGAGCAGCTGCAGGGCGTTGGAACGCTCACTTGGCCAGTCGAGCAAGAGATTACAGGTCAGCACAGATCCTACTGTTCACCATCTTCATTCTGCTTTTGTTTTGAACACCATCGCCTCTAAATCATCGGGAAATGAAAGCACCCTCGGAAGTTCCCTATACGTGTTGAAGGAATGTTATTTTGGGAAATGTTTGAAGAAGGCTCATTAAAAAGTTTGCTAACTTTGGCGCTGCGGCGTTTGAAAAAATCCAGCTCGCTGCACACAGGTGGAACCATCGAAAATCTAAGCTCATTAAGTTGTGGGCAGTGAAGCAAAGTTTAACGTCAGGCTTGCAGCGGATCCTTGGCTGCGTGCGTCCTCGTGTGAAGTGAAGTGCTCTGTGCGCAGGCGAGGTCCAGTAGGGTGTGGGAAGCATGAGGTAATGAAAAAGGGGAAGGGAGGGAGGGTATTACAGCATTCTTCGCCTGATTAGAGAGGGGCCTGAATAAGAACACAATCCCTCGCCTGCAGTTGCGTAACCATCTGGGAGCTAACGCTTCCCTTTAGCTGTCTCATCTGGGTTGTGACTTCTGCAGAGATCCTGAGCACAGTCTGATCTCTTATTGTTTCTTACATCCACCTCTGTTACTGTGTAAATGTGCAGATGTAGCTGAGTGAAGGAGGATAAACGATGCTATCAGTGTGTACAAGACCAATTTTAAAGGTAGTCTTTGTTTTTTTTTTTTACATTGCAATGGTGGAGGATGTACTCAGATCCTTTACTTATAGCTCCCATATTGTACGAAGTGAGTTGTGAGTTGTTTTTTATTTGCAAGGCAGGTCCAGGTGGTCACACAGCAGCCGTATGTAGGAAACTGTTCCTTTAAACGAGCTGTTCGAACTTCTGCAAGGTTGTGATGTCACAACTGTACAGTCACTGTCCTCAGCCACGCCCCCAGTAAAGCTGCAGTTGCAAAAACATGGCAAAACTGTGCAGAGACAAGGTAGGTGGTGTCTGCTCAGGCCTGTGAGAGCCGACCAATCAGAAAAGACTGGGTTGTGCGGGAGAGGGTCCTTAAAGAGACAGAGGGTGAATAGAGGCGCCGCAGCAGTGGACAGTATGAGAAAATAATGTGTTTTTTGAACATTGAAGCATGTAAACATTTTTCAGAATAAAAGTATGAACCTGGAAATTAGCGTAATCGACTGATTGATTAGTCGACTAATCGTTTCAGCTGTGCTTGGACAGAATGTAACACAAGCTGTCAAATAAATGTTGTGTTATAAAAAGTAAAATATATCCCTCTGTTCTCAAGTGAAATACCACTAATTCAAATCTGTACTTGAGTAAATGTACTTTGCTTTCCCTCACTGGCACATTGAGTGTATCATCACACTTTCACCGAGGAATTGATCTCATTTCGTTGTCGTGCTGTTTCAGGAGAAGGAGCAGGAGCTGGAGCAGCTGACAAAAGAGCTTCGACAGGTCAACCTGCAGCAGTTCATTCAGCAGACTGGCACCAAGGTCACCGTGCTGCCTGCTCAACCTACAGGAGAAAACAGCAACGGCACGTACACACACACACACACACACACACACACACACACACACACAAACATATATAGACTCTATGGCTTGCCACGTCACCATCACCTTGTCTAAAGCTTCCCCACATTTTGACTGAGGTGCTCTACGTACAGTGTTGTCCTCACATGTGCATGTACACAGTGCCACCTTGTGGTCACCCCGAGAACGACACATTAGACTGCAGACTTGAGCTGCTGAGGCTGAAGACTGTTGTGCCATAACAGCTTAAGTCTGTAACCCCATTACATGGACCAAATCACCAGCAGCCCAAAAAATGCTGCAAGAGTTTCACAGTAAGTCAGAAGGAAAATCCCTATTTTCATCCTCAGAATATAAAATCCCCCAGAAGGTTTTGGGCCGTACTCTTTCTCATTTCTCTCCTGGTTCAGTTTTGCATCCTCGCGTGTACTACAGTGTTTTATCAAATGTTTTAATATCAAACATCCTAGAGCAGTAGATTAAGCTGTGTCCTTGTCCTTGATGTCTGTCTTTGTCGCCTTGCTCGTACAGAAGTGGAGTCTGGCTCTCTGAAACGACTCGGCTCTTCTCGGCTCTTACCCAGCGACCTTCGCACCCTTCAGAGCAAAGTGTCCTCCAGCCTCAACCCTGAAGGCATCTACGTCTGACCCCGAACTGAGTCCAGGAGACATTTTCTGAGCAGCCGGGAGGTCTGACATTACCAGGAAATCAAGAATTGACTCCCCAAACTGCTGGAATGCTCTTGAGCGAGGTACTGAAACGAACCAGCTCTAGTGTGGAGGATGGTGTCAAAAACATTACAAGGAGGATCATGAAAAAAAAAAAAGACTTATATGTTGTGCATCTTTCCTGCACTGCTTCCTCTTCCATCGGGCCGAGACTCAAACTGATGTCAATATCCATTTGCAAACTAACATTTGATCAACTCTCTAAAGAAACAAAAAACTAGAAACCAGCAGATGTATATTTGTTGACTGAGGAGGCTTCAGACATTTTATGTAGTAAATCATGAACTGAAGAGAATTTCAGGATGCAAAGTTCGGACACATGTAAACGTCATCCATGCACGACGCCACACCTGTGCTATAACCACAGCCATATCTGATTGCCTTACTCTGGTGTCTGAGCACCGGACGTCAATAAGTCTAATGTCAAAACAGAACTCAAGGTAGCTACTGAACTATGCGCCATATAAAGAAAAAATACTGAGCACCAATTCAGGTGATACCAAGTTATGGTAACTGATGTCAGAACACTGTAAAAAAGAAAAGACAAAGAAAAAGAAAACTCATAATTTCAAGGCAACTACATATTTGAGTCAAACTCTTACAAATAAACAAGAACCATTTAATTTTCAAACACCCAAATAAAGACAGATTGGGTTATTGGCTCAATGTGTACAATTTGTATATATATATATTTTGTTTTTTATTTTTTTAAATACTGAAATTTTGTTTCTAAATGTTTTTGTTTTTTTTAAATATAGTCAAATTATCTCGACAACATCAAAATTTTGGGTTCATCGTAAAACTCAAATTTAACGTCGTCTTAAAATTGTGAGTTTCTACAGTGTGTAACTCAACATTGGCTCCTTTTCTTTCACACAAGTTTGATTTTTTTCATATCGATGTTTGACCAGAAATACATTTACTTCCTGTGTTTGATAACAATGTAAAAAATCTTTCCCCATAGTTTTAAAGCAAATGACTCAAAGTGAACAAATCGAGAGGAACATCATCAGCTGCTGGACATTTCTGGTGATATAGTGGCTGTATGCTCAGTTTTGCTGCAGGGCCATTAATCTTCTCTTTGTTTCAGCTCAACACTTCCTCCCTCAGCTCTGAAATGTGAATGGAGCGATGAGTGATAACCGAGGCCTTTGAGCCCGCAGAGTAAATCCAGCCTGGAAAATTTGCCAACAATGACTTTCATTCCCCCGTCTGACCACCAGGTGGCAACAAATCATATAACATTCATTCAGACAGGTGAAAGTTAACTGTGTGATAGTTGCTCCTGGTCTGATGTTATCTGTCTTTATCCATTTTCACAGGTCATATCTTGTTTTGTAAGAAAGCCTCAGCTCGTGAGATTTTCAGCGAGCCACTTAGATCGTTGGCAAAGTATCTGACATGTTTCACTGTGTTCATTAAGCAGGGACAGCATCACACCCACATACTGTTTCATCTGATTTTTAACATTTGGGTGAACAGAAGATGTCTCATATGAACCAAAGCTAGTGTGAAAAACATTAATAGTTAGATGAATGTACTTTTTTATATGTATGCAACTTATACCCACGAAATGCTCCAACTGGAGTCGACCATATATTTTTCTTGGTTTGCTGTCGTTAGGTGCCAAATGGTTGCGCTCTAACGCACACGATGAGACAGAAAACACTAAGTTTCACAGGAAATGAAGGGATTGATAGAGAGGAAGTTAACAGCAAAACTAAGACAGTTAGAGTGCATACCTCCGCCCAACAGTCCCCTTCAATTCAATCAAGCCTACTCCAGTATCAAATAAAACATATTTAAATCCACTCAATCTGGGTTTTTATATGGATCAGAATTGTACTCACTCGGAGATACCAGCCAACTAAATACGCCTCGTTTTTTTTCGTCAAGATCCACGTGTTGAATCTGTATTCTTGTTTCAGCGGCTCAAGGTTCCTTTATTTATCATTCTGCAACACAGGGCTGTACAACGAAATGCAAGAAAAACACTTTTTACGGTGGAGTACGGAGGATTATTTAAGGAGACTGAGGAAAAGAAGCTGCTTCTTAGTCTGGCGGTACGTAGGCGGATACTCGTGTATCTCTTGCCAGACGGCAGCATGGTGAACAGACTGGCTGGGATGGGTGTTTATGCAACCTCTCCCTTTGTACACTACTTTTTTTAAAGCTTCAGTTACTTTACACAGATCATGAATACAAATATATATCCAACAAATAAGATGATATGTCTTATTAAAGATTGAGCTACCCAGCACTATACTCATTTGACCTTTACCAGCTGCAACATTAAAGACACGCACTGTCCGTTCATTACACCAGTAATCCGATAACAGTGATTTTTCTCTGACGTGCCATGTACTGTTGGTGCTTAAATCATATTTATTTCCATTTTTAAATGCATGCCTTGTATTTCTACACTCCGGTATTCCTTCTTTTACCTACGTTCTGCCGCCGCTGACACATTTTGCGGATACTTTTCCTACATCTATAAATCTCATCTCACCATCCCCAGACGTACAGTACATTTCTCATGCACAGTTTATTATTTTCACAGATAAACAACCCGCAAGCCTTGAAACGATTTCTGAGCATCATATCACACGCTCGACATCTTATTGACCCTCATTTGATCCCATAAGAAGCGAGCTCGCGTTTGCACGACAACAAAGTGAATTCCTCCCTCCGGCGCGAAGCGTCTTCGCTTCGTTGTTTGCTCTGCGGTGCAAAAGGATACCCGGAGGAATGCACATCACAACTTCACAGCAAACTATTCTATGTAACACAAGTTTTTTTTTTCTTTTTTAAACTCCCTCTCTTAGTATGCAGTAGTATCATCATGGTAACAGCTTCAGCCGTGACACGGAGACTGTACCCCACTAATAAAGGAATTGCAGCTCTCGTCGACTGGAGGTTTTGAATAATGGCATGCCTTACTGAGAAAAAAAATGTAAATAACGTCTACATATCACATTGGTCTCTAGACTATTTTTAAAGTAGATTGAAGTCTGACATATGCAGAGTGCTAGATAGGTTAGATTTTAACGCTGCCGTTGGATCGGCGGCTCCGTGTGCATGCAATAATGTGTGATCGGTTTATTTGGACTCCCAATTAGTGGCTAACAATTCATCTGTGATTAATTTAATCTTGGGTTTGCTGTGTCCCTTTTTGCCTTGTTGACATTTACACAGATGGAGATTTGAGCTTCACTAAAGAGCAGGCAGACAGTTATACTGGCAGAAAAAGAAAAAAAATGGCAAAAGTTGCACATCATTTTCTCGCCTGTTCGTTTAATCCTGGCAGAGACGACGTTAACGGATGTAAAATAGATCCGTGCTGCATCGGAACAAGCGAATAAGTTTACCGACATCGCTGCTTGTGTCTTTTTTTCCTGCTTCGTGCATCGAGACGTTGCCAATAATTGGTTTCTGTTGTGCCATCAGTGGTGCTTTTTTTTTTCAATAAAAGTGCATATAGAAAATGTGATGAAGGAGCCATTATGGAAACAGCCATCAAGTGGTTTCGAATGCTATTTTAGAAACGCTGCAGCTCAGGGATATTTCAAGACACAGAATTACCCCGACAAGAATGGGCAGAAAAGTAATTATGGATAAATGCTGTTCATGATGTCTCGAGCCATTTGACAAGTTAAACTGTGTATTTGCTCTCACGGGGACTCGAGCAGCTGTGTGACAAGTTTAACGTGTGGCGTCGGCTCCTCGATACAACAAGAAAAATGTAACTGAGGTGTTGATTTGGTTATGAGAGACGACTTTACATGAAGATAAAGTGTTTCTCTTTGGCTTATCGTTCACTATAAAGCAACTGGGTACATCGCAGTGTACGCTGAAACACATCAACGCTTCCTGCTGCCGGTTAGATGACCTCTGCTTGGCTTACATCACTGACTTTGCACTAACCCGACATTTAGACGAGACAGATTATTGTACACAGTATTATGAATGTTATAATTTTGTATTGTTTACTTACAAGTTCACCTACTGTATTTTTTAGCCTCAAATCTTCTTTTTGTGGGTCATCAACTAGCCACTACAGTATGTATGAAAGATATTGGAAATCAAATTCAAGAATAATGTAAAATATTATAAATAAATGGATAAAATATATTTAAAAAAACATGCCAGAAAAGAATAAACTGCTACAAAGTGCTGAATCATGTGTTGTTTTGTGTCGTTTGTGATGCATTTTGTATTTCTCAGAAAGGAAATTGAGGCCTGATCAGCTCAAAACATGACCTGAGCAGGTAAAACATTGCTGTTGGGTCCCTTTCTAGCACAAACTAAACTAAACTAAAATAATTAAATAACCCACAAGGAATTCATTCAATTTATTTTCTTTTGATTCTCATAACCTGTTGATGAAAGCGGTACGACTGCCTCATGTTGTAGAGACCTTGATCTGTATTCATTTGCTCTGGAAGCGAGTGAAAGAAACATTCAGCATGTTTTTAATACTACTTAGATTTTTTGAACACAGTTTTCAGGGTGCAAAGACCCAAGTGATGAGTGAACGTATCTATTTTGTGGGTGTGTAAGATTTCTAACCGTAACACTACTACTAAAACTGGTGAAACTGAGTGAACTCTGCATTACGGCTCATACACATTCATGTATCCTACAGCTTACAAGAGTTTGTTGCTCGGTAATAGCTAATTCCGTTGAGCTTAAGCTGAAGTTATCAACGTCTTAGAAATGTTAACTTGGTAGCAAGGCTAGCATAAAATTTTACATCATAAGCTGTTTTGCCGCCTCCTGGCAATACAGAAGCGTCCGCTGCCGTACCACCAGACTACAGCAGCTGTTAGCTACTGATGCTACGCCTTTCAAAATTCGCAGTATTTCTATAAAACGAGAGGTTCTTGTTTTCAGAAAGAAGTAGACAGAAGCTTCTAATTTCTAGCCAATGAACCTCGAGTTTGCCGGCTGAAATAGCAAATTAAGCTACTGCCATGCTTTCATTGAAAAAGCTGTAGTGGACATTGGGAATTTCCCTAGTTTTACATGTTTTTTGTTTATAATTTCCACATCACAAGCTAGAATCACTTCAGGGTTAGTGCTAACCAAAGTGCTTTGCAAACGTCACTGTCATATGACAAGATGGTTGTTTGAGTGTAAATTTCCCCAAGTCACACAAAGTTTGTTAATAATTTGTAACACCAGTAAATAATAATGTCTGAAATCTCCCCAGCATGGATATAATTGACTACTGTATGTACTTAGCTATTTAGCTCGACATGCTAACCTTTGCAGCGTACGTTTCAGCAGTTTAAACCATTTATCTTTCTACATTTTTACTCTTGTGTTTTCTGGTTTTGGTGACAGAAACCACCAATGAAACCCTTGATTATGAAGCATTGCTCTTAATACCGCCCCACGGCAAAATGTAAAGGGTCTAGCACTCTCTCAGCTACCAAAAACCAAGTGGCTTGCAGTAAACCCGGAGCTTCTGGAGTCTTAAGAGACAGAAACAGATTGAGAGTGAAGAGAATAATGTGTGTGGCTGACAGCTCTGTATCCCCCAAATCAAACTGCTTGTCACCAATCCAAACACTGGAAATATTTATGTTATGAATGTCAGTGAAACTCATCCTTCAACAAAAAGATACATTTATATTTCGCGGTGGCAAAACTGGCGCTCACATCACAGCAGAGAGAAGCCGCTGCTGCATGCTGAAGAAGGCAGGGGGGGCGAGGGTGACTTTTGCAGTTTGCCTAAACGAGATCAGATAAAAGCACGGATGACCTTCTCTAAATCTGCCAAGGATAAAAACAACTTAATTTTTAATATGTTTCTGAGTTACAGGGGAGTCGCAGCAGCCTCTCTACCTGCACTCCAGAAGTCAAGTAACTATCAGAATCACTCCGAGCGCTTTGGCCGGCGGGCGAGCTTTGTGTTGAAAGAAGGACAGACCTCAAGATCGACCGGAGTAAAAGTTTCTCCCCTATTTCAGATTTATTTTCAACTTTTGATACTTTACAGAGTGGGAGAACTTTGGTTATCACACCAGGCGCTCTGGTGGGAAAAGTCATTCGTCCCTCAGTCGCTCCCCAGTGAATTACTGCTCTAATACTTTAAATGGAGCTCAACAGCCGGGTCAGAGGGGCTCTTATTACATCTGTGACCCTCTCACACCAGACGACGCTTGAAGATTTGTAGCCTTAAATGCTGTTAACTTCATCGCACATGTTTTTTGGGTTTTTTTAACCTTTTGTTTTCTCCTGTTGTTGCCGTCATTACATTTAATGGTTCGCTATTTTTAGCAGGCATGTACAGTATATATCTCATTAGGGAATAAAACTGTACAGTAAGTGACAGCAGCTCTCAGCATGGAGGCACCAGCCAAGACTGGAACCATTAAAAAACTACAGTATTATTCAGTTTAAAATGTTATTTTTTCTAAATCAGTGCAGAGTTTTGAATGGGGAGGAAATACGGTTGCATATTAACACTGTTGGGTAACGCTTCACATTGAAGACCCGCAAATGACAGTGAAAGTAAGGTCGTATACATGAAACATTATATGACACATTATACATATAGTATTGTAGAAAATGAACATATACATGGTTTGCAGAAACGTACAATGCCAACATTTTATTCTGATGACTGGGCATGACATTGGACCCCGAACTATGAATTAATTTTTACTGTATATCACACTTTTCAAATAAATGATACCACAACTAATTTCCTTACAGCCACATTATGATTAAGAGTATTGCGTTTCTATATTTCTATATAAATAACTGTTTATATGTTCTGTAATTTGTGTAGCATGAAGAAGTTTATGAACCTCATTTTATTATGCAACCCCGTGTTGTATGATGACGAATAAATGACCTCATACCTCGTAATTACCACCCTTTTTTCTACATTTTTATGTCTTAATACCCTGTAATCTTACAGATTTAATATAATTTTAGTAATAAGTTGGTTAAAAACACCCTTAATCCCTAACATCCTGTCTTCTGTTCTTATATTTATATTTATTTTATATCCAATATATTGTAAGTTCCCAGGCAGTGTTTTATTGATTCCCCGTGTACACAAAATAAATAACTAAATTAGTGGGCGGTAATCTAAAGTGTTACCAGTGAAGATGGTTTCCTAAATGAATAAAAAATGTTGTAAAATAGGGGAAACACAGCACTTTATCTCTCTCACACCCAAACACGTCAGAGGAAGAGCCAGATGCGTCTCTTTATTGGCTGCTTCGCTACCCAAATGTTTGTTAGGTGAGAATTTATCTCCGATTTCTTCCCTCTGAGCTATATCGGCTTCTTTCTCTATCCCGAGCTTCGCTGATTCAATCGCACGGCCGTCCCAACGCTTGCAACAACATCAAAGTAGTTTTGATTTTTATCAGAAGAAAATCTGTATGATGCTGCGGTGTGACAAGTCTTTTGTGAGCAACCGGCTGGATGGAGATCAGAGATTTTTTATGAGTCGAGAGTTATGTGAGAGTCTTCTACAAAGCACAGTGTGATGGGGATGAGTAATGCTGTTACACTTATGAAGCCTATTAGTTAACCTCATTCTGTGAATTATGAAGCAAATATTGCACCTTGGATGGATTAAGCTATTGTGTTTAGGATGAATTATAGTTGTGCCGGAAGATTGATTAGACTATATTGTGTGTGTGTGTATGTGTGGATATTTGCACAAGCCATGGCTGATGCTGTCATTAAATAGCCCCTTGGCCCCTCTCCTGAATTTGTTTATTCTGCACTGGGCATGGGAGTAGGTGGCAAACAGATGGGCATCCATGAATTATGGAAATTATGGGCTTTGATTAACCACCACACACTCTGCTGGATAAAAGTAACTCCAGGGTTGCCAAGTTATGTGCTGCACTGGGCTGCGCCGCCAGTCAGTCAGTCAGTAGCGGGATGGACCTGATGCTTGATTGATGTTGTTTACTGTTCAGGCTCCAAAAACTTAGAACAAAACGGCTTAATTTTTCATGTACTTCCTGTAAGGTTTCTCACCGTGTCCGATTTACTGGAAATTCCTTCACTTTTTTTTTTTGGTAGAATTGATGATTATTTATGCAAAAGTTCTGCATAAACTAAACATTTCGGGAAATATGCTTATTACCTGTCTTGTAGGAAGTTACAAGAGTAGATTGATACCACTTTCATGTTGGTGCATTACTTTACGAAGCTGCAGCTGGCAGACTTTTAGCTTATCTTAGCATAAAGACTTGAAAAATGGCTAACGGCTAGCTTTACTCTTCCCAAACTTCTGCCCAACAACAACTCATTCATTAACATGCTTTATAAGTGGGTTGTGTGTGATTTTGTTATCTGCGGAGTGAGCAACATTTTTATTTGTTGATGTTTTAACAGCAGCACATCACCATTTTTAAGTAGAATAAGAATGTAGCTTAGCCTAGGCTCCTCAAAACTAGCAGATTCAAAGCTAAGTTTGATGTTATATAGCACAGTGGGCTTCATATAAAGCTGATGAGCCAACAGCCGATTAGCTTAGCCAAGCATGAAGCCTGGACGCAGGGGGTGAATGGCTAGTAGCACAGCAGAATCATACATAAACCCTGAAAAAAAAAACAAAAAAAAAACACTCATCCTCTCACTTTTACACTTTGGTTTTACAAACCAGATGTTTTTATTACTAAACTAAGACATTTAGGGAGCCAGTCCAGCCATTTCGCCATGATTTACACTCTAAGCTAAGCTAACTAGCTCCTGGCTTCAGTCGTCAAGAAAGCAAATTCAAATGTTTCAGTGGCTGTTCCCGACGGTTTAAATTTACTAGTTGACCCTGCCTCACCATTTTTGAGTTTTATTGCGCAGTGTTGATTATTAATGGTCAAATATGTTCAGCTTAATAAAATATATCAGGTGACATTAGAGATTTTGGCTGCCTGTTTCTCATTTGCACCACAATCTTCGCTTTAAGGACGAGTGTTTGAAACTCACTCACGTATTCATCCAGTCTTGTGCTGCAGGATAATTAATCACGTCCATCACGATCATTTAATTCTTCGGTTATATAATTCAAAGTCTTATTTCTAAAGTGTTTAATCAAAGCTCTTTTATATAAAGTATTTGATTTGTTTGAAACAAGCACCAATTATCTCAGAGCTGGCCTTGCAACTTGCCTGCAACCGACACCCTCCCCCCTTTAGCATCTGATACACCCCCCATCCCACACACACACATACACCACCAGTCGTCCCCCCACACACCACTGTCCCCATCTCTTCACTTTCATAAATGAAGAGAGACAGCGTTATCCCGGAACCAACACGGAAAAGCAATTAAAAAGGAATTAAGGGTGTGCAGGGAGAAATTGGATATGATATCCGACGTCTATTGTAAATGTCAACGTTATTACTGTGTTGTTGTTTCCCATTCCTTTGGCCGCCTTGCCCGTTTTCAGGAGTGACAGCCCATAGTCTGCTGGACTTAATGAAGCCGTCTCAGCAGCCAGGGTCTTGGTATGGAAGGTGAAGAGTGCTGCTTATCCTCCTCTGCACGCAGCTCTCATTAAGATCAGTTTTGCGGGTGAATTGCAACAACCTCCGCTTCTCTTCTGTCTCCGTCCTCGAGTTAATGTCTGTTAAACTTATTTAACTCTGCCGCCCTAATGCACGTGAATTGCCTCCGCGCTATAGGTTTGTCTAATTGCGTTTTCGGCTCGGCTCGGGGAAGATGATCGCGTTTGGCATTAACTAATGGGGGTCCTTGATAAAAAACAAAGAAAACAAACACCAGTGAACGGATATTCTACGCAACGCGTTGACAGTTTTTGTATGAATCTATTTATGGTTCATCCACGTCAATAATACATTTAAAGGCGTTGGTTTAACGCTGTAAGAAGGGAGGTAAAGATTCGAAGCTGTCTGAGGCAGTTTTGGCGCCCACGAGCGTTTGACGTGGGAGGTGGAAGGTCAGGTTGAGCTCACGGGGGTTCACTGTCCTGGCACAGTGAGAAAATTGCCCCGCCACTAATTACTTGATGCACGACTGTTGGTAAATGCAGTAATTTGATGTAACGCTACATAAATGATTCATCGCAGCTGGCAAAAATCCAGAATCTGTGTCTCAGCCGAGGACAGTGGGCATTTTCTGCATTTGACAAGTGAGAACTCCTCATGAAATTCAGCCAGGGATTATTCTCTTAAAAGTAAATCTACCTGGAAATGTAAGTTTGGAGACAGTGAAAAGCAATTTCAGTTTCCACTCGGCCCTGCTGACTGCTGTCCGAGCTGTCACTGAAAACATAAGAACTGGCTCTGATAGGAGAGAGTGAAAGGAATTACTCTGGGATCTGGGATATCCAAGGTGAGCACGGTGGGCTGTATTACTGTAATATGTGACTGTCCTGTTTTATCACACTTTAATTTCCCCGAGGGACTTTTATTTTACACCTTGTCGCCTTGGCTTAAATGAATTGATATTCCCTAAGGTGCTGCCTAAGATTCGGATTTCGTAGAAAATACATCCTGGGAGGGTTTTTTTTTTTGCTGGCTGCTTTTTTCAGCCTCGTGCTTCAAATTCATGCAGACATTCGCTCAGCGCAGCCACAGTCTAATGCTGTTGGCCACTGAGCAGCTCCAGTGGAGCGATCTGGGGTTTAAGTGGCTTCCTCAAGGGCACCACAGTGGTGTTTGTTGAGGGAGCCGAGAGTGTTGCTCATTCATTTTCCACACCTCGACATCCTCGAGATTATCTGTCCTGAAATCTTACACGGCCAGTTCAAGTAAGAAGAATAATTCCTTTTCTCGAGCTCTGTGATTATACAAGACCAAGCAGACCTGTGTGTGTGTGTGTGTGTGTGTGTGTGTGTGTGTGTGTGTGTGTGTGTGTGTGCGTGTGTGCGCGCGTGCATGGACGTTTCTAGGCTTCCTTTGTTCTCACACTCCCGTCTTACAGTCTGTCTTGTGTGTCCCACTTCATCCTGCTGTATAATGGAAGTGGGTGACAGCCACATCTGAAGTCAAGAGATGAAAGACATCATTTACAAGTAGGTGTCTGCTCTCCCTCTGTGTGTCTTTCACACACACACACACACACACACACAGACCACAGCAGCACCACTATTACAAAAAAAAACACTGGCTATAAAAGTGTTTCTCTCTCCAAAACTTGACCGTCTTGAGTAAGATTTGCGTCCCCGAAACCATACAAACCTAATTTATTTTAAATGACTTGTTTTCTGCTGACATTTGTGATTCATTTTTCATTGCGCTGGATTTTTAGATCGGAGCGCCATTAACAGTAAACGTTAATCATAATTTAACGTAAATGTTTGCTGACTGTACCGGCAAAAGGCTCTAATTGGATGTCACCAGTTGACAACTCCAGATATCGCATGCTGAGGCACCTGTTAACACACCGTGGTGGTCCCCCGCTGACATTAAGTGGGCCGGTGCGTATGTGTATTGAACAGAACAGTCTGTTGTAACCTTTGAGAGCAGATTCATAGGTTAGGTTTAAGATGACATTTCACTTTTAAGCTTACTGGAGGAAAAAGGCTTCAGAAATGGGAAAGAAGCCAATGTATTAAGATGGTAATGCTTTACCTAGAAAGTTTCCTTCAAAGACCTGTATATGTTTGGCATTATCTATATGATTCAAGTAAATGTATTCATATTAATTTGTGAACATTCTTGCCACCAAGTTCTGCACAACTGTAAACCTCAGCCAGCCAGACAGAAGCGGGCTAGAAATCTATAGCCCGACTTGACACCTGAAGGGAGATTTCTTGCTATATTTCATCCATTAGCGCCTCACATTAGCTCCGCTCTGTCTCTTTTTCTTCATAAAAGCCGACCCAAACTCCAGTAACTCGTTGAGGCTTGTCAGTTTTGGATCAGTTAGCAGAACTCGCAGCAGTTCAGTGAGTTAACAATGAAAGAAATGTGAAATTTGTCTAAAAGTATGCAGACAGTCCCACTCATATGAAGAATGAAGTTCCCAATAATGAATGAATACTTACTTTGGGGTTTTATTGGGGTTAAATAAAGCGTTTCTTTTACCGGTAGTTGTGAAGTTAACTTTTGTCCAGCAGCTGCTTGTCACAGCTAACTTAGCTTAGCTCCCTGGCGAGCTTGACTTGTAGCTCATCACGTGCTTCTCCTCAAAGTGCTTTAGTCACCGAAGCTCTCGGTGTGATTGGTAGCGTATAGCCTTGGATCCAGTGCGCTAGCAAGCTCCCCCTCTGGCCCAGTGGCGATGAGATCTTCGGCAGCAGGGCGCTTGTTCTTGATGTAGTGCAACATAGTGAGTTTACTACTAGTTTTAGTCTACTACTTACCTGAAGAGTGGTGTCAAGCATTTTTACTTACATTTGACTTCGTTCCCCCACTGAGCTTCATTACACCTGCTTCACTTTTGACCTCTTTTACCCTCAGCAAACCAAATTAATCGTTGACCTGTAGGCGGTCATATTCAGGGAAATACACAAGCCTCTTATTTCGGGTGAGGTCTCTTCCTTTTAAGCAGATACGCACATCAACACGGCAATGACACCAGCTTGTCATCCACCTCCAGCCTTCCTCCTTTGTCTCTACCGCCCGCGACTGAAACCTTGAATCAGTCTTTTTCTGCCAATTACGAGAAACATAACCTCCCAGATCTGATTGTGTTTCCGTAATCTCTGCCCGCTCCTTTCTCTCCGCATCCTACTGTACCCTCTGGCGTGCACAGGCGCCACGAGGGGTTAGAGTACGACCTGCGCCGGCGTCGACCCTCTGCACCTTGTCTTGATGCCCTTGAGCAGTAATTGGTTGAATCCCTCCAGAATCTGACTTGAGGGCACAGAAATCCACGGCTCCCCAATCAGCCGGCTGTCAATCATTCTGCCAACTAAACTAAAGCCGGGGATAACTAACAGGCTGAGATTGGAATTTAGAGTTAGAGAGACATAAATCTTTCAGACGAGTTTGTGCTTGGCCAGGTAGGACTCTTACAGGCAGGGCTATCACCAAATTGGATGATAGGGATGTTGCCAACATGGTGGTTAGGGGGAAGCCCAACATCCAATTTGGCTTTCACACACAGAGAGAGAGGATGTGCAATCTTCTTGTTCCAAATATGTAAAAGTGACAGCACTGAGACAGCCGTAAGAAGGATACTGAGTAGACACTGAGCTCTGGTGCATAAACAAATCTGACCATATGGGAAAATATGTCTTTTATTTCAGAGTTTGAACCAAACCCAAACATTTTGGTTTGGTGACAGGACACATAAATCACTCTTGGCTCGAGTTTGGTTTCGATGGATTAATGAACAGAATGGTGTAAATTAATATCACTAAACTAGTCTGACTGTGTGATTAATTTTCTTACAAACACGCTCTGCTAAAGAGAAGCAATCACAATGTTTGTTTACAAGTTGCACTCGCGTAAATACCATTTAATTGCCTTTTTTAATGATGTTATTTCAAACCGCATACAACTTATTCATCGAAAATGCATTTTGTGCGATGCTTTAATATCTCCTAAATAACAATTTCACTTAAATTAGGTTGGAAAAACCTAATTTCACTGTTGTTCCAGACTGAGAAAATGACAGCTGGAGTTTACCCAAAACTAGCAGTTAGTCCGAGATGACGGTTGTGTGGATAGCAAGGCAGCACGGTGCATATAGGCACAACAGATGTAGTGTATATCTCTAAACACTACAGTTACAGCTGAAAGTGACAATCTCCGCATACAAACCACCAGCTGTCTACTCGGATGTGACTGCTGTTTCTCGACGCGACGTCACAATGATTCGGTCGATAGAGATGTTCATTTACGGTTTTTATTTGTTTGTTTGTTTTAACCAAAACTGAATATTGCCACAGAGGACATGAGCCTTTTTTTCTGCAATAAAAGCCCGCCGTCACACCAATCCAAACAACGCCGGCGTGATGCCTCCCCGGAGTGTGATTTTAGATTGTGTGCCCGCATTCCTGGAGCAAAGGAAGCATCAATTATAATACAACAGTGTCAGCATCTGGTGTGATGTATAACATGTGCGTTGGCCAGCGCTTTTCTAACAACAACAATAGCGTAACATGTCAATAATGATCATTTTCCGTTCCCGTTTCTGTCCTCTGCTCGGAGGAAAAGGAGCTCCTGGACCTCATCTGCTGACATTTCCATTTGCTTTTTAAATCTCTCCGGTCCTGGGTTGCACACATAAAATGTCCTCCCCCTGTCTCTTCCTGCCAGCTCTCCCGCTCACCCTTTTTATACAGAAATCAATTCGGCTCTGTTACTACCTCTGTTGCCGGCTCAGAGGAATAACAACAGTGCCCCCCAGTCCCATCGTTGTACATTTTAAACAGGACGAATACGACTGCTACGCTTCTAACTTGTCTTTGCAAAGGGCTAAAGTTTCCTGGTCACAAACCATTACGATGAATCTAATGTTATTCTATTGTATATTTCTCAAAACTATTACATCAGTGTCATTTTCAAAGCCAGATTTGAAGTGAGAGTATGTCATGTTCGTTAAACAACAGCTTCTGTGGCCATAAGTGACAATAACAGGATATTTATAAATGCCCAAAGATTATTAGCCACTATAATCCATCCATCTACCTACAACCACTTGAGTTGCGGGGGGGCAGGAGCTGATCCCAGCTGACAGTGGGCAAGAGGCGGACAGGTCGCCAGTTCATCACAGTGCTGACACATAGAGACAAACATCTACAATAACATTCACACTGACAGCCAATTTTATAGTTGCCAATTGACCAAACCTGCATGTCTCCGGACCGTGGGAGGAGGCCAGTGCACCCAGAGGAAGCCATCGTATTGTTTTTTAGCTGTTTGTGTCCCTTGGATCTGTAAAAAGTACAATAATAAATTATCGTTTCATTGTTTTGTGCTGGGCAGGGCCATTTAAGGACTAATATATTCTCCAAAGTGGGAGCACAATATCCAGCTCAGTGTCTCGGAGCACTAATAAAAAGCAATTTATTTTCTCCTGGCTGCAGAGGTGTGAATGTATCTTGTGTTTCCTTGAGCACAACAACAGCAGAGTAGCATCGTGGCCAGAGAAGCCATCCTGTAAGCCATAAAATCCCACATTCGATCCTCATAACCTCCAGCGTCCACCCGGCAGAAGTGTCCTTTTAATCACAACTCTAAATCTGCACTGGGTTTCGCGAGAGGCTGACCCCGCCACCTGACCTTCCTGGTGGGGTGGGGGGGCGTCGGACAGTAACATAACAGCTCAGGGATCGATAGAGAATTAGAAAAGTTCACATGCCGTTCTGCTGCCGTTCATTGATCACGCAAGAGAGACAACAGTCGACGCTAATCCCATTCAATGGTGATCAATGCAGCAAAATAACGATGCTATTCTTAAATGAAGCAGTGGTAGCATTAGCACCGAGGTAACCTCTGTACAGATTTGTTGGACATGCTGACTGTTTTACAAATGCCTCACAGTGAGCTACCTCCAGGGTAGACCAGCTGTTCTATTAGGAAAATGATCAGCATGGAGGAATGTATCTGTGTCCAGTGCATTGCGATGGTGTTGTATAATTCATGTGGAGACACCCCATAGTTAAATGAGCTGGTGTATTTCCTCGCAGCATTTTGTCATCCTGCTCCAGCAGCAAGACTTAATGGTCTAAAAACCAATGCTTTACTTAGACAAAGCTGTGTTTTGAGAATATATAAACACGCTCACAGCGACAGCGCTAACAATAAAAGTAATGAATTACATTTCTCGTTCGTTAAATGCAAAATATGTCATTTCTGCCTCTAGGGGTCTTTCTATCAAAACAAAATACATTGCCAAGGGTTGTGTGGGGAGGGCTGGGCGTAATGAGGAGGCATAGCCGAGTCACACTAGAGTCTCATCCAGAAACGTTTACTCGGCCCAGAGATTACTTTATAACTTTTGGGATTAAAGCCTGAGTTTATCTTCACTCCCGTTTATCAAGCTGACTGCAGCAGCGATCCACGGATGTGATTTTCCTGTTGCTTTGTGCTGTCATGTCGACTGCCGACTGGAGCTGGAGGGGAAATGTACTTTATTACACAAACAAGATTACTTAGAGGAAGAGGGGGAAAAGACGAGAGAGAACCGGAGTCTCTGGTGAGTGCTGGGTTCAGTCAGGATTGATATGTATTTAAAAACACAGGCTTTCGCACCTTCAGTGTTTGCTGTTGCTGGTAATGTGCAGTAAAGTAATTGCTGTTTGGAGTGAATAAACACAGATGATCCTGTGGTCAAATTTGCTATGCTGGTGGTGAACCACCAGTCCTGATGAAAATCTATCTGACGTGACTCGAGCACAAAAGTTCACAGATGAGGAAATGTTTTAAAGTTTTATTCACGCTCAAGTTTAGTCTCGTTTGCCGACTGCCTCTCCAGCTCTGGACACAACCAGCTGATTCCTGAACGTACGGTTACTGGGAGGCACATTTGTCCTCTTTGGGCCGAGGCTAATTGCTTCCCCAAAACCTGCAGCTCCTCCAAGCTAACGTGTCCCAGATTCTGTTATCAACCCTGCCTCGAACTCACAGTGAGACTCAACAACCACGTTATTATGTGAGTTATGTGATAACAAGTTCTGAGTCTATCTGCAGTTGTAAAGACACTTGAGATATCTCACTGGATTAATGAATTTTCTGACCTGCAGGTGGCGCCAGATGAAATCAGTATGATTCATCCTCTGGGGAACATGTCCGCCCATAATTTCATGGCAATCCACCCAAAACATGTTGAGCTATTTATTCCAGACCAAAGTGGCGACTGACCAGCAGACAGACAGCTAAAAAAGCTGCGGCAGACGGGCTTAATGTGGTACTTTTCCAGCATTCAAGGCGGGTTAACACCGTCTCTGTCTGACATCATGCAGCAGACTCACACTGAGCAGCACTCACATTAGAATTCAGATTGATCAACTCGATCCCATAATTCATTTCTGCTCTGGCGGGAGCATTGTCACAAAGCACAAGTGGCCATCCAGTTATCTGATGAGCATGATAATTATTTCAACCATATGCCAAGGATTTTCAAAGCACCTGCTCTGGACCCAACATCAGGCGGAGATGAACTCGAGACGAAGACACTGTTTGCCACAGACAAACCAACATTATTGACATTGTCCTTATTCATTATTTGCCCCTTTATCTTGCGCTGTTTGCCCTTTTTTAATCATTCTCGTCTTTGGCCATTCCTTCAGCAAACCCCTACTCCCGGTTCCCTCTGTAGCCCCCAACCCCCACCCCTATCCCGCTCACTTGATTATGTGGAGCCAGAGTCGGGGAAAGTGTCACTATGGAAACAGGGGCAGAGGCAGCGGAGGGCTCTCTATGGAGGAGAGGGGGGAAACAGACGGAGACAGAAAGAGAGGAAAGAGACTGAGAACTGGCCAGTGTTGAGGAATCCATGAGTGGTCATCTGACGCAGGTCTGACTCAAAAAAACCACAGGTAGGGATTGAATTGTATTCACCAGTGAGCGGTGGGAACACACAGCTATGATTTTATCCCGAACACCTCACTTAACGATAAGTGCCTTTGCTTTTTTTCCCCTCTGCATTCATCAGTACCACTCTTTTCAGTGAGACAGTGGGAAAGCTATGAGTAATGCACCAGATGTGATGAGATACAATCTGAGAATGTAGAAAACAGGAGACTTTTCAGACCCTTTTTTGCACACTTCTGCATCTGTATCTACATCTCCTCCTCTGTGATTGTGATGCGATATCCTTCGATATGATAGAGGGCTTGATACACAACACCTGAGCAACATCCACATCACTGGACTCCACAGTAGAGCCTCACAATGAGCCGATTAACCGATTAGTACAGTAGTTATTTGGATAAACAGTAAGAAAAGTAAAATATTTGTTGGTTTCAGTTGTTCAAATGTGTGAATTTGCTGCGTTTCTTCATCATATATGACAGGAAACTGAAGATATTTGGGTTTTGGACTGTTGGGTGGATAAAACAGGCCATGTGAATACGTCACTTTAGACTTTTCTTGACCTTTTTTATAGACAAAACATTAATCAGTTCACTGGAAAAGCCAATCAGAGAATGAAAATAACCCTTACTTGTAGCCCTAGTCCACATATTTTGGATTCATCTCAACCATGGACTCCAGAAAACTCACCCTAGCAGATGTTAAACAGCGACTGTCTGGTGATTATTTGTGCAAAAAACAGCAAACACACTCTCCTCTCTGGCTTGATTTCCTTTGTCACCCCTGAGTTTGAGGAGTACGGCAGTGTAGGAGGAAAGAGAGTCAGGAGGGAGCAGGTCGTAGAAAAGGGGGAGGAGTGAAAAGAGGAGGAGAAAAAGGAGGGAAGAGGGGGGGGGCAGCATGGGAGAGATGTATGATAGTGAGAGGGGCTGAGACAGTGGCAGAGCGAGCCAGAGGCGGGGAGGAGGCGGCGAAGGAGCAGCTCTCCCATCCCGGAGAAGACAGAGAAGAAGAAGAAGAAGCAGACGGGGGGTGAAGTCGACAGTCCTGCCTCACCGGTGCATCCCAGCAGCTCCAGAAGTTAAAACCAAGATGTGAGGTAGGTCACGTCTCTTCTTTGTGCCTCCCCTCCTTTCATCTCCCTCCTCATCTTTATCAGGAGTGTGTGGACCAGCAGCAGCAGCAGCATGCAGTCAGACGCTGGGGGTGTGTGAAGCAAAGGTGTGTGTGTGTGTGCAAAGATCCTGCCAAGTATAAGGCTTTCAGCAGCAGGTTGCTCTGCGTGTGGACGTGTGTGAGAGCAAAATAGGTTCTGACTTATCGAAATGTCAGCGGCGATTCTGCTGAGATGTAGTTTCTTTGACATTTGAAGACTGATAACATTTCCCGCAATCAAGATCATCCTCAGCGCAGTGTGACCTGATGTTACAAAAGGACACTGAGAAGAGCCGATCGCCTCCAAAAACTTGGCACACGTCTGTTCTCTTCATCATTTCACTCACAGAAAAGCATCATTAAAACCTTAAAATGGCTCACTTGCATGTGCAGTTCTTCCTGAAGCTTGTCGTAACTCCCATTTTGTGTAAGGTGTGAGATTTTAACAGGGAACTTCTGCACTAATGCCCCCTTTCTGATCACGACTTTCCCCCCTTTTGCTTCACGAATCTGCTCGTGTGATCTTGACCTATTGTTGTAAATGCTCTAAATCTTTCAAAAGTGGGACTAAATGCAGTTTGCAATGCAGCTACAGCCATAAAAATACACTTTAAAATGTCCCAAAGATCCCAAAAAAAACATTTTATTTCCCAAACTGGCTCTGCGGCTCACAGCCTGTTTCTCTGACCCGAGTATATCTGTCAACCACTCTCTTCATTAGTGCCATTAAGGATGCTCTAATGTTATCAGGCACATGTGCGGTATCGATCCGCTAACCTGTTCCCACGGGGGCAGTAGCCCCGACAAGCTCACAGTCTTAATTTTGAACTGTGGTCTTTGCGTACAGCAGATAGTGTTTCAGAGCAGAGCGGAGAATTATTGAGTGGACTAGCGCAGGGACCGTCTTTGTGCAGATGTCATGATGTCATCCCGACCGGACCCCTCTGATTCTTGGCTGCACGGGAGAAAATGAGTGAACGTTAGAGAGGAAGTGAAGTATCCTGTCGTGACGAAAGGAGACAGTAAAAGAGCGTGCTGCTAATTTGGTGATTGAGTGTGATAATTGGGGTGATAAGTGTTTTTTTGCAAAGGCTTGTGATATGTCATTTTGACTGCGTGCTTCAAGCTGAGCTTTTCATGTTAAACTGAACAACTGAGCTGAGCCTTTTTCTTTCTTTTTTTTTACATGTCTTGTCATTTTGGCTGCTTTTATTGTTTTTTTATTTTTCCAGCAAATTACCGCTGATTACTCACAAAGAAAAGGCTGAATGTACTATAAAACGCACAATTCTGTTATTTCAACAACCCCATGACAGCAAATAAGAGCTTTTTACAGAGCATTTTACTGCTTTGTTCTGGCTTGCACGACAATTTGGTATATTTTTTAGAGAAATTACCTTATTATTGATATATGTGGTGGATATATATATATTCTGTTTATAATACGAGCTTAAACAGTGTTTATTGACTTATTTCCTGTATGGAAATTTCAGGGATGGTGCGTTTTGCATTATACCTGTTGATAGGACAATCAAGTGGCAGACTGTCCTTCTACGTCTTGATTGAGATGATATATAATTGTTATACTCAGTTTGTGGGACTTAGTATTCTGCAAGTTATTGATCGTATGATTGAGGATTTACACGTGGAGCCAGGTGCATTTTTATAAATATTAAAAGGGCTGTAATGCTAATTTTCTTTATTGATTAATCTGCCATTTGTTTTCTTGATTAACCGATTGCTCTTTTAGTTTATAAAATGTCAGAAAATGTCCTAAATCCTTAAGAAAATGTCTTAAAGGTGGTTGTTCTTTCTGAAAAATCATCCAGAAACCAAAGAAATTCATTTATTATCACAGGAAGAAAAGAAAAAACACCAAATCTTGATATTTGAGAAGCTGGAACCACATAATTTTGTCAGTTCTGCTCAGAAAATGACCAATAAACCCAGCTGCTGATCAATACCTCTTGATCTACAGCACCTATATGTTGCATTACATGCGCTGAAGCCGTTATTGTGGTGACGCACTTGCAGCTGTTGCAGCGTTGAGGTCAGACTTTATAAGTGCAGTCCTACAGTAGATGCATGTATTCATGTGCCTGTGGGCAGCATCTGTGTATGTGTGGACGTGTGTGCGTGGATGGCGAAGAAAGTATATGGAGATCAATGCAAGCAGCTGTTCTCTCTGCACTTCAAACGCCGCTCTGTTGTTGGCGCATCAACGCTCCGACAGGCCTCGCGCAAGGGGATCAAAGGCTAATGAGACAGCCATCGCACAAACGCACCCGGCAGACCCATGAATATTGATATGGCTCAGGAGAGAGATGGAGGCAGGGTGTCTTCACTCGCTCAACAGCAGCCTGATATATTAAAGAGGGAGGGAGGGGGGGTGCAGCTCGATGTTGGAAGGACTTCGGGGTTTAAAAATCTAGCCGGGGTTTGTGTGGACAAGTGCTAACAAGTCGATGACAGATTTTAATTCTCTTAAAGGTGTTTAAATTTGTCTCCGTCTAATATATTTCACATTTAAGATGCCGTAAGTGTTGCTGCCACCACACTCACGCCAGCTTACGGCACAGCGAGTGCAACACCACGTCCAAACTCCTTCAACAACTCCCTCACTAGAAGCAGCATAATCAAAAAACTGATTAATGTAATGAGGTTTTTTAAAAGGCCTTGATGGAGGGTTTTATGGAGCTGAAACAATTACTTAACTAGAATGGCACTCAGTAGAGTGCATACCTTTGTCAAGGCCTAACATTCCTCTTTTGTACTCACTCATACCAGTCACGCTAAATATGCCTGATCGTTTTAATCAAGATTCATTCATTATTTCTTGAGCAATTAACAAAAATATTGAAAAACACTGAATCAGGCAATGTTAAAGAAGTGAGAAAAACATTCCTGGATCTGTCCTTTTATACCGATCTGCACCAAAAGTTAATGGAGAATTTATGTTCAAATGTGGAGGACACCCGAAAATGTTTCCTTTCTTCTTCATTTGGACTGTGTTGGTGTGTTTTGAACAGATTTACCTCAAACCGTCATCAGATTCTGATTCACATGTTGCTAAATCCCGATAGGAGCCTGGAAAGGTGAAGTGTGACATCACCTATTTCCATCAGAGCCCCGCCCAGTTAGAGGCTAGTCAGAAGAGCACAGTGAGAAAAAATACAAAAATCTGTTCTGACATGTAAAACATGTAGTTTTCATGTAGCTCCTGGCTGCTAACAATTAGAAGCTGATTGAAAAAAATGGCTTTAAGGGCCTTTAAATTGTGACGATGTACTGCTTGTCTCTTATTTATACTTTGATTTTGGACATTGACTTTCTGATATTCAATAAATCTTTTTATCTAAAAAGTAATTGGCTGATTATTTAAAAATGAATATTATCCTTATATTTAGTTTAGTCAAAGAAGGAGAGGCTGCACCTCTTTTCTATCTTTACTATGTAATATTTCTCTCTTTACCTAAAAATAGTGGCAATAATAGGACTAAATCCACATCTACACGTCCCTCTCGCCCACTTTTATAAACCAACATGTTTTCAGTCAGCCAATTCTGCCCCATCGTAATGAAGCTGATTCAATATTTGTCTTCTTCTCTGCCTGACGACAGATGCCACTGAGTGTAGGGACACCTGGAGGTGACGTGTCCCTCACAAAATAGCGCACTGTGTTCCTTACCTCGGGGTGATTGTGTTGTACCGCAGCACAGTTAACCTCCTAAATATCACCAGTTCGCTTCTTCCACTGGTCGACGTTAACATGACATGTTAGAATTAGTTCTTTGCATTATCTGTCGAAACATCGCCGAGCACCATCCCCTCCTCTGGCCAAGTTTGTAGAGAAATAACTAAAACAAGCTGAAAGTGACACAGAATTTCCCCATCCAATAGATTCAAGTGAAAGTAAAGAACACAATGAAATGTTTTTTCTGGGTGGGAAGTCATTGCAGCCCATTCCTGCTGTCAACGGGCAGGCAAATAGACACTGGAAGGAGGACAAGTGCAGCGACAGGCAGGCTGGCAGGCAGGGAGAGGGAGACTGATGTGGCAGGAAGGCCGTCCACAGTGCGTGGGCGACTGTGCCTCTATCTTGACTTGGGCTCGTAAATCAAGCCTCCCCTCCGGGGCCTATCTTCCATTCTCAGACCTTCACAACAGCTTGTTCTCCAGCCTGTGACGAGAGGGGCTGTTGTCATAGGAGCTATCGATCGTGTGGGATGAGTTTGTCAGACCGGGGGATTTCACCCATCTGAGCGTGGTCACTGAAGTGTTCCATCTTGTCTCGGTGTCTGTCTGTGGGCTACACGTTCTGTCTAATGCCAAGTCACTACCAGCGACTGTCAGCTGCATCTCACAGAGTTTCTTTCCAAAATAAACTCTCCGGGACTCCAAGTGAGCGATTCGCAAACTTAACAGAAGTATCGTAGGCTGTCTGGGTGATGAAATTATAACATTTTGTAGAGTGGAGCCTTAAAATTTAATGGCTTGTGCCTGTTAGAGCTGCAGCAGACTGGCGATGCATCAAGAGTGAATACCCGCCTTTCATCCGGGGCACGCTGGGAATGGGATTGCACACTGGTCGGAATAATTGGACATTTTGGGAAAAATGGGAGACGTGAAGATTGACACCACTCTCATGAGGCTACAGTCAGCAGCTGGTTAGCTTGGCTTAGCAACAAGGCTGGAAAAGGAGGAAATAAATATTATAGGGATAGTACAGGCAGCAGAGTGTCTATATGATCCTCTCACACTCCTGCGACCACACACTTTTACTTGTCTCTTCGATCGTGAAAAGGACACTAATCTATAGAGTATATAGGCTAAAATATAGTACAAAATTAAGTATTCATAGCTGACCTTTTCAATCAGCTTGATCTTTGTGTTAGGGGCCTAATTAGTTCATTTATTTGTTATGTCTGCTGCACTCTGAGATCATTAAAAAGTTTTAACCAAGGCTGTTCAATCAAACTGACAACCTACCGCTCACGACTTTTTCAATCAGGAAAACTAATAAACTTTAAAGTCCAAATTCCCTTTTTTTTGTCAAACTTGGCCCTTTTAAAAGAAGGGCGGGCACGAGAGAAAAAAGCCAGTTACAAATCTGTCTGCTGCTTCAGCACCACGGACAGCGCTGTGGATTTATCAATACAGAACAGAGTTGATTACTAATATTTCAGAGCCGCGGTCGAGGACATGGAGTTTAACTTTCGCAAACCTCAGTCAGACAAAGGATCAATGAGTCAATGCACTCTCTCTGCTACTGGGGGGGATTGGACCACTAGCTGCACGGCTAACTGAGCTAACAGTCAGCAGCACTTAGTTACTCTGGTGATATGCCGAGTATGAATTCAACAAGTGGCCCAATTCTTACATATTGCACCTTTTAAAATGCAATCAAAATGACACCTACAGTTAATTATCACATAATCGCATGAAGCCGTTCTATCAGAAGACTACTCGTGGTTTAATCTCACTGGGCCTGTTGTTTACGGTGTTACACTACAGTGCATATGCAAATGAATTTCAGATGTTGTTCAGATACTGGTGAATATGTTTACACAGTATGCTAAAACAGTGTGACTCAAAGAAAAGCCAATGCAGAGAGGTGAAACGTTGAATAATTCTCATTCTTTAAAGATTCTTTGATCCTCTCGACCTATACACAAATGTGCGTCAAGAAAAGCAAAAATTCACATAGTTCATCGTTTCAAAGGAGTTGTTACAAGAGAATGGAGGCTACATTATGTTGTTTTGTTTTATTCTCTTGGTGTTGGTGGGTTCCTACCTGACCAGACTTACAAAAATGTCTTAATGAGTTCCTGAATGAGAAACTAAATTGAAATCAAATGCAAATGCTCTGGATGGGGGCTCTGAAAAAAAAAGTTTAACCCTGCACAGTAATGGATTTCCGATAGTATTCTCACCAAAGTCAAGACTACTTTAAAACCAAGCAGTTAAATTATTCACCGGCGCTCACTCCACCCTTTAAAAGCCAATTAGGCGAATGTTTCATGGAAATCAGGGCGAGCATTTGATCTCCTGATGTCATTTTGAATTCAAGAGGGAATAAATTACACACATTTGACGGTTCCAAAATTAAAGACCCCATCCATCTGACACTCCTGGCAGGTGAATACTTAACAAGCTAAAATCTACAATTATGTGATTTAATTCTTCTTTGGGGCTGGCTCTATTTAATGCACACACTTCCTTCCTCTTTTTAATCTCCCTGTAGTTACAGTGAGAGGCAGAGAGACCAAGTTTTTATTACAAAGTTCTTCTACATAGCAACATAACTCCTTTCATCCCAGAGACGTAGTGGGGGAAAAGACAGAAATGAAATTCCTCTCACCACTCTCAGAAGTGGCATGTAAATGAAAATGTATTGAAAATGATAATAGCGGTAATATTGCGCCACAGTGTCACCAGTGCCTCCACATCCTTTGTCTTCAGGCAGTTTCAAAGCATTTCTTCATCTTGTTTCCTCACCCTGAAAGCCTAGTTTGTGAAACTCCACCAGCGCTGCACACAAGAGCACTCCCACTCAACCTCCCAGCCTGCTGAGAGCACTTGAAAGCAATTTTCTTTTAATCAAGTTCACTATAAAGGCCCCTCTGATGCCAACCTCAGCAACACTACCATTTTGTTTTTTCAGCTCCATCTCTCTCTACATTATATTGATTTCTTCATGAGTGCTATGAAATACTGTTTACTGACATAATGAGAATTCTCTTTGAGTTTATTGCTCTTTCAGGACAGATACAAATATAGGTGCAGCCTTAAGGGGAGGCCTCGTTTTTCAAATGTCTACTTGAGGGCAACAGACATTTTTTGAAACACAACCAGTGTTATTGTACTGCAGGTCCATTTATTAAGCAGTTGTTTATTGTTAAATTCCAACTGATGTTTATAAAACGTTGTAGATGGTAATAAATACTGTGTAGGTCATCTGTAAACATTGTCTGAATGGCCATTATAAAGTTGCAGCTGATGTTTATCAACCTTTACAATGAGTTAATAAATGGTTTATAGTATTTTATTTATTTCATTGTTTGTTAGCAGTGACATATTCATCAATAGAAGTTTAATTAGTGCCATTGCATTTTAAAATACTCCAGAATAAGTGCAGTAAAAGACGTAAAACATTTCCATCAAAGATATGTTAAGGAGGCAGAGCATTTTACAGTTACAACAATTTACTTTATTGTCCTTCATGACATCAGTTCACTGAAACAGTAAACTTCACTGGGAATTTAATAATTGGAAATTTCCCGAAGCATCTTTTTCTGCATTATAAACTCTTAAAAACATGTTTTCATACCTCTCACAACATATAGGTCGATAGCAATAAATCTGTGATAGACCAATATCGACCAAGTGATATATATATTGCTGTATTAGTAGTTTAATCCAGAGTCCTGTTAAAAAAAAAAAGTTTATTCATTTTATTCAAGGACTTTTCTCAAATAGAAGTTTCCATGTCCAAATACTGAATATTTTCACATCTTTGGACCTCGAATAGTCAATAAATAAAAAAAATCTTATGGGAAATACTGCTTTTTTATAGTCAAGCCTAAAAGGTTGACAATACAATTTCTTCTATTAGTATTATGTGTTTTTATTGTTGTTTCTTGATCTGTAAAGTAATAATAGCGATCAAGTACAAAGTGTAAATACCTCAAAACTGTGCAGTACTTGAGTAAATGTACTTACATTCATTCCACCACTTCTTAAATCTTTTCATTTTCACGACAGGAGGGGTTTGGAGGTATCTGGGAGGTTTTATAGTCTCAGTATGAGCTCCCCTTTTGCACTGCCATCCATCCCTGATGTCCTCAGACAAATAAGTTTCTGCTGTATCATATTAGCGAAGGACATGTTTTATAACCACTTAATAGTCACTGACTTTGAGAGTGATGCCTCAAAGTGGATGTGCCCTGCTGCATTGTTAATTCAGGGAGTGTTTAAACCAGAGCACCTTGTTGATATATCCTGGCTGCAGATGGCTGCTGGAGCTAACAAGGCCGCAGTGAAGCCTTAAAATACACATGACTGACAAATGTTGCTGAATGTTTAATTAATTGTTGGGTTGAATCAACAAAATGCAGATCAATGACTGTTCATTCATCAGAAAACATGTCACCAATTATATCAAGTACAAAGTTCAGGCAAGTCAGTAACAAGATGTATCACCTCTAAGACCAAAAGTGATGCAGCTGTGGCCTTTTAAGTTAGAGATCATAGCGCCCCCATCAGGCAACATAGTGTAATTTTCAAAATTTTTAGTTATTCTGTCTCACATTTCATAAATATTCTCATAATTTAAAACTTGCAGTAACAGATTTTTTTTGCCACTTGGGCGCAATAGAAACAAGCTTTAAAACACATTAAAACTTCGTCATATCATCACTTTTAAGTAGATGTGATAAACAAATCATCAAACAGTTGACTATTTAAACATTCAGCAACCTAGTCATTCATTTGGAGTTGTGTTTTTTGTCACACTGTGAATGTAAGTCCAGTACTTGCTCTTCTGTTTGCTCCATTTTTGGTCTCCACCACCAAATCATCTGACTCTTTAGCTAAATCCACTATGTTTGCTAGCTAGTGGCTTACCTTATCTGCCATTTGCTAAAGTACAGTGGATTTTAACAGCTGTTTCACTCAAACAAACCAGCCCAAAACCAAAAGTGACAGTATACGAGCTGTGTAGGTGAACAAAAAACGTACATTTACGTCTGGAAAACCAAAAACAAATCCTGAATGATAATTCTGGTGATAATTCACTACAGGCAACATTATAACACTGATTATAGTTACTCTCTTTAAAATGTTACAAAGAATATATACAGTTGTTTGTGTTTATGAGTTTGTATGCATGTATCTGTGTTATATTTGGTTATCGACCCTGTACATTGAAGGTTATGGTATGTGTACTTCTGTTTAGATGGATCAAAGCCGATATAAGTCCCTAATAATTTGGGGTATTCACTGAATATGGACCAGTTGTTTGTGTGGAAAGCTAAAATTTAACAGAAGCCATAGCTCTTATTCTATCCAAAAATTTTATCACACTAAGCACAAATGTTTGTTCAAACTCTGAAGATGATAGAAGTGATAAAACTGCAGCTTGGCAGAGATTTCTACCTCCAGGCTAAAAACATGTCAGCGTTTAGTTTGGCTGGAATGAGATAAATATTACTGCAACACTGAATGTCTTGCTGTTTTTCTCTGAATATTTTGTGTGCAGGTCAAGAGGACATGATGTACCATGAAGACTGTGGGCTGTCAGAAGAATGAACACTGAGGTGAGCCTCGGTCTTCTTACTGTCTCCTGTCAAAGATTAATAACAAAAGATCCTTGAAATGATGGATGGTGGCCCAAAGTGTACATCAGCCATTATGAAGTGTGAGCAGATGTGTTAGGAATGACAAGACAAGTGATCCTTCAGTGCATTTATGATGTTTTATGGTCATGGTTTCAAGGGTTCAATTCAGTACTCACTTATATATGATATACTGCAGAAAAATGCAATTTTTTTGCAATCCTAAAAGATCTCACTCCTAGTGGATTTAGCCACTAAAGGAGACACTTGCTGAGCAGCTACCTCGTTTGAAATACAATGAAAGAGCAGCTGGTCTATCTTCCTACAGCGCAGCCAAACAAACTGAAGTTGTTTTGATAAAGAGGTCTGTCAATAAAAGCTGCCAACACAATCTGATTTCATGCTGCACATGGCGGGTGGACTTACAGCACAACAGCCAGATTGAACTTGGTTACCTTGCTGAAGAGTTGGAGGTGTGCAGCATGTCACAGCTCACTGTAGCTGCTCTGAACTCAACCAAAAAAACTGGTTGTCTTTGCAAGCAGATTCACTTTGAGGCAGTGACCTCGTGTGGCCATAGTAATTATGACGGGAGCAAAGGAGGAAGTATAAAGAGTGACAGCCTCTGCGTACGGGGGAGGTTGGAGTGGATCGACGGGTCAAACACACATAGACTTTCACCCCTCTGCTATTAGAGTCCAGTGTAGAACCAAAAATCAACACTCATATATTTCATCTTATCTTACGTAACTTAATTTGATATAATTAACTTATTTTATGTCCTTTTCCTAAACCTAACCAAGTAGTTTTGCTACCTTAACCTACCCAAAGTGTGACTGTTGCACCATGTCAACCATGTGAAGACAAAGGTCCAGTGCGATGAAGACATGTAGCTTTAATCTTAATAATGCAGTTACTAATCATTGACATCTGTATATGTGGAAAATACAAAAGTACTGTGTGCAGATCCATTGGTAAAAGTGCACCAACCAGCTGAAAGCAGTCAGGAACTCAGGAAGTGAAGATCAATACTCTAACTGTAGTACTCACCCAGGTCTTAGCTGGACTGTTCTTTCTATGAATTTTAAAGTGGAACACATGTAACCATCAGACAAGCGGCGCATTTCCCTTCCGTCTTTCAGTCCCCTGCTGCTGCATTGATCCCCGAGAGGAAAACCTGTAGAGCCCAGACACGATTGAAGCCACGTTGTCAGATTTCTGCACAGTAGAGGCAAATGACTCCAGCCTGCAGCAAAGAGACTATTTCCTTCAGTGCACGGCCTTTAAAAACAAGGTGAACTGTACATTTTTAATTGAAAGCATGAAACAAAATTAATGCAGAATCAACCAAGCAATAATGTGTCTTTTATAAAAAACCTTGACTTGATCAAATGTACAAAAAGACATTAAAGTAAATTAAAACCACTTCACATAAAAAGCTCTGTTGTAAAAAATGTTTAGATTACACAGAAAATGTTAAAAACTGCTGACGCCATCGCCGAGCAATATATAACCTACTAATCAGGAGGTAATAGTTTAAACAGAACTATTGTCACATAGATCAAGTATGGAAATTACATCCCACCCAGCTCCCTAATGGGTTTTAATGAAAATCCAAAAAGAACCACTTTAAACTGGCGGCACGAACAGTACTTCAACCAATAAAAATGAGAAATGAATAAAGCCCTGAAACATCTTTATATTAGATATTAAAGTGGATTCCCTGTGCGGCAGAACTTTGCGAAAATGTAAATCTAAGTGAAAACAGAATAAAAGCTCGGAAGTTAATGGGTACATTTCCTTGAGGTTTCCTACTTTCTCCTCCTATCTTCTATTTCAATCTTTCCGTTTCCCGTCGGCACAGTTTATTTTCAGGGTGTAGAGCTGCAGCGCTGCAAAAAAAAAAAAAACAGAGGAGATTGCTTTCCGCTATCTGTTTACGTTTACCTGTTATAATGGCGATGATATCCTGAGCTCAAGTTGTGCAACAATAAGGCAGAGTTCACCTTCCAATCTGCGCTAATGAGATGACTCCTGTGTCTGCGTGTCGCCGTTTAATTTACAGAAACCTGCACACCGGCTGTGTGAAGCCTATGAGTGCAATCACAGTGTGCATCCAGGCAGCATGTATATCTGCAGCTATAGAGGTGTAGTCAGTGTCCAGCAGTGCAGTGGGCCATCTGCCTTGCGGTAGTTATACAGGAAAGGCTGATGTGACTGGAATAGAATATTTGCATTACAGAACACGAGCTCAAATCCTGCGTTTTGTCACAGTTTTAATGATGGCACCTTCACTAAGCTCAGGTTGCATCGTATCAGCGCTGACCCTCGTGGGCTGAGCTCTGGTGACACCTTCCAATCTGTGTTAATGAGATGACTCCACTCAGTCTACGGGTCACGGTGATATTTACAGAAACCGTTGTAGCGGCAGAGATCCACGCTTCCCCGTGGCGCTCCCTCGCCTCATTTGCATAGCTTTCAGACTTCCCTTTCTCGCCTTCCCTCTTTCTCCGCTCTCGCTGTGCTCCTCCATGATCGACAGGCTCCTTCGCACTTCTCTTCAGTTTGTGTCGCACATGTTAATTAAAGCCTCTAATTAGCTTTCCCCACTAAAAGGCCGCATTAAATCAGAGTTGGAATGGCAAATGATTCCTGGCATTAGCATAATTGTGTTTTTGAAGTGTAAAGATTCGGGCATTAGGGATGCTAGCACGCGTTTTTGTTTCAGTGATTTGTTGTGTTTGGGGCTCGGGGCCCAAGGGGCCACTGGAGGTTGGCTGTGTGGGTTGAGATGCCCCAGGACCCTACAGGGGCCACACACTAATGAGGCCTGCTCCTCTCTGATGGAGCAGATACAGGAAAAACAAACCTGTGATGTGGTACCCTCAGGTGGTCCTGAGAGCCCGGCGGAGCGGAACAGGACACTGGTGGAATGTGTGTGTGTGTGTGTGTGTGTGTGTGTGTGTGTGACGGAGTGAGGAGCTAGAAAGGAGATAAAGTTATTACTATTTTTACATTTTAGTATCACTTGTGATTGGCACATACTTAACCTTTTGCCAAGTGCGTGTTATTGGCTAAAGGCTTCACCCTGATAGCAAAATTGTTGTGGCCCAGTTCTGGTCCACAGCAGACACGTTCATCTGGCCCACATGTAATGATGGCAGTTGGGCGGTTCGCTCCTGTTTGCCAGATCTGAGTCACAAGCAGCCCATGGCTTGGCCACATGTCAGACAAGAGCGAAACCAATAAATCAGAACTTGCCCAAAGTCCAGAACACAGCTCACTCTATGGGCTGCATTTGGCCAGTTTGGGTTTATTCGGTTGGCTCAGATCTGACAAACAGTGCCATCATTCCACACAGTATTTGGGCCGGATGAACGTGTCTGGTACTGTTTTGCTATCAGGGCAGTGACACTGAACAGGGAAGTGTAGAAATTAGAGTGACCAAGTGTAATGATCAATGTATATCATTACATATATTGGTGGTATAGACTAAACAAAGCAAAAAAAAGTAGTGGAGCCAAATGTCATGACTTCTTCACAGTAAAATATTAGGATCAGAATCAGAACAACGTTACTGTCCATCATAAAGCAACAGAAATTTGTCTTTGGTTTCAGATTCAGGATGAACACTGTCGTCTACCACAGGGGGCACCAAAGACAAGTGTCATATTCCACCCACAGGTGCTTTAAAGATAGAAAATGTAACATTCAAAAACAATTAGGCCTTACATACAGTTTCTTGTTGAATTGTGTACTTACGTTATCCGTAACAACTCCCATGATCCCACGCTACGTATGTTTTTTCTTCTGTTTTGATTGACAGACCCCCAGTGGCAGTGATTACATATTGTGTGTGAACATTTCTGAATATCACATACCATATGTAGTCAAACTGCATTGACAAAAAAGAAGTGTTGGTGTCACTTTCTACCCTCTCACTGTATGTCGAACTACAAATAAAGGCCGGTACTGATCTTCACATACAGTAGATGCACGTCCACAGCGGTTCTTCAGAGATGTTTGCAGGTTTTTTCTCTCATATATCTGAGATCAACCAATCAGCATGATGCATTTTTGAATTTCTTGAGGTGTGAGAGTAGCTAAACTATAACTCCAGCTCTAAACAACCTTACCATCAGCTGTCTTGAGACTTTTCCGTCCAGGTAAAGTGATTATTTCAAAATCGACTTCCTTGTTAGTGTTGGTGAACACAGAGATCTAATGCCGCAGGTCATGTCCTCCATTACACTGTGATAGACCTGGATTTACTGGTGATTAGTGCCGCACACATCCGCAGCTATCAGACATGACTGAGGCTGTCACCGTCCTATGACTCGAGCCTTGGGGTAGACATGATGTACTTTTCAAGAGCTTCCTCTGGGCAAACTCGCTCACTGACTACTGTGGCTAAATTATTCAGGGTGAACTTGTCACCCAAAGGCACAGGGGTGGAACAGTGACAGTTTGGTGGTTGTGTGATAGCCGAGACTGTTGTCATATGAGTTATTATTGAACCAGCCAGATATACCACAATGCAGCATATTCTTGCTCCGGCCTTGAATCTGCTCCAGGCGTGAAAACCCATTAAGATGCATTGGAGGAAGCGGCAGAGTGGAAGAAATGATCTAAGGAGGAAGAGGCTGCAGACAGAATTATCATCACTTCTACAACGAAGCTACTTTTAATTTGATTAATTCTAATTAAATGATTTTTGTGTCAGCAGTCGAATCATTTCCTTTTCTTTAAAAGACTAGAGTTGATTACATAAGGACACGCTGCCATGTTCCTGAGGTGACAGATGAAATTACGCGGGATGATTTTTTAATGGCACAAAAGCTTCCCCGTGCAAGTAATATGTGCTTTAACGAAGAGAGAGGGGAGAAACCAGGGCAAGGAAATACAAAAAAAGAAACAAGAAAAAGCAGGAGAGGAGGTGGAAGGAGAGAAACTGACAAGAAATATGTAGACTGCAAGCAGCGCCAGACTCTGTGTGGAAGCCTAACATTCATTATGTCTGTTCCACTGGTGCTGCTAGTCAGAACGCAGTAGGAGATCTCATCCAGTCTGCACAGAAACCAAGGGCACTGCCAGAGGCTTGATTTACACAACAAATAGACATTTCACCGTATGTGACCTGGACGGCACTTTTATTTTGTTTGTCAAAAGTTTTGCCAAGTTTTTGTAGCTTGCTGATGCCTAAAGGAAGTATTCCTGCAGGCACGAGCTGTGATTGTTGGCTGCTGCGCTCCCCTCGACATCACGCTCCTCGTATCGGAGCCGATTAAAGGTCCAGCTCGCGATGTCAACAGGTGTTGCGAGTTATGAGCTTGACTAAAGTTTTAACGAGAAGCAGAAAGGCTGAAGAAGTGTTGCTTGGAGTTGTGCAAGGCAGAAGATCAACAGTTCAGCTGAATAATCGCTTTCATAAACAATTGTAATGCACCACTTTATTAAAACAAACTGAACAGCAGCATGCAGCTGGCAAAGCACATGCCGTGTAATTACAATATTCCTGCTTTGAATGTAGCCCCCTTTCTCTCATTCAAATTCAAATGTGCTTTTTAGGCCTCAACAATTATGTAAATGCAGCATTACCAAAGCAGGTTGTGCAACGTTTATAATGTAAATGTAATAATTCAGGGAAAAAAAGACAATTAGTTTTGTACAATACCACATATCCTGTAATACATTTTAGGCTCTGCAGCAAATTGACACAATCATCATGAAAATATATTAGAAATTAATTCCATTCTCATCAATTAGTTGCACAACAGACAATTTCTATAGCAACAGACCTGATTTAATGTTATCAAATAATTTAAATAAGAGTCAACAGCTTTGCTAGCAGCTCTCTGAAAGTGTGCTTAAGCACAGCAGTGCTTTGAGCTAGGCTAAATGCTAACACCAGCATGCTAACATGCTCACACGACAAAGCTAAAATGTTGATGTTGTAGTCAGTAATGTTCATGTTCATGGTCACCATCTTCGTTTGGCGTGTTAGCATTCCAACATTTGCTAATTAGCGCTAACCACAAAGTTAAGCTGAAACTGATTTAATTGGTAAATCTTAAAGAATTTAAACACATTTTTGCCAAATTTTGCGCTATATTGTACTGAACCGCCTGCAAACATGCTAACATGTAGCCTATAATGTTCAAATGCATGTTAACCATCTTAGTTTGGCATGTTAGCTGACAGACAGACAAACACTGCCAAAAGCCCCGCTGCTAGCAAGGCTAAAAATAAACATCATTAATAATTTTTGCTCTTTTTTTTTTAAAGAACAAAAAAAACAAAATTATTTATGTTTTTTTAACAAATTATAAATACATGATTTGCTATACGACCACATACTCTGCTGTACTGACAGACAGGTAGTGGTTAAAGCACGGGTGCTACACAGTCACAGGTCTGTGTTTTCAACGTTACATCATTACACTTTAAATGAGCCATGATGTGCTTACAGGTGTGCGTTTATGAGCCGTTTCACAGCAGCTTGGAAAGTGACTCAGCTCACCAGAACAGAGGCAATCTGCTCAGTAACCAGAGTAAAAAGAGAAATTATAACTTCAGACATCACAGGTCTGTGCTGTAGCTCTATTTTTGTGCTTTTGCGAGGCATTTAATCTATAAACTCATTACTAGAAGCTCACCATACGGGTCGTTTCTGTTTATAAATGATCATTTTATCAATCGAGCACTACTGGCCTTTAAAGGTGCTCTAATTTATTGTGTGCTACTAATTCTATATTGAGCCAACGACGCACGGTTTAACAGACTGTACGGTCCTCAAAGATGAAAGAGTAGCATGCAAATGTTTAAAAGTGAATTGTTGTGTGTGTTCACCTTTAAGAGCCAGTGACAGACAGACAGGCCCAATGGAAACAAGCCAATGACAAGATGACAGGAGCAAGAATAAACTGATATTTTCATTAAAAAATCCCTGAGCCTCATTTAAGAAAGGGAGGGGGAGCGGGGGGCTCCAAATATCACGGCACAAATATGACAGGTAAACACACACACACAGTAACACACGCAGACACACACACACACACACCCTCCGCAGCCCTGATTGAGTGTAAGTGTCTGCGTTGGCGGTCAAGGTCAGCTGATAATGGGAGAGATTGAGGACAGGGTGAGGCGGCGGGGGGGTCGGCAGCAGTCTCAGGTAATGAGATTTACGACCCTGAGCTCCCACCGCACCCCCTCCCCTCCTCCCCACCCTTCTCCCCCTACCCCTCGCCCTAACATGATTTATAGATCTAATAGACGTCAGCGCTCCCGCCTAAGATAGAGGCTCCACATTATCACTGAGGGAAAGTCATCCGTTCAACAGGGCAAGAATACAGAGACGACTCTACCAAGATGTCCCCGTCCGTCTGTGTGTGCTGATGCGTCGGTGTACGCCACACACACACATCAGTATGCATATATGCTGCCATTACAGATACAGTTATTCAGATTTCTTTACATAATTTTGTGCCAGTGTGGGAGGAAGTCACTTTTAAAAGTCATTTAAGACAAACAAATTCAAACTTAAAAGAAAGTTTAGTTGCTGATTTTTGAAGTTTGCTCATTAATATTTCTACATCAACAAACAAATAAGCGATTAATCAAGTTTTTTAGCATGTTATTCACAGTGTACTCTACCTGCCTACCTCCAAGCAGTAGACAGACAAAGTTAGCAACAAGCTAACATGCATCTAAAGAGACATAAACTAGTGGACAGTAGGAAGGAATTCATACTAAATCAAACAAGGGGCAACATATCACCAGAACAGCCAATAACTGCTGCTAGCTGTAGCTACTGTTAGCTAGTTAGCTCAGTTAGCCATGCAGCTAGCAGGCCAGACTTTGACGTCAGAGAGCGGGGCTGTGTTGGTGTAGCTAGCACAGGAGCTTTGGACCGGGAAGAGCCAGGGCTAGCTGGTTACCATGCTTATTTCGGACACGATATATAGACGTCATAATGTCAAAACTGCTACTTCTTACATAATTCCTACAAAATTCTTACATATAGCACCTTTAATTTTATCTTAAAAGTTTGCTATATGCTGACTTTCGCCTAACCTGTGATAATATTTCAAACCTCTGACTATATTCAAAGATGGACGACGCATCTCCGCTTCCTCCCGCTAAAATGAAGCAAAATGATCCGCCCATATGTCAAATGAGTAACCAAACTTAGCAAAAAATGAACACCTGATGATACATCAGTATGATAAGAGCGACCTAAAATGAGTAAAAAGACTTCAATGAGCCTTAAAAATCCATAATACATAATATCTGTATCACTGACACAAACCCCAGGAGTTTTCTTTGATTCACTTCCACCAGCGAACATCTTCACACGGTCTAATGTTGTTATCTTAACTAAGTCTGCTGCACAACGTGTCTCTTAATAATGATATCTGTTTGCTTAATGTAATAAATGTGACAATTGCATTCTGGTTTTAAAAAAAGTAACTAAAACTGATTGCAGGAATTAAAAACAGCGAGCACAGAGGGCGATTAGCTGCCACAAAGGAGTAATGAGATTACTCCAACGTGCCACCCTCCATGCTGTTCTGCTCATTGTGCTAACCCTCTAAACAAAATGACATTCAACTCAAACAACACACAAACGTCGCTATTGTTCCAGCGCGCTGCACAAGGCGACCGAGGCACAGCGGCGGCGAGGATGGAAGCCATTGAACTTACTGCTCATTACCAGTACAACCTCTCCTCGAGCAGCAGAACGACGTGGCAACGTTCAGTGTCTGTTCAGCTCTGTTTACTGATGCTTCTGCAAAAAAAAACAAAAAAAAACAACAACAATATGGTGACAGCCAGATTGCCTCCCAGTAGATGCAGCGCTAATATTTGCACTAGGCCTGCTGTACGTGTTGAAAAAGATGGTAGATTGGATTTCGAGCACACGCTTACACACATAAACACACACAAACACCCCCGTCAGTTGTTTGTTCTTATGCAGTCTCCCATCTCAGTGTATTTTGAGAATTAAACCAATAAGCCCCCCTGCTAAGCCCAGCAGTTATTGATGTGCTGCCTTTTTATTGTCTGGAGTTTATTCAGTTCATATTCACTGTGTCTGCCTTTGTGTCGCGACGCAGCCACTCTGAACAGGCTGACACTCAGGGGCTCGGAGACTCGAGGGCAGCTGTGGAATCTGAGGCAGAAATATGTTGTGGAAAAACACCATAATGCTCTGATATCTGTTGAGCACACACAGATTCCTCAATTGCTTTAAAACTTTTCATTTCAGTGGCGAGTGACATGAACAAGGACGCAACATTTTCAGAATTTTAAGACTGAAAAACTTCATATTGAGAGATTCAAACCTGTTCCTGACAAGAAAAGGACTCAAAACCAGTCTGAAGGACACTTGTAACTCCAACAGTTTAAAATAAGCCTGTCGTAGCAGAGTACAGTTTCATTTCCTCACAGCAAAGACAGTTGAGAACTAAAATGGCACTCAGTGGAGCGCATACCTCCACCGAGGCCCAGCAAACTCCATTGTACTTTCTCATAGATACCAGCCTTTCTAAATACATTTTTTCATAAAGATCGACGCATTATATCCTGAGAAATGAACTAAAATGTCTAAATTATCTTGCAACGTTAAAGAAAGTGAGACTATCTGGATACGCTTTAAACGTTAATGGGGTCTATTCTGGGATAAGACCCATCCTCCATCCAAGTTTCGTGGAAATCCGTTCAGTAGTTTTTGTGTTATTCTGCTCGCAAACCAACAAACCAACCAGCCAACAAAGGTGATAACATTACTTCCTCGTTAATTAAAGTTAATTAACAACAAAACTATTTTGTGTGACTAATTATACAAACACTGTAATAAAAACATTGCTGCAGTGCATAAAGACATTTAAACCACTCGCATAAACTTGTAAATTTGGAGTGCTTTTGGAATAAACCGTTGAGTTATTCAGAGCGACACACTCAAAGATGGAGCTAAAAAATGACAGTACTAGCTAAATGTAGCAATCGTCGACTCTTACGTGAACTATAAATTAATTCAACACACATGCTTGGATACGAACCAGTTACGTTTAAGTTAGCTTAGAGGTATTGGTCATTGCTGATGATGTTGAAATGCTAACGTTATTAAGCTAATGTTACATTATACAGGCAGACATACGGTATTAAGCTAATTTGCCTGAGTTGAGTTGTACAGACCACATGGTAAAACTTTAGGATGAATATGGCTTTGCTGGCTAAGGTTGTTGATGTTAGCTGTTAAACATTAACTCACCCTACAAATGACTCGTTGGTTAGTCTGTACAGAAAGAGCACGCTCTGCTTCTTTGGACTGACAGACTGGATTTATGAACACAGCCAATGTCCCTGGTTTGATTCCAACAAGTGACCTTTGTTGCTGCCATCCATCTTTCTTTTTACCCTCATTTCTCGTTACTGCTTTCCATATAAAACAAGGCAAAAATGGCAAAGAAATACAGTTAAAAGAGAAAAATGATGATGAAACTTGTCTATATGTACGATACCTCCTTCAAAACATCTGTTTTTTACTACAGGTCTTGTTTTTTTCATGTATATATAAAGAGATACAGATTAATTAGCATAAGCATACCACATTTTTAAAAATATCCCCAGGAGAAAGCATAAATCCCCAAAACATGAACATTTCTTGGAAACTTTTAGAGATTATTTTGATCCCATTTTTGCGCTTTATTACCTAGATCACGGTGAAAAGATGAGAAGAAGAGCAGACAATAAAAAGTTCTTCTCTCCAGACTTTAAGACATTTACATAGTAGACGCCTCAGTAAGCTGAGTCACCTGAAGCTGCTTCCCCTGCACGCCTCTGAAATCATATCGCTCCCATCTCATTTTATCTCATCACACCCAGTGTCTCTGTACGTCGGTGCTCGAGCCCACGGGGAAGTTTGTCACTTTGATAACAGGTGGGATAAGAAGTGCAGTCAGGCAGAGAAACCAAACGGCAACTAAATCACAAAGTTGTAAAAGAAATTAAGCAAAAGACTCCTTGGTTTCTTCCGAGGTTTCGGTGGAAGTGTTATTTAAAACAGATGCACGCGCAGAATGGGTTCGGATGCTCTTATTAATTCGGTTTATTTGACGGCCACTCGGCTCCCTTCACCTGAGGTAAAACTCTCGGCTGCGAGGACAATAAATAGTGCTGTTCAAGTGTCTCCACAATTTTCGGCTCAATAGAGAAAATGCACGGTTGATTTCTCTGTGGTGTCTCGGCCGCTTTATTAGCACAGAACTGAAGGGGCATTTCTTTCCCTTCTGTTTATTGTAGCTCTGTTGGCGAAAAATAAAGCAACAGTCTCCAGAGCTCCACGAGGACTATGGATGTCTGGAGGTTACAAAAGTAATCAACATTCAGTCTAGAAGGGAGAAGAATGAGAAAACTTAAAGGTGATGCAGAGGACATCTTTCTGTTTTCAGTTAACAATACTGCTCTTTTCTCTGACGTCATTGCTAATCTCAACATGTACATTTCTTCAAGGCTTATTCTTTTGTAAATGTGACACTGTTTTTCCTCTATTAGATGCCAGAACTCCAGCCTTGACACACAAAAACAACCAGATTCATAGACAGTCGCTAGAAAATCACTGCGAACCGCTTTCAGCAACATGCGTTCGAACAAGTACAGTAGCAGCACTTCAATGCTAAAACATTACAGCTTTGTTTCAACACAGAGGAGGGCGAGTGTTGCCAGAGAGAGCTTAAAATGGCTGCTGAAAGTCAGAATACTGGAGCTGAACCAAGCTCAGCAGACGGTGGACAGGCTTGCGGTTGGATGGCTGGGTTCGAAGGCAGCAGCTTGTTAGGGTGGAAATGGATTAGCGAGAGGCACAATGGGAGTCTTAGGCGTGTCTGCGGTGTTGTGTTAAAGCCCTGCCTACGTTGCCCGGGCTGCTAGACTCATTTATGCCCAGCGGTGCATGCAGCGGCCAACGCTCACACACAGGGCTTTTTCTAATTGCCATGGTTCCTTCTGTGCTCGCAGCGACAGCCTCGATTCGGCATCCATCAAATAATATGAATTAACCTGCAGCACCGCACAATTGTTCTGTTTGTCACATGCAGCTGGTAGAGGAATTATTTCTCTAACGCGCTGTTGTTTTACATTCAGGGAGAGACTGTAGAGAGGAAGAGTTCCTGAACAATGTGCACATTCCCCTCACCTGCTGATAGAAACACAACATCAGTTTATTTTTTACTGCCTTCAAAATGCTTATAACCACATTTTAAAGATGCTTACTATGTTTTTAGCCATGCTATGGCGACATAGCTAAAGTGCTGTGTTGGTATGTCCACCCCCATGTTCAATTTTACTTTATTGTTTTCATTTAACCTTCATTTAACCAAGAAGTCCCTTGAGATTAAAATCTCTTTTTCAAGGGAGACCCAGCCAAAATATTAGCATGCTGACGCTAAACCAGACTAAGATATGTTAGCATTTAGGTCACAGCACTACTATAGTGCATTGAGCTAGTGGTAATTAGCAAATGTTAACATGCTAACATGCCAAACTAAAAGAACATCAACATGGCAACTCTGTTATTGTGAGAATGTTAGCATGCTAGTGGTAGCATGTTAGGTGTGCCCCAGGTGGTACCTCTGCAGTTGTTTGGTGGAACATTGGTGGGCAAAGAAAGTTCTTTGAGTAGCAAGGGATCATGGGAGTTGTTGTCATTAAACAACCACCAGTGCAGATGAAAATCCACCTTACATGACTCAGGTGGCATAGTTTGGTTTTTTTCACATTACATTAAGTCACGTTTGTCGACTACACAAGTAGCACACAACTTAACCAAATGTATAACAAAGATCAAAGAAATGTTACATTTTATATCTTTAAAGCACCTGTGGGTGGAATTTGAAATTAGTCTTTGGCGCCCCCAGTGGTAGGTTTTGAAAAGACAGTGTGGTCGGCAATGGTGTTCCTTCTGAACCCAAACCAATTTTTAGAGAGTCTTGTCTCTCTAAAAACAAAATGTTACCCCATCAAGGTTTTTTGGAAAATGCAACAATTACATAAAAATATCCCACACATTGTCTTTGCAGCTCAATGTGACTACTTGTAGAAGCGCGCCACCCTGGATGGCTTAAATAAAAGACAGCATCCTGCGTTGGGAACTACATCCCTACAAGTTTACACAGTGGAAAAAAAGATGTAGCACCGTCTACCTTTTGCTAGAAATTCTCTGATGCAACACTTCACCTTTGATAGATGTATAAATATAATTATGTGACACTGTGGCTGTCACTGTTGACACTAGGACAGCGATTTGTGTTTGAAATCTGACTTTATTGCTACGCAGCGTAGGGAATAGTGAATGAGTGAGCGGGGTGGTGATTTAGATAGAGGTATTTTATGCCTTTATTAAACAGCAGTCAGTGGAGAGATGGCAGGAAACGAGGGGAGCGAGGGAAGGGAAATAAACAACATAGCCCTTGAAAAAAAGTGCCACCCACACAAACTCATCAAAGTTAGTTCTCTTTCATTATTTATACCTTATACTGCTCGTCAGGCAAAACCTTGGACAAGTCTTGGAAAAGCAACCATAGTCCTTTTTCACAGAGGACACTTGGACATATCACAAAACCATTAGTGTAAATAGAGCTAATGCTGACAGGGATCAGTTCAGCTGCTTCAGTTTCAGGGTACTGGTGTGCATTTTGGCATCATAAATCTTACTGGTAACACTTTGCTTTTATCACCCAAGCTTTTTCTACTATGAAGGTCAGAATGTCTTCTGTGAAAAAGGCCTTTTTACACTCACTTTCACACCTACAGGCCATTTAGAGTCTCCAGTTAACCTGCATGCCTTTGGACTGTGGGAGGAAACCAGGGGAAGCAAAAAAAAAAACCTAGCAGGCAAAACTCCACACAGAAAGTTCATCAAAGGAAGGAAGCAACAGTCCCGGAGGCGCACTCTGACTGACAGGTGCTCTCTGGGAAGTGCAGTGAAAAGACAACACAACAAAGATATTGCAACAAAGAAAAAACGCTGGATGTTGCTTAGCTAATGGTCACAAAAATACAACCCAGTGATATTTTCTAATGACAGAACATTTATTCAAAACTTGCGTTATGAAGGATACATCAAAAACATTAATAAGTCCAGTGTTGCACTGGGTAACCTGAGTCAATCTTGTATACACTGTTCAGATTCTGTAAATACTGCACTGGATGTGTGTTCATCCGCAGCTGAAAATAGTCCCACATTAGACTTTTTTAAAGATAAAATTATACATGTTTATTCCATTTTAAAGATTTTTTCGTCTCCAATAGGAATTAATATGCCCGGGGCCTGAGCCTGAAGTCCTGTGAATCAGACTTACTGTACATGTTGTTGGTTTTGGTGTTTTCATGGACTTACTTCTTTTTTTTAAAACAAAACTGTAGTTTTAATCAACAATCAGACAATAGAAGTTGGATGGATGCATTTTTGGTTGCTTTTTTTAAGCGTCAAGAAAAATAAAATGTCAGGAAAAGTCTAAATAGTTTCAGTTGAAGAAATCTCAAACTGACACATTTACAAATGTGTTTCTCGTGTGTTATTTTTGTACTAAAAGCAGCCAAATGCCAAATGTGTGTGTGGTCATGGCTCTAGTTTTGTGCAAGTGCAGCCTGGGTAAATGAGGATTGACAGGCCCCTAATGCCCTCTGCAGCGAATAAATGGATAATCGAGAATCCTGTTGTGACGCCCCCCGTCCTGTGTCTGAGATGAGACACATAGCCATCTGAGCACTCCAGTGACACAGCCAGAGATTGATTTCTTGTGTGTGTTTGCGTGTGTCTGTGTGTGAGAGGGAGAATGACAGAAAGATGAATTTATTCTCTGACTTTCATAGTATCAGTCACACTATTTACATATTCATTTCTCATATTATAATGCAGTGACAGTGATGTTATTCCGCTGCTGCCACCGCGGTGTCAGTTTTGCATTCGCGCTTTTTGCATTTACTGCGGACCTCTGAAGAGCAGGCGGGGACGCACGTCATCAATCTAACTTGAAAACCCTTCACAGTTTGTCATCTCTGCTCTCTTTGCGCACTCAGAAATAAACTGATATGTTGAGAGGGATGAACTTGAATAGAGCGGCAACTAATGCTCGTTTTCTTAACTTATTAATCTGTCGTTTATTTGTCCTTTGAGAAATAGTCATTTCAACTGACCATCTGGGGAGGAAGATATGATACGAATGAAGGCACCAGAACAGCTACTGAATATTATATTTATAATACTGTGGTGCAATTGTTTGGTATAAAAAGTCAAAACATTTTGAAAAATTGAGTTTCCAGGTTTCCAGAGCCTGAGTTGATTATCTTAAAGGTGCACTATGCACATTTAAATTAGAAGAGAACAATCTTTATTTATTGATTTTCATCGTCAAAGGACGACACAGTTTCATTTATTTCGCTTTCATTGATTACTGGTTTGGATTCAGGGGGAACACTGTTGTCATCCCAGGATCCACCTTTACAGCTTCACACAGCGTTCTGGGGACCTAATTACCATCTTTGGACATCTTGTTTATTAAGTTATGGAAATAAGTCAAATAAATATTTAAAAATGTATATATTTCTGAGTTCTTATTATTACCATATTGATCTTGTAAATGTTAAATGTTTTCCCCAAACTACATCTGCACCTTTGCTATTGTTGTTTTGTTGTTTTGTCCAAAACCCTGAAATTCAATTTCTAATTATGAAATACAGAAACATTGTAAAGAAGTGACTATGTTTCTGTTAACTGATCAATAGATCCAGTCCTAAACTTGAGAATACAAAGCAGACAGTTGCGCTAAATCACAATTATTTGATCCTTGTATGAGCATCTGTAAATATTTCCAATTTTATTAGTTCATATTTTTGGGCAACAGAGGCAGGGAATACGAAAATTAATTAATAAGTGGATAAAAAAGAATAATAAAACACCTACACCAATAGAAATACAATATATAGAAGTATAATTAATTAAAGGAGTGGAAGGAGCAGCTTGTAATCCATACATTCAGAAACAGTCAAAATTAATAATGATCAAATGATCTCTTAACTTATGAACAATATATACGTACAGCAGGCCTCACAGTCGTGTCAATAACCAGATATGGTGGTTTCCTCAGTCTTTAGGCCTCTTAGTCCCCACGTTGACCTGCAAACTTTATAAAATAAGAACGATTTCAGAGCTGAGCCTCCGAATGAATAACAGTTGCAGCTATTGATTCAAAAAAGCTTCTGTATCCATATTCCAGAGACTAAACATAGATTTTTTGGGTTTGAAGCGATAGAATATGTTTTGAATTCAAACATCTAAACGCAAAAGTGACTCACCTTCCTCAGTTTCACACATCTGTCTGGCTATAAACTGCAGAAAATGGTCGGATCGAACAGAATTCTTCCACGGCACCGATGAGGGTCAAAGCAACAGCACTGATACGACAGATTGAGCAATTTGCGATTAAAAAAATCAAGAAAAGGATGTTTACTTTCACCGGCCCGTGATGGAGAACGATGGAGAAGTGTAATGAAATAAAAGCCAGGCGGAGGAGATAGACTAGTGGGCGAGTCACGTCCGTCTGCAATGCACTTATCAGGTGGGGATTTTCTGGAAGTGTCAGTCGGTATAGGAAGCCTTCAAGGCTCTCGCAGAAACGGGGATGCTGCGGTAGTGACAGGGCTATCTGCCTCTGACAGCCCAAAGACCTAAAACCGGATGGCTGGGAGAGATAAGGCTCTGTCGGCACTGGACGCACACAAACACACAGGACACACACACACACACACACACAAGCTCTGGATGCTGGTGTACTTGCCCACACACACACACACAAACACACAGCCAAACACTGGCATTCACTCTGCATTTACAAATTCCCTATTGCCTGACCACTCGCTCATTCATTCACTCATGTGCACTGACACACACACACAAACACACACACACGCACATGCAAGGCTCCCTGTCTGCCAGCCAGCGAGGCTTCCCATTAGCTGTGGTGCAGTGTGCTGGGTGAGGAGCGCTGGGGCGAGAGACATCAATTTGCTTCCTCTAATGCGCTCGCTGCCCCCACAAGACATATTGATTATTTCTTCCCCGCAAAGCGACAAATAGCAATTTCGGGGGCATAATGGAGATAGATGGTTGGTTTATAAGAAGCCCCCAAAGAAAAGTTGTAAGGGGGTGGAGGGCTGAGGCTGGAGGGGGGGATGGGGATGCTCTTCTTCCTCCTCCTCTCACAATCCCCCTTCTCTGTCTCTATCTCTTTTAGATTTAGCTTCCTACCAGCTCCACCTCTTCTGTGCCACCCCTGAAAATGCAGAACAAGAATAGAAATGAACACATGAAGAAGACGCAGGGTGTGGTTTAAAAAAGAAAAATGGACTGTAGTGAGGAAAGGTGAAGGTATGGCGAGGCTTTGGGGTGCACAGATGTTGAGGCGCGCCACCAATCCACATTCATTACGCGCCTCCTCCTAGGAGCGTCGCCTCCTCCCGTCTTAATGGTTGTACTGCGGAGAGCAGCTGCTGCCGCAGTGTTTGCTCTGCCTCAGCCTCCGTCTGTTACATCCACTTCATATCCCCCTTGTTAGCATCAGTGCGACTGATCCAGAGGTTGCTCTTATGGTGGGATTATGAATATTTGATTCCCAGTACGCTGCAGGTCGACTCCTCATAAAGTTTATTATTAAGTTTTGGGAAAAGTTTGACAGCTGAGGTTGCATTTGTCCTGTAATCAATAACACTATAAGGCATTTGTCAGTATGTCATTGGTCAGATAAATTCGTACTTAAATACGCTCTGACAGCTGCTTATAATTCCTGAGAAACACATTCTGAAAAAGTGGACATCAGTGTCATCATGTAGTGTGTTTGCTTTGAAAAATGGGCTTCTGAGCTGACAAGAGACTGCAAATAAATGATGAAATATACATTGTGTAGCGCTGAGTTTGTGCATTTAATCCAGATTTGATTTGTGCATCCATATCCGCCCGCTATTCTTTACAGACTTCCACTGTGAACTCCAGCGCTTCCTCTCCTCCAGACAGCCCTGGTATTCACATTGTTATATAACGTTCTGGCTGATTGGAGGTAGCTGATAGCTGGCGGCTGCAGAAGTCAGAGCTGCTGCAGACTCCAGGTGGTAAATGAGGTAATGCATGTGTGCGGCTCATCACATGATGGACTGATGGGAAATGTTGCTCAAGAAGTTCAGCTGCAGACAACTTTTTCTTTCCAAAGATGATTTCTACCCGTGATTGCAGAATCCATGAGCCAGCCCTGCTTGTAGGAAATTAATGGACTTTTCAGATCAGTAGAAACTGTTGCAGATGTTACCTGGTACAGAAACCCTCGTGCACAGCTTGGTTTCTGATTGTGTCACCGAGAATTGGCCGCAGCACATAGAGACCCAGTGTGCGCTAGCATGAGCTGCGTGCTATGTGTGAACAGATGGTTTAAGTTCAGGCGTACAGCCCCTGAGGGAGTAAGTAAGTAAATATTTGACTGTTGGTACTTAAGATGGAAATCTCATTTCATTTCGACTCAGTCTTGGCAAATCTATAAGTGGGTGTAATATAACCTTAATCAGCCAATCAATCATTACCATATGCTTCACAGGGAGCTCCATCCGCCTTTACTTAGCTTTCTTTTAGCTGCTGTTTAGCCACAATTTGTCTATTTTCATGCCCCCATATCGCTCTAATCGTATCGGTTTTGCTCTATAAAGCTTTTGTACGCATCCTGCTCAACATTAAATAGCAGACAGACACAGTTAGCAACTAGTTGGTGAACATACTGGAGCATTTAGCAGCTAAACAGCCAGACATTTCTCTCAGGAGGTGGTGGAGACCAACACTAGAGCTAAAAGAGATTAAATATTGGACATTTAGTTAGCCTTCTGTCACACTCTTATCATCAACTGGGACACCTGAACAGAACAGATCCATCTTTAATTTTTCTAATAACACCTGTGCTAGTATTTTAGCTTCTGAGCACTTTTTGCACTGTATAGCAGTGTGTTTGCAGATTGCAACCAACTAAACACCCCTCATCTCACACCCACTTTGGTGGCAGCTAAAAAAAGCGAATAAAAGTGGAAAAAAGCAAAAGGCAATTTCTAGAAGCGGTGTTTGGTTTGTCCATTCTGGGCTACTGTAAGAAATATGGTGGTGCAACATTGTAGATTCGGTGGAAGACGACCGACTCCCTCCGTAGATAAAAAAAGCTCGTTCTAAGGTGACAAAACATAAATAAATAAATAAAAACATAAAAAACATATAAAAACATAATTATGAATATTGTATTCCATTACTGCTGATTGATCCTCCTAAATCCCCCAAAATCCTACACACTGGACCTTTTAATGTTTGGTACGTGAATAAACATTTCTTTGTGCATCATGCTGTTTTAAACATCGAGTGGAAAAAGCTACAAGTATCTTCTCTCATTAGTTCATAATCTCGTATCCAAGCACATAATTATCACCCAGTAAATGTCATTAATAACTCAAGACACTGACATTTACTTTCAGGTTTACAGATATTTGCTAACATTTCAGTTTTTTCAATTAGAGGATCTATCTATTCTCCCTTGTGTGCATCTTGAATGTGGGAAATACTGCAGCGGAGGTCTTTGATCTCAGATTTTTCTCAGCGCGCTGTCTTCCACCTATTGCTCGAGCTTCACTTTATCACAGCCTCCCTTGAATATTTCATGCATCATTTTCTATCCCACTTTCAAACTATTTCAAACCACTGTCATTGTTTAGGCACCGGAAAATCTCGCAAATCACAAATCAAGTCCTTGTTTAAAGCTTAATTATCAATTATTCAGTATTTTTGAGTGCTCGGGTTTGACTGGCAGAGAAAAGCGAAGTTGCTTGCCTGCTGTAAATGATGTCGACATGAAGTGTGCACTTTCATATTTTGTAATAGTTGATGGTGAATATATAATACTGCTGTCACATTAAAAAGAGACTTTTGTGGTTTTGAAGCCTCAAATTTGAGTTTTCGTGGCTGTTTCAGGTAACAGAATGTCACAAAGTTGCTAAATATGCAACAAAAAACAAGTTTGAATAAAAGAGGCAGTCATTTTGTTGCAGTTTGCAGATGATCCCTAGATCCTGAGTTCAAAGTTTTCTCTCCACCTCATGAATGTGAGTAAAGCAAGCATGACAGGCCATTTTGTTGTTTCTTAGCCATAATGGATTACAGCTTTAATTGTATGCAACAAGCCGGCAGTGGGCCATTAACCACAATAAATTATTTCCAAAGCTAGTTGGAAGAATTGGGAAAACTTTGACCGTTCCGGCGGCTTTTATACCCCTCCGCTGGCAGCCATTATCAATTTAGTTTGGTAAATGAAAGTAATGCGGCCATTACAAAGTGTAACAGCGGCACGTTCTCCGCTCGCATGTACACTGACACCTTTAACGAAATGGAATTTTTAAACACCTCGGCCAATCCTCAGCAGACTAATAACGCCTCCTTCCCCGGAGACGCGGCGGACCTAAATTATAGGAAGCAGCCCAGACGGACAGAAGTGACGCAGAACGGCATGCAAAATGAGCTTATTATCCCTGTTGCTGTCAATGCAGCACGGCCAAGCTGTCAGTGATCACAACAGACATGTTATATGCGACAGCGGTATTACAGGCGCCGCGCCTGATAAGAGGAATGATCCACAGCAGTGATGAAAGCAGACAGGTGAGATGGAGAGAGGAGAGGGGGGTGGGTGGATGGATGGAGGGGTTGGAGGACAGTGGGGTGAAGTGAGGATGTGAGAATGGACAAACAAAAGGGAAAGCTGTGAGAAAAAGAGGACAATGAGTGGATGTAAAAACAGCAAGACGATGGGAGGGGAAGGGGTGGATGGATGGAGGGATAGTGGGATGGAGGAGGGAGAGATGGAGTGATGGAGGGGTTGAGGGCGCTGGCTATTATCCTGCATCGATTTACTCCAGTCAGGGATGGCTGGACGCGTAATGAAGTGTGGGATCTAGGGGTGTCCGTGTGCGCTTGTCTGCGCCTTATAGCTTTTTGGATGTATTATGGGATGACGTGTCACCTGTGTGTGTCTGTGTGTGGGGGTGGGTGTGTGTGTGTGTGTTACATGCAGATAATAAGGTTTTATCTGTTGTGGTGAAACACAAAATCAGGTCGTTGTCTCCAGGACGCTTTGCTTTAATGCATAATTGATTGACTATAAGAAACATTCACACCCTTCCTGCGGATGCATTACAGCATTTACTCACCCTGTAACCTGGGGATTATGCTGAAGAAGATGTTCACAACACTTAATAATAATTGCAACCTGGTTTTGTATCTGAACTTCAAAGCATAAAAGTAAAAAAATCTATTTTAAGTCCTGTTTGAAATTCCGATCAAACACTTCAGTATTAGGGTGAGTATTAGCCCAAAAATCCCTCAAGGTCAACATTAAAAGGAATCCCTGAATATTTAATGATTATCTATCTGTTCACAACTGGATTACATCAGTTTTTAGTCAGGGAACGAGTGGGATAAGCTCAAGTAGCTTAACAGGAAATGAATCACCACATATTTTGATCATCAATTAATCATTAGTTCATCATTTTTTTAAAGCTAAAATGCCAAAATTTCACTTGCTACACCGTCTGTTCTGGTCCTAAATGTTAATATTTGTAAGATTTCTTCATTTTCTGTCATAACAAACTGATTATCTTCAGGTTTTGGACCTAAACAAGACACCAGCTTTGGTTTTAAGGGTTATGGTTAGTGTCAATAAATGTAAAATGCCAAGAAATGCGCCAGCCAAACCTTCAATTCTGGTTCCAAAAGTGAATATTCGTTGGTTTTCGTCATTTTCTTAGATAAAATAAATAACTTTGGTTCTAAACAAGACATCTCCTTGGATTTTGGAAATCTGTGGTGGACATTTTGTGCTATTTTCTTAAAATCTTCGATCAAACAATTGTTTGAATAACAGTGAAAATAATTAGCTGCGGCCCTTAATGTGCAGTTGGTAAGCACCTAGTAAAATATTCTTGTTTCTGTCGAATGTTTTGGCATAATGAGCCCGAAAATAAGACCCTAGCAGACATTTCAGACGAGACATGAAGTAGATCTCAAAGAAGACAGAAACCATCCAAATACTGCTCGACAAAGGGTGAAAAAGTTTCCCTTCAGATCGCTCTGCACTCTTGTGATTCGCTCAGACCTCCTTTTTACAGTTCAGTACATTTTCTCTCTCTGCACAATGTCAGCCATCCTCTTGTGGTGCACGAATCAAAACAAGCAGCGTCCACCGCAGACGACAGCCTTAAAAGAAAAACACCACTTTTCCTCCTGGGGTTTTGTATGTAACATGTAAAGGTTTAGAAAAAAAGGCGAACAAAGAACATTATAGTTGTCTCTGCGTCCTGCTCCTTTGACTCCCTTGTTAAATTCTTACATCTCTCACGTTCCCTCTCCTCCCGCATCCCTTTTTTCCCTCCTCCCCGAAGCCCCGCACTTCCTCTCCCGGTCTAATCCGCTCCTCGACATGCTCCCTCTTTGTTCTGCGACCCTGACAAGTCGTCTCGTTCTCCTGCTCCGAAGGACAGCCCCGGTGTGTTCGGGATAATGGAATGAATGCAGGAATGATAAACCCCCGAGGATGCTGGGAGAAAACACAGGAGTGTGTCAAGCAGGGTGATAACACTCTATTCTCCCGTGCATCTGTCGGAGGAGCAGGGATTATGGTTTTACAGGCAGGCTTTGCCGATTTGCAGCCCCTTTCTGCGGGCTGGGCTGTTTACACTGGAAGGTATCATGGGTGTCAAGGGGGGAGCGGGGGGGTATTCTCACATCTGTCTCGCACAAAGGTCATCATTAGTTTGGAGCATTGCTTCTGGTTGTGCAATCGTGTCTTAGTGGACAGGTAATTTAAAGCTATCAAAAGGTTACTGCAGTCCTTGGATACTTAAACTCCTGAAGAAATGCCACCGGATTCAAAAGTGAGAGTTGTAACTTGTTTGTCCACGAACTCAAAGATGTTGTACAACTATTACAGCCTTAATTAGACACACTTTAATCTGCAAATCCAATACCTCGACTCCAGTGTGCGTCTGTGATGTCTGCGCCGTGACATTTAAAGGATAAGACCGGCACTATATTTTTCTTATTGACAACTAATCTTGTGAAAAAAACGCCAACAATGAAGTTATCCAGCTATTATTGATATAGCTTACTGCTCTCAAACAAATCAATGAGCCACACTGTCACGGCTCCACAAAGTAAAAACTCATTGTGGAGCCAAATATGTATTCATCCGCAGCTGGAAATAGTCCACAACAAATTCACTCATTTAATAAAGACTACAGTGCCCAGCTGTTTTCAGAAATTATTTAGCCTTTTTTCCAAATAAATCAAGCCTTCTAGCTTGAAATTATACATTCACGACTCGTTTTTAAAGATCTCTCGTAGCAACCAATGATTGGGCCTTAGTGCCGCCGGGTTTTCTTCTAAAATATCTGTACATGACAACTAGGGCATGAAAAAGGTTAGAACAGATCGTCATGATGGCTAAGAAACTATGATTACAGTATGATTAGGGTGTGTTAATTGCAGTGTCCAATTGCTCCACACCCATTCCCTTACTTTCTGCCTCGCTGCATATGGGGCACGCCATTTCCTGCGATGGCACAGGACGACGACATTGGATGTAAATTGTGAGGCGCGAAGTTTTTATTTAGCCTTTATTTAACCAGGTAAGACCATTTGAGACCAGTGATCTCTCTTACAAGGGCATCATTAAAATGCTCAGACAACCCGGAGTCAATGGATTTCATCATTACTTTCATATCATTCAGTGGTTCAATGAATTGAAGATCTGTCTGGAGTTTGTTCCACGCAGAAACCTGAAAGCTTTCTCGCCCAATTCAGTTTTGACTTTGGGAACAACAAATCACAAAATATCCAGAGAAATAAAGAATTATAATTTGTTTATTTCCCAAACAAAAGGCACATAGAGGCAGAGGCTTAAATGACAAAGATGAAGTACAACAAAACAACAAAAAGGCAAGGGACAAAAAAAAAGCTGGCGACAAAAAGGCAACAAAGAGAATCCAAAAACGGAGGACAAACCATAAAGCCACGGGGAACAAATCAGGAACACAGGGAACACACGAGGACCAGGGAACAGATGCAGGAACATAAGAGACACTGACAAACCAGCAAAGAGTGAATGAAAGCACAGACTTGCGTACACAAGGGCTAATGAACAATGGAAACACAGATGCACACAGAAAAAGGGAGGGAAAAAGACAAAGACAGGAAGTTGAAAGTAAAACGTGTGTGTCTAAAAGCATGCCTTTTTTAAATGAGATTTTGAATGGTATCTAATCAAGCCAATCTAGACCAGTCGAGTGTTGACTTCAATATGGAGTTACAGCAGGGATTTCATGTCTTTTGATGATTTCTTTTTTTTTTACCACTATTGCCTCAGATTGACTTCCACTCCAGTTGGCACTTTCAGCTTTTGAGCTGTGGCTCCTCACTTTTTAATAGTTAAACATAATCATGCCAGAGATCTGCCCGGTGCAACCACTTTCACTGGCCTCTGGACAACTCCTCTGCCTCTGTCGTGATTACCCTGACAGTAATTGTCAGTGAAGAGTAGAGCCGTTTAAATACTCGCTCTCCGTGCTGCAGATTCTGATTGGAACGAAGTATATTTTATGTCATATCTCAGCCCCTGCAGAGAGATTATTGGCGCTGGAGCAGACGCACTCGTCTGGTCGACCTGGTCATTATCAGACATGAAATAGGATTCAGAGGATGTCCAGGCTTTGAGTTTTTTGGTGCAATGACACTGTGAGGCGAGGAATCAATAAAAACTGATTGGTAAGCCTGTTTTGTAGCTGCAAAACAATTATCAGACTTTGTGGCTCTTACTAAAGTTCAAGAGATGAAACTTGGCCATTTGCTACAAAACACTCTGTCTTGTGCTATTACACTGCAGTCCACCTACTCTTGACCCCAATCTCCCAGATATCCACACAGGAAAGGAAGGTGGACACTTCCCTCCCTCCCTCGATCTAACCCGCCAAGATCAACCTCAGCCCATCTGACAATCGAACAATCTTTAAACTGACCTTGACCACGCAAAAAAAAGAAAAAAGAAAAAAATCGAAGATGTCGGGGGGAGGGAGGCTCGTAAGAAAACCTCCCACCCTAAAAATAGAAAAGGTGGCAATTAAGTGCCAATCTAATCATCCCTCTGGTAAACGAGCCCTGAAGATTCCGCCCTCGTATCCCCGAGGCTTTTTTTTTTTTCCACACCACTTCCTCATCATCGCTGGCTATCGGCTTAATTACGCCCCCGCCATCCCCAGATAAGAGAGTGATAGCCTTATCACCACGGCTCATTTCCAAATCCATGAAATTAATAAAGTCTACCTCCCGTCTCAGTTCTGGGGCCAAACTTATATGAGCTGTCACGTACGAGAACTCAGTGAAGTAATACTTTGCCTGGTCTTACAGTTGGCAAAGAAAACGCTACAGGAAATCATCCTCGAGGAGATTAAAGACAACGAGGGGAAGGCGATTTTGTGTTTCACGCAAATTTTCAGCTGCTGTTTTTTACCCTGATGAGGGTTACGTCTGCGTGTTAGTTTTATGATTCCTACAGCTTCATTTATCATTCACACAGTCGCAGGATTGGCGCAGTTAACTACTTCATTTTCTTAATCTCCACCATGGGAGTACGGCTAAATTGCACAGTTTTGTTCCCTGCTGCAGTGGACTTTGCAAGACTTTGCGTGTCTGTGTGAAATATCAATTAGTAGGAGCATGTTGGAATAAAAAGCGCTACCTGCAGGCAGTCCATAAAACTCCCAGCTTGTTATAAGTGATAGTTTCTTTATCTGCAGATCATCAATAAACCTCTAATCAAATAAAGTGGAGCGGCTTTCCAGTCGGATCCACCTCCAGTCTATGAGTTCTCCAACTCTTCGTGTTGGCTGCTGTAATCAGTGGGGAGACAGCTGGTTTCACCACGCTGTTCCACCTGCCCGCTCCCCTGAGTAAAGGGCTGTGCTTCACCGACCAAATCCACTCCAAGTCTCTCTCCGAGGCACACTCCAGCATGACTGGCAGGGGTCTCACACATAGATTTCAGGGAAAAGGGAAGGTTGGGCGGACCCGTCACCGCACCGACGCTGGCAGTGGAATGAGACGGGCTCCCACTAGGTTTGGGCCTGTCATTTATTTCTAAACGACGGCAGATGGTGGGCTTGGCGCTTGCACCATCCTCTCAATCTCCCAAGGTGCACTTCTGTGATGGATGTGGCGAATGGGAGCGCCGCGGAGAGGGCTGAGGCACATCTGCGCGGGCCGATAACGGGGGGCAAAGTATGTCTGGGCTTTCTAGCCGTCGACTCGCTTTCACGTATTACTCATTCCCTCACAGACCTCTTGAGGACTCGCATCTTTCTGAGTTTATTTGCCTCTCACTTTCATAGCTTTGCTTTTTTGCTGCTCTTATCAGCAGGACACCTTTCTGTTTACCATGCAGGTGCACCTTTAAGTTTGACATTGCTACCTGCCTGGAAAAATCTATAGAAACTTTCCCTCCAGCCTGCGATATATTCCCCATTTGAAAAAAAATGATTGCTGGCACAATAGTTAATCATCACAGAAGTATATTAACTGTAGCTATCATGAGGTCTTTAAGCCACTCTTCACTCACAGAGAAACTTTCTCAGTTATCCAGAACTGGCCTATAACTTTTAACAAAGTGACATTATAGCCAAGGAATATAACTTCACTTAATTGGCTTTCATTTATTTTGTTATCCTTAATAGTGCTTGTCATATTGAATGCCTGTTGGGTCTTTCACAGCACTGTTTAAGTCAGTAAAAATACTGTCATTACACTGCTCTGATTAAGCTTTTGTCAAAGTTTCGATTTTGCGTGGACAACCGTGGCTTTTTACAGAGGCGGGGAGAACTGTAACTGATTGCTATTGTGTTGTAGCTATTTTTACGTGTACTTGTGCTCTTTGTGTTAGTCAGAAATGTGCCTTTTATTTGAGCAGTGGGCAATGTGCTTTAACACATCACAACTATTCACATCTAAAACTCATGGCACACAAGACAAGAGAAAATAAGGAGCAAGCCAGCAGCAGCTTAAGTCCGGAAAAAGTGCGTACTTTTTAAAACCCGTAACGAGGTTGCCAGTTTCGCTCGCTTGAAGATTCATGCTTGCATGGAGACTGCCATTTATCCGTTGATGTTAGCACTTGTTAGCTAACTGAGGCTAGGCTTTATATATAGGTGTAGCACTTAAGATACAAAACAGATTATTATTATTATTATAGGTAGGAGAAAATACCACAAGTAACCTGTAGATGGACTAGTATCAAAAGGAGGTTCGACTCTAGGAGCTGAGGAGAATTGACATGTATAGTCATGTATGGCTGATATGCATGTATATGTATAGCCTGATTTTATGCACGCCTACAGTGTCATGAAAGTAGGCCCGGGGTCCTCATACCTATACAACTAAATAGGTTCAGCGACGAAAACTACTTGGTTAGGTTTAGGAAAACATCATGGTTCAGGTTAAAATCACTATGTAACTTATATAACTACACTACCAACTAACCTACATTACCTAAGTGACTTACGTTATGTACGTTACGTTACTTCACTACATTAGTAAGTCAGTAGAGCTCAGCACTGACTTGTGGTTTCACGCTGGTTACAAACAGCTTGTACAGCTTTATTTTCTTGATTAGTTGCGGTCTGTAAAATGTCAGAAAACACAAAAAACCACCAAAAAGAAAAAAAGAAAATCACAATACAACAAAGTTCAATGTGTCATCTTCAAATTGCTTATTATGTCCAAACAATGGTCCAAACCCCAAAAATATTCAGTTTACTTTCATTTTACTTTAAAAAAAAATATATATATATTGTTATGTTCATGTATCCTTTGTGGTTCAAGAATGACAAATATATCTACATTTAAATGACAAAAGGTGTGGCTGCATGCCCGAACCCCTAACCAGAAACCAACATAAAATATGCTTCTTAATATGATATAAAAAGCCAGAAAACCATGTAAGAAATATGCTATAATGGACAGAAGGGACCGCTCTCGTAGTGAGAGAGGCGCTGCATGGTATCTGCATCCACAGGCCCATTTGTGCAGCATTTACACCGGTTGTTACACCGCCCATTCACTGCTGGGGTGAAAAATGTTGGTCCACTTTCAGCCTCTTTTTCAAGATCCTCGGCGTCCAGCTTTCACCGGCGCAGTTTACAAACACACACCCACGCCCTACACGCCGCCTGACACAGTAGATCCAAAGACACATTAAAGTGAGCAATCACCGCCTAACAACACCCTTGCAAAGGTCACGTCAGCTTCATCACCCTAATCATGGAGCCCCATCACTTCCCATGATTTAGGGGTTGCAGTAAAAGCATCATAACCCGCCCAACCACATCCCTGCCCATAAACGTCTCCATGGCAACAGGGACGTCGGGCTGCCCTCCGACGATGCATCTTTGGGATTCTCTGCGCGTCGCTGTGGGGTGACAAGTCAGGCGTAAAGAGTCGATTTAGCTGCGGCATTGGGGAGGCTCGCACATTAGCGGAAAGGAAATAGGAGCCAGCAAATACTTAGTGGGTGATTGGCTCCGCAATAACAGAACACCCCCTTTGGCAGCTCGTCAAGCGGTGCTATACGGATGCCATTACAAACAGGGGGCCATTAGCAAGGCACCGAGGCTTTGTGAGGCATGTCGCTGCTGCACGTCCTTAACCCCCGAGGGCATGTTTGAAGATGTGTATGATCAGATAGATGGACAGATAGACAGATAGACAGATAGATAGATAGACAGATAGATAGATAGATAGATAGATAGATAGATAGATGTCGAGGATCGCTGGCATTTAGGAAACATGAGGTTTTTCCTGCAACATCCAGCACTTTAAGAAAATATCATGTAACAGGGTAAAACATCGAGTTCACATCCCTCCAAAGGCCTAGTTACATCAATCCCCTTTGCAAAAAAGAAGCAATTTGGGTCAAAACATGGCACACTGTGTATACACATCGCCCCTGAGGATCAGACCCAGATCTGACTCAGAAACAAAACCTTTCTGTCAGCCTGAGCATTTCCGCCTGCTCCTCTCTTTCAATTTCACACAGAGGCCATGTTGTTCATATTATACTTTTATAACACTTAATAGCAGCTATTTAGTGCATTTTTGGCCGTGCAGACTAGGATTTTAAACAGATACACACACACAACTTAAAAAGCTTCATTTTGCTGTAGGCAGCACGGGAGACCAGAGCTGCATTATAATGACTTCCTCACTGTAGGAAAATGTGCTTTGTGATTTTTATGCCTCATGCAGCGTTGAGGAACAGTACACACTGAATGTGAGTAGCTAGATCTGCACCGAAGCGCTATTAATATGCAGTAAAAAAGGCTAACTTAACCAGTGGTGGGATGAATATTTTATCAGCGCGGGGTGCATTGATGTTTCCTCCATATCTCTTTTTATTGTGGCTGTCAAAGGCAATCTAGATGTGAGGATTTTTCTTGAAGTGGACAGAGAAAGCCTGTTGATGCCACCGAATAATAATTTCATTTTCTCTTAGTTCTGCTTATCACCTCTGCTCCACTTGTATTTAATTATGAAAGACAAAATTGTTCTTGATAACTGAAATAATAAGCGTCTGTTCACAGATAGCTTAGCTGTGAATGAAATGATTAATCGGGCAGTGAGCACGCCGCTAAAGTAGAAGCGCCCACCTGGAAGACTGCCGAGACTTTTTTTTAGCTGAAGACAGTGTGCAGCAGAAACAGGATCTGATTGTGAATTCAAATCAGGCGGGGAGGGCACTGAAACACATTTCTTTCCTGCTGCTCAGCTCTGGTTTGCGCTTGACTGCATCATCAAATTGAAGGAGAGAAAAATCCTTCTCAGCTTCGGTTTTCATCTGCACACATTTGAAACACTATATTTAACATGCTGAGTGCGTACCTTTGTGGAAGCGAATGAACACGTGAAAGGCCCCCCAGAGCTTCTCGCCACAGCAGGTCCGCACTGCCGCTCCTCCACACCGATATTATATGAAAAAGCACGGTCGCACATTATTTTATTTTAGTACACTAAGACTGATAGTTAGATAAAAACTAGAAAAAATATGGTCTTTATAAGGCTGTACATAAACATTGTTATACCCTAAGTGAAAAATACGACGTAACAAGCTGGATTTTATATCAAATTAGGCTTTTCAGCACAAACCATCCAATCCCAACACTTAAAAACTAGTTACTCTGCTGCGAACGGTGGATAGGAGCTAGCTGTCGAGAAAACATATTTTACTTTTGGATTTTGTCCACAAATTCATCAACAAAGCTTTTTTAATTGAGCTCTTGCAAGTGGTTACGACCCGAGAACATATGTACGCAATATGCTCGGCGTTCAAGTACTTCAGTTGTGAGACCACCGCTGCTAGGCGGCAACGTCTTGAAGCCACCGAGGCTAACAGTTTAGCTAGCTAGCGACTGGATAACGTAATGCAGGAGATTGCAGACGTAAAATGTCGAAGGAAAACTTTACACAACTAAAATTACAGTATAGCAACTCACCAAAAAGTGAACTAATGTGGCCGCCAACATTTCTGAGAACATCAGTAAACGCCACAACTTGGAGCTTTCAGGGAATTTTCACTGCAAAGTCCAATCCTAATTGAAGGCAGCATCTAGCTAGCCTCTTCTGCGTAACAACAGTAGCGGAGCCTCGTGGGTATTGTAGTATTAGGAGTCATCCGACGTGTGAGCTGATGCAAAAAAACACAATTTCTCAGAAACAAAGCTGAAATAATGAAAACAGATGGCCACAGCAGAAAACCTCATGACTGTTTAATAAGCTTGGTAACTACCATTTATGAGTTTTGTGTTGAACTGAAGGAGTCTCTTAAAGACGATGTTGAAGTGGGGAAAAAAGCAGCAGTAACTCTATTGGCTGTTTTCGCTGCGTACACCTGCTCCCCCCTCTGTCCTGTGTAGCTAAAGCAAGTGCCGGCACTACAACACCTTCTGTGGCTGCTCATGCTAAAAATGCATGCATTCATGGTCGAGTACCACAATTTAGATGAAAACGGTTCGCCAAATAGAGTGTGTTATGTAGAATTAGCCGCCTGCCCTGCCCGGCCCGGCTGTGTGCACTTCAATGGTCTCCTCTACCACCCATGAGGAGGTGCGCGGACACCCCGGGAGTTTTTTTTTTTTTATTTCTTTTTTTTTCACTTTCACAGTCCCGCAGGCATCCTCGCTGACTGGCATCTCATTAGGAGAGCGGGGCGCCGCGCTTGTGTGTTCGCCGCCAGACAGGCCACACCACAGGCTGCATGCTAATTGCGGAGGCGTAGCCAGCGTGAGACGACCTTGTATGGTAAAAGAGGAAGGAGGCAGAGAAGTGGTTTTGTTTAGCGTCTGGTGGGCAGGGGGGGCTCTCGTCCGCAAAAGCCCGCTTTTTTTGTCCTGACCTTGGGCGGGAAAGTCAGCCAAGTCTGACCAGTCATTAAAAAATGTAAAGCAACGCAGCGTTTAATATACTGTAGGTAGTAAGCACTTTACTTATCCCGCAGTGTTCTACAACAGCATGTAATGAGTAAAGCGTCTAAGTGAGTGACATTAATTTGCTGCTTTTCATAACTTTACTACAATTTCAAAAGCTTGTTCTTTTGCTTGACAACTCATTAGGTTCAAGGCTTCAAGTGAAAGTCACTTTCAAAAACGCACTCTGACAGTAATTTAGCACATCTTGGCAGTGATATATATACTTTCACCTCCTGTGACATTAATTTACAACATGTCTGAGCTGTGTTGTAGTTTTTCCAGACTCAGGTCATCCTTACAAAGGGCGTGTAATTTTTATTGAACATGAAGCCGCGTTATAAACCCGGAATATCAATGGAGACGATACAGAAAGCTCTATCTCTCCTCACGACTTGTGTATTTCAAAACGCTGAACCCTGTCTGACTCTATCTGTAATTTCATCATAACCTCTCCAGTCCAATAACACGACCTTTTGGCAGCCCACTCCATCCCTAGCGCTCACTTCTGACAGGTTTTCTCAAGCCGCTAAAGTGAAAAGTCCTCAGATTAAATTCCAATCAATGACAAAACACGTAAACACTTCGACTGAGAGGACGGACTGAGTGGAGTCTGGAGTGTGTGTCCCAAAAAGGTCAAATATAGCCAGTTTTCTTAGAGATAGGTGGTCTGTCAAGGGGAATAATGGTTTTATATCTTTCTTAGACTTGAATCTTGGCAAAACTTCAGTTAGAAGTGAGTGTTGTGTGTGAGAGAGAGACATAGAGACACACAATGAGAGAGAGACTACAGCAGCCTGTCTGTTTTAGTGCCATTAGTTCCTCCCTGCCACTCATTGATAAAGAGGCGCTGCCATCAGCCAAACCAGCCATCTCCTTCAGTCCTCATTAAAATGTCGTCATATTAAAAAATAATTTCAGGCCTTTGCTGATGAGCGTTTTATTGCCTTCATGAAAATGTTCGCACTTTGGAGTCGACGGGAGAGAGAAAACCTTCAATGAGTAATGAAAGCAGGGAGGGAGGGGGAGAGAGAGAGAGGACGGGGGAGATAAGGGTGATTTGTTGCATGCTTGGGAGGACGGTTTCGATATTTAGACAATTAATAATTTCTTTCTTTAGCTGCCCTACATAAACATCCTCTCTTTACTGTACAGTACGAACACCGGCGAAGAAGAAGTGAGAGTTGATCTCGCTCAGTGACCTGAACATGAGCTCAAGAGTACCTTATATAATCCTTATCATATAAAGTCTGTGTCTAGTATTACAGTTCCTGAGTGCAGCCATGAACACACTGTTATCTGCTTTAATTTCATCAGAGGCTAAATTTAGGTTACAACTAGTTTTAATTTACATTTAGCAGACGCTTTTGTCCAAAGCGACTTACAATAATTCATACACTGATGGCGGTGCCAACCAGCACATCAGGAGCAGTGTGGGGTTCAGTATCTTGCCCAAGGACACTTCGACATGCAGACCAGGGGAATCAAACCAGCGACTTTCAGATAACCAGACGCTGGCTCTACCCCTGAGCCACAGCCGCCCTTTTAATGACTTTATTCTAGTTTAGTTTATCACTATATGCTTTTTTAAATGGACTTATTCAGTGGCTGAGAAGTACTCAGCTCTTTTACTTAAAGCAACATTATGTAGAAACGGGCATTTTGTGCGATTTTGTGCACAGTTTCTGATGCAACACCACTGTGGTGAATACACACACCTGCATTCACTTTACTAACTTGTAACTAGAGGTATCACATACATGTAGTGGAGTAAAATGTCTAATATTTCCTTCTGAGAAGTAGCAAGATAACAGTACAAAGTGGCAGAAAATGAGAGTACAAGTACCTCGAAATTGTACTCAAGTACAGCGCTTGAGTAAGTGTACTTCCATTCCAACACCTTCAATCTCAATCTAGAGAATCTTTGATTAACAAACCATCTGATCTCGTTAACGACACCTTTCCCAGGTCGGTCAGATGTTGCACCTGAGCAGGCAGTGTGGACTCAATCATCAACTCGCCTGCAAAAACGCTTCCACCAGCACTTTTTTATTGTGGAGACGTGTGAAACGGAAAAAGCAATCTGCTCATAACCCCGTAGTGGAAAGAGCGGCAGCGGCAGAAACTTTAGAAAGTACTAAACAATAACCTATTGAAGGACCCTTTTCTATTAATGGCACTCAAACCCTTGAGCTGCCGTACAGTATGTCGTGCAGCTCAGTGAAGCCTGTGGAAGCAGGTCGTCTAATGAAAGTCTTAGTGGCTGAAACATCAAACGCATAGTAATGCTTTAAGGTTTCAATGGACGCCTGTTCATCCTCCTGAGGTAGCACTTCTGCTCTTATTGTGTGCGCTCATTTCCAGCCTCATCGTCGGCTCCTCAACGCTTCCATTCTGCTGATTTGTCGCTCAGATAATGAAAAAAATATCCAGCGTACACATCCTGTAATGTCTGAGGAGAAAACTGATGGCTTGAAGTGGAGATGCTCCTGCTGCACATCACTCCCTGATGTAAATTTAATGCCACCATATGCCGATGTTTCCAGGCACCAGTCTTGATTAAATGATTCAGCTGTATCTGATGAAGAAGTAAAAAGTTTTTGCATCATTTGTTATTTTGCGGCGCGCTATCTCCCCCCCTCCTGATAATCACATTTCTATTCAAAGTGGAGCAAAAATAACAGCATTAGCAGAGCGCGGCTTCAGTATTCTTTCCCTGAGCTGTGTGTTTTCTTTATGAGATATTTTTAATTGTAAATAGAAACACGGGCGCACCAGAATCAATCTATTAATGTGGGAAACCATGAATTATGAGAGGAAATTAAACGACTTCCACACAAACAACAAACCGCGCCGAGCACACAAACACACGCTGCTTCGTAGGAGTACATTAAGGTCCCAGCAGAATAAACGCATAACTACTTGATTGGCCTCGAGGGATGTAATATCTACGCTTTAATTTCAGATAGCAAGTGAGCATATCCTGTTACAAGCCATTACAAGAGTTTAATGCCAGGCGCTGTGTTTGTTATGCTCTCATTTTATATCCTCGCTTCTTAGGATTTAGCTGTGTTGGAGATGAGATGAAAAGATTTCTTCTATGTGGGTTACAGTCTGAGTTTTTCCCCTTGTCTTGCAAAATTTACTCATATAATTAAAAAATATTGCATTAAAAAAAAAAATCACTTCTTATTTCTCCTCAGTTAAGTCAGACTCAGAACTAAAAAAAAGTTCCAGAGACGTAAAGTAGATGTAACTAATTGCTTTCCTCCGCTGGGTCTGGAGTGTAACACGCTTTATTCCAGGATGTGATGTCTTCAGGATGCACACGCCACCGTGGCTGCCGGACAGAAACATTTTTATTTCTCGCCCTGGCGCCGGGCTCATGTTCGCGCTCTCGCCAGTCAGAGAGTTGCTCATGGCTCGGGGTTTTTTGGTTGTAATACAGACAGAAGATGCCAAACCAGTGTTAGGTCATTACTCATCCCACAGCCTGCTGAGAATAAATAGAAACCGAGCTGAAATGTGCCAATGAAGAGAAGCCAGAGGTGGAAGAAGTACCCAGACCCTCTACTTTAACAAGAAGTACCAAAATATATGGACTAAGTTTGTCTTGTTTTACACTCTGTGCCTGAGTTATGTATGAAATTCTCATCCACATATGAACATATTGTATTTACATGTAAAAAATAAATGTCATTCATATGTGAAAAAAGCAAATCACTCGTGAAAATGTGACACCAACCTCTAGGTGAGACCTCTCAAAGGGCTCTACCATAGAAATCTGCATTTTCTTTTTAGATTCATCTCCAATCTTTGCTCTCTTTTTTGTTTTTACCTCAAACTGTTTAAATAAATGGAAACATCTGTGAAGTTAAGAGCTGGACTCACCCGAGAAGGATATAATCTGATGTTGCAGTAAATGTCCCAAAATAACATAAGCTTAGGTTTTAAGTGATGAAGCCCTCAAACCTGAAGTAATTATGATGGAGGCAAAGGAGGAAGTCAAGCTATGTTATTACAAAAACACAAAAACACCGTAGATGACCATGATTGAGCGTTTATTACAGTAACCTAGTCATTTTCGCCCGAACCACGATGTTTCCCGAAAACCTGACCAAACCTTAACCAGATAGTGTCACTGAAAATGTTTTACGTTTTTTAAATGTAAAATGATAATTGCATTGAAGTAGAAGTATGAAATAGCATAAAATGGAGATATTCAAGTAAAGTATAAGTACCTCAAAATTATACTTAATTACAGTACATGAGTAAAAGAAGAACAGAAAGGGCGAGCACGGCCTGTCACCTGCTCAGAAACATATTTTTGGGTGTAATATCGGCTGATAAATACTGCTTTCCGGGGGGATGATGTTCATTTGTGACATCCTCATTTCATATTCTCGCCAGTTGGGCATGCCTCAGTTTTGAGGTGTAATATAGGCCTGCCAAATCAGCGGTAGCCCCATTACTCATCCCCCTCTGTGCTGTCTCCTGGCTTGTGCTCCGGCGCTAATGCAGATTACAGGGATATATGAGGGCTATTTTGTTCGCTGCAGGGTGGAAACGATCACAGGCAACCCCATCCCTCTCTGATGCACGACTCTACATCTGTTCCCCCCACGAAAGCCTATCTGGAGATCCATCAGAGCCAAACCTCTTATCAGATCGGAGGCTGCTACATCCATTGCACATCAATTATAGATGCTATGTGTAAAAAATTGGGTCACTATATCAACACGCGCTTCGCAATCCTCCGAGACATTGTTTGGTTAAGTGATTAGTGGCTTAACTTTAGATACAGTTTGTGCGTGTTATAAGTGTTAAATGGTCCATTTATGATACATGAGCGTATAGAAACAAGGGCCTCCAGTGAGGGGGAATAATGGGGAACTAATAATGGTTTTCGCCATAATGATAATGTGGCTCAACTTTTCTCTGCGCACAAAGAAATCACTTCAAAGCAGAAGGGGATTAATCACAAGTAGCCACACTTTTTGTTCACCATCTTTGAGGAGCGTCGGCGGCTGGGTGGAAATCCACACAGGTGTGAAGCCTCACGATCGATAAACCCATTTTTTCACCCCCCCCCGCTGCAAGACAATCAGAGGTGATAAACGCGCCTGTGCCGCATTATTCGCGGTCGAAAATCACTCGCAACTTGAATTCGTTTCCAACTTGCTCCCTGACAGAGAACACAGACGTATTATTCAGATTTCCAATCTATTCCGTGACCAGGACACGTCCAAAAAACCTGCACGTTTAATCTCTATGCAAGTCTCTCCTCATCTGTTGGGTAAATAGACCATTCATCATATTATTGGGCTTTTACAGCTTGACTGTTTGAGTGATCTGTCTCTCAAACAGCCCCTCTCCCTGGCAGCCAAATCAATCATTTTTCAATGAAGATGTCACAGCTCATTGTGTGGAGCGCTATCCCCAAACAGTTCCCAGAGCCTCTTAGATGATAAATTAAAAGCTAAACTTTTATTTTGTTGATGAGGACGGTTGGATCGTCTCCGAAAAATATGTAGGTTCGATATTTGTACAGGCGGCATATGGAGAATCCACCGACTGTCAACAGTTTTTACCTCAGCGGAGACGTTCGCAGGTGCAGGAATGAGCTCGCTATTAACTTTTCATTAGGCATTGTAAACCGCACCAGTCATCAAGAAGTACTGCTCGATAAGGGGACATAATTGGTTTGTGGTTCACGGCTAAGTTGTGGGTGTATCTGTAAAACCACAGCGTGAGCTCTCCCATGAAGGAGGGAAAAAGTTTTTCAGACTGACAGCTCAAACTATACCCAGAAAATCTCTTCCAGGATGTTCGTGTTATTGGGAGTGCTCGGCAAACACGAGATAAAGACCCTTAATTCAATAGCGAAGCCCTCAGATTGACTCATTAAATAACCAAACAGCAGCAGTGGAGTAATAAGGTTTTCGGTCTTCGGGTTGAATTATTATTTCGTCCGTGAACACACCTCACGTCTCCTCTCTCCTCTCTTTTCTCTGTTTGTCACAGGATCCTCCTCCAGGAGTCGATTGCAGAGACACCGGGAGCCTGAACGCCGCCTCGCCTGACACAAGGATGTGTTTCAGATAACACAGTGTGCAGACATATGAGTCACACATGATCCCACACACAGGCTAACAAAAACCCTGCTGGCTCATCACACTTACTTCTGTTTGAGCAAACTAACGAAAATCCATCCGTCTCCAGGCAGACTGAAGAACTTCTGAGTCTAATTATTCTGAGTTTTAGTTGAAAACACTCAGAAGTTAACTAAAATTATCACAATGTGAAGAAATATTATGATAAGGTGACATCTACAGAAGTAAGCATGCTAACGTGCTAGCCCCAAGCTCCCGTGCTAGTGGTGTAAGTGCCAACACTCCCAACGGTGCTCCATGCTCAGCACTCGGACTGCTAGCTGCACGGCTAACTGAGCTAAGTAGCTAATGACAGCTATCGTTAGCAGCAATTAGCGGTTACCTCAGTTACTCTCTGAACTGTAATGGAAGCAAAGTAAGTACGTACCTGGCAATGGAAGGAGTATTCAGATCTTTTTTCCATAAGTCAAAGTGGCAATACTGCAAAATGTACTTGAAGACTGAAAGGCAAGTTTTTAAAAAAAGCACCATTCATACTTGAGGCGAATTAAAGTGCTTTACAGAAGTAGTACAAGATTAAGAGAACATTTAATTTGCATTAAAAACAGTCAAAAGAAAACCAAAACAAGCAAATGAATAGCTACAGATTAAAAAGACATAACTTATTTGAAAGCCACAGTAAATACAGTCATGTTTTTTGCAGACCTCAGGTATTCAGGAAGTTTGTTCCACAGGTGGAGAGCAAAGAAACTGAAGGCTGCTTCAAGTATAAGTACTCATTATGCAGGATTACTCCTCTCTGCTTTATGTATTACTGGATTACGAGCACTGATGCATTAACATTAAGCAGCATGTTAATGCTGGAGGTTAATTTGAACTACTCTATATTCTGAACAGCTCAATCTGTTATAATTCTTCATAATTCATCATATTGCAGTGGCTGAAGAAAGTGTTCACGTCTTTTACTTAAAGGTCCACACTGTAAGAAAGTTGATTTATGAGCCTCATTCCCAACTCGTCGAATACTGACGCTTACGGATGGCGACCGACCCGACCTACAGTCCCAAAGTGCATGACGAGTTGGGAATGAGACTCAAAAATCAACTTTCTCCTAAAGTGGACCTTTAAGTAAAAGTAGCAATACTGGAAATACTCAAGAAAAAGCGTGTATTGTCAGCAAAATGTACTTATTACTGATGCATTCATGTTCATGCAGCATTGTAACGTTGCACCTGGTTAAAGTGATCGACTACGACTCAACCAGTATATAAGAAAGCATCATATTTTATAAGATTATTGTATTTTTTATGAAAAAGTACAGCACGTTTGGCTTTAATCTGTTTATGTAGTTAACTGCGGTTTCATTTTCCCACTAAAATCTAGCAAATGCACATGAATAATGCATGAAATACCTTTTCCTGTGTATATCGCCGGTTGAATACGCAACAAAATGGCTGATTTTATTAATGGTAACAGCAACCTTCACACTCCTGAAACTGAGTGCACAGAAATCAGACTCCTTCCAGCCTAATTAGTGAGATTAAATGTAATCTGTTACCTCACTTCTCACACCTCGTCTCATGAGGCCCAACAGGGGATTTGTGAGGATGTGCAGGTCCGTTCATCAGTGCTTCGGCCCCACCACCTCCACCTCCACCTCCCTACCCACAGTGCACCAACGTTGCGTTATTAAACTTGTATAAGATCATTAGCATACAAAGCAGGAAACCCACCGCGGCGGAGTCATACATATTTATCTGGACGTGCCTGACTTGTGCGTGCCTACGCTCGTACTGTAACCCCTGTACACACAGGCTTTCTGCCGCTGTGAACAGACAATGTGAAGGGGATGTCACTCGAAGCACGACTACTTTTAAGGGGGAAAGATATTTATTTGCGCAAACATCTGAAGGAAGACGAGCGTTTGCATGTGCCTGTAAGACTTAAAAGAGAAAAAAAAACGCGTGTGTGTGTGAAGACAGAGCAGATGGAGTTTGGTTAGGTTCATCAGAGCAGTTTGCTCCGAGCATATCAAATATAGTTTACACACAGAGGAATTTCGCAGAGGAGCAACGCCTGCAATACATATTCATCTGCTGCACACAGAAGCACATAATCAAACAGAGGGAAACACAAACACAGAGCGTGGTCTTGTAAATATCACCTGTGGGTTACCTCTGCCTTTTGAATGACTGTGAAATCAGCTCCTTTTCTCTCTCCTTCCCCTGTTCCCTCCCTCTTCAAATCCACTTTTTTCTCCTCAACCATGCCATCCCCAGCTCCCCGCCCTCCCTTTTTTTTTCTTTTCGGAGATCACTTTCTACACTTTTCCTCCTTCTTAGAGCACAACCCCTCCTTTCTTTTGGGCGGCGTGGATTTAATATTCCTTCCTCCTTCCTTCTCTTTCCTCCCTCCTGTGAGATTGCTGTTGTGTCTTATGGCTTTTTATTCCTACGTGATGGTAGATGGGTTCATGTAGGAGTAGAAGCCACTAAACACGCGGTGAGTGCTCGACGCGCTGGCCAACACACACAGCGAGCTTCCTGTGGATATGACAGCTGCCATGTTCACATCAGTGTCCTGCCCATTATCAAGAGTGTGCACGCAGTAAAAATAGCAACGGCGTAATAACTGCAGGGAGTTGGTAATCTGTTCAGACCAGGTCTGTAATGTGAGAAAAACTTTTAAAATGTCTTAATTAAACAGTTATTATAGTTAATTGAACAATTGGTTTGAGGACAAAAGACCCTAAATGTTCTTTAAGTTCAGGCTGACGAATCAATCTGAGCAAAGTTGTGTGAACAGACCTACTTTCCACGAAGATTTCCCACCTGCATGCCGGCTGCACGTGCACCGAATTTCAAACTCCTTCCTGCATCCCTCCGCCGCCGGGTCGCCGTACAAAACTGGAGATGTTGTTCAGAGTTGGAGCTCAGTGTTCGGAGGTAGGTCACCGATGTTGTTTGATAATGTCGAGAATCTCTACAAAGACACACGCTAACATGTTACAGGACGCTAACACATGAATATGAGTGGTTCATATGTGAAATATTGCACATCACAAACAGTCTCACGCGCTGCTGCTGTCTGGTGAAAGCCATGTTACTCCAACATGACAACTTCTCACGAGATAAGAGAAACTTTTCAGCTTCATGTGATGTATTTTTCACGAAATCCAATGGATCTTTTATTTGGTTTAATTGTCGTAAAGCTGAAAAACAACACTGACGTAATATAATCTAATCATGTTTATATGTCGTATATATATATATACTTGTCGTCGCAGTTATGGAGGCAACACTGGCATTAATTGAAAGTCATGTTTCTGTCCACAATAGGAATACAAGAGATCAATTCACCTTTTATCTCCGTTTTTGGTCTCCACCAACTCTTTCTTTAGCTGCTAAATGCTCCTCTATATTCAGTCGTTTCGGTCTCGATACATTCTGGTCTTTCTTTAAATTCACATATGTATTTTGGTCATTCACTTAACTCATGCTCTTTGTCGGGGCGCTCCTCTCTGAAGCCTGGGTCTTCAAAGTTACTACGGTGGGCCGCCAGATACGCGTTTGATAAAAGTTTAAAATACACAACACGGATGATAGTCTACACGTGATTCCTTGTGCAATCAGCTAACCTAGCCACACTTCAACGTCGAACTAGTCAGATAACTAAATGCTATTGAAACATTTAGTATGTTAAAGGACATTCTTCAACGTATTGTTATGTTACTCATCAAGCGGGAGACTCTGACAAACCACCGGAGAAATTGCAGAGGTTGATGGGAACACGCCTAATTAGCCATGCTACAGCTCCTGCCGACTTGTTTACACAGCTGATTGTTTTTACAATGTATACTCTGTCTATCACCTAAGGGGTCCTTTGGCCTGAAAAACGCACTGAACGCTCCTACTGTGAAGCTTTTAGCACCAGTCTGGAAACTTTAGCTCAGCTTAGTGCAAAGCCCTTAAATTCCCGTCCACTCACAAATTGGGTCCAGGACATTTTGGCCGGCTCAAAACGGCTAATAATGGTAACTTTCTGCCTGAAGTGAACTCAGTGTCAACCAATTAAGCGAGAAATTCAAATTATCCCGTTCCTGTTGGGTCCAGTCGGGTGCCGTGGGGTTTGGGTTTAAATGTCAACCTTCTGTTTGTATTTTCTGTAAAATGAGCTGCCCGCCCGCCCGCTCGCTCTCTCGCCCGGAACAGAATCTGAATAAAGCCTAAATGGGTTGTTGTCTGAAAACCAAAAGCTGAATTACAAACCCCTGGATGTTACAATAATTTGACACATGCTTGCAATTGTGTGACATTACTTCTGCGCCCGATAGGAAGTGGATAATGAATCAAGATGAAATTGCGATAGATATGGTCTGCTGAGGTTTAATGATTTATTCAAGGCTGTAAGTTGTTATGATCTAATATTCAGTGGGTGGGATGGGAAGTTTCTTTAGCTTGCATTATCGGTTTAATTTATTTTTCAGGTTCCCACTCCTACGTAGCGTTTTTTTTTCTCCTCTCCATCTTTATAGAGACATGAAAAGGTCTGAGAGAATAGCAGAGCAGCAGAGGAGGCTGAGGGAGGATTCGATCTTCGGCCAGCGGGGGTCCATGGGAATCCAAAGGTGGGAATCAGCCATCCTGGCATCTATGGGAAAGTGCTTGCATTATTTAAAACAGCCCTGGCATATGAAGGGGCGGGTTGTGTTAGAATAGATCGCTGCCATCCTGTGTTTCGCCGGAGGGTTCGTACGCGTTTCCTCACGTTCCTCGGTTGAGCTGCACACCTCGCGTTCTCAAAATGTCAAGATATTCGGTGAAATAACGCAGCCTCGTTTCCTCTTCATTTTTTTTTTAAAATTACGCACAAGTTGTTGTGAAACTTCCCCGTACAAGGTCACATCATCCCCCAAGGTCAGGTAAAAACATGAAAATCATCACAGTTGGAGTAATGGGATTTTGGTCTGACAGCAGCGATAACGCAGCCTGTTTGTGTACAGTAATGTATGAGTGTTGTGCTACTGTATCCGCCCTCCCTCAGGCTACACTTTTTCCCTGTAATAAATAATGCTCTTTTGTGTTCTGTGCTTCATTTGTTCCCTGTTGTAACGTCAGTGCTGCTCAATAAATTATGGATCACGCCTGTTCAACCTGCCGCATATCTCTTGTTTCATTTGTCTGTCAAGCTCCTTTTTTTTTTTTTTATGCATTTGTTTTTCAAATGCCACACACAAGCTCAACCCAACTCTACACACACACACACACACACACCTGAGGTCTCCGGTTTCCAGTTTTACAAGGGGTCTTTCCCTGTAAGCCGGGCTGTTTGCTCAAATCTCTCACTGGGTTTTTTTATAAAATTAAGTCGACACGACAGTGAGAGAGCAGCGGGAAGACGTGTAAAATCATTAGGAACGGTAACAGTAAAAAGCTTCAGTAGATGGTAATTAGCCACAAGGTATTTAAAGATCTACTACAGACCTAATAAATGCAATTAAAACTGCCAATCACTCACACAAGTGCTCGCGTTAAATCAGCTATAAGCCACGAAATTGCCATACGTAGCGCCACAGTTGCGTAGGATTCATTAAAGAATAAAGATGTCATCCTCGCCCGCTCCGTGTTATCCCACAAAATAGCCTAACAGCAGGCGAGCTGAAGGATTGTTTAGGGGTGAGTCTGATGCAGAGGATGAATTGCAGAGGCACAGCGTGATTCTTTCACTTTCTTTTCTCAGAGATTTTTGGGCAGCGAGGCTCGCCTACACACGCCAGCTGGCTGTTGTCTGGGGGAATCGCCTCAGCCATCTTTTTTCTGATGAAATCAGAGGAAATCCACAAGCAGCCCAAGGCAGACCACATATCCTTCTCCCTCTCTCTCTCTCTCTCTCTCTCTCTCTATCTATCTTTTTTTTAACTCTTCTTCTCTATTCAATAATTCTCAGTGATAGGCCTCTCCTTTGAGCACTGGCACCACTCCTCATTCCAATTAGTGAAAGGCAAAGAGGCCCCCTTGTTTGTCGGCACGCAGGCAGTAATTGGATAATCCCTGAAATTTCAGCGAGCGCACAAAAGGGAATCTGTAATTAAACCAGAGAGCCTGTCAAATATTGACACAGATGAGTCCTGCAAAGTATAGATACAGAGGATGAGTCAACAAAACAGGTTTTTAGGATTCCAGAAAGTTTGATGCACAAGGGGAAATCATGATGTTTGTGTCTCGAAGTTGAGCTGCTGCGATGAAAAAAATCAAATCCGCCCTAATATTAATATGAATTTGCATAATTCCTTGGTTTAATAAGCTTTAAATCCACCTTTAACTCGTCTCCTCGTTGTTCATTTCATCTCCCCGTGTGACGAGAGTGGGTTTACCAGGTGACCTCGGCGATGGAGGCTCACCAGGTCGATGTGTTTCATGAAAAAAAAAGCAGGTGTTTCGATGTGTGTCACTATCTGCAACATCTGCAGGTGACGGGCTTTATTACAGAGGTGGACAAATGTGACAGCTGCTCCTAGAAGACAGACACTAGCCTCGCAGAAACTGATCTAACGAGAGTCGACAGCCATGCTAGTAATATTGCAGTGGTATACAAAGCTAAATGCTAACATCAGCACAGCAACAGTGATGCAAAAATTGACTAATAAGCAAGAAAACACAAAATATAGCAGAGGCTTTGCAGGTAAATGATCACAAACAAAAGTGTTGGACAGACAAAATGTTTTATCTGATGATGGCGCGACACAAAAATAAATGCGTGGACGTATTTCGGACATTTCACCCAATCAATTCAATCAAATCAATTGTTTCAACAGTTTACAAGACACAAGACAATAAAACCAAATATGTTAGCCCTCTCTGTTAGTGGTGATAGAGCGCTGAGGGTATTTTCGTGAGCATCAACCTGGTTCCCTCGCCACATTGGATTCTGGATGTTTACAGAGAATAAGCTCCGTGGTGAAGCTTATGATTCTTACACGTTTTGTTCGGCAGGTTCTTCACAGACTTTTGAAGCGTAAATGAAATCGCCAGAAGTAAAAAGCTGACGTTAGGCTATAACAACAACTATATAAAAAAAATGTCAACGTCACCACCATTTACCTTCCTTCTGCACTATACTACACACAGTTATAATAGCTTGTAACTAAAGTCGGCCTGTAAAGACAGATAGTGAGACGATGAGTCTCCGTGTTCGGTGTGATGACGGTTAATGTCCCCGACAACTTGTTTAGTCTCATTTAGCCACTCGTTAGCAGTCGCTCTCTTTAAGACACGTTGAAGCGTTCAAACTTCAGGAGCGGGGCACTGATGATCAAAACATGAAAATCTCTTAAGCTTCTGTTAATCAGAGCCTTATTTCAGGCATCTAACCAAAACCCATTCAAAAACCCACTGATTTTGAGATGAGGGAAGTGCAAGTGCACCAATGCTAATCCTAATTAATTATTATGTTATAATGAATATAATGTTGGCAGCTAATGTTTTTGCTAACCACTGATATGAACACATTTGTAGCTGTGATACATACCATGCTGACATTTCTGCAGTACTTATATCACGGTCACATCACATGTTTATGAGCTAGCTTTGATATCAGGAGGGTGAGGGGATGGTGGTGGAGTCAGGCAAGACACTAAAACCAGTGGATATGTTTGAGGGGACCTCGGGACAAATCCAGCCATGTTTGTGGCAACAAAACAGACATTTAAAGCCAAAACATGATCTTTTTCTAACCCTACCAAGTGGGTTCTGTGCCTAAACCTAACCAGAGCATAGGCACAGCACTGTCACAATATAAAATTAAAAACTGACCCTAAAGAAACGTAACGTTTCAACATATCTGTGGTCTGCAGAAATGTACATTGCATATGTTTTTTGTACTGATTGAGTTGCTGGGTCTGTGGACTTCCTGCAGCACTGTGTAAAGGGTAAAGTTAAGGGAGTCAGTAGGGTTTTTCCTCTCAGCATCACAAATGTATGTTCATGTTTGCCATCCTCGGAGCTTTGCTGCTAGCATGGCTTAAAAACCTGTTAACCTGAGTCCTTGTTTTTGCAACCTCTGAGTGATGAAATCCAGCTTCAACAGGAGCCTGCCTGGCGTTTTTTTGGAAACGATCTCCGCTCACAGTGTGACCTGTGGACGTCCCATTGTGACAACAGAGTGCTGAGTTACACAAATTTTTTCCTCAGCATCTCACTAAAACCCATCACAACGAGACGTCTCCTCTCTCCGAGTCCACTTAATGAGAGTGTAGCGTCAGCGTTCTGGCTGCAATTACAGTGCTCAGGACTCTTTAATGATATGTTAATGGCTTGGCTGTATTACCTCTCAGCTGCCCAAACAACATTAAATACCCTGCGGCTGATTAATCCGGCATCCACAAAAACACCCAATTAGAGGGAAAATGTTTGAATCGAGTTCTGCCAACAACTTAAGAGCAAAACAGACATGCAATAAAAGAGACGCCCACAGATATTTTCCACAAAATGAAGTAAATATAGAGATGATAGCCGGAGCTCGTGGATCAATTTGTTCATGTTCAACACTGGAAAACAGAAGACTGTTTGTGATATCTCAGATGGTGTTCTGCTGCAGCAGGACTTCAGTGAAGTTAGGGTTACTTTGCTCAAGGGCACAGTGCCAACACGCACAGCTGTCGAGGAGTCATGAGGGTCAAGGCGGTGACCTCTCGGTTACATAACGCTCTGTCTAAGCAGCAGGCCGCCCTGCCTACTCACTGCTGCATCAAAGTGAGACGCGCAGAGGCTGTTCAGACCTCTCACTCGCACTCATTAAATCATTTTTGTTGTACTTAAAGCCACGGAGAGGATCTCAACATGATCAAATTATCAAAACTTAAAAGGAAACATCACCAAAGCAGCAATGTCCTCCACGTTTTCTAAAAAGAAATGACCTGAAATTCAAGGCATCCACTTAAAGAACAACACATCCTTCACTCCTCGCCGCCGCCGTCGTGTCAGACACGATTAATCGCCGACACGTTTCCGACAAATCCCAGCGCAACATCGCTCCCGTCGCCGCGTGGTTGCTGTCGACGCAGAAGTCGCAGGGAAATAGCGATTATTAATGTGCGGCATCTGAAGTCGAGCTCGCGAGGCGGGGGGAATTCATTTTGTACGCCGAGCGGTGACAAAGCACCGCGGAGTCCGCAGAGAGGAGATCCCAACCCGTCCTGAAAACACACAGGGTACGAACGAGCAAGCGGTGCAGGGAGATGAAGAGGAGAAACAATCGTCAGGTGGTGATAAGCACATTTTGTCCTGTGCTGAGCTCAATCAGAGCTCCGAGCCGCTCGCACTTGGGTACACCGCTCGGGTATTTTATGTTCCAGTAAGTACAGATGGGCGATAAATGAAAGGAAAAACCAACATAAAGTGTCTCCGCCAGAGCTTCAAAGCCTCTCAAACTTTGGTGGAGGAATAAAACATCATTCTGCCACAAGATATTCGATGCTGGAGAAACAGCGTGGGTCCAATATCTCCATCTCGCTGCGGCTGAGATCTGGTAACTGCAAAGGCCGTGAGTCACACAGGGCCTGATCACACAGCTGCTTAGTCGCCTCTTTCAGAAACCTCTGTAGTATCTTCAGTAACCACCTCAACTTCTGCCACCGTATCTGAAACCGACTGGCTGCACCGGTGGTGATTAAGGTGTCATATTAAAGATGGAGAATCATTTGTATCTTGTTTTTGTAAATAATTTTGATCGTGCGGTAGAGATATCGATGTTCTTTGTTTCAAAAAAAGCCACAGTAAATCTACTTTGACTCAAAAACACTAAAACATGAAAACTTTCAGGGGTTTCTTTCGGACACTGCCTCTAAAACGCAGCACGCTGTGGAGCGTTCAAGACCAAAAACTAAACGGTGTTTCCGTACTGGAATACGACTCGGCCCCGGGGAAGTTAGTGTGTGGTACTGTTATAAAACACACGTTTATTCAGGAAAACACTCGTTAAAACTATAGTGGTACAACTACATTTTGACTAGAAATCCCTTTTACAAGATCGTGAGTCAGGACTCGGGTCATATTCCACTTTAACGATGCAAATTTCCCAACAAATTTGCGAGAAATCGAATTAGCAGAAGCCACAGACACACAGTGAACCTGGGGCTTTTGAGCCTCGTTGCCAGCCTCGTTCATCCAACCTCAGAGTCACATCATTTTCATAATCATTTAACCGTTCAGTGACCCGTAAAGTCCTCAGAATAGGATTGCGGTCACCCTGACGGAGATTTTGTCGCTCACCTCACCTGTATACATACAGTATGTATGAATCTGGAGGCTGCAGTCAACAGTGACTTTGTAGAATCAAGTTTCATATGAAAAAACATACAACAAACTCAGAAGACAGTACTTATCACGCTTCTTAATTACGGGATGTTTCAGTTAATTAGCCTGTGTTTAGTCTCTGTTGTGGAGCTGTCAATCACACCTAATGATCATCATCAGCAGCGTTCGCCCAGTTTTCCTGGGAATGTTGATTTTCAACTGTGAAAATACTTCTAATATCATCAACAAGAAAGATGTGGCAGCCCAGAACATTTCCAATTGTGGTCCTCCTGCATTTGTGTCAATGAAAGACTTGAGTAAAGGTAGCAGTTGTAGTGTATTATTGGTAGTTGTAGCAGAAGTACCAGAGGTAATAGTCCTAGCACTGATAAAAGTGACAATTTAAATGCAATCATGTCTTGGACTAATAATATTACAACCCGTATGGCTCTTGCGACTTGTAATAGCGCTAACAATCATCATTTTCTCCGCCATGAAAGCCTCTTTCACAGTGTCAGGCAGGTCTGTGCTTTTAGCTCCATCTCGTCTGTCTGTTATCACCTCTCATCAGCAGGGGAGGAGAACGAGGTTGGAAGGGGGGGGCGGGGGGGCTGCTCATCCGAGGCAAAGAGGAGAGCCAAAAGGAGGCAGCATCCTTATCAAAGGCCTGGGTGCTGAGCCTCGGATAAAAATAGAAACGGAGGGAGATTGGCATCGATTTCTGCAGGCGTTGACGGCCCGATTGACAGCAGCACCGCGGCGTCGGGCTGTTGAGCCATCGAGGGAATCCGCCAGACTGCCTATGATGAGATGAGATGGGAAGATAACTTCTGACAAGCCCTCCACCCGCCACCCATCTCTAATCACCCCCGTCTGCACACACACACACACACACACACACACACACACAAACATGCACACACACAGAGAAAAAGTAATTACCACATGCAAGCACGCGCGCACACCCAGAGACACACACACACACACTTGCTTGCCCCCTGAGCAAGTAATGGGACTTTGGCTGGCTGAGCATCCACCTGTCCGGTGTCTCCTGCCAAGCCAAAGCTCATGTGCTCGCACACATACAAAATACCTCTGGATGTCCCTCCACAGCCACCAGCCGCCGTCCTGAAGGGTTAGCTCACTGAATTATCCCCCGTCAGTAAATAGAGCCTAATATCCATGAGACGTCCCACACGGGGGTGTCAGTGACCTTTATTTTACTGCTGTAAATGAACTCCACTAAGTGATTACTGTTATTACACTGTCTGCTTTACTGCACTTGGATGTTATTCATCTCCCCGAGGTGTGAGCAGTAGTTCAGTCAAGCACGCCGGACAGGCTAATATCAGTATGTCTGAGGCGTCTGTATGAAAACAAGCTGTCTTAGGTTATCTTAATGCCAGCATCTTTGAGGGAATAGTCGGGGAGTTTGGGAAATACTGTCTTGATGGAAAGATGGTTCACTTAGATTAGCGTAAAAAGACTGGAGAGAGTTAGCTTAGCATCACCTCTAACGCTCAGCGATAAACATGTTGTGTTTCCGTTGTTTCGTATGTACAAGAAGTGCGAAAACATCTATTTTGCCATTCACAATCAGACAGGGATCTGTTTCCCCACCACATCCTGTCTAAGCTAAGCTAAGCTAAGCTAAGCTAAGCTAAGCGTCATGCTTCTGGACCAGACAAATACAACAGTGGTATAAACCTTGAGTCGAAGGCAACACGCACACCCTCTGTTTTATCTCTTTCTGTGGTGCAGGGAATCAAATCCCCTCAAAGATTGAATCCTAATCACAACAGCACCTTCTTGCACACACGTTTCGGCTCTGCATTGACAGATTTATTTAAAAAGGTCGATGTTTCCGTCACAAAGATGTATCTTGTGAAAGTGTGTGCAAGATTGTACTCTGTTTTGCTGGAATGGTATCAATCTCATCTAACTCTAGGCAAGAGAGCGGATGAGCTTTATTCCCAAAATGTCAAACTTTTTCCTCTAACGTGAGATGCATACTCCGATGTGAAGGATTTTACAGTCAACTCAGGGAACCAGCAACTTCCCATCTAAGTCAGCTAACTACAACAACTGTCTAAAGGTCCAGTGGGTACGATTAAAGAGGGATTTAGGGGGATCTATAGGCAGGAATTATATATATCTTTGTGTTTTCGTTACGTTAGAGTGAGCCTTTTATATCTGCAGAGGAAGCAGGTCCTCTTTGGCGGAGTCCGCCATGTTGAACTGCTGTGTTTCTACATCGGATACACCAAACACTGACTCTAGAGAGGGGCCTTTCACATTTTTCACAATTTTAGTGGCCACTGTAGGGGAGGGCAAGATGCTTGATGCCACCAAATCCTGTTATTCTAAGTAAATAGTCCACAGTTCTGACGACAAACGTCTTTCCACAGAAAATGTACGGAAACTGTGGGCCTGCAAGATGAAGTGTTTTATATCCCCACAGACTTAAAAAGCTATTTGAGAAATACTGATACCCTCAACGTAACCTCAGCATAGCTCCCTGTAAAAACCCCAAATCCCCAGAAGAAACACTGAGGACATGGCCTCAGTGTCTTCAGTGTTAGCCACAGACGGCCCTGTTCACACCTTCCAAAAAAATACAACCTCTAAGGAACACAAGTTTTTCTTTTGCTCTGCTTTATTTTGGACATATATATTTAATAATTTTCACAAAATGACTATAATGTAGTATATCTGGTAATATACAAGCAGTTATTTATACTTTAAAGGTGCAACATATAAGAATTTTTAGCTTAAAATGTTCAAAAAAATAATAATAGTTTTCATGTTATATCAAAGACGTCTGTACATTGTGTTGCAGATATCTACTGAAGTTAGCGTGCTAACCAGCTAGCCTCAGCCCGTCCTGTCTCATAATACTGCTCAAGAGGGGATAGCAAGTCACTGTTGAATCCACTAGCTGCACAGCTAACTGAGCTAACAGCAGCTACAGTTATCAGCAGTTAGCGGTTACTCTGGTGATACGCTGCCCCCTATTTGTTAGGAGTATGAATTCGACAGGTGGCAAATTCTTACATATTGCACCTTTAACCAGACATTTTACAGGTAATAGATCTTTTTATAGACTCCACTAGAGGCCAGGATATCAACATCAACAACTACAAATGTGTCGTGTTAAAAACTCAAGGATGGAGATCGAGTAGAGATGAAAATGTCATATTCATGAGTGGGACATTTGTCACGCATCGTCCTCTCTCACCCTCCTTTCTCTGTCGATCGTGAAATTATCCAATAAAGCCAAAATAATCATCATTAAAAGCCCAAAGTTTGACTTTTACTCATAATTAGGTGATTTGCAGCAATCTGCCACAAGGACTCTGTCAATCTGTCAGCGTGATCCTCCTCCTGTTAGAACCGCCTCAGAGACAATTACTCTGGGCTCCTCCTAATTAGAAACTCATTGAAATTTATGAGTGCCTGTTATGAATTATTGAGCTCTGTTTCCTGGGAGGGATGCCATTAGGGAAGTTCAAGCAAGTGATTTTCTTGCAGGTCCCTTCACTGGTGTGTTTGTCCAAATTCGGCGGGAAATATGACAAGGTATGTGTCTCCCTCTGGTGGTGGACAGGAGACACTGGACATTTGAAGTGGTGACTGCAGAAGATGCAGTTAAAGGTGACATCTGGCAGGCTGCGTGACAAAACACGAACACCAAAACTAAAAGAGAGAAGCTGTTTTCATAGTATATTGTGATTTTTAAATGCGCTTCTACAATAGAAGAGATGCTCTCCACTCTCACCTGCCATCCCAGCTTCTTCAGAGCAGAGACAGTAAGTGAGAGGTGACAGCACACTCCTGCAGCCGAGAAACGGATGGTGCAGCTTTATTGGAAGTGTCGTCAGTCTCTCCATCATCGTCCTCACAGCTGTCTCCTACAGTGCAGTTGTTTCCTCGCTTCAGTCTACTGTTCTTTATTGCTTTGCAGTGATTTTTCTCTCCTGTTACCTTTTCGTACAATTAATTTTATCTTGACATGCCAGTGAGGTTTGCTTACGTGTAAGTGTGGACAGGATGGTGTCAGACATGAGGAATCGTCCTGATGTAACAAAGAACACATCGGGAAGCAGAGCAAAGTGAGTTTCTTCAACAGTTGAGGGTTTAATAATGGCTATAGTGCAGCACTGGGTTTGGTCTTTTTGGTATAGATCAAGTCATTGTGTCTCTGACGGAGTACAAATGCAGATATTTGTAGGCAAGAGGAAAGAAAACAGAATGACTGTCATGTTATAGTCATTTATTTATGTCACTAAAGGTCAATCTCTTCTGTCTTGTAGTTGTCATAGAGCCTGAAAATGAATTTCACTAGACAAATGGGCAGCCAACGCAACTGCACCAATGTAAGCAGTAATACAGCACCTGAATTTCTTCCTTACCCATTTCTGTGCAAAACTATCCACCACCATATTAAAATCCAGGGCTCTGGCCATATCGCTAGCTGCAGCTATCTAAAAAAGGTTTTCCTTTTTGGGACTCTTAACATTTTCCGCCCTTCACTGAGGTGATTCCTGCAGTTTGTGGCACAAAAAGAAAGTGCTGGTGATAATCCAAAACCCAACATGTTTATTATATGAGGTTATATGGACAGACCTCAAATTTATATATCGATTAGGCCTTTTAAAATAAAAAGTGCTGAGTCAATATTCAATTTAAGTGTTGCAAACACAGCTTTGAACTGTTCAGACCTATTCTGTCCTATATATCAGAGTACAGGCTCCACGCTGAAACCATCACTCTGAAGATGTTTTCGCTTCTCTCGTCTTTCTGTGAGTTCGCATATGTGCCTTCAGGTTGCCTGCCAACTTAAATCTTTTGACGCAGACGACACACTTAAATTTTTTTTCTCCGGCGTGAATAACTTTGTGTCTCCCAAACTCCGAGGGGTAGCGGAAAGACTTCCCACACTGGTCGCAGGTAAATGGACGCTCAAGTGTGTGAAGTCCTTGATGGACTTTAAGTCTATGCAGCGTGACGTATCTTTTCCCACACTCCTTACACTGATACGGTCTTTCACCCGTGTGCATCCGCGTGTGGATGAGAAAAGCACTCGAGCTGGGGAAGGCTTTTCCACATTCACTGCACAGGAACGGTTTGTCCCCTTTGTGCAATCTCATGTGGTGCGTCAGCGTGGACGCCTGGTCGAACTTCTTACCGCAGATCTTACAGCCGTATCGGCGTTCCCCAGTGTGAACTCGCATGTGAGTTTTCAGCACTTTCGGACACGGGAGCCCTTTGCCGCAATAGGAGCAAACGTACGGCTTCACTGTGGCGTGAGCTTGGTGGTGCTGCTCCAGACGACGCTTCGTCTGGAAAGTCTTGTCGCATTTGTCGCAGCGGTATACCTGCTCGTGTTCAGAGTTTTGATGGTGTCTTAACATCATTGGTTTTCTAAAACTCTTGCCACACTCGGGACAGGTCAGGTTTTCAGCTGTGCTGGAACCCAAGTTCGGCTTTAACGCTCCAGCGCTGCGGCTCGCCTGGACTGTGGTGCTGTCCGTGGCAGGCTCGTCCAAGATTTCGTCCGAGAGCGTCACTTGTGTCTCGTAAACATCTGGTGGAGAACAACAGGTGCTTTGAGGGACTGAGTCACTGGAATGATTGTTTGTAGTTATCACTTAACGTTACATTACATGTGACAAATCGTTAAAGAAACCTGGAACTTGTATTTACGACAGGAATGTTGCTTTAAATAGCTTCTCAGCTAAATCTATGCAATATTCATAATATTTGAGATATCTCGTAAATGAGGGATGCTCACCAGTGTCACCCGCCGCGCCACCTTCTTCATAAAATGAGGAGGAAGTGAGAGGTGACAGCCTACTCTCCTGCAGCTGCGGGTTTGATGGAGCAGCTTCAATGGAACTGTTGTCAGTCTCTTCATCGCTGCTGTTATCACCGCCTCCATCTCTTGCGTGATCAGCGTGGTCTTCTGATGCCACCGACGTCTGTCTAGATGCAAGTGTGGACAGGATAGTGTCCGACATGAAGGAGAATTCATCTGAAATATGAAATATTCATGTTAGAGGTGGAAATATCATGTAAGGAGTGGTGCTGATTGCTGTGATTAAATTTTTTTAGATCAGAAGTAGGTATTGGTGAAAAGATTAAAGGTGCCCTGTGGAGTTTCTTTCCCTTTCCTACCTCAAAAAACATTTGCAAAGCTGATTTTAAAAGCACACTATGTAATTTTTTCCGCTTAGTCACATTCTCCGATGTCCTTCCTCACGTTCTGATGCATTATCTGGTGTTCCCCTGGAAGTTATAGCAACATAGTGTCATATAGTGACCTCTTCCCTGCTTTTGCTGACTTGCTGTTGCTTATCTCGACATGAATAGGTATCGCTTCACCCACGTACTTGAGTGCACGACACGAGCAAAACTGGGCCACGGGCTACTAGAGGTCAGAAACTCCACAGGGAATGTTTAAATTATGCAGAATTCAGACAAATTCAGTAAGAAGGAGTTTCTCTTCGCATTAACACCACAGCCCTATACAAAGTGCCAACTGTAAACAGGCCTTTACTTTGAGTCAACTTTTGTCGATACTTTTGATGGTGCAGAATCTTCCTCAGGTCGTCACGATCAGGGACAAACTCCTCAAACTGGAAGTCGAAGGAGGTCAGGTCAACCATGGTGGATATCTGGAAAGGTGGAAAAGAGCAATGTACAATAACTTAAACATCACTCTTTGAAAATAGTGTAATGCAGTACTGCGTGGACCCGTACAAGATAAATCCATTGTCCTTTTTCGCAAACTGCTGTAACAGTTTTACTTTAAATCAACAAATAACACTATTAGTGCAATTAAAATATTTTTTAAATAGTGCATGAGCTCTGAATAATAAAACCGTACCAAGGTGACTATACGTAACTCAATGCAACTTACTTTTAAGAAACTTGGTACTGGGAAGAGCTCTTCCAGTCGGAGGAAGAACTCCCATACCAGGATCTGCAGCACTGTATCGTAACGGGTCCCATACAGCTCTGGGAACACCTCCTTGGACAGGAAAAATAGAATAAATACATCCTCAGAAAAGAAAATACATTACACACTTAAAGCAGATAAGAAATAGTTTCAATAAAGATCATAAAAATGGAACAGAACTCACCTTGAGAAATTTATCCTTCTCACATTTGTCACTAAGTAACGTCTGAACCAGCTCCACAAATGCGGACCTTGATGTCTCCACATCTCCATCTTGATCCTGCCATGAAGCCCAGGAGAGGGTTAATTTTCATAACTAAATCAAACCCTGTGGTATATTAACTTTGCATCTCTATCTGACAATAAAACATATTCTATTCAAACATTCCCTACCTCTTCCCCGTTGCACTTTATTGAACTTTTCTGGAAAAGGCTGATTTGTTCCTGGATCGCATCCGAGTCAACAGGATCCACCTTCCCAAGAAACTCCAAAATCATCTGAAAAACACAAAATTCGAATTATGTTCAGCAGTTTCTCCACAGATATACATAACCAAGACATTTTCTTACATTTACTCCCCATTGTCCACATTTACTCACCCGAGCTCTCAATCCCAAGATGAGCTGAGCCCTCTGCTTATAGTTCATAAGCTCTGGGACCATCTCTGTCACTAATGTGATGAATTCAACCAATTTGCCGTACTGGTCCACATTTCGCTCCTGGACTACCTGCCACATACAGGCTGACATCAGCCTCAGTGGAGGGACCATGAGGTGGACGGATGACATAGGGAGATAAGGATCTGACAGGAGATGCAAGCAAGGAGAAGTAAAAACTTCAGTTACAACAGTACATTTATAATCTAATGTCTGCTATACACACTCTGTGGCAGCATTTACTGACATTCAACAACTAGCAACACGACATCACAATACCAAGCACTATATGACCTGTAAGTAGCCTTTAAATGACCAACAGGACAGGCTGGTTGGAAACAGCCTGCTAAGGTGTTAGCTAACATTTTGAGAGCCTGTAGCAGAAATAGTGAAAATACCAGCTATTTACTAAGTAATGTTATAAAGCTATTCACATTAATGTCATATAAGAGAAAGCACACAGAGTCCAATACAGACCTCGATATCTAGCCATGCTAGGAGCGCAGATAGTTAGCTTTGATAAGCTAGCTTAAGTATTGCAGCCGTAAGTCGCTAACGATATTTGCAGCGTTTAAAGTTCCCTCCTAACAATTCGTTTTATTGTGGGAGAGTACTAATGCATTGATAGATAAAATGTTATACTTTCCCCAGTGCAGACATTGTTTGAGGAAAGTGTAGCCTAGCTAGCTAGTCTTAAAAAAACAGGGACAGCAACAAGGGTGACACTTCCGGTAAACAGCCTTCAAAATAAAAGTGCCATCTTAACAGAATTTTAATTAAGCAAGAATCACATGTCAAAATTCTCCTCCTGGCCTGTGCCAACTGTCTTTACCATATGGTAATTTGTGCTGTCTTTTCAAATGTGACCACCACATTAATGTTGTTTGTATTTTTAAACGTTAATCAACTTGCTCTCTTTTTATTCTGAAGGCGTGAGACGTTTAACGGAAGTCCTGGTTGCTGTGGAAATGCAGATGGTTGTGTGTGGTCAGTTCCAAAATTAAATTTCAGCTCAAAAAAAGCTCAAATCAAAGTGTAAACATGTTTTATTTCTGTATTTCTGCAAGACAGGAACATTTAAAAGGTGTGTTGAACTCACAGTAGCCCTACTTTAATATATGGGACATAAAGAACATGAATAATAGCCTATTTGTGTTGCATGACAGCACAAATACCATGAATTGTCTCATCTGTGTCATATTAAAACCTATTCATTTCCTTAACGCAAGTAAAATATGTTTTTATTCTTTGGTACACACATTCATTGGGGTCATAGAGGCTACAGTGTAAACCCTATGGACATATGTTCATCTTAAGTAACATTTGACTTAATATTTCAATACGATCACTGATTTTTATCCTCTTAACTAGAGCCGGACCAATATATTGAGCAGGCCAAGGGACAGAGGGGTTGTGTAGTTTAATGTTACTCGACCAAGCCTCTGAAAACAATAGAACCAAAAGAGACAGTTTGTCTGTCATGGGTGGGTGAAACAATGGGGTTCATCCCCACAGAGTAAAAAAAATAACACCTACTGCGTGCATGTCAGCTAGTAAATGACAAGAAATGGATGTACATTCAATAGTTTGTCCACCAGCGAGTAGAAACAAGTTTATTTCCGCTGTAAAATGTCCTGCCCAGTCCACTTCATGGTCACAATTACCAACACAAAGAAATTACGGGACCGTGTCCTTAAATTTAAGGAACCTTATCAAAAATGTTCAAGTTCAGACATTTCAAACTGCACAATTTATCATGATAGATTTGTTTTAACTCACACATAGAACAGTACAGTACACATGCCAACAACCTGTCTTTAAAAACAGCATGTTAGACATTTTTATGGACTCGGAGATGTATTTTCATGTTGGATTTCTGAGAAAACGTCTTGTGACATGTCAAACACTTGTAGGGTTTCTCTCCCGTGTGTGTCCTCGTGTGTTTCTTCAGTCCTGAACTACAGTGGAATGATTTGTCACACTCAGAGCACGAGTACGGCCTCTCTCCTGTGTGGAATCTCCGATGTATGGTCAACTGTACAGCCGTGGCGAAACCCTTATCACAGGAATCACACTGATAAGGCCGCTCCCCCGTGTGAGTCCGTGAATGCACCAGCAAGGCCCCGGAGCTACAGAAGGACATTCCACATGTGCTGCACAGGTAAGGTTTCTCTTTCATATGCATCCTGAGGTGCACGGTGCGCGGATATAACTGTGTGAATGTCTTGTCGCAGAAAGTACAGGCGTACGGGCGCTCACCCGTGTGAATGCGCACATGGGACTTCAAGACTGCATTTGTCAGGAACCTCTTGTCGCAGTACGAGCAGGCGAACGGCCTCTCTCCGCTGTGGCGTCGCAGATGAACTGTAAGCAAAGCCTGAGAACTAAATCTCTTGTCACAAAGGCTGCAAGCAAAAGACAGGACTTTGGGCTTAGAGTGAATAAGGTAATGTTGATTCAGGTCTTTTCGTCTTTTGTAAGACTTGTCGCACTGATTGCACTTGAATGGCCGTACAGAAGAGTGAACGAGGTGATGTTTTTTCAGGGAGGAGGGAGATGCAAAAGTCTTGCCGCACTCCAGGCAGGTGTTTTCGGTGGGTCTTTGGGGGTTGTCCCTTAATTGAAGAGAGATGTTGCTCTTTTCTGAAGCCTCCTTGTTTCTACCAAGATCCAGATGTTCCTTCATTCCTTCCAATGAGCTTTGCGAACATCTGGGTGGCTGGAAGGCGGATCCACCAGCTGTTTCTGCCAACAGGAGATAGAAGAGAATAAGTAAGGAATTCACTCAACAGAATCAGCGTGCCGAGTGAAGACATTGTTCCAGTTTGACTTCACAGCCAAGCGCACGCCTGAGTGAATGAGAAGCCAAGTAACCAAGCAATTTAAAGTTATTCGTACACGATAAATTATTAATTTAAAATCACTTCACCTTTGCCACCTGCAGCAGCGGCTTCTTCTGAGTGTGGAGAAGAAGTGAGAGGTGACAACCCGTATTCATGCGGCCGAGAGTTTGGATTAGTTTCGACAGAACTGTCATCTGTGTCTTCATCATCCTCACAAACGTATTCTACGCTGCAGCCGTCTTCTTGCTTCAGAGTCTTCTGTTCTGATGTTATCTGACTGATTTTTTGATGATCTTCAGATGCCATCGAAGTCTGTTTAGATGCAAGCGTAGAGAGGATAGTGTCCGAGGTGTAGGTAAATTCACCTGAGAAACACACAAGATTCATTTTAGAGGTCAAATTCCATGTAAAAGACTTCATTTATATCTGAAATAAGATGCCAAATGCTGACAGATTTTTACTTTTTGTCATCTTTTGCTGCTCCTGTTGGTGCTGGAAAATCCTCTTCAGATCTTCAGGGTTGAACACAAACTGCTCAAACTCATGGTCAAGGGACGAAATGTCAAACATGGAGGAAACCTGGAAAAGAAGAGTGGGTGGATTTTAAACATAAGATAGCTAATTACCTAGAAATAATTAGTAAGCCAGCATTTGGGGATCAAGTGGATGCTGCCTACCTGTGAAAAACTTGGTACTGGGAGGAACTCTTCCAGTCGGCCGAAGAATTCCCACACGAGGATCTGCAGCGCTGTATCAAAACGGGCTCCATACTGCACTGAGAAGACCTCCTTTGACAGGGAAAATATAAATCACAAATACACGTATCATTTTACAGGCAAACGCACAAGGTAGATTCGAAAACAACAACATATGTTGGTGTAAAACTCACCTTGAAATATTTCTTTTTCTCAGATTCGTCTGTCAGTAATGTTTGAACCAGCTCCAAGAAAGCTGACTTTGAAAACTCCACCGCTCCATCTTGATCCTGTCATGAAGCCCAGGAGAAGTTTGTTTACCAAATCCTAAGTTTTCATTTCAAATGTCTCTCTTATTTAAAAATAGCTCAATAATTTCATTTAAATGTCATTGTTTCCTCCATGCATTAAGGACATAGAAATGATCTCTTTCTCTTAGAGATAGCTAGACACATAGATGACATCACGCCATCAACACTGCCCACCTCTTCATGAATGTTGTTTGTTGTCCACTCTTGGAAACTGTTGAGATGATCCTCGATAGCTTTTAAGTCAACTGTATCCATCCTCTTTAAGTCTCCAAGGATGAGCTGAAAAACACAAAGTGAAACCTTTATACCTAAATTTCAAAATAAGAGTTTTGACCAGCGAGACAAAAAACATCCAAGTGGTCTTTGTGATCACATTCACTCACCCGAGCTCTCAGTCCCAGGATCAGCTGAGTCTTCTGTTTGTAGTTCAGAAGCTCTGGGACAATCTCTGTCACCATTGTGATAAATGCAGCCAGTTTGTCATAGTGGTCTACATTTTGCTCCTGGACCACCTGCCACATACAGGCCGACATCAGCCTCAGCGGAGGAACCAGCAGGGGCAGAGATGATAGAGGGAGGTGAGGCTCTACAATAACAGTATATGCAAGCAGTAAAACAAAATTATACTTATTTGATATACTGTACTAGTGCACAACAATCATCACCATTAAGTCAATTAAATGTCAGAAAATCAGGACATACACCCATTATAATTTTCTGTAGCCTTCACATTGCTTGTTTTGTCCGCCCTGCAGCTACAAAGATATTTGATTTACAGTAATATAAAACTGAGAGAAGCAGCAAATCCTCATATCTGAGAGGACTGAACCAAAGAATAATTAGTGTTTTTACTGCATTAATGACTTAAATGATGATCAAAATACAGTAGTTTCACGCTGGTTTCCAATCATGTATCGTCCTGGCCGACAGGGGGCGCTTTAGTGCGACAACTCCGCGCAGCTACACTCTGAACTTAGCAGCAGCAAAGAAGAAGAATGAATTTAGCAGTAAATTTCGACTAAATTGAGCTCTACTGACCGAGCAGAGTTACTAAAAACGGTTTAACATTACTAAATGTTAAATATGATCTCTCTCACAAACGGAGTTGCAAGAATAACGTTACTCGGTGTAAATACAGACCTGCAGGACTTGTTGCCATTTCGAGAGCGCGTTAGTTAGCTTAGCTTAGCTAACCGTTACAGCCAGTTTTTTAGCGAGTAGTAGAGTTGAGAGCTTGTTAGTCAACCTGTACGCTTTAGTCACAAAGCTGCCTATACATCCTTCCCAAATGCTCTGCGGATATTGCAGTCCAGAGCCATTAGTTTGCGTTTTAATGGGGAAAAAAATAGTCGTTGGCTAGCACTTCCGGTTCCCAGTTTTCAAAATAAGAGGTCAACTCAGTGAGCTCACCACAAGGTAACTGCTTGTTTTTTTTGTCTTGAAAAGCATGGAGAGAGGGATTGCTTACATTTTGTCACACACAACAACTTTTGTATTTGTACATGCATGTATGTATGTGTGTATGTTGCTTTCAGTAAAATATCTGAGTTCTACTTTCACCCAGTATAGGTATCTGTACACACAAACCACTGCTTGAACTGGTCACACCTTTGCAACATAGATAACTGTGCCATCTAGTGTTGTAAAATCTGAATTGCTGGGTTGTTTCAGTCTTCATCAGCCAACCAGGAATAAGTGTTTACCCGTGATCTGGACTGAGGATAAAAATAAAACATAGTTTACTGCGTTGCGTCATTGGATTATAAATTCAACTGAACATTATCTGTAGATATCACAAGCACTCAGCTCTATTAATAATAATTATTAGACACACAATAAAGAAAACCCCACACGTTTAATGGACTGTCTCTCCCTTCTCGTTTGAAGCTGAAGCGAAGAGCAACCAAAACTTGTTTTTTCTCCAGAAGCCATTAAACATAGGATGGAAGACAGTCAATGATGACAACTAAACAATGATTATTATGTTAATACATCATATATCACACCATATGCAGTCCTTTTACTTTCACTGAAAGATAAACAAAACTATTAGTCAGAAAAGAACATGTTGCTGCAGTTGTTGTACAGCATTTTAAAACAAAAGTTTACCACTACAGTTTGTCAAAAAAAGCGAGTTTTATTGGAGACCTATTCAGTTTGCCTGGGACTTGTTCAAATGACCACCTCTGAGTCCTGGGGACTCACTACAATCAGAACCTAACAACATCATTAACAATTAATGATGACTATGGCCCCAGTCACAAACATCCTCGGGCGGTTTCAACATTTCAGAGGCTCAAGGATGTGAAGCGACATCCGAGATCCCACAAATGTGAGAAAATGTACACAAAATGTGAGAAACCCTACAAAAGTGCATCAGTTAAAAAAAATAAAAAACACAGACCCTCCACAATTATATAGTTTGTCTCAGAACAACAACAACCTATTTCTGTCTCTCTCTCTCTTTTAATCTGGCTGTCTCTCGTTCTCATTTACAGAAAATCCTCCCTGTAAATCTTGGCTTAATATATGTTTGTATGCTTGACGTGCTGGAACAAGTCCCATCCATGACACCCAACAGACACCACAGGACACCCCCAGATGTCCTGTGTCCATGCTTTAATGGCTCACAGCGATCCTCAGTGTGGCCACCCTGGTTGAGACTTGTTTCGGCACGTCCAACGGATACTTGATCAGATCAGGATCTGTGAAATTTCAAGGTTTTGTAGGCAGAACATTGCACTCTAAAAGGAGATGAACAATGTTCTTCACTACCTGTTAGTCCTTTCATAAGGTCCTGTGTCCAGGATTTATCCTCATCTACTGGTGAGGTTGCACACTGCAACCAATTGAACACCTGTCTGTTATGGGCCACTGTAAAAACAGGAAAGCAGTAAAAAAAAATGCACTATTTTTTGTGGACTCGGAGATGTATTTTCATGTTGGATTTCTCAGCAAACGTCTTGTGACATGTTAAACATTTAAAAGGCTTCTCTCCTGTGTGTGTCCGAATGTGTTTCTTCAGTCCTGAGCCACAGTGGAACGATTTGGCGCACTCGGAGCAAGAGTACGGCCTCTCTCCTGTGTGGAATCTCCGATGTCTTCTCATTCTTTCACACGTGGTGTAACGATTTCCACAGACGTCACACTGATAAGGCCGCTCCCCTGTGTGAGTCCTTGAATGCACCAGCAAGGCCCCTGAGCTTGGATAGGACATACCACATGTGCTGCACAGGTATGGTTTCTCTTTCTTATGCACCCTGAGGTGCACAGTGTATGTATACGACTGTATGAATGTCTTGTTGCAAAAAGTACAGGCATACGGGCGCTCACCGGTGTGAATGCGCTCGTGGGACCTCAAGACAGAACTCGTCATGAACCTCTTGTCACAGTACTTGCAGGCATACGGCCTCTCTCCGCTGTGACTTCGCATATGATTTTTGACTATAGTCGGAGAACTAAATTTCTTATCACAAATGTTGCAAGCGTAGGGCATGAGTTTAACGTTAGAGTGAACACGGTAATGTCGCTTCAGGTCATTTCGCCTTTTAAATGGCCTTTGGCACTGTGTGCACTTGAATAGCCGTACAGAAGAGTGAGCATTATGATGTTTTTTCAGGAGGGAGGAATGAGATGCAGAAGTCTTTTCACTTTCCAGCTCCGTCTTTATGATGACATCGGCTCTGCCTCCTGACAACGACTGGCTCATGCTCTCTCCTGATGCCTCCTTGTTCCTACTCAGATCCAGATGTTCCTTCGCTCCTTCCACTGAGCTTCGCGTGCACCTTTGAGGCCGGAGGGCGGCTTCACCAGCTGTTTCTGCAAACAGGAAACAACAGAATAAGTGAATGCACTCAAGTGAAGATTTTGTCCCAGTACGACTTCACAGACAAGCGCATGCCTGAATCCTGCCTGAGTGAATCAGATGCAGAGTAACCGAGCTCACCACTAGATTGAGAATATCGGAACATTTTTTCCAGATGACTCAGATATCGTGTGAAATACAAGGGATACTCACCATCATCACCTGCAGCATCAGCATCATCGTAACATGAAGAGGACGTGAGAGGTGACAGCACGTACTCGTTCAGCCGAGAGTCTGGATTTGCTTCAGTAGAACTGTCGTCGGTCTCTTCATCATCCTCGCAAGTGTATTCACCGCTACAGCCGTCTTCTTGCTTCATAGTCTTCTGTCCCAACCTTATCTGAATGATTTTTTGATCAGCATGATCTACAGATGCCCCCGAAGTCTGTTTAGATGCAAGCGTGGAAAGGATGGTGTCCGACATTAAGGTGAATTCACCTGAGAAACAGAGAAGATTCATATTAGAGGCGATATTCTATGTTAAAGGCAATAAAGTGGGGCTGGTTGTCAAGCAGGAATACAATTTATTACAAGTTGGATAGAAGGGATTGGGAAAACCAAATCTGATCAGTGAAAAAAGTGTTTCAGTGCACTGTTACTGTGAGAAATACATTTGAAAAGAATCTCACTTTTAGCCAGCTTATGCCGCTCCTGTTGGTGCTGGAAGATCCTCTTCAGGTCTTCAGGTTCGTAGACGAACTGCTCAAACTCATGGTCAAGGGAAGAAATGTCAAACATGGAGGAAACCTGGAAAAGCAGGAAGAATTTAAACACAAGTCGTATCATAAATTTGCAAAAGACTCTGAACTCTGGCTTTCTTCTTTCATGATCATTCTTTACTACGCTGGTCTACCTTTAATGCAGTGATGCTGAAGAAAAAGTCATTTTAGCCCCCGTTCTGTGATAGCAGCCATTACTACACAGTGGGAAAAACGGCAATAGCTAATTACCTAGAAATAATTCATCAGCCAGCATTTGGGGATCAAGTGGATGCTGCATACCTGTGAAAAACTTGGTACTGGGAGGAACTCTTCCAGTCGGCTGAAGAATTCCCACACGAGGATCTGCAGCGCTGTATCAAAACGGGCTCCATACTGCACTGAGAAGACCTCCTTTGACAGGGAAAATATAAAATATATAAATTATTTTACAGGCAGACACACAAGGTCAATGCATATATTAATGGCAACCCTTGTGTTGGGGTAAAACTCACCCTGAAATATTTATTTTTCTCAGATTCATTTGTCAGCAATGTTTGAACCAGCTCCATGAAAGCTGACTTTGAAAACTCCACCTCCTCATCTTGATCCTGTCATGAAGCCCAGGAGACGTTTGTTTACATGCACCAATCTTCAGTTTTTATTTGAAATGTCTCTCATACTTGAAATAAACAATATAAGAATTTCTGCAACTACATCCTGACATTAACAATACCCACCTCCTCACGCACGTCACTTGTTGTCCACTCTTGGAAACTGTCAAGATGATCCTGGATGCTTTTATAGTCCACCTTATCTTTCCTCTTTAAGTCTTCAAGAATGAGCTGAAAAACACAAAGTGAACTCTTTATGTTCTTGACTACCTTCTCTCTACGGATAAAATACCGCAAAAAAGATGTCCACAAATAGCTAGAAGTGGCCACATTCACTCACCCGAGCTCTCAGTCCCAGGATCAGCTGAATCTTCTGTTTGTAGTTCATAAGCTCTGGGACATTGTCCGTCACCATCACGACAAATTCTGCCAGTTTGTCATAGTGGTCCACGTTTCGCTCCTTGGCCACCTGCCACATACAGGCCGACATCAGCCTCAGCGGAGGAACCACGAGGTGGAGGGACGATCGAGGGATACGAACATCTAACGGGAGACGGCAGTGAAACAAATAAAAATCAAGTTATGAATTGCACAACAAAGAGTCCGAAAACGTAGCATCAGGAGTGCACAACAATATATTCATCACGCAGTAGCTTCTTTGACAGTCACGTTGCAAAGGACCATGGGTTATAATAACTATATGTTGTACGGCTGCAATTAGTATTAAGACAAGTAGCTTGTGTAGTAGTGTGTGCTGTATAATTTCATTTAATTATATTATACAGGATTAACTGATAGCGTTTGGTCTCTGGTTGACTCTCAAAAGCAGAAGGTGGTAGTAATTATGAATCTTCCAGACCAACAGGGGGCGCTGTGTGCTTGAGGGGGGCTAGTGTGTAATGACCCTGCTGCAGCCAAGAAGAACTACGAACCAACTATCATTACTAAATGTATGATATAATCTCTCTACGCACCTTGTGAGGACTTTGATTCCTCCTGGTTGGAGATATCCTGTGATACCCTGGGGACTTTAACGCGTCCCACTCCGTCATCCTTGAATTGATAAAGAAAAAAAATGTTGTTATAAATAGTTTCTGCTATGTAACAAATTATCTGCTGTAGCTCCAACACACACACACCAAACAAAAACAAACGGAAATTATGTGGTGATGCATCTTTGTTACCACTTCCGGTCTTTCTTGCTTACTTCGTTTTGCATGTCACGACTTTGTAAAGAGTTGTTACCAAGTTACTTTACAGTTTGGTCGCTGGTCATTTTATGACAATAAGTAAAGGGAACACTTTGCTGCAAGGACACATGAAACAATGTAGGTATAACAGAGGGAACGGAAGTTAAAGAGAGTAACTTAGGCTGTCTATCTGTGTACTTTAATTACTGTCACGCACCTCAATGTCGAAACTGTCATTCTCTCGGTGTCTGGTGAACTGGGCCAGCCACCCCAGCTCCAGCAGGATCGGTGGGGCCACACCGCCCAGGACGCTGCACTTCATGTGGCTCCTTTTTTTCGCTTTCACGAAACGATCCCGGATGTTTTTCCACAGTCTCCGACAAAACGCCTCCTCCTCTCCTAGGTTGTCGGCGATCTCCCTCCACGAGTTGGCGATCATTTCGTTGTCCCTGTGCTCTCTCATCGATGAGTCGTACAGATGTTTGTGCAGGCGGACCTGCGCGGCGACTCTTCTCTGCGCCGAGTCCATGTTGAAGCTACGCTGCGCGCGCTGAAAATCGGGAGTGCGTCGCGGACACTCGCGGAGCCCTCGCGCTGGACGCGTGATTGGACGCAGAAGACGTAAAAGACTTAATTTCTGGTATGCTCACTCTCGCACCAGGCCACAGCATACAGGAAACACTCACACAGGAGCGTATATATGACGGATATATGTCTATAAACAGAATTAACTCAGTAGTACCGAATGCGGCCCGCGGGAAGGCGGATCTGTTCGCTCTGACCACGCCCCCATCCGGCACGCCATCCATGCTGCGTTCAGGACAAGTGGGAACTTTGATGGCTTACCAGTGTCCGAGTAGTACCGGCTTTCACCGTCCAAACTCCTGACATGACACACATGACCCTGAGGTCACTGCACAGAAATGACATCCTCCTCATTTTGATAACTACATATAAGTTTGTGAATAAACAACACATAGATTTGTATGCCATTAAATATACACAAACATGGGGAAATATAAGTAATGTACATAAGCCACTTTCTGTGGTATATGCACTTTATATTTTTACTCATTTACATTTATCTGACAGCTCTAGTTTCGTGTTAGGTTAGGGTTTCACCATGACCAACCTACAAGACGTGATCTATTAAAGGATACGTTGACTGAAACATGAAAATTCATGTCACTCTCTAACCGCCCTCATGCCGATGCAAAGTTGGGTGACATTTTGTAGTCCACAAAACATTTCTGGAGCTTCACAGCCAAACAGCGTTGCAGCATGCTCCTTTAAAACACAGAGAAGTAGATGGGGACTTGTTTTAAAGTGAGGAAAAACAACTGAAAGAAATAAACAAATGGCTCTGTTCATCTTTCTGACGTAATACAAGTCTCTGCAATCCCTGAGATCCCAAAATAAGACATAGATTATTATTTACACTTTTTAAAAATCTGAAATCTTCACTGTATAGATGCTTAAATAAGAATTTGCACAAGGCTAAAAATACTATCCTTTCAAATCATTTAGGGTTTACAGAGACTTTGATTACGGTGGACGAGATTTATTTAACCATTATATGTTTGCTTTTTACATTTTAAAAACAAGTCCCCATCTAATTCAGTTGTTTCGGTGAATGCTGCTGCGCTGTGGAGCTCCAGAAATGTTTTGCGGACTACGAAATGGACCGGACTTTCCATCAGCATGAGGCTGAAGAGCTGATGAGTGAATTTTCAATTTCATAATTTCCTTTTAAATCTACAGCAATATAAAACATCAACCTCCGTAATCCAATTATATTACTTTTTTTTTTTTTACTTTATTGATAATTAATGACCCTAACCCTCTTGATTTGTAGTTTGGTGCTTATGTATTTGCACTAGAGTTAAATTAATGTAATGCAGTAAAAGATTTTCACCACAGTGTACAAATCCACAGTCAACCTGCTAAATGAAAGGACAACGGCGCCATCTAGTGTCGTGAAAGCTGCACTGCCCGGTTGATCCGGTCTTCGTCAGCCAACCAGGAAAGAGGGCTTGACGTGATCTGGACTGAGGCGGATGGGACCAGAAACCTTTGTTCTGTCTCTGCTCCCGATGCGAGAATAAAAAAAAAACTAAAAAAAAAACCAAGAGCCCGTTAATGCCTCCTTCAGCACTGCGCTCGCACTGTGAGGGGCCGGCGACCGCCGATGGATGCTTTATTAATCAGAAAATAGCGGTATTTATTTTATTCTGCTTTCTCGATCGGTTCCCTGGTCGCTACAGCCCGAGGGGGAGACATCTGGACGGTGCTTTTTTCTCTGTCAGCTGCTAAATGGAAATAAAATTCGGGACTGAAAGCGGCAGCAGTCGAGGTGCGTGTAAAGAAAAAATCAGTTTTCCTTTCAGCATCGATGAGAAGCATTATTGTATGTTTTCCCTGCAGCTCGCTGTGTAGCCACACTGTCACATATTCAATACGGCTGCTCGGTTGTAAATGCGAGTTTGTTTTGAGTTTGATGGATGCTGCTGGCTGTCAGTGCACCTGAGAGCAGCACCGTCGGTGTCGTCTCAGCCCGGCACTTTGTCTCCACAAATCAAGTTGAGCGTGTCCGTGTCAGGCGGATGTTGTTGCTGATAAATCATGCCGTGTGTAGGTAAAGTGTTTAGGTTAAATGCCTCTGAAGTGAGTCAATTTGGGAGCATTTGTTCCAACTACACAGCCTGTGTCTCCTCAGTCAGACCTTTCAAACTGAGCCCACACACACATCAGAAAATCCAGAGATTAATAGTCAGAATAATGATAATCTGATGTACAATACATTAGAAAAAAGCAGATCCACATGTCAACTTCCAAATCTGAAAGCTCATTATCATATGTTAGTCAGGTTAAAACCCTCTGTCACAATTTTATTGTGCAGTATAATGATATATTGTGATATTGTACACAGTTGAGGTTTGTGGAAGACTTATTTCTTTTTAAAAACTGCAGTTTTATATCATTTTGGACCAATGATGTCGCCATATGTGTGTGCAAAAAGTTGGAAAAGCAGATGATAAACACACAAAAAGCTTCATAGTAACACATGCTAAGTAAGTCCACTGAGGACTTTGGTGCTCTCCACACTGACTCGACATTGTTCTGGTCCCAGAAAGGGCTCTGCAGTAGACTTTCTTACACTGGTTGCACTAGTGCGCCTAACCTTTTCATTTAGGTGCCCCAGGGTTAGGGTTGGGGTTAAAACCGTAGCTGCTGGAAGCTAGTAAGCTCAGTTGACCGTGCTGCTGGCGAACAATCCTATTGGCTAACTTTGCTCAGACAGAGAGCTCGGAGCGCTGGTGTTGTTTACTTTTGGACTATCATAGCTGTGGCTCGCTGGTTAGCATGCTAACGTCAATAGATCTCTGCAACCCAATACATTCATGTCTTTGACATAACGTCAACACTTACTTCTTCACATTCTGTTGATGCTTGTAGTTCATTTTTAATGTTTTTAACACAAATCTTACATATTGCGTCTTTAAAAATCACAGCACATGCAACAAAAGATTGAAATAATCTCAACTGTTTATGAAATTAATGTTAGAAAACAGATCAAATCAACCTCAACTCTTAATGGGCTATTGTAAAAAGCATTCATTAGTATAAAAGGTTACAATTTAATCTACAGAAAATATGTCAGTAGGCTGATATTTGTTCAAATGCAACTGTATACACACTCAATTGGTATATGTTAAAAAATATTATTACATTTTTTAATCAGGCCTGCTGAATATCCGGCACACCGGTGCGACCAATGAAAATGTTGAGTCACACTTAAGAGAATTTTGCGTGCATGTGTGACTAAAATAGTCACGGGAGCCCTGGAAGAGCCCTGCTATGTTTCTGGATAATGTCTGACAAAACAGTCGCGCCACAAGATCTTTATAGGGCTTTTGAGCTTATCTCACAGTCTTCCTCACACAGATGGTGTTTCATGTATGAGCAGTGTGAGAAATGGTTATTGCAGACCGTAAATTAACTCGGGGATCACGTCTGGTTTTTGTTTGCCAGCCTTTTCCCTGACAAAAGCTTGTCATCACACTAATGCAAAAAACGACGCTGAAATCCAATATTTGCAGTCCTGCGTATTGATTTGCATTAATTGCCTCTCAAGGGTCAAATTCAACCAGACATATTCAAATGATTGCTATAAATTGTGTTGCCTAATCAACAGAAAATATGTAAATGTATATCATCATTCCCAGACTCTAAAGGGAAAAGACTTACTCTATACAACGACACTTCAACCACAGAGATGTGTGCAGGTGTTTCATGTCACCTGTCTTCAGCTGTTAACTCCTGCTCTTGTTTTATATCAGCTTGTTTGTGATTTGAAATAAAGTTGCCTGCTGATCCTCAGTAATTCTCTCTACACATCAGGATGGATTAAAAAAAAAAAAAACTTTTTAATTGTCACGTACAGGAAATAATAAATCATTTTTTTGTCTTCAGGTAATGATCTTCCAGTCCGCTATCTGCGCCTCCTGGCCCCGCCCTTGCAGCTCTTATCAGCTGCAGTGTGGCAAGTAGTGCAGCAGGGACTTGTGGACCACTATGGGATGCTGGAGGAGTTTGTTACCATGGTGACGGAGCTGGTCCCAGAGCTGATGAGCTACAGTCAGAGGGCTCAGCTCATCCTGGGACTCAGGGCCCGGGTGAGTAATAATCGCTGCTTGAGGTCACGATTCAGCTTATTTTAGGTGTCTGTTAAGTTAAAGAGGCAACATTTGAAATCAATAAACAATCTTGTGTAGCTGTGAATTCAGTGTTACATTTTCAGTGCTGTTTTTATGTTTGTGATGTCAGTGTTTTCTCTCACTTACATCTTTATTTATTTCATTTCTTCCCCTGTAAATCAGGTGGGCAGAGTAGCAACCGGTCAGACATTGAAGAAAAAGTTAAAATGTCATTTCATATGCATCCCAGTGTTAGACATTAGCTTATCCTCCAGGGCTGTTTAAATGTGACGCGATATGATTGATTGTATGTGTGTTTACGTTCAGCTGGTTCTGGAGATGTGTCGAGGCGAGCACCCAGCGGACATGCAGACCATTCAGCCACATCTGGACAGAATTAAAGCTCCTGTCAGCACTGCCAAGGATCACCATGTAAGCAGCCTTGTCACCGTGTTTCTCTCCGGAGGGAAGTTTACTACTTCGTCTGATAATGATTGATTGAGTCACAAGACGGTCGGGTTGTTTACAGTTGTTTACAGTGTATACAGTAAAGAATACACAGTTGTTTTTTTCTTCAATAAAAGAGATAATACAGAGGTTATTATACTGTAGCCTACTATAAATTGTGGACTGCAAAACAGCTGCAGGTGTGATCAAGTGACCTGGTTTTCTTTCCCTTGATTTAGCATTTTGTGTTCACATTGTGTCTGTGTGTAACAGGTGACCATCAACCAGGTGGAGGAGTCTGAGGTGAACTTTGTGGAGCTGGTGCATTCTTTACTGGAGGATCCATCTGAAAGAAAATACTTCTTCCAGGTGAGATGGCTCTCTACCTTTCTTTGAGCTCAGCGGGGTCCATATAATATTTCATAATGCAACGAAAATAAGTTGTTTTGGATGAAAATGTTCTAAATATTATGAACACTACCATAGGCACTGTTTATACTTGGTATTAACATGCGTCTTGAGTGATCCAATAACGAGTGGACAGCTCTAAGCGCAGGTATGAATGAAGCCTACACACAATGAGGACACATTCAGAGTTGCATGTGACAAAGTTGTTTCAGCAGTTGTGCCCTGGGCCACGTTTAAGGACCGCCTACTCAAGTGCCTTCCTCTACACACTGTCTGATGGCCACGTGGTTCACTGTAATGCAAATAATGTGTTTGGCCTCTCTTACCTGCCAAGATAAGCAGCAGATGTTTGTGAATGCACCGTCTGTTTGAACTGATTTCACAACTCAACTAGTGACTGCAATATCCCCAGACTCCCTTAGGAAAATCCAGCAATTTTGTTGAAAGAGGAGAAACTTGAATCTCTTTGCAAAACAGCCATGGCATATTCTGAATCATTTGAGCCTTTTTGTAAACTCGGCAGTAATTGCACTACCTTAAGTTGTTTCTTTCCATGTAAAAAAACATTGTGTTAGTTTGTCGAAGCATCGCTATATCCTACCAGCCCGTCAGCCACTCCAAATCTAAAGTGTATCTAACCTGCTCACATTCATGGCAGCTGTTTGAATGCACTGTTTCAACTGATTTTACCAGTTGCACTAAATTGTGAATGAAGACGACATTTTATTGACGGTAAATAGACCAGACTCCCTTTAAAAATCATGCAATTTTGTAAGTTGTTGAGTTCAGAGAAACTTTATAAACTTGGTGAAACGCTGTCTAGGACAAATTCTTAATTATTTGGGCCTTCTTGTGTTTTCTGCAATAAATATTATATATTATTATACATTACGTTACTTCTTTCTTTGTGCTAAAAGCCACATTTGTCCGAGCGATGAATGTGTTTATTTACTTATAAAGTGGGGAAGTGATATCCAATCACAAGAGGTCAGTCAAGGCGCATGTGGAGACGCTCTAATGCCATTACATTTTATATCTGTTTGAATCCATCAGTACTCAGACTGACCTGACTGCATCATTTACTCTATTATATACTGTACCATCAGTACAAAACGGCAAAGGACACTTCAGTATCCAGAAAGATTTCCCTGATCTGATTATCTCTCCACGTGAAGCCAGTTTTCATGATGTGATTGTGGTCGGGTGTTCTCTGTCTGACACAGAGGGGCTGATATTTGATTACAGAACAAAGTGCAAAAACATTATTTTGAGTAATTGGTGTAGTTATGATTCTAACAGGAATGATTGCAACCGAACAGGCCTGTCGCTCTTAACCATTATATCTTTCACTAGAGATGGTGGTTTAATCAAATGCAGGTGTGACAGAATTACAGCCGCAGTAACAAACATCCTCAGGCGGTTGGACCATTTCCGAAGTTGGATGTTTTGAAGTGTTTGTGCCAAGCACACCATCTGAGACACATACTAGTACATCTCTTAATCTGTCTGTCTGTCTGTCTCTCTCTCTCATTTGCAGGAAATCTTCCCTGTATACTTTGGCTCAAAGTACGAGGCAGCGCTCGAGATGCTGGTGTGGGAGTTCATATCAAGACTGGAGGAGCTGCTGCCAGTTCCAGACTTCACACAGGTGCCATGTTTCTTTGAACTCTAGCCTTGGCAGAGCAGGGATTTCTGGCACAGCATCACCTGCTCCCAGGGTGCACAGAGAAAAGAAGAAGACTGAAGAAGTCGAAACTTTAGCAACACTTACATTATAGAGATCAACTCTGGCTTGTGGCGCTCAGCAGGTTCATGAAGGTGAAAACGCATTGGTCTGACAATAGGAGCGTTTCCATCAACGTCAAGTATCGCAGGAGAAAAGATTGATGGAAACTTCAAATAAACGTCATGAATTTCACAAAAAGCGTCTTCCCAGATATTCCCCTATAATCCCATTCGATGAATCCTACGTAGATAGCCTAGGCAACTGGCTTTATGTCATCAACATCTCTGATACACTCGTATTGCTGACCCTGTGAGCTTTCTCTGCTGCTGCTATCAAGGCATTCTCAAATGACCATGGCCACACTGCTGCACACATCCATGCTTATGTAACAGGTCATATTCTGGCCACTGGTCTTTCCTTATTTTGTTACCTGCTCACTGCAGTGTTGATGTGAACTGAAACTGCCTCCTGGGGAGGTTAACAGGCCCTGTGGGAGGTCTGATCTACTTGTTTTGCCTCTACCTTGTATCTCACCATCAGCGTAGACCAAATGCAACGCAGACAAGTGTATCGCCGGGAGATAGCTGTGGCGTTATTCCAGAGTGATTCACTTTTTTCTGGCTGATTTTGGACCATAGTCCAGCTCAGTGCAGGGGCTCATCTGTCTGTACTACTGACCCAGGGGCAGATATGGAGGAGGGTTAACTGGGCACAGGTGCAACACGGTGTCCCAGTGGGCTGCTTCCTCCTCCCTCTCTTTTCTGTGCCAAGCTGTGCAGAAAAACAAAATAATGAAATCAGATTATCACATAGTTTAAAAATAAAAAATGCTCATTAGGACAGAAAGATTTCATTTTCTTACGCAGCTGTAGTTTCACATTTGCGGGTCGGCGAGCCTGCATGACGTTCCTCATATTTGGTGGCACTAACACAGAGCAATGAGCATGACCCCTCATCAAATCAACTTGTTTGTCCTTTGTATTCACTCGCTAAAGCCAGTAACCGGATCTCTCTTCTCAGTTGGCAGCTTTGCTCGGAGACGCTCCGTCATTCCTGGACGACTGTTTACAATCATTTTTCCCTCCAGAGGACATGAAGGCTGTACTTGAACACCACAGAAACCTCGGACATTTTGAGGAGAAAGGTACAGTAGACCTATGGGCAAACATTTTGGCATTTATAGCATTTTTATTTAGTCTTTTACCCTTAATTTCAAATTAAAGATTGATTGATAGATTATTTATTGTAGGTTAATTCATCACACAAAACAGACAGATAATAAAGCTCTTTGTGTACAACGTTTCAAAGAGAGAGACACATTTTTGTCTTTACAGTTCACTTAATTTAAGTACTAATTAACTAGATAGGCCAGTGTCTAATGAAGCATCTTTTTTCCTCATTTGCAGATCCTCGATTATTACCAATGGATGACTGCATCCTCTCCTCCCTGTCTCTACCTCCTGGCACCAAACCCGTCATGAACACCACCTCCTGCTCACCTGCTCTCAATGAATCAAACCCTCCAGAGTACAAAGGACGCCTCGACGATCCCTTCAGCGCGAGCAGCCTGGAGAGGGCGAGTAGGAGGAGCTCAGAGACAGCGAGACAAAGACCGAAGGAGGCGAGAGACTCTTGGCAGCTGCAGGTTAGAGGTGGGAACATTTCTCAGGAGAGGAAAGCACCAAGCGCAATTAGTGCACGGCCATGTGATGTAACCATAGACCTCACTGCGTCTAATGAGACTGCGGACACAGATTCAACAGCTGACGACAACAGCCAAAGCGTGATTGGAGGGCGGGTTCTCAGGAAGAGGAAGCTGAGCGGAGGTGTGGACGTTCCCTCTAAACAGCCTGCGGAGGCCGCAGCTTTCTTGTAAGATCACAACAAATGTCTCACTCGTGGTTACATTTGCATTTGAGTCATATTAGCAGCGAGATTTTTGAGAGAGGTCACTGTCAATCTTTTGGTTCAGCACCTCAGTCTTGATGGATTTGCACAAAGTTTTCTACAGATATTCATTGTTCCGAGGCAATTGAACCTAATGTGTTGGGTTAACTCTAGAGCTACCACGAGGCTAACATTTCTGGATTTGACTGTACTTCTTACAGTAGCATTTAGCTCAGAACACCACTGGGCCAATGCATAGCTTGCTTAATATTTGTTGCAGCTTATGTGTGTTACTTACTTCTTTTCATTTAACCTTCGGAAAATACTTAACCTGTAGCTTTAAATCTGTTTAATGCTCATTATTTCTCTTTTATTGTGCATGAGTGCTTTTTGGCTTAATCATGCCCAGTTTTTGGGGGAAACAGTAACAATCAGTAAGAGACTGGGCTACGTTATCTGTCAGTTTTATTCATTGTGTGTTTTTCCACCATCGCAGGGATTCATCAGCGGACGGTGAGAATTCAGGTGAATCTCCTCTAATCTCGATATGGGGAGAATATACAGGTTTGTACAGTTCACTTATGGATCAGTTGATACTTGGATGTATCAGTCAAAGCTTTTAAAAACTCTGTAATAACTCTTCTGGTTCATTTCAGACTCTCAGGAACGTTCTTTCCCAGCTGTAACGGACACAAAAGTTCCCTGGTCGGACGAGGAGACGCTCAATCTGCTCGACATCTGGGGGAAGGACTCGATGCAGCGGGCTTTGAAGGGCTGCTTGAAGAACCGTCACATATTCACGCAGATCGCACAGAAGATGGCAGAGAGAGGCTACATGAGAACAGTGGAACAGTGCCAGACCAGGATCAAACGACTGAAGAAATGCTTTCGCCAGAATATAAGGTGTGTATAAAATGATGTCCTCTCTGCTTGTTTTTCTGTCCAATCACTGCAATCTGTCTGATTAGTAGTATTTCCCTCAGACTGATGATGTCGTAGCTGTAGAGAAAAAAGGAATTGAAACAAAATACCTGTTTCCTTCTCCCGGTGCGACACCAGAGGGAACTCCAGGATGGAGTGTAAATTCTACGAGCAGCTGCAGCGAGTACTCGGCTCCTCGGCTTCCTCGGCCCTTCCCGAGATCACCTACGATGTTGAAGAGATCATCGATGAGGACGAGTCCCAAGACGGAGACGAGGACTTGCAGTTTGTCGGCCAAACGAGCCGACTGGAAATCGGTACAATGTCGCATTTTTGTACTTCGATAAAATACTTCTGCATCGGAGGTGTTAGATGTTTTAGAAATTGGTGTCGTATATCAAAATAAACCAAACAATGTTTTCATATTTTTATTTAAGGAACTAAAAGTGTTCCATGGACAGACTTTGAGACGTTGGCCCTCATCAACACGTGGGGGGAAGACAAGCTGCACCATGAGCTGAGAGGCGTGCACAGAACCGGACACATTTTCTCCACCGTATCCAACAAGATGGCCGCCCATGGCTTCTCCCGAACACCAGAGCAGTGCCAAACGAGGCTGAAAAGGGTGAAATCGAGCTTCAGGCAATGCTACGAAAACAAGTACGTATGCTTACAGCGAGAAAAAGGTTAATGGAAGAGTTCAGGATGGTGTGTATTTACAGTATCCGTCTGCTGTCTTCTTGCTAGCATGAAGGGACTGGAGCAAGTTGAGTGCAAGTTTTACAATGAACTGGGAAGAATTCTAGTGAAGGACTTCCCGTCAGCGTCGCAGCTGGATGAACCACCAGGAGAGCCTGAAGACAACGACTTCACCTCCTTCTCCCATCAGGATATGGGTACCCTGACACCTAATCATTGTCTCAACATCACATGGAAATATATATAACAAACCTAGGTTTACAGACACACTCTCAAGATATAGGTGGAGCCCTTAATGAAAAACTGGTTTTAGACAGATTCGGTGTTTATAAGGAAATGTGAATTTAACACAAACAACACAGCTTCAGATCCCACAGAATGCACTCCTCTGGACCTGTATTGAGGCGCTATAACACCCAAAGTGATTAATAAATAGATGATGCTATAATCAGCGCAGTAAAGTTGACAAATGAAATGTTCTCTTTTCTATCTGTATCTCTTCAGAGCCTGCTGTGGGCGTTCTGGAAGAGAGGAAGAAAGTCCCCTGGTCGGACAAAGAGACCATCATCCTTCTGGAGATCTGGGGAGACCCGCAGGTAGGAGTTGCAGGCTTTTAAACTCTGTGTGGGAGTCAATGCAGTACTGAGTTCCCTCCCCAGACAGCTTAATGACCATTCACACCTGGGCTCACCTAGCCTTAGCAACCCACATGAAGGCCGGTTGGACCAACGACCCACAAGAGGCCCTAACGACTCTGAAGCTCAGAGCGCACACGTGTCCTTTAACAACTCTTAGTTAAGTTAGAACTGAGGAAGCCTCTTCAAGAAACTGAAACAAGTCCAGTTGCCTTCGATACAGCACTTAGACTTACCATGACCTGGATGAGAGAGCCTTCATCAACATGTTCGGATTAGTTAAAGAGAAAGATCTCATATGGAGGCATGACATCATCATTAGTCTGATTGTTTAAAGACATTGCAAATATATACACTGTATATTTCTCCTGCATTTAGGTCCAGCATGGTATGAGACGTTGCCCACACAACGGTCACATTTTCACTGAAATATCAGAAAAGCTCAGCGCCAACGGCTTCTCCCGCAGCCCAGATCAGTGCCACACCAGGATCAAACGGCTGAAAGCCAGCTATCGGCAGTGTCAGGAAAACATGAGGTAGAAGCCGCTCATGAATATTTAGTTTGTATACTGTGATGTTGGCAGGATGTGTGTGTGCGATAATACCGACGCCTTTACTGTCTTTAGCTCCTCCGGGACCGACAGAGTCGACTTTAAATTCTACGACCTGCTGGAACAAATCCTGGACAAGCAGCCGTCAACATCCTCCATTGTGGTGACGGACTCCATCGAGATATCGGAAGACTCTAATGGCGAATCGGTGCCTGAAACAGGTAAACGTCACCTTAACTCATTGATAGAAGGGCAACATTAATCTAGAATACACAATTTACTGATTGGTGTTGCATTCAAACCAAAACCAATATAGACAGTGACAGGTGCTGTGTGTTTCTGCTGTTAGATGGAGAAGTCGGCATGTTGACAGAAAAAACAGGACCAAGCTCATGGTCAGATGAGGAGACCTTTGCGCTTATCGAGATCTGGGGCGACGAAGACGTCCAGAGGTCGCTGAGGGGCTTCGTCCACAACGGACACGTTTACGCGGAGATTTCGGAAAGAATGCAAGACCTCGGCTACTCGAAAACCTCGGAGCAGTGCCGCTGGAAGGTCAAGTCGCTGAGGAACAACTTTCGACAGTGCTACGACAAGAAGAAGTGAGAACAAGCTTCCCAGCAGTCTGTCTGTTATTTGTTTGTGTGATCGTGATGTTTCATCTACGTCTTTTCACACCTTCTAGATGTGGAAGAAGAGTAGACTATAGATTCTACAAGCAGCTGGAACAAATACTTGGACACGAGGCAGTTTCTATTGACGAGTATGATGAAAAAGATGAACAAGCAGACCCAGATCCAGGTACGGTAATTTTTTTTATCCATTCACACGGCGGTAAAAGAAATACATTCAGCAGTCTTTACAGCGACTTCACCCATCTGAAGTAGGTGCAGAGGGTGTGAACACAGCATGGACGGAGCAGGAGACGGTCGCCCTCGTCGAGGTGTGGGCGGCAGACGACATGCAGCACAGCCTGAAAACCTGCATCCGCAACAGCCACATATTCGCCGAGATATCTGAGAAAATGGCCTCCATTGGATACCTGAGGACGTCGGAGCAGTGCCACAACCGGATCAAAAGGTTGAAGAAGACTTACAGGCGTTACTGCAACAACCGGAGGTAAATAACACGGTTGAGCAATGAATTTGTAAACTTTTCCACCCCGGCAGTTTCCCAGCATGCGTTTTGATTTACATTTTCCAGAAGTGGAGGGCGGCCCGCGGCGTACCGATACTTCGACCTCCTGGCTCCGGTGCTCGGTGATAACTCTGTGTACGCCGATGTTGACATCAGTGCTTCAGACGCCACCGTGCAACCTCTCATGGGCAATGATCCTGACATGTGTAGGTTTGAATATATTGATATCATCGCACACAGTGTTGTTGTAAATTCCAAAGATTTACAACAAAATAATTAATCTGTTGCTCCTCCACTCAGACGAGCAGCCCTCAGCCAGCCACCTCCTGGCCGAAATGAGCAGAAAGATGCCCTGGTCGGACCAGGAGACTCGCACCCTGCTGGAGGTCTGGGGTGAAGACAGCGTCCAGCTCAACCTGAGGGGCTGCCTGAAGAACCGCCACGTGTTTGAGTACATCTCTGAGAAGATGAACGACCAAGGGTTCATAAGGACCACGGAGCAGTGCTACTCCCGCATCAAGCGCCTTAAATACGGCTTCCTCCACGAAAAGTCAGTGATGACGAAACTATGACTCTTTTTCTCCTAAACGCATGTTGTTTGGCATTTGAATGGGGCTACAGGCTACACATTCGAATGTGGGTATCTGTCTGGAGGTAACTTGTCCGTTGTTATTTCTTCTCCTTTGAATTCAGGGAGGATTTCAAATTTTACAGCGAGATGGATGAAATCTTCAGGAAGGAGCTGAAAGCGGACAAATCCGTCCCGGACACGTCGGTTACCGATGAGTCAGATGACTACACACTAGTGCCTGCTCAAAACAAAGGTGAAACTTCACGCTTCACTTTACAAATCTAGGTTATTTTCTTTAATAAATGTGAAGTGACACTATTGGAGTTATGTAATCATATGACATTCATTATGTAATCTAAGATGTCCACTCTATTAGTTGCCTCAGGTACGCAGTGGGTGGCTGACAGCTCTAAGCAGACCTGGGGCGACGGGGAGACAGAGGCCCTCCTGGCCATATGGGGGAGCGAGGAGATCCAGGAGAACTTAAAGAGCTGCACCAAGAACAGACACATCTACATCCAGATCTCTGAGGTTATGGCCAGCCAGGGCTACCTGCGCACTCCTGAACAGTGTCAGACCAGGATCAAGAGGCTGAGGGCCAACTTCCGACACTTCCTCGAGGGCAGAAAGTAAATACCTCTGTTTATTTGAAGGGAACGATCGAGCAACAAGGCTCTTAAAACAAGCTCTGATATTCTGTTTCCTGTTTCCAGAGGAGACAAACAGGAATGCAAGTTCTTTGACCAGTTGGTGCAGATATTTGGCAGCAAGTACGTGATAAACTCTGACCCCCTGGCCGACGATGTAGCCGATGGCGTAGGTAAGAAGTCACACTGTCGCACTGTTGTCAGTCATGTTAGCTTCATCAACTGGATAATGCCTGATTTATTACAGATTCTCATATTCTTGCTTTTGGTTTCTTTCAAGACAACAAACAATATATATTTTGTTAATTACTGAGCCTTAGAGATGCTGTTCGGTGGATTTTTTAACTTTTGGATAGAGCCAGACTAGCTGTTTTCCCTCTGTGTCTAGTTTTTATGTTAAGCTAAACACATTAATCGCACATTTGAACAGATTTAACAGATGTCCTTTATCTGATTCAGAGACCTGAAACTGTCCATCATCTCAGAGTGAAGTCACGAGGACGCAGCAGCCGCAGACTGACGGAGGAACAAACAAGGACAAATTAATGAAACTGTTACATTAGTGGCTGTGGTGCGCAGTAATTTACAGCCGACAGGAGAGGACCTCTCCAGGCTCGCTCAACTCTTTGCCTCTGTATATACTTAAAATACTTCTACATTCTTCATATACACAGACCGACTGGAGGCTGTAGTGTGTGTGTACGTGTGTGTGTGTGTGTGTGTGTGTGTATGTGTGTGTGTGTTTCATCCCTCCACCAGAGTGTCTTTGTGATTATTTACAATAGAGCCATGAGACTAAAACCAGGACGCTCAGGGCCCGAGGGACAAACACGGATCTCTGATCTTGACCTGGTGGGAGTCGCACAAAATGCTGTTCTCCTCCAAAAAACATGTTGGTTTTTTTTAACGTGTATTTAATTATTTTTTACTTGAACTAAAACAGAGTGATTCAAAGCACATGCAAAAAGAAATACACACAAGGCCTCTAACTGTAACCACAGCACACATTTGCTTTTTCGTCTTAACTCTCGCTTGTTAAAAGTGTCCGGTTTTGCGCTTGTATGAGATGTTTGAAATCTGAGTTGTGAACGTTCCACTCAAAAAGTTTATTCTTATTTTTTACACTGAATGATTGGATCTTGTCCAGAATTTTTATTTATTTAATTTATTGTTTACATGTGTATTTAACAATTTGCTTTAATATGTTAAAAGCACATTTTTTTTTCCCACAAAATATTGAGGTCACATCCATTAAAAGAAACTTGAAATGTGCGATTCAGAATTAATTTTGTTTGTTGTGTTTATTTATTTACTTACTTGCCTGGAAAGTGTTCAAGACTGTGAAGTGTACACTGAAGCCACAATAAAGACCACAGAAGCAGACCAATGTGCCATACGATAATCCCGGCATGACAGTTGAGACGTGCAAACCTGCAAGAAAATCCTAAAAATTATCAAAAAAATAAAAAATATTGAATCTCTATGAGGTAATATAAGAAGTGAGGTAAAACCGAAGCAATACAGCAACTGGCACAATCAATTGAAAAGTGTCACATCTGCTTCCTTACAGTCATGGTGCTCTGACAGAACAGTAGTGAGCATCTCATACAGTGGTGGAAAGTAACTCAGGACATTCACTACAAGTGAACGTCTGAGGTACTTGGACCAACATTTTGTTACTTTGTATTAAATATATTTCTTCTCCACTGCAAATATAGTTTTTGCACCACTAGGCTACATTTATTTGACAGTTGGTGCCTTAGAGGTTATGACTTTACATTCAGAAAAAATACAAAAACAGCAACATATTATCGTGCAATAAAAGAAAAGTGCGTAAATTATTAAAAATGATCCCAATCTCGACCAAAACGGTCATAAAGCTGCTTACACATTGATTCTGGAGACTATCATTTACAACTTCTGCTAAACAGAAGCAACTGATGCCAAAATTGTAGGATAATACAGTTTAAAGTCATGAAAACAACAAACTGACTCTATCTAATATCTACCTTGACTTTGCTAACATTAGCCACTAGAAGCTACAGATGCCACCGGACCAAGTAAGGCTGTAGCAACAAATGACCGAATGACGGTAATGACTGAATTTTCATTCTTGGGTGAACTGTTCCTTTAAGCCCAATATTCACTTTCTTTTGGCTCTGTTTTTGGTCTCCACCAGCTCCTGAGCTGCGACATGCTCCACTGTGTTCAGTAGCTAATCACTATTTCTGTCTATCTGCTGTTTGGTACTGAGCAGGTAGCGTACGGTGGATATTTCAAGCTACTTTCATTGACAACAGCTGCCCTCTGTGGCTGAAAGTATGACTATAGCTGTTTTAAGTAGGAATCTGAGAAATTTGAAAATGTGACAAGTGTGGAGAAAGTATGCACAAACTAAGGTGCGTTGTCAAGATAAATCTCCTCACTTACCGGCAGTAACGGACACACTATCTCTGTCTTTCACCCTGACAGACCGGATGGTTTACTGCTGTTTACAATAGCTACAGTCAGCCAGAGGATCCTGCCCTGCCTGTATTACATTAGTTGAAGTGTGATGAGGGGAAATCAAACAGTGACTGCTCGGAAACGGCCCCTAAACACACCAGGGTTTCCAGTCACAAGGCCATTTTTGTTTGACAGTGTTATTCATTTTGTTGAAGTCCCCATAATCATTCTGATACTGTACCAGGCATTGAAGGGGCGAGGTACAAGCTTTTCATCACATTTATGGCTTCATGGTCTCAGCGCAGAGAGGCGGAGCTGAGCTGGAAAAACAAGAGGAACGTCCTGTCTGTGCAGCGAGTCTCGATGGGAATGGTAGTGTCTCTTTGTCTTCCCACCACTTTGAAATTTGATAGTACAGACAGAGGATGAAGACTTATGGTCGTGCACTGATCCGCCTACCTGCACAGCAAATCAGAGTGATTTCTCTCACCGACAAGCCGATTCTACGTGCTCAATCGGCCAAAAATACACCGACAAGAACCGTCTAGTCCAGTGGAAACGGTTGGGAACACACACCGACTAGAGCCACCGACACTCACTGACGGCCCTGATAATATCCGACGGGCTGAAGTCGGCCCGGTGTGTCGGGGCCTTTACATGCTCACAATGACAATCCTACCATGCCGGTGTTTGGAAGGTAATGTTTAGCGTGATCACCATTTAAGTTTGCTGTGTTAGCATGCTCACATTTGCTCATTAGTACGGCTGATGGGACAGTCATTAGTTTTGCATGTATTCAAACACTTCACTTGATACCGAAACCGTCCTCTGATGTCTATACCGTCCGATAGCCAACTTTATCGTGGCACGAGAGAAAAGGCCAGGGGGTCACCAAAGTCATGAGGGTTCATCCACTGGGAACCGTGAGTTTCCCAGAGGTAGTTAACAGTAGTTAAGATATTTCAGTCTGAACCAAAGCGGTGGACTAACTTCTGGAGCCGAATCACAGCCAAAGGACAAAAAGAAGATCTGAATCTGAAAACATTAAATCTGCAACTGAAAAAATCTCTTTTTCTTCATCGCCGTTCCCGTTTTCTTCCTCTGTTTGGTTATTGTTGTTCTTTCTGAAGAACACCACTGGAACCGTTTCCTCTCCTCCACACGCTTTGTATAAGCAACCGCGCAGGCCATAAAATAGCTCTCCACAGGTCTGAAAACACGAGGAAAACATTGCTGTTGGATGGTTTCTTAAATGCATTAAGTTCATATTTGACAGTGAATGTAATTTCTGTCTAATTCTACCAACATGTCATTGTACTTACGAAATAACAACATATGGATACACCGACCAATGCATACAGCAAACAGATGACAACGGGAGCATCAACAATGACCATCTGAATAAATTAGAAAACAATGGATGATAGAACACACTAACAAAAAAGAAAATGCAACATCATTAGAGAAAGAGCATTGTTATTTTAGAAAATACCAATTTTCAAGCACCATTTAAAGAAAAAACACACTTTCACTAGTACTGTCAGATAATAAGGCTCGAGAAAGAAAGGACGTTCTCCTTCCCCACGTCTTTAATGAAAGATCCAACGAGCGAAATGATCTGCCGAATTATAATGTCACACTTCTTACCCAAGCTATCATGACGGCCCGGTGGAGCTGCGTTTTTCTACAAGGCTGCACACACACACACAAACAGGATGTGTTAATAATACATGGTTTTAATCTTTGTGTGGGTTTTTGTCAATCATTGACACTTTAGTTATCTGAGAGTTTAACATTAATAAAAAAGAATATTGGCTGTCTCACTCACTGCTGGTTTATAAGGCTGGGGAATATACTGATTATATTATCGTGATATGAGACTATACTGTATGTCTTCTTAGATCATGGATTTTGTTATATCGTGATATTAAGTGTTGTCTTTTCCTGATTTTAAAGGTGCTATTTGTAAGAAAAGTTTATTTTTAACTCGTCAACAAATGAAGTGGAATGAATTAAAGGACGGGTGGGCCGCCATCCCAAAGCTTGTTTGGACTGAGACAAAAAAATCAACTTTTCTTAAAAAATTACACCTTTAAATGTTGTATTTCAGTAAAGTGATGTAATCTTTTAAACTTACCAGACTGTTGTAGTTGTTCTTATACTTGTTTTTACCCACTTAGCCCTTATATCCACACCCTTACATTAGTAAAGCACCACTGAGGGGAAAAAATACAATTATTTGGTCTCAGTTGTATTTTACCTTTTCATAGACTGAGCTGTTTCCAACGCCAGCCTAAAACAGTGAGGCCAACTCTCTGTGATTATTCCAAAAACCATCAAATGAACAATATATTTCGCTTATACCTCCATCACCTTAAATTGTTTTAGCAAAACAAACGGTTGCCTTGCAGTTATGTGTCTGTTTGATGGGTTAATGACTCACACGTCCAGAGCTGGTGTCCTGTCCGTCACAGAGGCAGGAGCCTGGGATGGAGGAGCCCCAATCTTGGTAGCCTTGGACTCCACAACACTTGAACTGGAGCGAGCACATGCACAACAAGAGGTGACTTAGAGCTACTTAGACACGTGATTTAACTTGTGCTTACATCTCTAAACTGCAACAACACAGTACGAAACATCAGTAGTAAATGACTTTCTTTTCAACTTTGACATTGGCTCGCCATTTAGGTAGACATGGAGAATGTTTTTGCTAAAATCTGCTAATTTGTACATCCAGTAGTTATGTTGCAACATATTAGCATGTATTTGAAGTCATGTTTTAAGCACCTGATGAACACAAGTCCAATATTCACTGTCCTATGTGCTCCGGTTTTGGTCTCTACCAACTCCTGAGACAAACATGTGCTCCTTTTGCTGCTAGTTGCTAACTGCTGCTGTCTGTCTGCTGTTTGGTGCTGAGCTGGTAGGGCACAGCGGGTTTGACAGTGTCATTTGATCATTTTTTAACAATGCAGCATGTAAGAATTGGTCACATGTCGAATTCATACTCTAAACATGGCCGCTAACTGCTGCTAGCTGTAGCCGCCGATAGCTTGTAAGCTCAGCTAGCCATTCAACTAGCATTCATATTAGCCCACTCTGGGAGCTCGGAGCACCGGGTTGAGTGTTGGTGTCGCTTACAATCAGACTATCACTATACAAAGTAGTGAGGGGCTAGCTGGTTAGCATGCTAACTTCAATAGATGTCGCTGAAACACAACAGACCGAATCACAATATTTGTTTACAATAACTCTGGGGTGGAAACCCCCTGCATGAAGTGTTAGCTTACATACAACTAAAGTGTCTTTTTTCATTGTGTTATTTCAAAATGTGTACATCAAATTAATCTACAGTAAAATTGATGCTTTCATATGAAATATATTAATAACAACACTTTCACTAACATTTGGCTGGAGACCTATTTTACCCATTAAAAGAAAATTTCAGCTTGCTTTTACCTATTAAACCTTTAATGTAAACAATCAATTACAGCTGCTTTAAAATCCAGCACAATACCATGACCATACAAATAATTTTCAGTCCTGTCAGGCCAAAGCTAGTTTTCCTCTGTGTCTTTTTTTATGCTGAAGGGCAAATTTCCTGTCTTACCTCAGCCTGCCAGTGATACACATTGCTGAGTATATCACACGTTGGTTCAATCAGCTGGTTTTGTATGTCTCCTAGTGTATTGTAGAGAATCTGCAGTCTGTTGTCGTGCTTCTCAAACTCTTTTATCTCCTAGGGGCAAAAGGACAAAGGAATATTTGAGCTATCTGCACAAACTCCATTAACTGACATGTGGTTGAAAGCACCATAAACTTGAGTCAAGATTATTTATTTTTTTTGTATATCAACTGTTTCCATTGCCAAGAATGAACACTCAGCTATACATGAGAGGTAGTATTTGCCCACCTGAGCCTCTTGTTGCACGAAAGAGGGAAAAGTTTGACACATAGTCAAAACCAGGACAAAGGTGGAACCCAGTAACTATGGAGAGACAAAAAGAGGAGAGAGCCAGTGAAACTTTTATGTTACGAGGTGAACTTACAGTATTTACATCACATCTCACACAAGGACATCCACATACCGCTGTAATACAGAAGCCCTGCTTTCTCCAAAACTCCAGCAGCACCAAGACACAATCAATAACCCATGTTTTTATACATAAATAAACATTATTATTATTCTACTACTGCTTCATTTCTACCAGATTTGCTTTCCAGATTCATAATCCAGGTGACACATTTTTAATTTGCACTGTTACCGTCACAGTCACATGGTTGTAATTTTCCTGGTGATTAGTTGTCAGTCATTATGAGAGCTGATCTCATCCAATTTGGAGTCAGTAAGAGGCATTATTTCACTGGTTACTCTTTTTTTTTGATTGATTTGAAGATTTCTTTCGAGCACACATGACACAGACGTGTAACTCTTTATGTGCGTCCTTATATGGTCAAATATGGCTCTCTAGGATGTCACTACCAAGACAAAAGGAAACTGTTGTCATTGTTTTATACTGTAAAGTAGAGAATACATAATGTCATGATCGTTAAATATGCATACAAAAAATCTGGCACCTGAAGTGACATTCTGTCTGTCTGCAATAGTAATAAGTGAAAGCTTGTGAAGTTTTACCTCCTTGCTGTTCATGCATCCAAAGTTCTGGCTGTTCGGAAAGTGCTGTTAAGATGAGCAACAGCTAACACCAGACCTGAAAAGGCAACAGAGAGTATGGAAACGTAGCTCTTTATTAAGATCAGAGGTGGTGCAAAGTAACTAATTAATTACAAGTGCAGGACTATATTGGGGTGTTTGTACTCAAATTTGTGCTATACATTAAGTTTAATTCTAGCTGGTTACATTTATTTCTCTGAGATGGACATTGTTTATTACTTTTAACTACATAGAAGCAGCAGAGTTATTAGAATGTAGGCACATTGAATTAATATTTACTAGACTGACAAAGATAGGAAAATGCAAAACAAATAAAAATACCTACCGCATATATTATCACTGTTAATGTTCCAGTCCACGGGCAGTATTTGGGCTTCCTGAAAAATGCCTTTTAGTTGTCACCATTCTCATCCACAGACTTAAAAGCATGTGGCACCAGCACTTCTTCACAATTCTGGTTCTCCATCTGCTTCAGGGGGAAAATGACCAGATTGGCCCTGGACAGATGTTTTGTCGTGAAAACAGAGAAGAGGAGGAAGCAGGCTCTCTTCACTGTCAAGACTCCACCTCTGTATGTATGGAGGAAAAATGATGCCGAAGAACAGCTCTCGTCCTAAAAAAGGTCATCGAGACACTTCCTATACTCAGTTCAGCTTAAGTGCTAAAAGATGTACAATATGTTAAGTGGTAGTTTCATTTTAAAAAATACCCATGTGAGAAATCGATGGTGATAATGGTTCAAAAAAACAACAAACAAGTCAACATTAAAATACTTTTATAAAGTTTTTAATTGAAAATGTCACAGTCAAGTTGAATACAGTAATTAAATTAAATTAAATTAAATTAGATAGATTAATGTCATAGACCATAGTCACATGGTGGCCATTTTCCTCTGACATCACTCATGCTCAAATGTTAAACTGCTGTGTTTCAGGTTGCAATTTCTATGAATGCAGGAAATACGATTTTTTTTTATAATTTCCCTACTTCCTGATTGATCAGCAACTGAAAAGATGATGGATAGTGAAAATCTGGGGGGGACATTGAGCCGTACTTACTTCCTTTTAATACATGTGGAGGTTGAATGCTAACTAGCTAGTGGGTTTTAAAATACGTTGTTTTACCTTAAAATGCAGTGCAATGTCCCTCCAGATCTTCCCTACCCATGGTCTTTTCTCTTGCTGATCAAGTGGGAACCCAAAAGAAGAGGAACAACTCAAGGAATAATGTCAACACGATGGCCATAGATAATAAGTTAAGTTAAACTCAGCTCATCTAATGTATTACATTTTTATTATATGCTGATGTTATCCAAGGAACAATCACACTTTTCCTGCAAGGTCTTGTGCTAAAAAAAAAATGTAATTTGTAGAATCAGCAGCAAAGAATGTTAATTTTAATGTTAACATTTCTTGCTGCAAGCTATATTTTAGGACATTCAAACAAATTATACTTTTAAAAAGTGGTGGGGACATGTCCCAATATAGCGTCCCCAGGGTAAATGACAATGGGATCAAGTACAACAATTTACTCACTAAATCACAATGTTCGTTCACAATAACTCACCACCCTCACGTTTCTTCATCCAAACATCAACATTAGTCACGTTTGCCCACTTGGTGGCGCCAGTGAATAATCAGTTACTCCACAGTGACTATGATGGTCGTGCTTTAAGTCCTAATTTTAGAAAGAGACACTCACACCAAAATGATTGAATACTTTCAAAAAAAGCTGTTCTCTCTGGGGGTTGTGAACTGTCTCCTTAGGCTGTACATCAAATCGTGTTGTCCATTTGCTATAATGCGTCAATATGCAAACAGGGAAACTGCAGCAGTGTCACTGACATAAACACACTCCATGTAAAACACACACATATAGAGCACTTAAATAGACGGACACAGAGTCACACACATACACAGCTCTCAAAAGCTAGGACAGTAATTATGTGTCTAAATCTGACAGAGCGTCCAACCGCCAATGTCTGGCTGCCTGCCAGTGTGTGTGTGTGTGTGTGTGTGTGTGTGTGTGTGTGTGTGTGTGACATTGGTGAAGACAGAGACAGGCTGGCTGGAATCTGTTGAGGGAAGGGTTAGCAAGGGTGTTGCTGCACTCAAGAACTCACACACAGGAAGGCCGAGCAGTGCCACATCACCCACCTCACCACTCAGTCCACTTTAGACACGCAAATACTGTATATCATATCACGCGATGATAAGGTCGAGATTCTCTTATACAGTTAATGTAACTCCGGTTATGTCGACTCTTTTGCTTCTATGTTTTGCTAAAATTATTAAATGAAGGGCTGTAAAATGAAGAAATTACAAATAACAAGAAAGAAAATATATGATTTAGCAAATAATACTGCCAGCTAATATTGACTAAGGTTAGGTTGATGATGTTTTTGTGTTGCAATTTACACAAGAGCAATCTTAAGATATTTGTATATGATTGTGTATAGTTCTACTTCACTACATTTTTCACGAAAAACTGTACTTTTTACTTTCCGTTGTAGGTTGCAGTCTTGCTTAACTGGATGTAAGACGTGATTGGAGGTGGAAGACGTACCCAGATCCTGTACATAAACTAACTACAAGTAACTTTCAACTGGTTATGAAAGGGTCTCGGTTTAACACTGATGTATCTCTATGACCTACATAAGCAAACAAGACCATCAGCGAGAAGACTGGCTGTGTCTATACAGTCATTATAGTCGTTATTAAGGCCTGTCACTGGATCGGATTCCAGCTTATCCGGTTTGACAAAGTCATAAAGTTGTGTGAGGCTGAATTGAGGAGTCTCGCGGCCTGAGGAAATAAGCTGCTCTGTAGTCTGGTGCTACGCTTCGGGGCTCAAACATAGTTTTCTTTGTTCAACTTTTGACCACAGGGGGCGCCAGAATCAACACAATTGAAAGTTCCTTGTAGCGGCTTTAAGTAAAAGTAACAAACCATAAGGTAGAAATACTCTGTGGTTTTATATATATATATATATTATAATATACTGTGGTGCATTTATATTTTTACGCGTGTACAAAAGTGAACGTAGTTATTATGCAAATCAGCACATTTCAGAATAATGTAGATTCAATTATTTGACTGTAGTTATCAATGCATTGATGTGTTTGTCACTTTCAGGTTGAAGCTGATGGTTTGACTGCTTTATAGTTTATATGCTGGGTTAGCTTTTGAATTTTCCCCCTGGGATCAATAATGTTTTGTCTTAATCTGAATTATTACATCTTAATTATTTGTTGATTACATTTTGTATTACTAAAATGAATCTTCAAAGTCACTTAAATAAATGTAGTGGAGTAAAAAATACAATATTTGCCTCTAAATTGGGTTAGGGGTTAGTAGTTTATAGTTGCAGAAAATGGAAATACACCTCAAAACTGCACTCAAAGGGTAACTCCACCAATTTTACACATTAAAGTGTGTTTACAGGTATCTGATAAATTGCCGCCAAGGATGTCACTCAGTGGCTGGATTGCATTGTGGGTAATGTACTGCAGTTGCCAGGTTTTGAAAAAGAAGGGTTAGGGATAGGATGTATGGAATAAAAAAGGTTATATCTCTGGTCCAACAGTGTTACAGGAGTGCAACACAGACCAGTGGACCGCTTTTCAAAACCTGGCACCTACATTACTGACAATGCAACTTAGCCACTGAGGGACATCGCTGGAGGGAATTTATCAGGCCTGCAGCCTACTCTGGAGCCACAAAAGGCTTTGTACCACTTTTTACTTTAAGTTACCCTTTAAGTACAGGGCTTAGGTCATTTCGCTCAGTTGCTTTCCACCACCTGAGACGACGTCGACACTTTCTGAGCTCCAGACCGAAACATTTCCCAGTGATTTTTTCATCTAGTTTTAGATACATACAAATTAACAGAACAAATTGTTGTAAGAAGACAGAACATTAGTTCACCAAGCTTTCTGGAGGGAGGAACACCACTCTTTCTTGAGATATTCCCTCATTAGGTGTTGGAGATGGAAGACTCATCTCTCCCATTAGGTCTCGCAAATCTCCCATAGGAGTTAAATTAGGTTGATATCTGATCAATGACCCTCTAATGGCCTGTGGATGGGGGTTATCACATGTCACAGAGCATGGTGGGATGTTAATGTCACATGTATGGGTTATACTTCCTGACACCTTTATTCTCCTCTTTCTCTGAGTTAATGACTGAATTCTGAAGCTTGTAACAGAGGGAGGCATGGCGGGGTTGTGCAACATACCACTGAGTCATTCCTCTAGCCTGAGGGCAGACATTTTCACCCTGCTTCATTACTGCAACAGGCAGGCTCACGTTCTATCTGTGTGTGTGTGTGTGTGTGTGTGTGTGTGTGTGTGTGTGTGTGTGTGTGTGTGTGTGTGTGTGGACTCATCCTGCTATGTTCTCAAACATGCAGCTTCATGCTCTTCAGTCAGAACATGACGGAAAGGAAGGAGAGGAAGGGCAGTGAGGAGGAAAGTCAGCGAACAACGTCATGAGGAGAATGATAGTGTGTATGCATCGAGTGTGTGTGTGTGTGTGTGTGTGTGTGTGTGTGTGTGTGTGTGTGTGTGTGTAGGGAGCCTCCCTCCCTTGGGGTTGTGTATGGGCTTGTTACAGCAACATTCCTCCACTCAGCTGCTTCTGAGCAGCACATTCCAGAAAGAGAGGGATAGAAAGAGAAAAGAGAGTGAGTTAAAGGTGGGAGAGAAGAAGAGTGGGAGATAAAAGGGGGAGAAAGAAAAGCGAGGGAGTAAGGGAGGGAGACAGAGAGCAGGGAAGGGAGGAGAGGAGGCAAAGGGGACAATAGGAGGGACAGTAGAGGATGGACGGGGCGGTGTGTTATGGTGAAAAGGGGAATATTAATAAGACGTGTAATTGATCCCTGTGGTGTTCAGTGGACCTCCCTGTCTTCTCCACAGAGGGGTCAAAGGTCAGGGTCAGATACAGTACAGAGAAACCAGAACCAGCGCTGAGAAAAGGAAGTGATGGAAAGATGGGGGTGGAAGGCCGCTCTCAAAATATTATTCCCCATACAGCCATAACACACACACACACACACACACACACACACACACACACACACACACACAGACTAAAGTGGACATCTCTTTGGTGTGTGTTCATCTCTTCAGTCTGCTTGACCTGTTTCCACTGAACTGTGGAAGAAAAGAAACAAACCTCCACCACAAACACAGACACGCATAATGATTCTGCCACATGATTACACCCCTCTGTACAGGCACAGCCGATACACAGCGAACATGAAATGAAGACGGAGCTCATTTGAGGTAATCGGTTAATGAAAGCGGAAAATATCAACTAAAAAATATAACTAGATGTGTGTTTTATTATAGGAGACAGAAAAAGCAACTTAAAATGCATAACTTTTGTGTATCAAACTGGAATAATAAACACTTAAACCTCACATGATCTTCATGTGTAAGTTCATAACGCTTCATTTTACAGGTCTGTAAATGTCTTGAGAAGTTGGTGGTAATAACCAAGCAAATATTTGACATTTCTTTGAAATCATCCCTTAATTACCAAGATTATTCCCTCAATGTGCTGCAACAACTCACTTACTAGTTTTGTGGAAATGTATTCAAGCTTAACTGCTTTAAAAAAAAAGGCAGAATATTATTATTAAATAGTGTTGGGGTAATTTTCAATAAAGTTTTAGGTAATTATTGTTATATTCTGGGGGGTAATTTTAAGGAAATAATATAATACTTGGTAGTTAGCAGCCACTTACCATGAAATATGCAGACATGTAAAATGATGTGTTACCCAGAAGTCAATATAAAAAAAACAACTTATAATTTATGTAATATAATTGGATGGGCAATTTATATAATATACATGTAAAGTCAATGTTTTAGGTATAATTATTCTGCATAAATAACAATATTAAACAATATTTTCAGGCAAATTTGTGTTCTTTTATGTCTGTTAATGTGAGAGTCGACTGAATATCTTTGAGGTTTGGACTGTAAAAACAGACATTTGAATATATATAAACTTAATTTATACATTGCTTTGAAACAGGATTCAAACATGGATAGAGGCAATAAAACAAGCAATGAAAAAAATAAGTGGCATAAACACTCTTATGAATGATAAATGATAAAGGAGATACGACATGTTGGCAATAAGACGATGTGCTAGATTTAATAAAAGGCTTTTGTGAAAAGATGTATGTCACCTTGGACTTCGGGAAATTGTGATGGACATTTTTACGACACTTAATAGTCCAAATAATTTATCTGTTAGTTGAGAAAATAAACAGATGAATGGATGATATGAAAATGATGGTTAAAGTTAGTTGCAGCCCTAATGTACTGCACACAAACAAGCCTACATCCCATTCAGGACATAGTTAAGGGCTTGTTGACAGACTGCATGATGCATTTTATTTTGAAAGAGAGGAGAGGAGAGGAGAGGAGAGGAGGGACAAAAAAGAGAAAAACAATGACATATGCAGGACTCCGTTATCAGACATGACAATCAACTGTGTCTCTCATGTCTACTAAATAAAGAAGAGGCCCGCAGCAGAGAAAGAAGGGGGGAAAGAAAGCAGAGATAACATTAAATATTTACTGAGGATAACAAGCAAATAAGTTTAAAGACTGGAGCAACAAAAAGCAGTTTGTGTGTGAGCGCTTGTTGGCTCGTTGACAGCGTCCCTTCTCCTTCTCCCTCTGCCTCATGCTGAATAGACGGGCTTGTTTGTTGTCTCTGGTAGAACGAAAGGAAAACAAAGTCACTCGATTCCCCTTCTCTCCGTGTGTGTGCTTATCGGAAGACAGTTAATCATGCATAAGTGTCTATTGAGTCCCCCGCCAACTCTCTCCAGAATACCAATTTACCATTTGTTCTTTCCCTCCCTTCCTTTACCCTCTATCTCTGCCTCACCAGATTGTCTGCTACATTAAATTTAAATGAACTGGGTGCTAAAAAGAGCATTATTTAACAAAAGTGTGTAACACTCATTTAATCTAACCAGTCCTACTAGAAGCACTAATGCTGTTTCTAGCATGACTGCAGCCTTACATATGTGTCAAGTGGAGATGTTTCATGGTAAATTTGTTTGTTTCTATTCCTGGTTGCATCCTAATCCAGATTATGTATCCGACCCATTAATCTGTTGGCTGTTAGCTGCTTCTTCACTCTGGGTTACACATAATCCACCTCTCTTCTATCTATCTATCTATCTATCTATCTATCTATCTATCTATCTAGATTAAAATCTGGTGGTATGACCGCATGACGGGATTATTACAACTATTCACTCTGATTTTAAACCATAGAGGAGATTACTGTAACCTGTTCTCTCCTGTATCCCCTCATATGTGCACACAGTGGACATGCATGTTGGTAGATAGTAGAAAAGGTCACTGGCCTCCATAAGGGATTGTATATATGTGAGAGCCACAACCATGAAAACAGTTGGAGGGAATTAGACAGCACGCCACCTGGACCTCTTACATAACAGAAATATGAATGCATCAATGATTTAACTGAAAGGGACCACCATTATTAAGCCTGCTCAGCCCAAGCATATCTCAAACTCACAGACATTTATTTTTAAATATTGTCCATATACTATGCTAAATGATAGGTACATTTGTATAAATGATGCAGAAACATCTAGAATCTTAGCCATAAACATATAAGATATTTCACTTAAATATTTGAGGAAATATAGCGGGATGTGTCAACTCATTTGCTGACAAAACATGCAGCAAGATACAGTCCAGTCCAGTGAGAGGATGGCAGACCCCCCTATTATGAAACCATAAATAATTTCCAAAAGAAGGTCTTGTTTCATGAAAATCTTATATCTTATCTAATATCTTATGTCTTATTTAAGCAATTATTATATAGACAAATTAATCTAGAATACCTGTAGAATAGAGATTACTGTTCATATTCATGTAGAAACATGTAGCCTAATCAAATGGAAATATTCATGTAAATAAAGAATCAATGAACATTCACAAAAGACAACAGAAATGGCACTTTTTTGTTAGGCCTACCACTTGTGTCATTATGTAGTCATTTTAATTTAATGCTTGATACATTGACACAATGTAGTGCTAACTGGAGGGTACATGCACATTTTATTTTTAAATCTAAATTAATGTATTGGATTAGTAAAGATGGAATATTGTTTTTATCCATGTGCAGTTGATTATGTAAAAACATATACATATAAACACAACACATAACAACAAGACTGAAGGTATAAATGCTCAAATTATACAGTTAAATTCACAAAATGTAAGAAACACACCTGTAGAAAGAGATTACTGTTAATATTTATGTACAGCAATATCTAATTAAATGATAATATACATTTTTTTAAATAATATGGTGTGATAAACAAGTTACACTTAAATCACAGCCTTAAATGTGACTGGATCATAAACTACATTGTTGTATTTCTTTTACAGCAAGGTGGTCATTCATGATGATACCAGTGATGATGACTGACCGCGTCAAAACGACGGACACACATTCAATCCAATCAGAGCTGGCTCTTTGGTAGAGCGACGTACACGTTAGCCAATAAGATTCCAGTATCTTCTTTCAGCTATCCAATCACAGGCAGCTATGTCGTGGAAGGGGAGGGCCGTTCTGTCCCTTGGCTTAGCCCAGTCCGGATGTTCCCCAGTAGCGAATAACGAGCAGCAGTGTGTGAATGTGGCAACCGAGGTAGACAGGGAGGGGTAGATAGACTGACCAGACTAGGCTTTTTTTTGTCTTTTGTCTTTATTTTTATTTTCTTACAGAACCAAGTGTTTACAGTCTATGTTTCGCCCCGGTGGTGAAGTTGTTTGTAGCGCAGAAAACCCGGCCGCCGCTGCTTTTCTTTGGGACTAACCGTTATCGTTGTGAAAACAGCCCAGAAGAAAGAAGGAAAGGGAGAAACAACATGGGGCGATAATAAAAAAAAAAAAAAGAAGGTGTTGTGAACCGACGATGACTCTCTGGGAGGATCCGTGAAGCTTATTTATTTTTATTTATTCCCCCCTCTTCCCTATCCCTTGTGTCCCTTTTTTTGGTTGTTTTATTTCTACATTTTCTACCCTCCTTGCTACTTTGGGAGGTTGTTTTTTTTTTTTTTTTAAAACAAAAAGGAAAAGGCAACGGGGATACGTTACGAAGATGGACCAAGCCGGCATCCTGAGAAAGTTTATCCAGGGGGTGAAGGCCATGAGCGAGGGGGACGAGGAGAGGGGAGAGGACAACTTCGGCAGCGACTTTATGGTGGGTCAGACATTTACCTAGCCTCCTTTGCCCTCACATCTGTCTCTTCCCCTTCATAATTTCCACCTTTCCCTCCGTACTGACCCTCCATATTCCCACCCCCTCCCTCCCTCCCCGTCTCCTGCTTCCCTGTATCCCCCAGGAGGTGAGGCAGGGGCGGCCACACTGCCCTCTTCCTTTTCCTCCCATTTCCAGGCTTTACATGGCGGCCTAGCATTGTCTCCCAAACCAGCAGAAACACCACCGTGCCTCCTGCTTCTTCAAAATTAAGAGAGACAACAACAAAACAAGACACATTCACGTCACTTTTCCAGCCTTCGGCTGTTTTGTCTTACATGGCGTTGCTGGGATAGCTTAGCTTGTAGGTAAAGGCTGGGCTAAAGTGCAGTGTTATGGTGGCTCACTGTCTGTTAACCATGCCTGATTGTGAGGATACAGTGCTATGATTCATTGTCCTCTCTGATCCTCAGTAAGCAGTGAATACCCACCAGTGGAAATGAGCTTAATTGTGTGTATTATCTCATGTGATTTACATAGTGTTGTTATAGTCTCTTGCTAAAAATCTCTATGAAATATTTATAGGATGACTGTAGTTACTTATTTACTGAGAGTCTAGGGGAGGATATGTATTGTAGTGGATGATAAATCCACCGGAAGACAGTAAAACCAATACCTTTATTTGCAAATTACGGTTTTCTAACAAAACTCAGGGTTTTCACTCCCTTATTGATGTACATAGGGTGGACAAAATAATAGAGATAAAGCCCAACCCATACTGATCGATATTAGGGAGTAAGAAATTCTGATCAGTATCTCGACCGATATGCACACAGTTTTTGCGGTGATCAGTTGTGGCAAAGATATGTTACGGAGGCAGGATATTCAACGATTTGACAATAAACTTAACTGTCCAAAATGACACCAGGTAACAACGCCTTGAGCACCTTTTTTCTGCATCATAATCTCTTTAGATAAAGCTGCCATAACAACGCATATGGGAGAATACATAGATTGATAGCAATATATCTGGGACCGGCCAAGTTATATAGTGGTTTGTCTCAAATTAGAGACACCGTATAATGCAGTGACATTCAACAAAACCACAAACTACAGCATTCATAATTATTTTTAGATTAAACTATATTATGTGTACCTAATAAATGGACAACTGAGTGTAGATCTTGACCGGTTTTACAGGATTTTGATTCTTCCATGTGGAAAGGGTCTTCTGAGCTGTAAAAAGACATTTATTGTCAAAGTAACATATTTTAATAACATATTTTGTTTGCCATATGATAACCGCCGCCCTGTAGTCTTAAGTTTGCCCTCACTGCATCACTGGATGTTATTGTGTTGCAACGCTGGACTCAAAATAGGACATGGCCCAGGCTTGTGAAATAGCTGAAATAGCCACAACAGGAATGGCACTTCTTTAATAACACTTGTGTCATTATGTGGTCATTTTAGTTTAATAGCTGTGATCAAGATGCATTGAGAAATGCAGCGCTAACTAGAGGATACATTCACATTTCATTTGTAAGTTTAATTTAATGTAATGTATGAGCAAAGCCACTTAAATGATCCAGAAGAAATGGGCGTCTGTTACAGTTTGACTTGTTGTAGCAGCAGAAGCTTGGTTTGGGTTTCCTTTATGATTCACATTATGTTTCAGGGAAGTTAAGTGTTTTGTTTAATTGTACAGAGGCTAATCAGCATCAGAGCGGTTAACTTTTTCTCCTTTTGCCCACAGTTACAAACACACACACACTTCTGTCTCCTTACTTCCCTACTTCATGCAAGCTGCTTGCTGGAGCTTGCAACATTCTTTCTGGCCCATTTCATAACATTTTGTCCTGGCTTTAAAGCTGCAGCTTTATCAACTCCTGGGCACACTTTGGATAAAAGCTACACAATTTGAAAGGCCTCCCTCACTGAAATAACAAATCCTGAATTAAGGACAACTCGGTGTATGTGTCCACCTGTGTGTTGACGACTTGGCCTGTCCTGTCCTTCGAGTGTGTGTTTCAGAAAACAAGGAGGCAGCGGATATTGCGCAAAATCCAGACTAGAAGGGGCGTTGGGCCGCGTTAGAGGCATTTAGGAAGTGCTTTATGGGTGAGAGAGCCAAAGGAGCTGGGACTAGTCTTTTTTGGGCTTAATAACAGGCCATTCATTTCATAATGCACCTGATCAGAAATAAAATGTCAGACTTATTGTCAAGTATAATTTCTACGTTTTTAAAAAAGATTTTTATGAGCTTCTGTTCCTCTTAACCTTAGATTCTCTATGTAGAGTAGACTAAATATAGGTTCTTCTTTTAGCACCACCACACTTCTCATTCATAACTTTACACACGTCCACGCCTTGTTAAACTGCCTACTACAACCACTGTCCACTGCTGATTCATATTGGTAGGATCTGTAGGCGAGGTGGTCTCAAAGCTTGTTGTTGAGGTAAAAGAGTGTTCCTTTTTTCAATTTTCCTGATGAACCATCCCTTCAGAAATGCAGAAATCCCCTTTTCAAACTTTCAGGACACTACTTCTTGCTCGTTGTGCACCAATTCTTGATTCTTTAAGTGTTCACTTTCCTTTCAAATCAACCTAATTGGCATGAAAGACAATTACTTGTCTCTACTGCGGAATAAATTTCCTGTTACCCTTTTGGCTATCATGCTTCTCTCTAGACAGTAACTTGACTATTAACCGGCCCGCATAAACGTCAGAGTTCTTGCATTTGATGTCTTAAACCCAGTTACTCACAATAATCATGCAAACTTGCTGAATATCTGCTTTGTGGCATTCATGTAAATGGGGCTTCGAGCTAAATTTACTGGCAACATCCAGACAGTGAATTAAGAGTTTCATCTAAATTATTCAGCAGACACACCAGCTTGCAGGCCAGAAAACTTGTTCAGATTGAGCACAGGTGGGCTGCGTGCCAGTGTACCAACCGAGCACAATTAAGACTCATCAGCCACAGCTAACGTAAGTAAATGCTTCAGCTGGTTGCTGCTGGTCTTCAGTCACACCGGTTCCGAGCCTCTCGTGAAGCTTTCAGTTGCAGGAGACAAACCACACACGCATGGGGTGTGCTCCTTTGCGCTCTGAGTCACCAGGACACCCTGACATAACCCCCACTTTAACTGCCTATTGTTGTTTATATATAGAATGTGTTTCATAGGCATAATTACAGTGCTCTGGCAGGGCAACGAGTCAGCGATTATATGCTTTGTTTAGTTCTCCTTTTCAGCTTTTTGATGGAACGGGAGAATTAAAACATTTTTACCACATGTGAGAAATGTCTCGATCTTGTCAGGTCTGAACTCATCAGAAAAAAATCAGGGGCCCCTTTTAGCTGTCAGAATACGTAAAAGCCATTGATGATTTGAGGAATTTCATTTAGTGCCATTCGTATGGAAACACAACAGCAACTGATCTAATTACATGGCATAAGCTGGTGCATATGGTGCGAGCACATCAAGGCCTTCCATGAACTGCGAGGAGACAGACCAAACAGCCCCCAGTCTGGAGTTAAAGGTGTAAATTGGGAGCATTTTTTATCATAATCCCAGTGCTATAGTAATCTGAGAGCTAGATTGCATGCTGCTATATACTCCTACAAACACACAGAGTTATAGCCAGTATATGCATGTAATTTATCTCCGCCTTCATATATGAAAGAGTATGTTTAAAAGTTGAACTTAACAGCTTTGCATGTTGGTGGATCAAAGCAGCAGTGAGAACTCAGTAAAAATGCACACAGTATGATCATTTTAACCAATCTGGTCTGTTGATGTCTTAATTCAGAGGGATACAAATGGGATGAAAGGTAACATGTACTGTGGGGTCCTTGGGTCTGTCATATGATGCAGGATCTGCAAATTTGGGGCATCTGTGCAGTCGCTGGTTCCATAAAAACCAAACAATGGCAATCTTACTTGTTTCACAAGGGTGGTTATCAACTGGCTCTGTCAACCCACGACTTTCCAAACCAGCTATTAGAGCGCTTATGTAAGACAGCCAGGGTTTTTTAACAAATAGCCAGTTACAGAGGCAACATTAAGGACACATCCAGAGAAGATTTCAAAGAAGACAAAACATTTGGGTAAAATGTGATTATCTTAGTGTCAGATGTTATATGATTGATTAGCTAGAAAGAAACAGTATAAACACAAAACTAGAATATGAAGACCAGAAAAATAAGTCAATTATATCAGTAAAAGGAAGAACAAAAGGGTTGCATTTACCTAAATTTATTGTTTATCAATATAAAAGAACCCATGGTTCACAACCGAATAAGGAATATGATCAAATTTGAACCTAAGACTTGAAAAATGCTCGATTCTCATCATAATCTGGTGTTTGATCTACACAGTCACTCACGTTAACCACAAACATTTAAATATATGAAATAAAACAATCCTGTCGCAATGTTGGTTTGTTTTCTCAAAATAAGCAAGAATTCAATAATCAAAATCAAAACATACAATAGTGTTAGATAAGAACAGCGTGTAAAATAAAGTGGCAGTTTACTCTGATTGTTGTTGTAACTTTATTTCTCGCAATTGAAAGTTACAATATAGATTTGATGATTAACGTTTCAAGACCTGGCTAGAAACTAGAATCCTTTCCAAAAAAAAAGCACATTTAAGAGCACACAGCGAGTCCTGCATCATGACTGACTACAAACTACCCAGTAAGGCACTGGCAACTGTTATAAAAGAAATCAGCTGAAGGGATAGCTTCTTTCATATTCGCTCCTACAGTGCGACAGTGTGAATTTGCTTGCGTGAAGTTCGTCAAGTCGAGCTAGAGTTAGAAGCTCAGCGTGGGCGTTATTTCCTGCCATTAGCGAATTGTCTGATCTTGACAGTTATGTTCAAATTAACTGGACGAGGTGCAAATATTTGCTGTCATCATTTTTTGGTTTTGACCAGACTTTTCTAAAGTTAAACTGCTGACTCACAAATCTGGCATTGCATTTTATGGGCGGAGCACTGACTGTCTGCTGTCTTGGACCGAGACAGTATTTGGCACTTCAGTTCTGATGTGTCACTTCCTGTGGGCAGAGAACAGTGTCTGTGTTCACAAAGACTTTCATTTGGGCAAAGAGAGAGAAGAGCACAGAGTTTGTAGAGAGACGCTCTGCTTTTATGCAGACTCACCTTCTCGATCTGATTAAGACTTCTGATTTTTACATTTAAAGCTTATACTTTGATAGTATTGGGGTGACAGTTGCACACGTAGTAAATTGAGCAAGGTGTTGCGTTTAGCTCAAGGTCAGGTTGATTGAGCACACAGCTGTTGATGGACATACAAGCTTCAGAGATTGATCTTCTGACCTCTGTGTAATGAGAAACCTTCTGTAACTACTGTGCTAGGTTCACCACACAGCTTGGTGGAAACATTACAGAAGACCTAAACCCAAAATGCCTCATAGTGTTGTACACATGTGAATTTAACTTATGCACAATCTAACTTGTTGGAACTGGGAACAAATTTCTTCAGACACATTGCAATTTTGGCGTCTGTTCACATGCCAGGTGCCCCAATATGGCAAATGAACAGACGTCTGTATACGAACAGATGCCTGGATATATTTCGGACCATGTATGAGATAGGACGAGACACTCAAGGTGTGTTTTATAGAGGTGTAAAAAGCATTTCACAGGTTCAGCAAATTTTGCTTCGAAGTATTTTGAGCTGTAAATTAGGGGAGGTGTAAAAGGAGCACGGTGTGAAGACAGGAAATAAACCACACGGCTGGAAACGAGAAGAAAGATCTGTGTGATCAGTTACATCACCTGTGTCATCACACCAACTTTCATACCGTTTCCGTACCTGCTTTTGGGAACACCGGACTCAGCATTGTAGTCTAGACAGGGTTTAGACATGGGAGATCAGCCTCTGTGTGTGTGATGTGTGTGTCTGTGCGAGTGTGCTCCTGCCCCACCTTTGCAAGCAGATAACTCCCAAGCTGCACATCAAAGAAAGCGAAAAAGTGCAAACACACACGCTTCTCTAAACATGTGTCCTGTCGGGCAGACATAAAACACTCACAGGGGAGGCAAGCAAATGAGATGCGACAATGCCTAACATGCTAGTGTGTGTGTGTGTATTTGTGTTCTTGTGAGGTTGTGTTTGTTTGCAGTAACAATTTCCACTGACACCAGGGGGCTTCCCCTTCTCCTTTCTGAGTTTCGTGTGTGTCTATGTGTGCATGTTTAGTGCCTGCACACACACATCCGAGCCTGCAGCACATGATCTGGAAGCCTTTATGCCCCATGTATTACAAGCCCACACACACACACACACACACACACACACACACACACTAACACCTCACTGGTCACGGATGCAAGGACCCCATTTGTGCCTAACAGCATGACAGGCTGGTGCCAGCACATAGTGTGTTTTCAAGAGGAGGTTGGACTTGTCAGAAATTGTTCTGAGCTGTCTCAGATTAACTCGGCTAAGACAGTCACACTGACTGAAGGGCAGGGAAATTGTGACCAGATAAATTATGTGCATAATTGTAAAAATGATGAAAGTGACAGTCCAGGTTTTAAGACAGAGTATATTGATGTGCACAGAGTGAGGTGTATTTTCTAAACAACCAGTGATGCCACATTGTTAAAATGTGTTTTTAAAAAAGATTAAAGCTTCCCTCTCTGGAGATCAGTGTGGAAGTGAGCACTTTATGTTATCTCTCATTACATAAAATAATGCACCACCTTTTCTCTTTTATACAACTCACCATCAATCAGTCAGTCAGTGTGTTGAAGAATAGCCTGAGGGGCTCGGAGAAGCTCAGCCCAGACCATTTATTTGGCAGGCTCTGAAGTCTAGGGCTTTAGGTTTCAGGAAATGTATCTAAGAAAATGATGCACCTAATCATTTGAGCATCAACAGAGGGGAGTGATTCGTACAGTTTGTCCTTTTTTGTGTTGTCATTGGACTAAACTACTGACACATACTGGCTGTTGGGCTTGCTGCGGTAGTTGGTATTACTGATGTTACACAGTGTTGGGCAAACACAATTACATTACCTGCCCCAACTGCCATTTTGTTTTCCTTTCTCTTTCAAAAATCAACCTTGTTGGACGGCGGACGATATAAAAGACGCTTTATATTCCTATAAAGAAGAGCTGACCGACAAGACAATGGATTTGTGGTCAAAGCAAAAAGGATCTGTTCATCTAACAGCTTAACAGAGGTTGCTCCTACTGGCCCCATTACTCTCTGAAATATCTCAAACTGTAAAAAAATGTTTAAATAAAATTAGCGAAGTCCTTGAAGTAGCGAGGACAAGGCCTCTGTACAAGGGAAGCCTGCTCTACCAGCTGAGCTAGTGGGCGCCAAGAATTTTGGCAAGTGCTTTACTCACTCACAAACACATTGTACTTCCGATGACTATCTCATGATAACCACCAACATATGTTTCAGAGGCTGAATGCTTTTACTTTTAACTTACAGATGTAGGAACGTTGCATTGGGAGTATTATAATATAGCGCTCTACAGATATTGTGTCCTTTCTGGTAAAATGTCCATTGTAAAGGGCAACACCGGTGTTGTTAGATGTTTATTAACTGGTGGGGAAATGATCTCACTGTGGCGATCTTACTAACCATTTTCTCAATGAAATGCAGGGATCATGTGTCGTTTTTTATGGTGATCTTGTTGTCCTGTTTTCAATCTAAGATGCACATATTCCAAGTTGACTTTGGTATTGAACTAATATGTCAACAACCACTAAAAATAAGTGATAAACAGAAGCTGATAGCTGGTAAAGTCTGCCTTGATGGTTTCCTTCTCCGCCATCTTCCATCGCTGGCCAAAAAATGAGAAGCCTGATGTGTGTTTGTGCGGCTGTGTGCTTTTATTAGCCTGTTTGTGTTCGTGGGTGCAGGGGGGTACATGGCAGGGGTCGGCTGCTGTTTTTGCAAGTGTGTGTGGCAACCACTGTGCACCCGTCTCATGTTACTGTAACAAGACTTCCCAATTTCTTTTAGTGTCACAGGCCTCCTTCTTTCTCACCCACCCCCTCCCACGGCTTAACCCAGAAACCAGCCTCCTGCCCCTAAGCCGGGTATTTCTCAGAAGAGACGCAACATAATATTTCCGCTCTGAAGTTACGGTGTGTGTGTGTGTGTGTGTGTGTGTGTGTGTGTGTGTGTGTGTGTGTGTGTGTGTGTGTGTGTGTGTGTGTGTGTGTGTGTGTGTGTGTGTGTGTGTGTGTGTGTGTGTGTGTGTGTGTGTAGACTTCAAATGATGAAAGCTAGTTGACATACCAACAAGGCTGAATAACTTTATTGATCAAGATAAGGAGACCACACACTCAAACACTCAGGAAATTATGCAGTAATGCCCCTGTGTGTGTAATGCGTGACTTGGGTGAAAGGAAATGGCTACATGGAGGAATCATCTTAGCCTTGGCGGCTCACACAAGCATAAACACACACACACAAACCTGTTAGCAGCATCCACCTGGCTGAAGTGTCCTTGAGGTGGACAGGACACCTGTAGTGTATTAAATTATTATATCGGTAAACAAACACAAAAATGTCACATTAGGGGTCGAGTAAGAGTGTAAAACACCACATAGGTCACCAGTTTGACCCTACATACGAGCTGTGAATATCTGAGCAGGGAAGTTATTAGTTTTCAGACACACACACTAAACACACAATGAGCTCCTGTCCCGGGCGATTGGGATTATATGCAGTTTTTGTCCACATCTGCTTCCTGCAGCAGGCCTCCATCCAGAGCGGGAAATTACCACCAGGCAAATGCCGGTAAATGTTAACTATGTTTGCTTAGAACGGCAGCGAAGTCAACAATTTTAACTGAAATTCAAACATGTCAGAGTTCTTCAGCCGTGTGTCTGGGCTGCAGAAATGAGCCCGACTCGCAGTGCTTTTGGTAACAATTTCCCTATTGATGATGCCCATAGATTTTGGAACTTATAACAGTAAATTCAAGAAGGTGTTTATTATTTGAAGCTTATTTCAATGATGCAAATGATAGAGAGGAAAGAGGGGAAGTCATGCTGTGAAAATGATGTCATTTGGGTCTTCACAGGGAGAGTCACATTGTGGTCAGCCGCAGAATAGCACTACCGAGGTTGAGGGCCTCAAGGACACCTCTCAAACCCTGAGTGAAACTAATAGCTCAGTATACAGTAATTGTGTCGCTGTATCTTCTTCCGTTCTCGCAGATTTTTTCTTTTCTTTCACTGTAATCGTTTTTAGGGTCTATTAATATAATTGTGTTTTGCTAGTTTAAATATCATGCAATGTAATATACTGTTTTGTTTTCTTACTTTATAAGATAATGCCATCTGAAAAAAGTCAAATTTCATCAACTAATCAATGGTCAGTTTGTCATCTAAAAATGTGGCGTGCGGGGTGGAAGTTTCGACTCTATTGTCACAGATAAATGAGCAAACCTCAGCAGATATAAGACTGAAGACGGTCGTCTGGTTATGGTCTATTTTTGTCCACATCTCAGAGTTCGACTCAACTCTCATCTGTTTCTTCTTACTATCCCCCAATCTCTTTCCGCACTACATCCTTTCTCCTGCTTTTATTTTTCTCTGTCCGCTTTGTTTTGTCTGCTGTAAAAGGGCAAACACTGACTCACTGTTAAAGGAAGCTGTACGAGCAGCTTCTTCTGTGCGTGTCAGCATACTGTATGTTTCTATTCACTATACATGCGAGGCTGAGATTTTTTTGGTGACAAAGGAAGTGGGAACCCAGAAGTGATGGTGGTTTAAAACGGCTGGTTGAAGCGGGCGCTCTCAGCCCAGGCCAGGTGTTTCCTGGGGTCAGTGGGACCGCATCAGCCACCACATACACAAAAAGATGCACGTGCAGCCACAAACGCATAGACGCAGACTTTATACATCATTTTTCTGTTTATGTTAAGTTGTAGTTGAATTAAAAAATAACTTTCTAGGATTCCAGCGCGTCATTGTTGATTATGAGGTCGTTTTAGTTTCTTTCGGGGATTCCTATTTTTAACATCACATTCTGCTTTTCAGTCATAATATGTTGAACTACTTGCATAACAGAATAATTGTGTCAGGTGGTTTAAGGATAGACCATGAAAGAGTGACAGACAGACAAAGAGAAGCCTGATAGCTAATGACGGGAAAGCACGTTCTGCTTTGTGCCAGTGAATGATGCGCTGTTACACCCCTACATGTGTGTAGTGAGCGAGTGTTCATGCCACTCATGCTATCAGTGCTCCACTGACCTATATTAGCCAGTAGCCATAAAGTGGAAATGACTGCACAATGCATGAGTGTGTACATGTTTGCATGAGCGTATACAGCTGGCGACTGATGCTAATCGTCGGACATTATCTTTGTCAGGATCTTGAGCTAATGAGGAGGTGTGACACACACACACACACACACAGGCACACACGCCAGTCCGGCCCCCTGACTCATGCTAGTGGTCAGGGTGGGGTTTCATACCATTTCCTTAGTGATCAGGCTTCATTAGCTAGCTCTTATGAACTAACAGGATACACCTGACATGCTGATGTGTTCCCTGAAAAACGCTGATATTTTTTCTCAATTAAACAATCAATGAGGAAGTACGGCATTTTGAGAATTATTCTTATTTTTATTTCTTGCAGAGGGTGAGATGAAAAGATCATTGGGCGGGTTGGGCATCGCTGAAAAAAATTGTTACCAATATTGATGCGTTGACTTTGATAATGGTTCTTGAACGATACTTATTTCTGTACCAATATTATGCAATCTGTTTTAACACTAACCCCCCCTCTCTGGGTGTAATCTAGTGTTTTTCCTGGATGCCTCGAGACAGCCAATCACCAGCACTGTTAGGCCTTGGCACAACAAACATGCTGCATGCTTATTGGCTCGCTGACGCTGGTTAGATTTACTCCTTAGGTATTGAAATTTGGTACTACTGAGACATTTTTAGATACTTGATGGTATTGAGGCAATTCGATCGGTGCCATAAATATATCACAGTTGGACACTCAGCCCTACATGTCTGTACAGTAAATATGAAGCTAATGCCAGTAGCTGCTTAGCACATCTCGCTTGTTTGATTTTCACAAAAAGAAGTACAAAAACGTCAATCCTAGTTGCACGGGTGGTCAACTGCCAGACTGTTTCCTGCCAACTTCCTGGAGTCTCTGTTGGTTTAGTCTTTATGCTAAACTAAGCCGATTGGCAAGTTGCCTTCCCCAAAATATTAAGGGCATATACGTGAAAGTGGTATCAATCTTCTCATTCAACTATTGGGAAGAAGGCGAATAAGTACTGTAAACAACATTTTTAAATGATTCCTGTTAATGTGCCGTTTATATCATAACCCCTTCAATTCACAACTTCACAGTTCTTCATTCAGTTAATCAATAATGCATTCAAAATGTTTGGTGCAGTCACAATTTTCTTTGGAACAAAATATGACTTTGCACCTTTTTTTTTTTTTTTTTGCTGATTTGGGACTCTAATGCCACACAGAGAGAAATGAAGGAGGCGAGAACATCAATCAGGCTTATTGAATCGAGAATCAGAAGCAAAGCGACACACTCCCACAGACCCTTTTAGTCGCTGTGCGGTAGCGGCGCATCTTTTCTCCCCGCATGCTCGCAGCGCGGGACATGGATTTCTCTGAGAGCATTGTACGAGGTGACCTATTTTAGCTTGTGTGTGTCTGCATGGAAGGTGACCGTCAGTACAGCCTCTCCGCCACTAGCTCTCGACACCCATCACACTTCCTGGCCACACACACATAAACCTCTTTTCCCCCACCACTTCTGCAGGAAGAGCATATTTTCTGCCAATCACTTCTCGCTGCTGAGTTCAAGAAAGAGAATGTGTTTCTCTGTGTGTGTGTTTGTGTGTGTGAATTATTTAGCGTGCCAGGGAAGTACAGCGATGCTGACTTATTCAGCCAGGAGACAGAAAGTAGGTTAGACCCACTAACAAGTACATCTTTCTCTACCCACATCTACCTCTCCGGTGCTTTTTCTACCTCTGCTGGCATTTTTAATCTCTTGTCTTCTGCCTTTCTAATCTTTTTCATTGTCTCTCCATCTGTCTCTCTCTCCCTCTGCCCAGTAACTGCCCTGGCATCCTCGAGTCATTTTAGGCCAAGTTAAGTCATTGTGAAGAAATGTGTCTGGGAGCGCACATGACTCGGTCGCACCCTGAAGGGGGTCTGTGAAGTCGGCACTGGGCTTTTCGGGGGCAACGCCCTGTGTGTGTGTGTGTTTGTGTGGCAGTGGAAGTCGAGCGTTCACAGGAAACTGGCCAGCTCAGTCATGGTGCTTTGCTCTCCTGACTGATAGGAAGTAAGAAACCAAAGGGAATAGAGAGGTTGAAAGTGTGTGGAAGGAGTGGGAGCAATAATTATTTGTGCATGCAATTCTGAGGCCAAAAGACAGTTAAAAGCGCTGGAGTGTGGTACTGTAAAGTGGCATTTGTAATACATCAACAATAGATTGTGTACCCCAGTGTAATCAATAAAACTAGTGTGGGTAGATGACCGAGCTTGGTGCATGAAAACACTACAACTAAATCTGTCCGGAAAGTTGAAACTAGTTGACCCTTTGACAGAAGTTCAAGTGAGCATCATCTACTAACAGTTGTTCATGTTGAGTATCATAAACATGGCATTTCTGAAATGTTAGCCCATGTTTTGTAGACAGATGTTTTAGCATACTGCTGGTGTTTGCACCCGTACTTAAAATGATCATTTTACAGCCATTACAACTGCCACTGTTGCCATCTTTCTTCATGAAATTAAACTTTTGACTGTTTCTTCCTCTCTGCCATGACTCTTTCTTATTGTCCGTTTCCAGTTGAATGTCATTGTTTTGCAATCGCACTACTGACAGACAAATATGTTGGCATTGATAAAATGTATTGATAAGTTTAGAGGCACACGATTCTGAAGGATCGGACCATTTGGAACCGGTTCTCTTCTCGATTCCAATCCTTTGCTTCACACATTCTGCAGACGTGACCACAACAGTGCTGCGTAGGTGGTTTCAGTGAGTTCTTGTCTTCAAATGTGTGAAAACCAAAGAAAACCTTCTGAGAGTTTTCTAGTGTTGTAGTCACTTCCCTTTCCTGTGAAGAGGAGTGTTTCCTGTGATGTTCTGTACCTGAACATCTGCGTATAACATACTTCGAAAGGTAAAAATGAAGGGGATTCAAAAAACAAATGACCTGGGCTTGTATTTTTATAATTAGTTGTTTAAAAAGTACAAATTTGCTCCACCTTTTCTTTAAAGCCAGCAGTTAGCCAGCAAGAAGCAGTTTTGATAACTAATACATATGAAGGAAAAGTGAAGGACATTAAAAAATAGTTTATTGAAGACCTTTTCAAAACAATTTGTTTAGCGGTTAAACTGTAAATTCCTAATTTTAAGCAAAGATGCAAAACTTTTTTCAAGGACTAAAAGTAACTTTTTTCATTGTAATGCAGTTTCATTGGTTGAAAATATTTTTAAAAATCCCTGTCAAAATTTTCCGGTGCTTAAGGTTATGTATTTAAAACTATCTCAAAGTCAAAAATATTCAGTTTACGATGAAGAAAAATATCAAAACTACGTATCTGTAAAGCTACAACAAACAAATATTTGGTAGTTTTGCTTGTAAAAATGAAAATGATTTATCCACTTGTCTTTCTTTTTGAGATATTGATACACCACTGACTGTTGTGTACCAAATAAGAATTGAATAGAGGAGTATACACTCGAGCAGTGATAGAAACAAGCATGTTTACTTTTCTTTGCCCTCTTTTCCTCCTCCATTAAGGACAGAAGCTAGTGCGAAGCGACAGAGTGTGTAAAAGGAGCGTGTGAATGAACGACAGAAACAAGGAATAAAAGAACCCATTAGCTTAGTTACCAAGAGCCTCTTAAAAGCCTTGGCTCTCCCTCTTTCCTGAACTCTCCCTTTCTCTCTCCCTCTCCCCCTGTTCACCTCCCCTTTTGCTTTTTTCCCCTCTTTCTCCAAACACCCACATCTCCTCTCTTCCTCCTCTTTTTCTTGTTTTCTCTTTACACTGCACCTCTCCCGTTGGTTTGTTTAGTAGAGCAGGCGAGGACTCTCTCCCTCTGCTTTCTTGCTTTTGCATCCTCCAGGCTCAACCCAGCATTTGTGAGAGTGCACACACACGCCTGCATGTGTCTTTGTGTGTGTCTGTGTGTGTGTGTGTCTTTGTGTGTTTTACGTAACAGGGGAAGTAAGAGTAATTAGAAACAGGGTCTGTCTCTGGAACAATGGAAAGTAAAGAGAAAAAGGGGCGACACAGACAGTAGCTCGGTCTCCATCCAAGATTTTTCTTATTTTAAACGAGGTATCAAACTATAAAAACTGAAATTTTGAATACGATGACAGCTTGTATTGTATTTTTATCAGCCTGTTGAGTGATTGAATTTGACTATGTGGAGTGTTTATGGACATTTTTAACTGCTGTCTGTAAAACATCTGTTCACTACAGCCTCTCAGAAGTGTTGCGTCCACATTTCTACTATTACAGTGTATGACCGACCACTTGACCTAATTCAGCCTCAGTGAGGGAAACATACACCCAATCCACATTTAATTATTCAGTGCTTTAAATGGAATGCTTGAAATGTTTGCACACAGCTCGCTTGGATGGAAATTGATAGTTCGAAAATAGCACGACAGCGTAGCCTTTAAAATTTACTCTAACCACAAGGTCGTACTGCTGCACTAATCTTTTGTCGGCTGATTTAATATGCATTTTTATGCTGTACAAATGTAAGTATAAAACACACATAGATTTTCACAATTTTAGTTTTTAAGCATTCATCGTACTCCATATCTGTTGTTAATTTGGACAGTTATGCTTCTTATATAAGGAAAATACATTTGTTTAAAGAGTCAACGTGTAAAATATGGCCAGAATGTATTTTTTTATATACAAATTACACCTTTACCTGTGCACGTGTTTGACTCGAGACAGAGAGGAATAAACTTGGAATTAAAAGTGCTTAAATGTCTTTGAACAAGACACTGAAGTTCTTATTTTTATATGTTTTTTTCTGAAGCTAATCTCTTGCAATTTGACCTAATAATTAAACAAGCTGTGCTGTTGTAAAAACGTAAAATCTCTCCCTAACCAGCAGCTGACATAGTCTATCTTGTATAGACTCAAACCGGCGATAGAGGGACAAAACAAATATTGATTAGGTGCTACAACATGCATAGGCTTTATTGGAAGAATCTGAAAGTCCTTACTTCCCCAGTTTGCTGTAAATGAGGTGAAATGGGATACGAATAGACAAAACGTATCCTCATTACAGTGTTAGAGGGCACAGTTGTGTGCATGTTTGTCTCCACATAATGTGTTTTGTGGGTTGGGGGAATCAAAAACCATCACAAATCACTACTCCCTGCCTTCTCTGCTCATTGTGTGTCTACGTGTGTGTATGTGTGTTTGTGTTTGTGTTTGTGTGCGTGTTTCTTCCTGGGCTCGGGCCCAGCACAGAAGCAGACCTCTGTTGGAAATGTAATTCACATGAGGCCAGAGGAGCTCTAATGCTATTACCACACGCACACACAGACAGACACAAATGAACACACACAAGCACAGCTGTGTTGCCGCCCACAGTCTCTGCATGTACCTCCCTTTCTCTCCCTTGTTTCCTCTCCCTCGGTTTCTGTCTCGTTGTGGTTTACAAAGATCAGTGATGCAAAATGAAAGGTGAAAAACTCATTATGTCTTTTAGGGTGCATCTGTGAGCTAGTCTAAACTGTTTATGCGTGCGTGTCCGTTGTGTATTCAGTGAGTACAGCGGGCAGCTCATCGGTTTGTGAAACTACTGGAGGCCTGCGTCAAATAGACACCTTTCAGTCGTTGTAAATGTCGCCACAGTAGCACAGAAGTGATGTTATGACAAGAGTGAAAAGAGAAACAGGTACAGGAAGAAAAGTCTGGAGGTTTGAGCGTCTCAGGAAATCAGGATGTACAGTATGTGTCCTTGTCACAGCAGCACGAGGAAAGCCTGCAGTCAGTGCCAGAGAGAAGAGGTGGGACCATTTTTCACACGAGGCTCCGGCAGCCCGAACGCCCACGCTGACTTTCTCAGAGTCAGAGAGAGAGAGAGAAAGGGGGGAGTGAGTGAGGAGAAGCAGAAAAAGTGGAGTGATGCCTAATTTCCTCACAGTCTCGGAAAAAGAGAGGAAAGTGATTGAACCAACTGAGAGAATAAAAAAAAAAAGAGGCCCTCGAGAGCGATATCATGTGAGTGCTATCAGAGTCGAGCAGCAGGAGTTTTTTATGGTACCAAAGTCTGGCTGTGCTTTTGAAGTTTCCTCAAAAGTTTCACTGTGACACTCAAGGCCACAGTGAAGTTGCGAATGAAAAGGATGAAATTCACAGGAAGTTTCAGAAAGCCCCTGAGTTTTTTGTAGTTGTCTTCCTACGCTCACACCAGTCAGTGTCTTTTTTGATACTTACCTTTTATTTTAGTAGAAAGTCAATAGATATAAAGCATTTTACATCGCACATTTTTGTTTTTAAAACCAAACACACAAAAAGCCTATAGGAGTGTGTGTAGCAGAGAACCAGGGGTGTTACATTATAACTGATGCTCTTTTACTTGAAACCTGGTTTATATGAGTGGATAAACTCAGTCATACTTTCCAACATTTATCAAATATGTCTGCCGCTAGTCTCAAAGCAAAAGTTAGTTTTTCCATTACAAAAAATGTCTTGACCAGTCTTATGATTTAGAAGAAGGGGGTATCCTGCTGCACAACTTTTTTTAAATTGTAACGGCAACATTTAGTTGTGTATACTGTAAATGGTATTTGACAACAAAGCTGTGATCAGTGGCTGTAGCTGACTTGGCTACAAGTGAGCTTCAGGCTTGTGAAGTTGAAATAAAACCATTGAATGGTATGAACCCAACTGAAAGCAAATACAATAGAAGTCTGCTGTTTCTCTAGAGTTGCTGATCTCTAGAAATCACTCCTTAAACTCTCACATTTGAAATAACAGTCATTGAGTTCTGTAACTGATGTCAAACAGAGGTCAGTGTAACATTTGGTGGGAATGTTTTTGTTTCCTGGTATTTGTAATTGTATATCATAGTTGCAAATCTTTGGAAATTTTCTGGAAATTCAGTTGAGACGAAACAAAGAAACTATCAGACAGAATATTACCTTTTTCTGGTCTTGAATAAGTTCTTAATTGCACACCACACACTTCATCACATGGATGCAAAAATCCTGCAGGATATTCCTTTTTTGCCTTAATCTTTGAGCACTTTTTGCCTGTTTTGTATTAAGATGGTGCTATATAAATAAAAGTGTAACTTAAAAGAACAATTTGTAGGATAAATGACTTTCTGAGTCTCATTCCTGGGTCGTCATATACCGAAACTTTTGGCTTGGTGAACAGCATAGTGTCAGTTTTTAACAACCTATGATAATCAACAATCATCTATCTTACAAATTGCTCCTTTAAACCTCATGATCCAAGACAACCAGAGGTATTAAATAGATATCTACTGGTTTAAAAACAGTATACTGAAATCTATACTGATTAACAAATCTCTTATGTCTCTTTGTGAATCAGCTTATCGATCCCTGATGGTTCTCATTGTAACTAAACTAAAACCTCACCTGTACGGCCTGTGAAGTGCTTCTTTTCTGACCCAAAGTGTCTGAGGACTGCTAACTGAGTTAGCGTTAGCCTGCTATCAAATAAGAGAAACTGTAATGGTTTCCTTCCCATTAACTGAATGTGTGTTCATCAGTGTCAGCAGCTATTAGATTTGGCCACACTTAACTTCTTGCAGTGTCATGCACAGAGGAACAGTCAGCGGGTAGGGCGTAGTGGTGTGAATTTCTAAGGATGGGTAATGTGTGTCCTGACAGAAGAGTTTAGCTAACTGTTATCTGTGTGTATGCAAGTCCATTTTGAAAAATTACTGTGTTGCTTTTCCTCTGATAGTAGTTCCATTGATATTTACAAAGCCTTCTCCTGTCTTGTTTATTCCAGAGGTTACGGCGGTTATCGACGAAATACCGGACGGAGAAGATCTACCCCACCAACGTAGGAGAGAGGGAGGAGAATGTCAAGAAGAACAGATATAAAGATATACTACCATGTAAGTCCTGCTGGCACACAAACAACACGCACGTTCACATTTCACACATGAATGGTTTCCTCATAACAGACATTTTGATCTGCCAAACACAGGTGTATCCAGTGACATAACTGAGGGCTGCACCGTCATCATCACACATTGTTTTTTCTTTAGACTACATGGTTAAATAAAGGAAAATGCAAAGAGAATAGCTTAAAGAGGAGGATGTTGGGTAGAGACAGACATAAAGTATGCACACACCCACAATTAGAACAAAAACAGATATCCAGTACGCTGTAAGAGGACGTAATGGTTTCTGTCTCACATACACAAACACTCTCGCTGCACTTAATGACCTCCAGGGGAGCTTCCATGACCCAACATCTGTCCTACTTTTTTTTTTTTTTATACCTTTATCCTCTTTTTCTCTTCTGTCCACCCATGCATTCATTCATTCATTAAGGCTTTTAGTGAATGAGCTGCTGATAAGACAAAGGAGGAACCGGTTCATCCGTAACAGATGTGCACTCACACACATATACTACAGGAGGAGGATACAGCTGTGTGTCCATTAACCTCTTTACATACCATTTTCCTGTAGTTTGTCCTCGCTTGCCCTCTTATTGTCTTTCCATCCACTTTTTTCTTTTTGTCTTTCGTCGTCTATTTATTCATATTTCTGAAAATATTTCAAATGTATCAAAGTATATTGTTAACTCTCTTTTTCTCTCCCCAGTTGATCACACCAGGGTGAAGCTGGCGTTAAAAACGACCAATCAGGACACAGATTATGTCAACGCTAACTTCATTAAGGTAAAAAGGCGCTGAAATTCCCTTGCTTTGTTGTCTGACATTATGTGGTTTGATTATATTTACTATGATCTATGAAACCTCCAGATAACCTGTTAGGAAACTTAACATGGTAAAAAAGTGCTATATGAATCACAGTAACATCCATTGTGGAGACCTTTGAAGTGCCTTTACAGAACATATATTGTTAAAAACGGTGGATTTGAAATCTTGCTTTATCTCTCTTTCTACCAATCTCTTCTTTCAGGGTATGGATGGCCCAGAGGCCTATATTGCAACTCAGGGCCCATTGCAGAACACTGTCATCGACTTCTGGAGGATGAACTGGGAGTACAACGTAGCTGTGAGTACCTGCAGCTCATTGGATGTTGTAAAATAAGGAGAGATGGATTGATAGAGGGAGGGGAGTAAAAGAGATAGACTGCAGCTTCCCTTTGTGTCAACTTGGATGTTTACTGAAAATGAACAGAAAGCTGTTACTTACTGCGTTTTTTGTACGAAAGCGGATGCAATAATTAACGTAATTGTAATAAATATTTGATAGGGTTGTGAGGAATTACGAGGCAGATGGGGAGTGCTTATGCTTGAACCAGATGGACAGATATGAAGGGGAGGGAGAGACGGAGCTGAGATTAGGTTTAACTAGCGCTCTGAAAAGCTGGAGGTTGCAGATTTGATTATTACTCCTGTAGGATCTCAGAGAATGATGTGAGGTATCGATGGGAGACTGAAATGTGTTATCAAAAATGATCTGAGCCATTCTCGGCTCAAGTTTTTGCTAGTCTGCTGAGTCTCCAGGCCTCACTCTGGTAACTGAAGTGTTACATAAATAGAGCATATAGGAATGAATCTATTTGCAATTTCAGATTTAGCTGTGAGTGTAAATATTGATTGTAATCCTTCCTGTTTGTGTCTCTGCAGGTTATTGTAATGGCTTGTCGAGAGTTTGAGATGGGAAGGGTAAGGCTGTGATATTTAATCCCCTTGTGTGTGTTTGTGTGTCCGTGTCAGTGCGTGCCAGTGTACATAAGTGTATGTTCACACATCTGTGTTGTATTATCCCCACCAAGGTTACAGCATGTTCTCAGGCCCATCTTTTATTTTTTTATCTTCAAAATTCTTGAAAAGTGTTTTGAATTTTGCCCTTAAAAACCTGTACGAACCCTGAAAGTAACACATTTAGAGGATTGTATAGGCTTGCTGGTGGCATTTAAAGCATTTTTATGTATTTTGTGTGCTTGCCTATTAGTGTTTATGAGAAGACTGAGAGGCTGTAACTTGCACATGCTTCTGTATGTGTGTTTTTATTGAGTAGTATCTTTCTTTTTCTGTAAATATCACTGTCAGTGTCCTCCATGTCACATTTACTGCTTATTTCAAGCCAGAAAGTGTGTGTGTGTGTGTGCAGGAAGCTGTGGTATTTGTCTGGTATTTTGTTCTCAGCCAAAGCTAACTCCTCTTCTTCTCTGTGTAGAAAAAGTGTGAGCGGTATTTCCCGCTGCTTGGGGAGGATCCCATGAGTTTTGGCCCGTTCAGAATCTCCTGTGTAAGTAGACAAATCTCTAATATCACAGCTGTGTGTGTGTAAGGAGAGCGGGGGGGGTCTTGTTTTTCGGACTCCTGCGTTTCTCACATTCTGTTCTAATGACCGTTTTAGTCAAGGATAGTGTAAATGTTCTCCCTGTGTCTTGTTTTCTAGGAATCCGAGCAGGCCAGAACAGACTACTTTATCAGGGCTTTGACGGTGGAGCATGAGAATGTGAGTTCTCTGATTTCTTTTATCGAGAAAAGCAGTGGCCATGTGTTTTTGATTATCTGCGAATCAAAAATCAATATTGGTATTTTTCTGATATTGATATATCTCACGCAATGTCTCCCTGCAGGAAACTCGGAGGATAACACAGTTCCATTATATGAACTGGCCGGATCACGACGTGCCCTCATCGTTTGACTCCATACTGGATATGATCGGACTAATGAGAGAGTACCAAGAGCATGACGACGTCCCCATATGTGTGCACTGCAGGTAGGTACAGTATAGAGGCTTTGCAGAGACGCCAACACAAAACCGCCTGTGTATGCACATACAGTAACCAAGGCAACATTTAAAAAAAGGTTGAGGACGAGAAGATAAAGTCATGAAATGGTACAGAGAGTTCATGCGTACGAATCAGATCTTTTTTAGTTAGCTCTCCAACGAGACATGTGAGTGCGAGTGGTTTTCTGTGTGGAGGCAGTAAGAATGTGCAACAGGTGGCCAGCATGGGTTTGTGTGTTTTGAAATCAAGTTTCAACACCGCAGAAAATGTTGCAGCAGTGGCTAAACATACACATACAAACACATAACTATTCTTGGCAAAGCTAGATTTCTGTTTTTAATCCAGCTTTTATAAACTGCAGATGTGTTTTATTTGTTTTATTATTATTTTGTTTTATTTCATTGTTTCACTTGACTAGAAAATTGATAAAACAGGATAATAAACCACCTAAGACATGGCCATGTGAGCCCGGCATGCCTGTTTCTCCTTTAAACACCGCCACCAATCAGACTAAGACAGGACCTGAGTACCAGAGTACTGCAGAAGTGACACTTTTTTGTAGGTCAAACCACAAGTTCGCATCACCACAAAAAGTCAATGGGATTTTTCTATTGAATTTGGATTCTTGCTGAAACGAAGCTCTGCAACGAACAAAAGTTTATGACAATATTGGCAAATGAACACCAATGTCATGATTTTTGCAGTGTAACTGCGATCACCAGAAGAAAAAGCTTAATGGTGATTGCTTATTTAAGATTTCTTGATTGATTGTTTTTCATTTAAAACATGTGTCCTCTGTGTGATGCAATACAAATATTTGTTTCCTTACAAAATGTCAGGTTACATTAATTCTAGTACGTTTTAGTGCACTTGCAGTTTAAGTTTTAAGAATAATTTGATGTATATTGAGATAATTGTGACATGAAATCTTCATATTGTCCCATGCCTACTAAACACACTTAACTCTAAATTGATCTGCAATTTAAAGGGGTTGAGTTACAGTAGTTGCAAGAAAAGTGAGTAGATGAGTCTCCGCGTTCGTTGTAATGATGTAGTTTGATGTCCCTTACAACCTCTGTATTCTGTGTTAACCACAGACCTTATTTCAGACTTCTAATTAAAACCATTTCAAAAACCAACTGACATCAAAACACTGAACCAGAAGTGCAAAAATTCTACTCAATTCTAAGTTTTAGGATTCGTGCAGCACTCTGTATACATAACACATCTTATTACAGCTGTAGTGATTAGATAAGATTGCCTTGGGCTGACAATCTAAAACTTATTTGTCTCAGAGATGACTGCACCATTTCCTCCAAGAAATAAGACTTAAAATGCAGAAGTATTTAACCAAAAAACAAACAACGCACTGATTCATGAAGCTCTGGATTCAGTTCCTCTGCTGTACACGTGTGGGTACACAAACAACACACACACACACACACACACACACACACACTGTCTCCATGTGTGTGTGATCAAGTATAATGAGCAGCCGGAGGACATTTCCTGGTTCCTCTGTTACACAGCAGGACTTAAAGCTGCGTCTCTGCATCTGTAAAGATGCCTTGTGTGGGTCGATGTGCACTGTGCTGTATGTGTGTGGAGGAACTGTGCTTGTTAGAGCAGCAGAGAGCCCCGAGACAGCATGAGATAAAGTTTTATGATTTGATGTGTCAGACGTGATGCCACATAATCTCAGCGTATGTGCAGCTACTGTCTCCATCCTGTCTGGAGCGAGGTGAACGAATGTTTGTCCCCTCAAGAATTGTTACTTGTGAGGTGTGTGCTTTTTAAACGTGCGCGCTCCTGTTGAATCTAATCTGTATGACTGTGACTGTACAGTGCAGGCTGTGGGAGGACGGGTGCTATCTGTGCTATCGACTACACATGGAACCTCCTCAAAGCTGGGGTATGTGAACACGCACACTCCCACACATGCCTAAAACGTACCTGGACTAATACACACACGTTTTATACACTGAACGTCAAGATCCAAGTGAGAGTTAACACCTTTGTTCTGTTTTGTTGCTTTTAAAGAAAATACCAGAAGATTTTAATGTTTTTCGGTTGATCCAAGAGATGAGGACGCAACGACACTCTGCCGTTCAGACCAAGGTTTGTTTTCACTTTTAATTTGTCTTTTCTTGGGCACATATATACTTCCCACTGCTCTTATGTCTATTTAAGCTAACTGAAATATAACATTTAATGCAAAGCTGGACTAATATACAGATCAATCATCTTGAGGAACCTGGGAGCTGAGGTCAACATATATTTGTCTGGTTGTCGGATGAAAAGACTCCCACCAGTTTGAAGTGTCTCAACTGGTTGTTCTTCAAATTGTTAAACAAACAAAAAAAAAAAGAGCAATACGTTCCTCCCCCAGAGGTTGCAGATCTGTTTTTTGGAAATGAAGTAAGTAGGTTTAAGCAATGCCATAGCTGTAGGGACATTTCATGCAAACACTTGAAAGGCATTTTTGCAAGTCGCTGCCTCGTGCAGAACAAGTCATCTAATATATATACAGTATATGTCACTCACAGCTTTTAAAAACATTCAGAATGCTTTGGACTATGCTGTGTACCATTGTGACACCTGTAGTTCAGGTTGATTTGGTCCAGACGGAGAAAAAAATGTGCAGTGTAACAAAACCAATCAGGTCAGGTGTGAAAGCACTTGTTTCTTTCCACACACCTGGTTTGAAAATGGACCGCAGCCTGTTTAGCAGAGGTTGACACATTCCCGCTGTTATTCGTAAGCGGTTGAGGTTGTTTTGCCACAGTTTTGACATGGGTGTGTTTTTGCATGTTTCTTGTGGAGTTGAATCAGAAGATTCACAGCTGAGTATGACAGCAAAATTAGTTATTTTAAGTGGCATAGATTCAATATAGTGAAAGCATTCTCAGCATAACAAAGCACCCGGTTTGCTGTGTCATTTTGCACCTTATTCATGGTGTTCTTCCCCGTGACACAGAGCCTTGATCCAAACGGACAAAGGCTTGAATTTAACGTCTCACATCAGATTTCTGCTGGAAGCGAGTAACAGTAATGTCATTTCTGAAAATGTGGTGCAACACATTTGCTGCCTTACTGGGAAGGTAATGAGATTAAATTAGCGTGCATTTGTCAAGGTCCTTTTATTTTTTTTCCAACAGGTTGTAAATGGATGTTTTTGAGTAAAAAAATGAGAGTACTCTGCTTTTCTCACCTCTCTGTCTTTGTGTCCCTCTCTATAGGAGCAGTATGAGTTGGTTCATAAAGCAATCGCTCAGCTCTTTGAGAAACAACTACAGCTACTGGAGAGCCCCACCAACACGCAGATACACGATGGCATGGTATGTTGCTCACACACACATTGTGCATGCAGTCTGGTGTTAAAGAAAGACAGGATGTCGCTGAGTAACACAGTGGGAAAAAAAACACAAATAATTAGTCACAGGGGAGGGAGTTGGTAGGAGTAGAGGAGAGGGGAAGAGGGGCCTTCAGAAAACCCTGCTCTTTACACCGACAGTTACAGAGTTTGAGCCAAAAAGAGAGAGAGATCTCTCGTCTACCGGGTCGTCTCAGAGGACTGCACACAGTTAGACCTATTTAAGAGGGCTAGAAAAAAAGCTTTGCTCTGTCAGTCACCACTGTCCTCATTCTTATTTACGCCACACTGTCCTCCATTACCCCCAAACACTCACACACCAACAAACACACCATGAAGTGTCCTTAATTGTCCCTGTCCCTCCTTCCATTGAACTACAAGTTCAACCAAATCACATTTTAAGAAATTCAAAGAAAAAAGTGAGTGCAGCGCTTCCCTGGGCGAATAAATGTAAAGATTTATGTTATTTTTTTCCAATCTGGTGTTGGAACATTGCAGTTATTTTTGTGTCAGGATTAAGACATAATTAATGAGATAGTGGAGAAGGTGAAGGATTAAATACGTGTGTACTTCCTGTAGCCTTTATTTGAATGTTTCCTTTTGTTTTACATTTTTTAGAAATTAAATATTTGAATCAATCAATTATGTAGCAGTCTTAGAGAAGCTACTCTGAGCAAAATGTCAGTGATATCTTCGCTTTTTAATCCTAAAGAAAAAATAAAATAGCACGGTGAAGCATTCGGTTCCAATACCTGGCTGTTGACTGCAAATGGCAAATCGTTATGGTTTCAGTGGGAAATGAAAATCATGATGTGAAAATGATTTTTCACACTAATCATGAATCATATCGAAATCACAATATCTGTCAAAATAACCGCAGTATGATTTGTTTTTTTTACCATATCATGCAGCCCTAGCCAGAAACAACCTAGAATTTGCTCCCCATAGCTGTTGTGTAGATCTGTGAAGACAAAAATAAATGATGTCAGAAGAAACAGGGATCAATGAGACAGTGTGCAACACTGACAAGACCTAAAGACACAGAGGACACAGAGAGACGATGAGAGAGTGCTTTGGCAGCGATCCAGGAGTCGACTTCCTGCGTAGGAAGCTCCGGTGACATCACCCCCTCTCCCATAATGTACTTTGAGGCTCAGAATAGACATCCGTTGGGAAAGGGAGACCCTTGCAAGAGACGGCCACTCGAACACACGCAACCGTGTTTACATTAGAAAAGACTGACACACTTTCTAAACTGTTAACTCAAATCCTAATATTCAGTATCTGAGTGGGAACACTCTAGTCAACTGTACTGTACTGTACTTTACTACACTTTTAGAAACTATTAATCATTTGTTAAGCGTAGGCGTGGCGTTTACGGAGGAAGACAACAACTCCAAGTTTGTTGCTACTGATTATCTGCTAAAGTTACAAGTCCAAGAGTGCACGGCGCTCACACACACACACACTTGTCAGCGAAACATTATCAGTGTGCTGTACTGACTCAGTCCATACACACATTGACTCATGTCCAGTCAGCCATTGTTAGTGACTAAAACACCCACATAGGTGCTCTCAATGGCAGTACGAACAATAAGCCTACACATGCACACATCCCACACACGTTTTTCAGCTCGCACGCAGGCGCCATTGTTAGCAGGAAGTATTTCTACTCAGCTGATTCTCGCAACACACATGAGCACACGTATAAAGCCCAAACGAGATGTAATCGGAAACCCTTTGGCTTCACTATATGTACGTCCAATGCACTCAAGTTCAGAGCTGAAGTGACTTGATTTGCCCCCCCCCCCCCGTCGATGACGGCTGAATTCGTCCCGTCATCTTCTCATTATCAGAGTTGAGAGGGAGTCAAATTAATGAGTCACGGGGGAAGAGAGGAGAGGAGCAGGAAGACGAGAGCTGAGAGGAAGACAGAGACGGTAGTCGGGAGGAGGAGAGCTCCTTTCAGAAACGGGTTTGATCCTTCAGTGAGGCAATTTTGTAGCAACTTTCTACCTCTGTTACAGAAACACGTAGGAGAGAAGAGAGTTAGTGGAGGGGAGTTAGAGAGAGCGAGGTGCTTTACATTTCTGCGGTAATTATAAAAGCTGCTGTTAGGATGAGTGCTGAAATTGGCTTGAGGGTAATAGAGTCTCATGAAACAGTCTAGCTGAACTAAATATGTACAGTGAAGCGATATAAATAGAGACGCATACAGTAAAATGTCTGTGCAGGCAGTATATGAAAAACAGAATGACATTTGAAAAGCTGTCTGACTGAAAGTAGCAGTAAACTCACTGAAGCAGAGGTTTCTGCGTTTAAGATATCTGTGCTTAATGGACGTGGTTCTGAGGCTGACTGGGAGCAGATCCTTAAAACAACAGCAAGTAAACACAGAATTAAAGAAGTATTGTTTGCTTCAGAGCAGCAAGATGTGAGGCTGCTTTTAGGTAATAAAAAAGCCATTTTAAACATGAAAACATGCCAAACTCGGTTTCATTTGGTGTTTCCAGATGATTTTGTACATTTTAATTACTTCAGAGTGCTCAAGAGTTCAATTAGACCAAATCCGATGAGAGAAAATGCATGGTCTTTACATCAAGAAGTAGTAGTATTTGTATTCAGTCTTCACACATAATATAATAAATATAAACAGTATAAACAAAGTCAACATTCCATGTATTTAAGTAGTGATTTAACAGGCTTACATATGCCTGTGCTACATTCTTGTCAATTTAAGCTGCCCTCCAGAAATACGAAAAAAAAAAAAAAAATCATTCACACTTCTAAGCCTCAGAAACAGCTTTGTGAAGTCTTAATATGAAAACCAAAAGTGAATGACACAAGATATTTCTTATTGGCTATTATTATTATTATTATTATTATTATTATTATTATAATTATTAGAAATACATCTAATTTTCCCGAAAAAGAGAAACAAATACCTCCATGATCATATTTGCTCTCCTGTGTTGACTGCTGTACACAGTCTGGGAGTGACTTTGATTTAGCTCTGAACCATATTTGCATTATTTTATAATAATAATGATAGTAGACACATTATTTCCCTTTTGAATCCCTAACATTTGTTTATTAAAGCAGTGCAGCAGTTAGACATTGAAGTGTGTGCATATTTTTATGATCTGTGGTTTTATTTACAGATGAACCCTTTAAAATATTTTGAAAAAGGTATCCTACCATCAAAAATGTATATATTACTCATTTTTGAAAGGGGCTGTATGTAAAAATTTGTTGCAATTTACACATATTAACCACTTTTTTATTGCCCGTATGTGAGCAAATTGTAATGCGACGTCAGAAATGAGACCTTCCCCGTCTCTCTCGGTTACAAGCCTGTGGATGATTTGTTTAAGTTATTTAATGCTGCTGGACTGTGGATGTCTTTGTGAAGGTCTCGGGTCGGATTTTCGTAGCTTTTATGATGAAAAACTGTCTGGAATATGTAAAATCAAGTTTTAAAATGAAAATTTCTCACTAAATGTGTCTTGTGTGTTAACTGTGCAGGATGAAAGAAGTCCAGATAAAGCAGGCCAACAGTCAGATGATGAGAGATGGGACACACCACCTCCAAAACCTCCCCGCATACGCAGGTAAGACGTTGTTTTATGTTTGGATGCTTTGACCTTTTTCAGATTTTTTTTTTAGCTCATCGGCGCATACGGTCATCTGTTCTCGCCCGCTTTAATTAAGGTTCGCCAAATGCTCGCAATGTGGATGTGGCTGAAGGAAAAAAAACAAAAAACTCATCCTCCACACGGATGAATGAACAAGCTCACGCAGAAGTGAGCAGTAGGTGTGAAGTGGCCCATCACTGAACACAGTGGGTGTTGTGTTTTGGAGGAGGGACGCCAGAAAAAAAAATCCCAGCACAACAGTTTATATGAAGCGCACAATGAAAACATATTAAACTGACCAAACAGGAGCAGCAGGCGTCGTTTTCACCTCGAACGAACTGCAGCGTTCTGACACATTAGCTCCCCGTCGGCCCACAGATGCACCCGGCCTCCACTTTACTGAAGTTAACTTCTGTTTGGCTGTTAACAACTGTCGTGGCCTGAGGAGGAGCTGTATTTATAGATCATTTTGCAACACTTACCAATACTCTGCAACAGTACGCCGTGTTGCATGCACCACAACCCTAGGGTGAGTTTAAGTAGAACAGCTATATCTTTCATCTCCCCCTTCTTTGAGAACAAATACAGGCTTTTTTCACACTTGCAGGCATTTGGTTTCAAACACACACACGACATTGTATTTGTCATATGCAAACTGTAAGTACACCCTATCTTTTCCTTGTATTGGGTGATTTTTCATTTCGTTCTCAGCCCTCATCTTCTTCCCTCTGCTCCCTCTCCTCTTATTTTTGAGTTTGCTGCCCAGCAGGGGTTGTGTTCCACTTTCTCTCAGCCAGTTTATCTTCTGTCCCCCGTCTTCTGATTTATCCATAGAAGGCTGTTAGTGCGGCGATACATACAACTTTTTAAACAAGCCAACAAGATAGAGGCTCAGAGAGTTGCCTCGGTGCTGTTGCTTTAATGTCACAGAGGACGTTCTGTTGCCAGGAGACTGTTTCACTTAATTACCTGTTGCTAGAAGCATTGTCTAATAACATCCAGTTTAACAGCATTCTGTGCGTCTGTGTGAATCATTCGCTCTGTGCTAATCCGTTTGATTTAATTTAAAATTAATTCTTCACTCTGAACCCATCTTCATATTCTTATCGCTAGAAAAATAATCCAACATGACCTTTGTTTTGTTCTCCTCCTGCTAAAATTACCCTGCTCTTCTTGCTGTGCTTGAATTGTCGACTGCACCAGGCGGTTTGAAGGGAAAGCAAACATTTTTCAGAGCGCCTAATTTTGGGATGTAGCTCCAAATGATTTGTTTACTGAAAAGTTTCTTTCCTCCTCTAAGTAAAACATCCAAATTTGATCAGATGCCAAAATAGGAAGCTTTCCTGGAAGTGGGACAGAGCGCGGCTGTCAGGAATATGTGTGCTCCTCTCTCTGCTTGACTCCTAAATCTTGCACTCAGTATGTGTCTTTCTCTCTTTGTGTCATCCCTCAGTTTCCCAATGAAAAAAATGTCGAGGTCTAGTTTAAGCTTGAGAGTATTCTGGCGATGGTTGGAGCTATTTTTACCAACATAGTCCACATTCTGCCGGCCACACTCCCCCTGGGTCACTTCAGGAGTGTCAGTGTGCGTATGGGAGTTTTTTTTAAGTGTGTGTTAGAGAAAAATACTGCAGGAACTCTGAGGCTGGCATCAAGGTCCCACATACTGAGTCATGGATTTTACATGCCGTGCATACATCCGTATTTACAGCCACGCCCTGAAAGACTCGTATCAATCAGTAGCACTAAAAAGTGGCATTTAAATTGTTAGATTTTTAGTCTTGTGCAGTAATTTGTTGATCACATTTTCCCTTTTAAATAATGACATTAATGATTTTGCAGAGCTGCAACTGCTTTAAAATCAGGTTTTTCATCTTTACTTGATTTTTTGCCTTGAATTAAACACTTTGTAGTCGTTGATGTTGATATTCAGGCCCTTTGTGATGTCTACAGAAAGATCTATAACCTATAAAATGTTAAAGGTTAAAGGTGCAGTATGTAAGAATTAATACCTCAAACAAATAGGAGGCAGCAAATCACCTGGGTAATCTCTAACTGTTGATATGTTTTTATTTCTCGTACTAAGTTTTAAACAATATTGCTCCGTAATATGAACAGATTCGGGGTCATGTTGCCACAAATATGGTGAATTTTGGTTCAGACTCACCTATCTCTACCCTCCAACATATGCTAATCAAGAATATCAAGGTCTGTCTTCATCTGCGGCACCAATTCAGGCAAATCCATCCTGATGTAGAAAAAACAAGGTCCAAGGTTGATTTTATTCATCTAAGAAAAATCGTGGGAGTTACAGCGCTCCCATCTTAATCAACCAACATGTATCATGGAACGTGATCAGAAATACTTTAATTGATGTAAGATTATTCTTCTTATTCATAAATTCCTATTTCACAGTATCTTTTGAGGGATTCTGTGCTGAGGAGATTAAACTCTCCAAAACAGCCACCTCAGGCCTCATTGTTGGAACTGGTACATGTCTCCTTTCCTTGTTAGCATTTCAGGTCGCTAGTTCTTATCACTTGCAAACAGTCAAATTGATGATCATCTAATCCGGGATGCTGACACGCGCATTTGTTTAATCAGTGATCTAAATCTGTGTGGTCTGACTGTATGTGTGTGTCAGTGTGTGTGTGGTTAGAGACTTTTCCTAATCGTCTGTATGCATCGCTCCTCTGAACAACCTGAAACAGGAAGTGTCTCTTTAAGCTTTATCACTTTCTGTCACATCCCGCCGCTGTGAACCAACACTCTGATTAAAAATGCAGCATCTTCCCTCTGGAGTACAGACGTGTGGAGGGCACAGTGCTCTCGCTGTGTGTCTGTGTTTGTGCGTGCATGTGAGTGTGGGTGGTGTTGGTGCATAAATCTCAAGTTCTTGTGAGGGCGTGCATCTGTGTGCATTCGTGTGTGTATGTACATGATGTTTGAGTGGCCAAGGTTAGCTCTTTACGCTGTCCCCGGCATGCCAAAGCAGTATGGATGATTATAGTGTTTTTATGCTTCAGGGCAAACGTGGAGAGATTCGAAGTGCATGGTTAGTTGTGTATGATGCCGTTTGAAGTGAGTTTAAGAGTTTCAGAGTAGTTGCAGAGATTCTGCAGAAGCTTTTCACAAATTTCAGAATAAATCTGACTCAAAATGTTGGGTCATCTTGTTTATACATCCATCTATCTTTATCTACAGTAGAGCTGCAATGATTAGCTGATTAATCTGTTCATGATTGAAAGAAAATTAGTTACAACCATTGTGTTTTTTCTTTCGCTGCTTCCAGCTTCTTAAATGTTAAGAATTTGTTGCTTTTTGTGTCATTTAGGAAAGGTGTTTGGTTTTTGGACTGTTGGTTGGACAAAAGAAACAAATTGAAAAATAATTATTGTGAAAATAATCTGCAGTTTAATCAATAATGTAAATGATTGTTAGTTGCAGCTCTATAATATATCCATCGACAGGTAGTGTTCGTCAATGTACAGTATTTTTCAAGATGTAAAATTTCTACTAAAATGACATATTTGATATTATTTCAACTGTTATTCGTTATATTGCTATTCCTTTACTGTTTATACAGCAGCCTCCACTATGGGTGCCCACAGGACTTGTTAAAGTTGTTTACAAACACATTAATAAACACAAACATCTGCTTACAACTACAGCAGAAGTGCAGAAAGAATTTTTTACCTCCGGCGAAGCAAAAACAAACATTTTACAGCTCTAAGATAGATGTGACTAAAACATTTATTTAATTTTTAGAACATCTGTTCATGCATCACTAATCGAGGGAATCCGCTCCAAAACGTTAACATGACTCTAACGAGGCGGGTAAGCTTGTTGAAGAGGTTAATGGTGTTTTGGTGAAAGCCACACTAGCACCATTCAACTAAATCAATGAAAATAAGGAAAAGGTAGCTATAAAACAAGGTCGACTATGAACATCCAGGTCTTGGTACAGTGGTTGTTTTGCAGGGTCGCTGACGTTTCTGGTGAAATTGAAAGAAAGGTGAACGTAAGTGTTGTTTGGCCGCTGATGCACATATGTAGAAACACTAATTTTACAGATTATCCGCACATTCAACATAACATTCACTGTAGTTTCATAATTTGCTACAGATAAACCGATTTGTTTTGATGTTACTGAAAGCTCCACTGCTTCTTTTATCCGTTTGATGTAAACCCACATAATATTTTGATACATACTCGCATTTTTCACGGATGTCCTCGATTTCATTCATCCCGTTGCTTCTGCTTATTTGTTTTCCTGTAATAGCTCTGCTCCCCCTCAGGGATCATTTATCTCATCTTAGAGGGAGACAGTCGCCACCAGTGGGAATCATCATCTGTGTAATTATTAAAAACAGTATTTTTTTATGCTCGCTCAGGCAATGAAGATTATATAGAAGGAGAAAAATCTCAAAGATAATTCATGTTTTCATTAAAGAAAGCGCCAAAGGAATAATAGTGTTCAGGGGGGGAAATATAACCAATAACTGACCCAGAAGAGACAATTTTACATCGTCAGCCAATGATCGCAATGTTGAGGCTTTATGAGGAAGCCTTTTACTGTTTGACTGCAGCTCAGAAGTTGATGAAGAAAAGGAAATCCCCCGTTCCTCTAGCCCGCAGCTTCTCTTTGTGTCCTTACAGCATCATGTGCAGTCCTATGTCAGCGCTTGCTTCGGTCATGTGCTCTTCATTTAGCATGTCGCCACATCCTTTCAGCGTTTTCCTTCTCGCCCTGTATACATTTGTATGCATATGTAAATGTATATTCTGTAGAGTGGAACAATATCACAATAACTTTCCGTTGCTGCGTGGCTCACTTTGCCACAACCTCAGCATCCTGTATATTATTCACACACCCACGCTGTGTTTATCTATAGGTGTCATGACAAGACGCACATTACTGGAGCACATATTTCTGTACATTGGGGCGCAATAGTAACAGTTTTATAGAAGTCAGTGCAGTTAGATGACGTCTTGTACGCTTTTAGAGCTAAAAGGAGAATTGGATGTCTTTTTACGCTTCCTTTTTGCTTTGGATCATGTATGTGAGCTGCTGCACAGGAAAGAATAGATACGAGAGTATAATACTTAAATATCACCTTGGGAAATTTGTAATGCATTCAGTGGTGATTCAGTCTGTTTTTAGTTTAACATCAACACCTTAAATCCGCAAAATATGGGCCGCAGCTGTCTGACAGAGGACATGTAATTTGTCTCACACATACTATCAGCATGTCATTAGTTCTCTTTAAAATTCTGCCACCTAGTGGTGTAATTCTGAGCTTTACAACATGAACAGAGACTCCCTTTTAGTTTTGATCAAGTACGAAATAAATTTAGTACAAGTCAGTTTCATCATCCCACTTTCATCAGTTTTTCTAAGACAGAGAATAATTTAAACATGGATGTCCAAATGTCTGGAAGTTGTCTGCCCGATATGATGAAATTCTCGCCTTTTCATCATTTCAACCAAACTTTAAAGGCCCGTCTTTTTATCCAAAGCGAATAGTTTTGTACTTCAAGCAACTCGTATTATAGCGTAGACGCCAGATATGTTGGCGTGTGAAGAAGAAGTTTCCCTCACAGTCTGTTTCTCCGTGAATGTACAAATCTGGCTTTGAGTTTGGTGTTTTAATTATAGCGTCTCTGTAACGTTTTGATCTCTCTGGGACGGAGATGTCTTATTAAAGTACATTAGAATTCCGTCTCTCAATGTGTAATATCAAGATGGCTCTTTCTTGCTGTTCGCTGACCTCACTTTCTCTCTCTTTCTCTGTCTGTGTTTAGTTCCCAGGCAGAAGGTGATGTAAAGGAGGAGATACTTCAGCCCCCGGAGCCTCACCCTGTACCTCCCATTCTGACCCCGTCTCCCCCTTCAGCCTTCCCCACCGTCACCAACGTACGGCAGGACAACGACCGCTACCACCCCAGACCTGTCATACATGTCATGGCGACTACACAGGCACAGGTGAGCGAACAGAAATCTTCTGTTAGGGACAACATTAAAAGTTTTTTTTCTCTCTTTAATTGTGAACAATGACTTAAAATATTTTGTGAAAATGTTTTGTATGAGGCTGAATTCTAGGAATTCTAGAGATTTATAGGTTTTGAGGAAACACATGGAAGATTTCTTCCGTTTTTTAGGATGAATTTTCATCTTTTCTTTCCCTTTTCCTGTCAGAATAAAGACGCAGACAAGCAGCAGAACAAGTCAGAACCCAGTCAAAACAAGCAGACGAGTCCCTCAGAGCAGAAAGACCAAGATCTACAAAGTCAAAAACAGCAGACTCAGGTGTCAAATCTGGATCTCAACGAGAACTACAACAACAAATTGTCTTCAACGTCGACAAAGTCAGAATCAGGCCAAAGCCAGACGCCGTCGTCGCCCCTCTCCCCTTCTGTTGAATGTTCTGGTGTTCCTCGGATTGAGAGGAAACTGAGCATTGAGATTAAAAAGGTGCCGTTACAGGAAGGACCTCGTAGTTTTGACACTTCCTCCTCCATGGGAGTAACCAGCGGAGTCAGCAGCAGTTCGGCTAATAGCGCGGGAGTGCTGCAAAGAAGCCACGCCTTCAAAGCCAGAGCTGGCCAATCCCTGCTGACATCTAGCTCCTCGCTGTCGGAGGACTCGGGCACTGAAGGAGGAGGAGCAGGCGGATGTGGGGAGAGTCCAGCAGACGGAGGCGGAGTTCTCACCAGACCGAACCACCTCCCTGTGAAGAGCGAGAAGGGGGAGACGCCGGGAGGGGAGAAAGCGGAGATGAAGGCTGGTCATGCAGCGTGGGCTCAGGCCTGCAACAGCCCAGATAAACAGTTCCCCAAAACCTCCTCCTCCTCTTCCTCCTCAGAGCGTGTCGCACCATCCTCCTCCTCCTCCTCCCATCTCTCCTCCTCCTCTTCCTCCTCATCATCCACTCCTGTTAGGACTGCCCTGAGTTTCACCAACCCCCTGCACTCCGACAACTCGGACGAGGAGGGGGACGGAGAGATGTCCGGAGGAAAGGAGGGTTGTCGTACTAATGTGTCCACGGCGACGGCCATGGTAACTGCATCCCCTCAGCATGGAGACCAGCAGCCGGTCCGGAAGGTGTTGCCCATGTCGATCGCAGGGCGGAGCTCTCCGTCACCCTCTGCAAACACAACAAGTATGTCAATCAGCTGCTTTTATTTAATGAGTGAATCTAATTCCTTTTAACTAACTGGCTGCTTTCCTGACACAAGCAATTAACAACGATTAAGGAAGTCAGATAAATAGACATCCGGATTAGATAATGAGTCAGGTCAGACGTTACTTAAATAACTCAATTAAACACCGAGGGTCCATTTAGTTCATTTCCGAGGAGTTAAAGTTCCCATGAAATCAAAACAGATTTTTAAGCTTTTTTTATCACACATGATCGTTGACTATATGCCAGTATCTGGCCTACCAATGACAATCTTTAAAAACAATGTTGATGATTAATTGTACACTTGGACGAAATGCTTTTGCATCCAGTGAAACACTGGAGTGGAATCTTTTCTTGTACAAAAGAAACTGTAACTTTATTCACTGATTTGGTTGAAACTGGATTAAAGCTACGAGGATTAATCGATAAATTGAGTAATCAATTTAAATAATTGCCAACTATCAATCAAGCAGTTGGAGGTGTTTTTTTTTAAGATAAAAAAATAAAAATTCTCTAAAGCCAGCTTTTTTTAAAAATGTTTTTAATATATTTTGGTTTCTTTACTCCTTTATGACTGTAAAATTAATATGTTTTAGTTGTGGGCAAAACAAGACATTTGAGGATGTTCTTTTGAGCTTTGGAAACACTGATTGACATTTTTCACCATTTTCTGACATTTTATAATGCAAACAACTAATCAACTAATCGAAAAATAATCAATAGTTGTTGCCCTAAACTTTCATTATCTGGCTTTTCCTTTTAAATGTCCTCTGCCTCAACTCTTGATAGATTGCTTTACTTGTTGCTAAAGTAACCGCTCACAGCTGCTAATTGTAGTTGCCATTAGCTAGTTAGCTTGGTTAGCCAGGCAGCTAACTGTCCTATTAGCTTATTCTGCCCCATGTTGCCAGGAGCCAAACCTGGCAAGAAAGTCACGTTACTGTATTCCCCGTCATTAAACTGGTCAAATGCCAGTCAATATTCGCAACATTCCCTTCCTAGCTTCCAGTTTTTATAGGAAAAACACAAATATACAGAATCAAACGGCACGCTGCCAGCAGTTTTCATGGGAAATTTAATTTCTTCTCACTGAAAAGCCTGTAAACACAGAGCTTAACTCTGACAACCTGTCTTTATGATCCACTCACACATCTGCTCAGGGTAGAGTCAGTCGAGGGTCAGTAAGGAGACAGGTCGAGGACAGTCAGACCACATGCTAATGACACGTTGTATCTGTCACCACACACACACACTGTGCTGTACTGTTCTCACTGCTGTAAAGACAGAAGCAGAGAGAGAAAAACAGGAGCCATGGAAGAAAGAAAGGAAGAACAAGAAGCAAACAGACACAGTGAGACAGCTCCAGTCTCATATGAAGCATGGCTGTATGACTAATTGGTTGGTTTGCGAGGAATGCTGCAAATGTTAACAGGCAAACATCTGTCAAAACAACTCCACTCTTTTTCTTACAGCTTGTGTGTGTTTGTATAAGTGAGTGCATTCACGAACGGGAGGGAAAGCAAAATAAGTTTTTGTGTGTTTTTATGTGTGTGTGTGCAGAGAACTGTGTGTGCATGATGGATGGTGAAGGATCAACACTGCATGTTGCTGATAAATACACATTCGCCAACTCTGTGTGCACGTCGGGTTGAAGAGAGCAGTGTCACACTGTCTGTGCATCGGTATGGCCTCACTGTCATGACTGCAGCGATTAGATGTGGTTTGATTCTTCTGGGGACCGAGATCGCTCCTTTTTCTGTGTTGATTTCAAAATCATGAGATTCTGAAATCTGATCCTTGCTGTGATTGGCGCTGACTTGGAATGTGGAATGGTTTGAAGTGGACTTTGGTCTGGAATGGTTTGATCTTGAATGGGTTCAAAGCTTGATTAAAATAAGACTTAACTGCATTTTTATTAAATATTTGGAATAACCTGTGAGGGTGCATGATGTCAATCAAAAGAGACAGGAGCTTAAACAGAGCGTTTCAGACAGAGGGGGAACACAGTGCTGCAGGCACTGGACAGTAAAGATAACTGATGTGTTGTTGTAGCATTAAAACATGTAAACCTGTTCTAGTAGTAACCCAAAATAAAATTATGAACCTGAAAAACAGTTTTTAACATTAACAAAATATGCTTCTGCTAAATAACCCAAATAAATTCAAATGTTATGGTACCATTTAAATGTCAGGTATCATACATCATGCACTCCTCAGGTATTTCCAATATTTAAAACTAAATGCAGAGATATTTGCCTCACAGTCCTGAAGTGGACTGTTTATGGTCTGCTTGGCTTTCTGGCTCATTATTATTAATTTGGGCTGCGGTGGCGCTTTGTGATCAGATATGAAACGCTGATGGCTGCTGTTTGATTGGTTGCAAGAATCTAACGACTGCTTGTTGATGACTTTCACTGAGCAAATTGCTGCTTTTTTGGTTGGTTACGAGGAAGCTGGTGGCTGCTTTTTTTTCTCTCCATTGAATCAGTCAAACTTAATTTTATTGTACATTTCATATAGGTCCAAGAAATAGAAACAGTTAAAAAATGGGTAACCAATGCATGGAAAGGTTTAATTAAATATGTAAACTCTAAATATACAAAGATTGCAAGTGAAAATGTGAAATGAAATCTGGAAATTGAATAAAGAGAAGGTAAGAATACAAAATAAACACAACAATGAAATAGGCAATGAAAATTTCAATCAAAGGATAGAGTTAGCAGTCAGCGTAATTCATTTTTAATATTCAGTATTCAATAAAATTACAACAAAAGCAGGTGAACTCTGTTTGAACAGTTACTGACTCCCTTCTGTTGGTAGCAGCGGCACTAAGTGATGATTAGCTTTCTTATTCTTTTATCTTTGCCTTTGAAGCTAGAGTTTGTAATTGCACTGTTAACAGCACTTAAGTTAAATGAGGAAAAGCAGCCATGTCGTCCTCATTGGCTCTTGCTCTCATCACTTATGGTGACATTAACCTGCTTTACAATCACCTAATGTTCTCCTGAAAGTGGTGCGAAGCTAGATGAGCCATGGTCTAACTCCAGCCTTCATTAGGACTAATTTTACACTAATCTGGGCTGATTTATGGGCCTTCCTTGGGCAGTCTTAAATGCAGCAGGAAGTACTCTCAGCTTCAAATGATTAATTCCCAGCAGTCTTCTTTAGTCATGGAGTTAAAAATGGTTTTATTTAAAGGGGGGCAGCCATTGCGGAAGAAAACGTCTGAATCTTTAGAAATACGAGTTGGTAGTTCAGTTAAAACAATAAAACAAGTTCAAGTTTTTTTATTTTCACTCTTATTAGACACAAATGACATACATCAAAATATTGTTATACACAGCTAACAAGACACCATAAATGAAAGTCACTAAAAGAAAAGGTCAAAAGTCCCTAGACATATATAAAAAACTGACATGTAAACAATTATGAGTAATAAAAAATGATAAATGGTAATAAACTAGACACAGTGATGGTTAGATGAAGCCAAGTCAAACACTGGTGATAAACAGTCTGCTGCCAGTTTATTAGGTACACTTTACCAAAGCTAATGCAGTTTAATACAACAGTCCTGCAATAAATTGTATATTCATGAAGACTATAATGTTCAGTTTTTATTGAAACCTTTTAAGAGGTATTCATTCAACATTAATTATCATTTAAGGCTGCTGTTTGTGGTGCTGTGTAACCTCATTTATATCGTTGAATGTAGGTTACATAACACAAACACTTCTCTGTGTAAAGCAGCAAAAAATGACCATAATAACCTTGATGGTGGGATTTTTGCAGGACTTTTATTAGGCTGCCTTAGTTGTAGCGAGGTGTAGCTCTTGGATATTTTCCTTGAATCAAAAAGAGCCATGTTTATTTTAGCTGGACAGTGGACGAAAAGTAGCTTTTCATCAAGGAGATCAGGCACCATAAAGATTCTGGTTTCAGTGCTGTGTTGGGCAGAGATAAATGAAAGCAGTCATTTAATTTCTTCAGGTGAATTAGTCAATTCCTTCATATTCCCGTTGCATAATTATAGTCTGAGATGGATATTGTTAAATAATGCTCAATTTGAAGAGCATAAGATCAAGAGAATGCAAGGAAATATAATCACGACAACTCTAGAGCATGTCACTGATTTTAGCTGCAACTCAACTGGACCGACAGGCTGCACATTTATCTACAAATTCCAGAAAACGATGCCAAATTTGTATTAGCACTGCTTGGGGAGTGTGTGGGGCAAGGCTGCCCAATGTGAGTGACTATTTATGGTGATTTCCTTTCACAGCGGTAGCATGTCAGATATAGTCCTGAAACTAACCGATGTAAACCACTGCCATTTGTGGCATCAGCATCAGCGTCTGTTACGGACGCCATGACTGATATTTTAAGTACATGTGGTAACGAGGTGTAATGAACTTCTTCCACTGTGAGAACACGTACTGTATCTGCGGCTCCTCGCACAATCAATTAATAGGGTGCCTTATAGATGAGTGCTTGTAAAATTCAAACTCAAAGGGCTGCCAAAGCAATGAATACTGACCTGACCTTAGCTTAGGATATATTCAGAACATTGTTAATGGATAAAAAGAGGGTAAATATCACAGTTTATGTATGTCATATTTAACAAGTCCTAAAATTGTTAAAGACTTGACTGCATCACCAATTTTAACTTGTTGAAAACGGCATGAATTTGATATAAAAAGAAAAAAATCAACATAACATCATTTAGTTTTGTGTGTGTGACTCACCAAAGAACAAAAATAACAATAGTAGTAATAAGAGGAATGCAACAAAGAAATCAGTAAATAAATGTTTTTAGCAAGAAGACATAAGAATACAACATACTCTTTGATTATTTACTACTGACAGATTTATAAAAGACACCGAGTAAGTACTCTAATTAGTACCACCATGCATTGGCTGATCCAATTAATGAGGTGCTCTGTACCTGGATGCATCCTCATATAAAGTCATCGTAGACGACAGAATACAGTCAGGTATCTCTCCAGTTATTAACGTTGCTTCTCATTTGACCTCTGACCTTTTTAACCCAGACTGCTGGGACAGCGATGACTCCCCTCCCCCCCTCCCTGCGAGAACCCCCGAGTCCTTCATACTGGCCACAGGTGCGTTTGCATTGGTCAAGATTCACAGGTGTGTTTCCAGTTGCTGGATCACCTCCGGGATACATCCTCTGGTGTGTTTTTATGGCTGGTCGAGAAGGTGGATGGAATCGGTGAATATGAGCAAAGGGTAATGGGTAGTTGTGTGATTGAGACCAACAGCAGCAGCTGTTTGCTACACTCACAGTCTCTGATATGGAAGGAATATGATTTTCTGTTCCCATTTTATCTGGTACCTTACATTGTATGAACAGGTAGGGCCTCAGTCTCTCATCCTCACTTCAAAACGGACAGATGGACACACATATTGCAGGCATCAGGCCTCTTTTCACAAGATGGTCTCTGAAACAACTCGGCCACCCTGCTGCCTTCTGCCGCTTCCCTTTCTTCCTGTGCAGTGCTCTGATATTAGAAGAGGAGAGCTTTAAAATAGACTAAATTAGAGCACACGAGATGAAGAGGAAAAACACATTTGGCGTTCTGTCAGAAAGGAGCGCATTTGTTCTGCGAGAGGCTTTATCAGTGCTACAACACTAGGGGGCACCGTTGATAGTATATCAGGCCTGCAGTGCTCTTTGAAGGAGAGGGTGGTCAGTCACAAGCTGCGTCCCAGACCAGACTACATACATAGAATCAACAAAATAAAGTAAAAACAGCCAGTATTCATGCCCAACGCAAAAGCTTCATTTTAGAGTGTTATTGATGGACACTATTCTCCCACAATGCACAGAAGTAACAAGTCAAATCAGCTTTATTTATACAGCACAAAAGCACAAATCGCATTGCCACAGCAGGCTTTACGATCTATACTCAGAAACTAATTTTTAGAGCTGCAACAATGTCGAACTTTTGCTGGTTTCAACTTTGTAAATGAAAGAATTTGCTGCTTTTCTTTGTTATTTGTGATAGTAAACGAATAAAGCTGGTTGTACAAAAGAAGCAATTTGAAGACGTCACTTTGGGCTCTGGAAGTTATGATTTTTCACATTTTAAATCGATTAATCGTGAAAATAATGGGCAGATTAATCCATAATGAAAATACTTGTCTGCAGCCCTTAAGTCAATCAAAAGAAAAGGAATCATTTCATTAGTCATTTCTCAACAGCAATGTGAAACATTTGCTGTTTTCAGTTTCTTTGATATGATGATTTGGGGCTTTTCTTTGACATTAATGATGATACATGAAGAGTCTTTGCACCTCAGGCTCTTCAGGTGTTTTTAAAAAATTTTGTGACATCTTGTACAGTAGATTAAGCGATTATTGGTTCATTGTGAAACTCTTCTACAGATTACTCGACAATGAAAACAACCGTTAGTTGCAGCTCTTGCGTTTTTCCTATCTTGTCAGTGAAAGTGAGATTCTAAGGTCGCCGTTTGACATCCAGCGTTGCATGGATTGCATCATTTCATAGTTTCACAGTTGGTGTGTAGTGTGGAAATGGGACACAGCATTAGTTTTTGCTCTTGTAGTGATTTAGAAACTGATGCACACAGATCGGGAAATGTAATAAGGGCGCTGCGACACAGTAGGGAGTGAGAGTGGCGTCTTGAGGTTTTTCATTGTCATCATCTGCTGCTTACGATCAAAGAAGGATCTAGCTCTCACTTGTGAGGTGAGCAGACGGCCTTGGTGCGCCTTTTGCCCCGAGTGTCTCCACTGTGAGGCTGAAGTACGGAGGGAAAGGGTGGTTTAATGAAGGCGAGTGCCTGAGGAAGAAAAATGGCGAGATATTGTGAAGGATAATGAGTTTGTAAGTGTGTGAATGTGAGTGGATTTGTGCTGAATGTCTGAAGGATTTTCTTGATTTGCAATCAGTTGTCACTTCTTTCGTCAACTCACTCTTGCTCTCTCTCTCCGTCAGACCCTCTGGACGTGAAATCGCCAGCCTCAGCTGAATGGAGCGGCTCACATAAAGGTATGAACACTCACATCCTGACCGCCTGTTTCTGTTTATCAGCCTGCAGAGGAGTCTCTGTCCGTGTGTCTGTGTTTATGGCTCTTCACAGTCGTTAGTCAGCAGAGCAGAGCAGGAAACAGACCTTCAGTGTTTTACAAATTAGCCCGCGCACGATAAGACTGACAGCATTTGTCAAAAGGGCAGCTGGGAGAGCGAGTAATAACGGGAAAGAAAGAGATACAGAAAGAGAGAGAAAAGGGGGGAAAAAATAGATAAAAACGTGTCTGTAGAGAGGTGAAATGAAAAATGTGAGCGTGTACTGATCCGTGCTGAGTGATGATGGTTACTGCCAATTTAATGCTTCAGCAGTTTCTGTGTGTGTGTGTGTGTGTGTGTGTGTGTGTGTGTGTGTGTGTGTGTGTGTGTGTGTGTGTGTGTGTGTGTGTGTGTGTGTGTGTGTGTGTGTGTGTGTGTGTGTGTGTGACAGAGTCGAAGGGGAATAGCTGTTTAGCCTGAATTCTGTAATGATTTTTTTGCTTGCTATGAATATAACTCAAGAGGAGCTTTATAAGGAGTGAAACGGCTGTGGTTTTATTAAAGTTCCTGCTGATAGACAGCCTTTAAATGTCGTGAATGATGAACATGCAAGTGGAAGTTTCTTGGAAGGAGTTCACGCATATTAATGTGTATATTACTCTTACATGTGGGTGTCATGAGGCTGGTGTAGCCTGAGGTCTACGTGCGTTACAGTTTTTCTCAGTTGCCTACACGCAAAACCTGAAACTATGCACACAAGTCTGAAAACTAGGAGCTCACACATCATAAACAAAACTCCAGTGAGCCAAACTTTCAACACAAAGACACAAACGGTCAGAGTGTAAAAGAGGCCTTCAGGTGTAGAAGTTTACAGTCTGACTCGTGGAAGCTCAGTTGTGAGCCCAATTTCAGCTCATTGGATAGACAATCTGTTCTAATGCAATTATTGTGTCAATGCAATATTTATATCGTATACCCACAGTATTGTATTACAGTACTGTACTGTACAATATGGCAACAGTCTCTATACTGTATGTATACTAAACTAAATGTTACCAAAAAAAGGAGAAAAAGTAAAAGATTTATGTATAATTTTTATACATTGGCACAACACAGTGAAGATTTTTTATAAATAGTCATCACAAATGTAGATATAATGACTAAGTGGGTAAAAACAAGTATAAGAACAAGTGTAACAGTCTGGTTAGTTTAGAAAATGACATCACTTTACTACAATGCAGCCTTTCAAACCAGGAAAAGAAAACACTTATGCCATATTGTGACATAACAATATCCAGAATCTAAGATGATACTGTCTACTGTCTAGATTGAAGTCAAATACCAATAATACATCTGTTGGTAATAATGATAATATATATGACCTTCAGTAAAACTACTGCAGTTTAAATAGGTCTTACATCACTGCAACTGTTATACAACACCACTGATATCCACACAACGCTCCCACCCCATTAATCTTTGTGTGTGTTTGCCTGTGTGTAGATGTGTCAGAGTGCGTTAAGAAGACATCTCCAGCTGACCCTGCATCTGCTGGCACCAAGGCAACAGACAGCAAGGCAGACCTTGGTGGGTAAGTCTGCTGCCGTCCTCACTCTCAAGCATGTTTCTGTGGCCGGAGGCTGTCTGTCCGGTTTCAACCAGACAACAAATACTATTCGCACAAGTAATGATTTTTCTTTCTTTCTTTTCTTTTTTTTGAGTGTTTGTGCAAAAAAACTTTGCTGACAAACACGGTTTCTATTAATGTCATCATTTTTGAAGTGTGTGGCATTGCTTTTGCTGATTGGAAACCTAGCTTTGGGCTACACGAGCAGAAAATGTTTGATGGTTTTTGAAACCAGGCAAGAATTGAAAGCATGCTTTCCTCCAGGTGGAAGACATTTCTCGATGTGTTTTAAAGCAAAGCAGCTAAGAACTTCTTTCCCTCCTTTTCTGCCAGGGTTCGGTAACCGCTGCATTCAGCCCAAAGGCCCTCGGGAACCCCCCCTGGAGTGGACATGATGGAACGGTCCGTCTGCCCGTCCACCAACAGTGACGCCAGGAGATGGACTCTACCGATCTCACCTGACTGGTCCCAAAAAAAAAAAACAAGTTGATAGATGCTACACAGACCGACAACAGCACAATTTTACATAGAAACACCTTCTGTGTAATTCTGTGCCAACACCTTCTCCAGACTGAGCCCCTCCTCCTCCTCCTCATCCTCCTCCTGCTCCTCAGTCCTTCCCTCAAAGTGCCACTGTGCAAAAGCAGACGAACACTCGCCCGTCAAGTGGCTTGTCCATTTTAGAACAAAGCCCACGTTTTTTTCCTGCTCAGCTTGCTGATGTTAGAGGTTTTGACTTCTCTAGACGCTGACCTGGGATCAGTCTGGTTGTTTTCCTGTTAACGGTTAAAGGATAATTCCTGTTTTTCTCCTCTTGTTAGTGACTTGAGAGTTTTTCTCTCTGAGCTGTAGACACATCATGGATATTTGTCCATTCTAAGACTAAACAAAGAGGGATGTAGGTGTACATGTTAATTAAAAAGTGTTAAATTAACAGGAAGTTTCTTTCAAACCAAATGAGAAAGTTTTTTGTCATAAATCAGGAATTATCTTTAATCAAAAAAAGCTACTGTGGGAAGCTGCTTCCTGAGGTTTAACTCAACTCCCAGAAGGTGTCTGCTTCCTCCTACTGAATGAACAACAATCTTCAAAGCTAGATAATCTGTTACCCATGATGCAACCTTTTCTGTTGGGTATGTACAGGTTGCCAGGGTGCTCTCTCTCTCTGTTTCTCCGTGTCTCTCTCTCTCTTTTCTTCTTTCTGTGTGCTGGTGCTACATTACAAAGGATCGATGGAGAAACAGAAGGACTCGAGCTGACTGGTAGCTGCTGTAATGTCAGCTCTAGTGCTTCATGTTTCTACGCTGACCTCCCTGTTTACCAGAGTCATAGGTTTGTATAGTTTGGTCATTGCAGTGGTCAGTGAGAGTCCTGCTCTGTGGATGATAGAGAGCATATTGTTCGACATTTTGGGAGATAAGCTTATCCACTTATCCTCCTGGGAGTTAGCTGAGAAGTTTCATATCTATAAGATTGTAGCGCCGCGGCAAATTGACACTCTATTGCTATGTTTTAACTGTTCAAAGATGCGATTCGAGAGCTTGTCGATGCCTCGCACACGTCCTAAGATATCAGTCGGGCTAAATATCTTGTTGTGTCGGGACCAGTGAGAGCACACATAAGCTGGAGTTAAGAAGGAGAGATGGAGGAGTCCATATTCTTTTCTTTTCCTCCTTGTTTTTTCCCAGCAAATCATCCTCAAACACATTTCTGTTTGACATCCATTATGGAAGAAAGCAATCCTGTCCCGCACATCATATCGCATCATTTCCATGTCACCTCTCGGGCGTGTTTTGAAGGCAAAATGTAGTTTTGAGACCAGACAGACTCGTGAGTTATTCGTAAGCGATCTGACAACTTTGAAAGTAATTCAGTGTGACCAAGTCTTTAGCTTAGCTTAGCTTAAGGACTGGAAATGTAACATAATTGCTCCCGAGCACATCTAATGCTAGTTTCATCTTATTTGTTTAAACTGCACAACTACTGAAAGAGTTACTACGGCTAGTTTTGGTTTGACAGTGGACTGCTGGACTATTTCTTGAGGGGGTGCAGTGACTACCTCCAGAAATGGATCGGCACATAACTCCTCTTCCTCTTTTTTTGTACACTTCTGTTTATGGATTGATCAAACAAATGAGATGTAAACTGCTAGTTAGCCAGTTGTAGAGATGTGGGAAGGTGGACTTTATTAGCTTATAACACAGCTGGGCAAGCTGTTTCCCTCCATTTCCAGTCTTTATGCTAAGCTAAGCCTAATGCGCTCCTTGCAGTACCATCACATTTACTGTACAGACTTGAGTGGGTATCAGTTTTCTGACAAAACTCTCAGCAAGAAAACAAACAAGCCTATCTCCCAAAATGTCTAAGTATTCCTGTAAAATCTGGTCATTCTGTTGCAGTGGACATTAAATAATCATCTTGACATCTTAGTTTGGCGATTGAAAGTAAAGCTGAATGCAAAGATAATAAAAATCACTTTTGGTTCGGATGTGTGTATACACAAAACCACTTGAATCGCAGTCCTAAAAGATAAGCTATTGTGATTTTGCACAGTTTGCATACGTCTGTGATTTGCCCAAAGAGCGATGTTCCCTTCTCAAGTGTTTCACAATAAAAGCAAAGAAAGAAGAAGCAAAGAAAAAAAGCAGAAATTTTGTCAGAGACTTGTGTCATACAATGTTAAAAGCCAGATCCTCAACTGTGTGCCCAAGAGTTGTGCTGTTTCGTGGGTTAAATGACCTGAAAACACATCAGTCTGTCAGTAATGACCAAACTGATCATCTCTGTGACTCTGGTGGCTCTCACTGCTGGGACCATGAGTCTGCCTTAGTCTGCCTCTCAGAGAAGACAGCCAATGACAGTCCTCCATAATCTGGCTCCTGTCTTCAGTTCATTTCTCTCTCTCTTTCTCTCTGCGTGTATTTGGCTTCTCGTGATCTTTACTTGGGACTCAAATTCGCTGTTTATTTCTTTTGTATTTTTTCTGTTGTTGTTGTTGCTTTCTGTTCTCATTCTCCTCCCTCTGAGGCCCTGAGATGAACGACCATGCAAGTCAATTTACTCACAATGAACCTCAGTGTTACACATCACCTGAAACTCTTACAGGATTTTACAGATTACAACTTCTCTCTACAAATCAGACTTGTATGGTTTCTCATCTGACGGCCGTGTTTTACAATCACCTGCTTCTGTTTGTGTGAGACAAAGATCCAATAAGACCACAGCAGCTAGGGACCCAGGACTACTGTTTTCTCCTGATTTGTATTGTTCTCTGCTAACTCCTCCTCCATTAGCTACCATAACTATACAGTATATGCATTGTTTTATAAAGATAAAGAACTGTACAGGGCAGTTTAGGTATATAATATTTCAGATTTTTCTTTTTGTTATCTCTTAAATATTCTTATTAACAGAAGATGTAAGAAAGTCAGTGCATGATGATGATGATGATGATGATGATGATGATTCCTCCCCTCCACCATGTTTCCCTACAAACTGTAAATTATTCTGCTGCCCTTTTTGTTTTTGCTTCGGGCAAATATTTCAGGGTTTTTATTTTTATGTTGGAATTATATGCTTAAAAAGATTTTCTCTTTTTGTTTTGTTTTAATTGATCGGCAGAGGAAACGGATCGAGCGAACCAAGCCCCCCGCCCCCCCTTCTCTTTTCAGATAGCTACAACGGGCTTCGAATAAGATTGTAATAATAATATTAATGATGATAATAATAATAATGGTCGTTTTTTTGTAAATGGTATTTTAAAAGTTATTTTTGTATACGCGGTTGTTTGTTGCGTCACAAGTCCACTGCTCCCCCACTTCTCTCTCCTCTTTTCATCCATTTGTCTTCACACTTTTTGATTTCTTCCCGTCTCTCAGCTTGCTCTTTTAATGTAAAACATGCAGCAGAGATGGATCTCCTGCTCTGGACAAGGAGCATCTCATTATTTTTCTCTTCTCGCTTCCTCTGTACTTCCCCTGCTGTTTTTCTCTCTTTTATCCCCCTCCCTCCCTCGCCTCTGCCTTTTTTTAAAAGCCTGTCGTTCTCAACACGTCCGTCTGACAGCAGATCGGATCACTTCAGCAAAGCATCTCAAACTTGTCGATGGTTCAGAGCAACAAAAGTCGGACTCTTGGACGTGTTCAGAAGCAGTTCAGAACTTTTCTTCTCGTTTTCTTTCTGTTTCTCCAGCACATCTACTTGCCTATCCCCCTTCACGTGCACACAAGCCTCGATCTCAGAAAAAGAGCCCACCTGTGCCTTTAAGTGAGAGCCCGCCCTCCCCCTCCCTCCCCCCCTTTCTCCTCCGATCATCATTAGCGGCGTGAGCGTAAGCGATGTGATTCGCTGCTGCTTGCTCATTGCCTCCTGTGGGCCTCTCGTTCAGCGCCTCCCCCTCGTCTACCACCGTAAACACACGCACACACACACACCCCAAAATGTTTGTATGTTGCAGAAATCAATCAGTAAAAATGAACATTAAGTAAAGACGCGACTCGTTGTGTTTATTCCTTTAAGATGATGTCATGAAAAAGTGTGTGTGCAGGTTGTGTTTAACGCTTTAACTTGCACTATAGAGCAGCTAAGTGGTTAATAAATCACTTTGACTTGTCTCAAAAAATAAAATAATTTAATTGGGTCTTCTACCAGCTCTGCACATATAATCCAATCATGTCAGTCATCCTGTGTGTGTGTGTCACAGCAGGAGATCCCCCCTCACACCTGGAAGATCTGCCTGAGACGAATGTACGCACACACACGCACTAATATGGCGATTAATTAATCGCGGCAGGTGGTATAAACACAGGCGCTCGCTGCCTTACACAGAGACCTTGAGGGTTTCACATTTGTATTCACCTTACACACACACAGGCGCAGCAGGTGGGAAGACATACTGTGATTATTTGCTCCTGCTCACATGTAGCCAATGCTCATTTCAGATTAATTATACAGCTCATCACAGTATGATATATCTGTAAAAGTAACCGATATAAGCACCTGTTGCAGAAATCGCATCTTCTGACCTGTTTTACCTGGATTATAAGATTATTCTAAGAGTGGGAAAGGTCACTTGATGGAATTTATAGTACATTTAAGTTTCCATGGATTTCTTTTAGGAAAATGTTGTCAGCAAGTAGATCTTTTTAAATAATTTCAGGGTTACAGGACTAAACATTGGTACAAGACGTGGTGAAGGAGGTAAGAGGGTCAGTCTATTTTTTATATCTGTCAAAAAATGGAAGAGGTTTCATCCTCTAAACCAGGCCCTGGGCCGCTGCAGCGAGGGTGAAAAAGAGAAGAACCAAAATACTCTGTAAGACTGCTTTATAATACTCATATAAATAAATCAATGAATATAAATAACTGTCACTAAAAATACATACATTGCATCATAAGGCAGGTTCCAGTACATTCATTACACAGGCCTTCAGCACTTCCTCGTCTTTATGTTACTCCTTGCTTTTTCTGACTTTCCCACCTGATAATTTCATACACTCTCTCTCTGTGTTGTATAAATTAAGCCAGGTTGCTATCTTAACTGGGTCACCTCAGTTTTCCCATGGAGCAGTTTAACATGTTATGTAATGGCTTATAAATATAGCCAATCAGTGTTCAGTGTATGTGAGCAGTAGCAGCAGGCAGCGCTGCCATCTGAAGAAAGTGAAAACTGTGTCGGCACTGTTTTAAAGCCTGGAATATGTACAGTATAATGTATTCGACCTGATTATTTTTAGGCATATTAGTCACATACAGTAGCAGCTGGGAGAACTTGACTCGCTCACACTTGCACTCACTTCATGGTGGACTGTTTGTATGGAGCATCGAAAGTGCCAAAATCAAAAATAAATACATTAATGAGTCATTAAAAAAAAAGTACTGTCATTAAATGCACCAGAAATAATCTAAAAAAATAAATACATGTGGGCATTGATTATTTTCTTAAATGTGATATAAATTAATACATGTTTTATTTTCTTCTGTATTTATTTACATTTGTATCAGTTCCTTTATTTTACTGTCATATTTAATTTTCCATTTTATTTATTAAATTTTAAAAGTATTTATGTATTTTTTTCTTGTAAACCTGAGGCTGTCTTCGATGCCACCGGTTTGGGAGCAGTAGTTGATCTACGCATTTTGATGTCAGTCAACCAACAAGAGAAAAGTTGACTCCATAACATGCTATTAATTACAGCCTCTTCATTTGCATGATGAAGCAGAAATAGACAAGAAACAAGAATGAAAATGGAAAAAAAGAGGAAATAAATAAGTTTGAGGAAGATGCAAAGGGAAAATAATACATATATAAATAAATAAATACATTTATTTATGTATTTTTTGTTTTGGCAGTTTCGATCCTCCACAGTAAGGCCACACACATACATCAGATTTGCGCTTCGCCTTGCATCATACGATAATCTTGTCGCAATGTTTATGGCTGGTCGTAACTTTACAACCCGCCTAGTGCAGCCGCTAATCATGTTTAGTATTCACGCTTGGCTGTCACAGGCTGACAGGTCTCGCACTGAGAGCCCCGCCAATCAGCCTGAGTGAAGAAACTGTTTTCATCTCAATAAATCAAAGTGTAAACAGCGCCGGAGGATTCACGGCACTCTATAATGATGTGTTCTGTGTGTGATAAACTCAGCCAGTTGTGGAGATTAGACGAGAGAGGGCAAGTTTATTCCCTTGATGAGAACATTTACATTTGAACAAACACACATCACCTCCTTTCTCTACACGTTCTATCAATCAGTTGAGGGCAGCGTGCTGTCTTTTAGGTGTCGTGTTCTAGAGAGAGAAATGCCAGAGCAGATTAAAGAAACAGCTGAAAGTAGATGTCCCTTTAGACTGGACACCCTGGAGGAAAACAGCAGTGGGGAGGACAAGAACTAATGTGTGATGTCCACCCCCGTACACCACCTCTCACCATGTGAGGTTAATGCACTTCAAGACCATTTGCAGCCTCAACTGAAGCCCTGCAGGCACTCTTTGGACAGCACAGCACGGGTGTGTAGTCTCAGATGTAAAACTGAAGTAAAACTGCATATTTCTTTCAGTATTTTGTAACAGGATAGAAACCACTTTTAGTGTGGGTGTCATCAGCTCAAATTTTGATTAATTATAGGTGGTGAATCACAGAGATTTGTTATATATAAGTAAACAAAAATCAATTATGTGTTTATTACAGGTTTTATCTTAAGTTTTATGTTTTTATTTCAGCCCTAGAGTAGACATGTGGTGTGAGTGTCTACACGTGTATATAGATGGCTACGATTGATTGACATGCCTAGGTAAATACTTAATAGACACAAAGTCATAAAGTCATTGAAACTTTTTGGTGTGTTGAGTTTTCCCTATTTCACTTTTTACACATTTGAATGCACATCATCCACAATATTTAATGTATGTGGGGATAGTGCTGCTGACACTTGTAACAGCATGGCTTTTTAAATAGTCAATTGTCAACCAAACACTGGTTTTAGCCTCTCAAATGTAAGGGTTATGAATTTTACCTGTTTTAAATTGTGAAAAGATGACATTTCGGGGGTTACTCAGCTTAAACAAGCAATGCGAAGGAATTACTGTGGGATCTGAGACAGTCTGGCAGGCATTTTAAAAAACGTTTCTGACATGCTGTAGACAAAAACTATAAATTAATTAAAATAATAATTACACATTCATTAATATTAAAAAAAGATTTAGTTGCATTACTTTTTAAAGGACCAGCGTGTAGGATTTAGTGGCATCTACCAGTGAGGATGCAGATTCTAACCAACTGAACACACTTAGTTTTAGATGGCTGCACACTAAAGAAAACATGTTTATGAATATTATGTTCATTTTCTGCCCTAAATCCTGCACACTAGATCTTCAGGGCAGCATCTGTACTAGATTGTATTAATAAGTGACTAGTGAATGGTTTTTCAGTGACTTTGCGCTTTATTATAATTTTTACATAACGATACATGAACAGTACATACACAGCAGCTAAGCCCCGCCTCTAGCTTTTCCCTCTCTGCCTGTCAATCAAGCCTTGATCCCGCCCCCTCCGGCCTGCCTGTCAATTACATATCTGCCCCGCCCCTTCACTGCCTGCCTGCACGTCGCGCAAAAAAACAGCAGCGGCGGCCGTTGGGGAAAGAGAGTAAATAGAGGGAGAAGCCTCAAGATGGCTGACTCGCTGGGCTCCGCTCACCTCACCGGAGCTGCCGCCGCTGCTGCTGCTACTGCGGTAGCCCCGGTGGTCGCCTCCGTCAAAAGCCCGCTCGTCAAGCCGAGCGAGGCGAAGGGAGCTCCCGACAACCGCTCTCAGTCTTCCCGGGATTTCAACCCGCCGCCGCCGCCGCCGCCCAAGAAGGTCCGAGTCGAGGAGAGGAGCGTTAAACCCAAGAAACTCAGCAGGGAAGGGGGAGTGGGAGGCACCGTTAGCGGCAAAGAGAAACTCCAGCCGCCGACGAAGCAGCAGAGTTATGGCAGCAGCGCGGCTCTGTGGAGCCTCAGCCCGGTCAAGACGAGTGGCAGCAACCCTCCGGTGCCTGCTACCGGTGGAGCCCAACCACCGACAAACACACACAAAGTCTTCAAACAGAGCGACTTCTTCCTCCACAAAGCGCCTTCCTGCTCCAGACCCAAGAAACCGAATAAAGATAAACAGCGGGAGAAGGAGAAGGGCAAAGGAGGCGGAGAGGAGAAAAAGAAACATAAACTGTCGGTGACCTCCTCCGGACCCGGGAGTACTGTTGGCAACAACAACAACAACGATATCAGCAGGTTTAATAACTCTTCTGCGGCGAAGAGAGAGAACGGGGAGGTCATGTTGCTGCCCAAAGGTAGGCCATCAAAATGTATATTATTTTATGTCGTTAAATTCTACATGGAGCGATTTAATGAAGTTTGAGTTGTGTTTATTAAAAGTAGGCTGGAGTTGTGTCCTTTTTATAGTGACTTGGCTCAGCCACTCGGGACGTGTAACGTTACATGTGGCCCGGAGTGTGCAGTTGTCCGCCTCCTAATTTGTCTGGACGGTCCCGTTTTCGGACCGAACAGGCGCCGCTGAACGTCGCACGGGAGCCCGCAGACCGCTCGAGCGTTACACATATTAATAACTGATCGTTGTGGAAATGTGTTTACATCGAGTTTAGTGGCCGCAGAGCCGACGTCGGTCGATGTTTCTGCGGGCTATGGCTGCCAGCTTTCGTCGCTTGGCGTGTTCACCCGCTCGTGAACCCTCGAGCTCCACAGCGGCGTTCCGGGGCAGCAGTCGCGCGACCTGGTTGTTACACCGTAACCAGCTGCTCTCGTGCTGCTGCGGAATTGTTACGTACTTACGTCGTATTTACAGAAATTAACGCGTTTTAGTTACGTTAAGCAGTCGTATATTGGAGTCGGTTTAAGATGTTATAAACATGCTGCAATCTCTTCCTCGTCAGCGTAAAGGATTAATATGAAGTGTTAGATATTCTGTAACGCCAACTCGCGTTAAATATTATTTATTTGTTTGGAGGGATTCGTGTATTAAAACTACACGCTGCTGTCATAACAATATGACAGCCGCCCGCCATTATAGGGTAAGTGTTGTTTTGGTAGAGCACCACGCCCCCCTCTGTAACCTCAGGCTGTATGGGAAACAGACTCGCAGCTCCACAGCTTGTTGTTACTCCATATTCTACAGTTGTATAAGCAGAGCACGATGCATTCATTCCACCACTCCATTCACCTGTTTTACGACAGAAACCTTTATTATTACACTGACATAATATAAATAGTTGCACCCTAGTGACAAGTAGCTATACATTAATGACGCAATACCTCCATATATATATATATATTTATTTTATTTTATTTAAAGAAAGGACAATGCACATTAATTAACAGGAGCACCCAAGTCTATCATGCAAATGTACCAGATTTAGCCATACAGGATAATTTTCAACTGCAGTCCATGGCAGGTTGATGGCATTAAGAAAATCATCAGACATAAAACACAACACATAAGCACAAAGAAGTAAAATAAGACAACCACTACTCCAGACCATGACAGCTGTCCCTGGCAGGTCGATGGCATTTGAAAACATAACACACATATGAGGACAATTTATCACATAGCATAGAAGCGCAAACAAAGCACATCAGCACTTGAGCAGGTTAAAACACATACGCATTTGAACACAGACAAAAGCACCAAGCACATGAGCACAGACAGAAAGGCATAAGTGCAGACAGGATACAGGACATTAGTAAAGACAAAGGCATGACCACATTATCCCAGATTATGACAGCATATTTGATTTTCTAATAACCACTGTTTTATAGATTTGGAGAAAGAGTTTAGAGATGTAATACTTTTTCTACATGGTATTTTACAATATGTAAAATACCTGCAATTTTGATCATGTTTTCCCAGTTTAAAAAAATCATGGTCAGAGTTCATATTTAGTTAATATATTTATTTATTTGTTTTGAGTATGGCAGCTGGTGTTGCATGTCGGAGGGGAAAATCCAGAGTAATTTTACTGGAGAAGAAGTAAAATAAATTGTGAGCAGCTGCTGTAATGCACCCTTTTAAGGCCAGAATAAATAACATTAGACAATAACATTTATCAGTGGTTTGATTAAAAATCACTTGACAGTATAACAATAACACCATCAACAGATGGGTTAAGATTTTCACAGTTGGTAGATGGTATTATATAATTAATATAATTGTTATTATCAGTTATAAAGACTCTTAACTGAATGACAGAAATTGATATTTAGGTTGAAGAAACGCTATAATCTAATTTCACAAAATATTTGTTTTGATAGGTATGAAACTTGATATAAACTTGAAATATTAGTTTTTTTCAATTACACTTATGCGGTCAAATTTAATACCGTAGATAAGTATATGTCGACAGTATGGTAACTGTCAATTTTCATACCAAGGCATACCTTGAAAATGGCGTACTGCTGCAACTCAAATGACCGTACTAGGGCTAATGGGTGCGACTATTATGGTCACACATGCACCCAAAATTTGATCATCATCATTGATCGCACCAGTCCGCCTAAAATTTAGAGGCTTACTTTTTAAACAATTGCTATTAACACAATTTCTTGTTACGTGTGATTTAAGTGAAGAAAATGTTTTTTTAGCACCTTTATTCTTGTTTACAATCATTCACATAATGTGTTATGAAATTCAATTAAAATGTATTATTGGGTGCACCTAAATCATGAGTGAAAAATGAGTCTGGCGCCCTGCACACAATATATTACCTGGTCTAATGACTTCAAGTTACTACAAATTATATATAGATACTTAATGTCATATATAGATATAAACCAAACGCTACATTTTATGTATAACATAAAAGCCTAAACATTTTTTTTTACATAAATAAAGGAATGCTGTTTATGATCAACATATATGTTGCTCAGTATTATTGCAATTTTTCCTCGTACACAAAATTGATATTAGCTAATTAATTAATAAAATTACAAATATGTTCTAGGATGTCACATTATTAAAAAAAAATATTTATTTGTATCTTGGAAGGGACAGATGGGGTAACAGTGCAGAATCCACAGATTTCTTTTTGTCATCGTCTCATTAGTGGACTTTGTTTTCGACTTTTTTTATTCCATGTCTTTTGTTTTTCTTGGTGTTCTGTCATTGTCGCTTCAAAGCATCTCAAAATCCCCTCATGCCTGCATTTGTGTGTGCCAATGCGTGTAAATGTTATTTGAGTGCGAGTGTTTAGACACCAGTGCGAGTACTGAGTGGACACATGCAAGTGTGCGTGTCAGTGCATGATGTCACCCCTTTCCAGTTGGGTAGTTTAAGAGGTCATGACATGCTCTGAACAGCCACTGCAGTCAGTGAACACCAGGACGAGACGTGGTGTTGGCCTGTAGCCCTCACAGAAACACAGTCTTGTAAACAAGCTGTGGTGAATGTTTTTGCATGCTTTATTTCAGAACAGATAGAGGCTGGTGTAAGTGATTACATGGATCAGAACACAAGTGGGATTAAAAAATAAGTCCCTTTTTAACTGCATAATGAACATTGAGCAATCATTAAGTCAATTAGTGTAGTTTTATTAGTAGTGTAAGAGGTACAATTTGATATGTTAATCTTAATGCTGTATGCAGCCGTGCAAACACTGCAGTGCTTCTTATTCTGTCTACAACATTTTCATCTCTGGACCTGAGAGGGAACATTTAAATGCAGCCATAAAAAATAATGCTCCTTCAACAATCTCACTGAGGTGCTCATGAGCAAAGCATTTTACTTCTTCTTGCTGTAGTGAGCTGGTCAGTGGCCAGCTGTAAGGGACTGTAATTATTTTGAGTAGCTTCAAACTTGAAGACGAGGAAGGGTATGAAATCGGAGCAGAGTGTTGCTGGAAAACATTAATCCTGAGCAAAACGTTTCAGGGATTAAAATGCTCCGTTCTGAGCTGCACCTTCCTGTAAAAACCAGTAATAGTGTGTCAGCCTTCTCCCTCTACTCAGTGACACAGCCGCAGTCGGCACAGTCTTAAGATATCACTGAAATAACACATTTTGAACCAGGTTTTTCGAATATGTGCTGAGTGTAGGGCCAGTCCCAAGTGAGGATGGGAGATTGAGGCATAGTTCTCTTGTACATTGGTTTTTCTTAAAACGATCCCTGTTCAGATGAGCAGTTTCATCTCACACCTGAAATTGCATATCACATGACCATTGACGTACACTGAACATGTGTGAACAGGAGGCAGATTGTCTACTTACTTTCGTAATTTTACTAAGTAGTTTCTGTTATATCTGTTACAGATACCAGGGCTGGTTATGGGCTTCAGTGATATCCAAATATCATGATAGATGATATTATTATTGCGTGTTTGCTTGGCTAGTCCAGCCAAGAGAACTGCGCTGTGTGATGGACCCTGATGTGAGACAGCAAATTTGTGGTGTTGCCCCGTTTAGTTAACACCTGCTTGCAGCAGAGATGAAATATAGCCTCATTCAAATCCCTAGGCTCACCACGTTCTCCCGCTTTAAACCCAAAATATTGCCAAATTGGTGAGCTAGTGTTTTTCTTCGTCCTCCTCGTCTGTATGTTGACGTGCAGTGTGCATGCCGCCACATCGGGCCATTAAACTGTAGTAACAGCACCACATGCATTTTCTTTTCAAAATATAAGCCCTAAGATGCAATTACAGCTGTTATATATTATGTTAATATGCGATATTGTGAAAATAATCGCACAATATTATATCGGCCCAAGCATAGCTGCTACCTAGCCAACAGGTAATTTTTTATTGAAAACAGGACGAACGTGATAAGACCAGAAAAATGTATCTGCTCTTCACAGAATCCTCCCGGATAACACTATTTTTTATTTTTAAAAATCATCTTTCTAAATATAGACTGTATTACATCTATTCAGGCAATGTACAAACTCAATACTCCACAGCATCATATCTCATACACTGAGTTCACATTTTCCAATGATGCTACAATCACTGATAAGACCTGGGTGATACTGAGTATTTGTGTCATCATTTCCAAAAATCTTCTGCCTGGCAAGACATAAACAATGAAAACAGAGTATCTTAATATATTCACCCTGGAAAGCGTTTTCCTACAATGCTGTTCATGTGGGTATGAAAGGCAAAAACACAAGGAGAAAGCTTTGTTTTAAGAAATTTGTGTGTGCGTGTGGACAGGGCCTGAGTCCTCGAGCCATAGAGCGAGTCTTGCCAGCTTCAGGAGCACCACTCTGAGGCCGGCTGCGCCCTGACCTTCCTGGAAGGGAAGAATCTTCTTACAGGGATCAAAAAAGTATCACATCATCACAGTAATATTATTAGTGGTGGGTTTGCTGTTGGAGCGAGAACTGAAGACAAGTGCCAGGGAGCAGTGACTCCTGGTTACATTTGGTATTTAAATAAGAGACATGAGTCTGACTAAGAGCAGCAAACGGGAGGAAACAGTGCCGCATCGGGCAGGCTGATCTAGTGCAAAAGAAATCGTTGTTTAACTCAAAGGTCAGTTAATCCTCGCGGAGACCAGCTGTAGTATTCAGCTGTGTGACCCCTTGTTGACACCCAGTGCATTTACACACAGTCTGATATGATAATTCTAACCAAATGCAGTTTGCCTGAAGATTATTCTCACATTTAGGTTAAATCAGACAAATCACAACTGGGTAAAAACCATGAAATACAGTCACAGATTAATGCTGCGGCAAAACAGCTTGTTTTAAAAGGAGTAATATGGCTAGTGGTGTGGTTTTTGATTTCGGCTTTCAAACCGTCTGTGTTTATAACTCACATGACAAGTTATTGGATCTTTCTTGAAGGCAAACCAGCGAGCACCAATGAAATCCATCTTTTCCTGATTATTCAGTCATGTAAACCTGTGTTATTGGGGAAGTCTGCTTGTTGTGAATCATGTAAATGTCTGATTTTGCAGTAATTAGGTTTTTTGTGTGTGTAAATGCACTGCGCTGACTGAATCTCTAACTATGTCTGGGACGACTCGTGTGTGGCCACGTACAGCGAGGGGGAGACAAAATGAAGCTTAGCTGCAATCAGCACCCAATTAAGTTACTGTCGGCTGGGTCATTTGTTCAGTCCCAAAAATTACAAGACACTTAACTCTGAATGTTCAATAGCAATTAGATAGAATGAAAGACTGTCTGAAGATTATTGCTAAATTATTTTGAGATGTGCTTGAATGGTGAAGCATGGATTTGCAACAGCGGCAGGGGTGGACTGACCATCTGGAGGAGCAGAATTTTCCTGGAGGGCAGGTTTACCTGTACTTTTACGGTCCAACAACGCTGATCCAGAAAATATCATGTGCTTACGTGTGGCCAGCTCCATTTTTCTCTCTTATCAGCTTCAGTTTAATGTTGATGAAGGTTCTCAGTCATCCAGGTCATGGTTATTCTAAGTGCTATATCGTAGGCAACTTGACTTGTTTCAGTTTCTTTAGGTCATTTCACGACCCAAGAAGTTTAAGCTGTTTCAGTCTAGTCAAGTCAGGCTGCGATAAAGATCAGATTACTCCACAAAGCGCAATGAAACAGAATTTGCATGATTGTGATTGTTAATGAGATTTCAAAGAAATACAGGAAGAAAAAAAATGTCAGCGATAAAATATCAGATTCTCGGGATGCAAAAATGAATGTTAAATAGAAGTTAACAAGACATTTAAAGACATGACCTTGGACTTTGAGAAACTAGGACAGATATTTTCCACTGTTTTATGGCAATTTATAGACCAAACATTTAATCGACTAATCTAGAAAATGAACTGATTATGAAGCTGATCAGTTGTTGGAGCCCGATCCTGGTCCAGCTGCAAATCTAAAAGCAATGCTAACACACATTCATACCTGGCTGAGCTACAATGTTAAACACTGTGCTGCAGGTTAATACAAGTTAGAAGTTGGACATTAAAGTACATTTTAAGGACAGGTGATTGAAGAACCATAGACTTTACATTTAACAAAAAAACATCAAAATGTGGATACCCCACTATCTGAATTCATGATTCTGCTCTCCAGATCCATACCGTTAGATAGTGGGTGTTGGTGTAGCAATAGTTACAAACAGCTGCTTGTGGCCTTCTTTCTTTCAAAGCGCTGTCTCTCCTGTGATCATCCAAACAGTGAAAACCACCTGCTGTGTTCGCCTTCAAAACTGTCTGCTGCAAGACAGTCAGAAAACAAAATGAGGAGAAAAAAAAAGCAGATAAGAAGTTTCAGTTTGACGGCTCTAATTCATTTCTTATCCATTTACACCTCTAGTTTTGTGCTGTTTTCCTGATAAACACTGTTCAACATTTAAGTTATGAGCCAGTTTGAACTTGACGATCCTCTCTTTGTTTTAAGAGGAAGCCCCTTCTCTCAAACTTTCCAGTGTGTTAAAGACTCCGTCAGCCACCCGAGCTAATTTATCTCCCGTTGCCTGTAAACTTAAAGTTTGTAAATGTTACTGCTCCGGCATGGTCTGACTTGTTTTTATACATCTGGCAGTAGATCTGAGTGAACCCTTCCTTCGTAGGCAGCTTCCTGTGGAGCTAAATTGATGTTTTGAAACGTGCTGGGGCTTTCTTACAGTGTCAGGTAATTTTACAGCATTTATTTTCTTAAAATGGTTTGTTAACATTCTTGGCATTCCTCCTATTAACCACAGGGTATAAGGGGTACGACTACCTGCATGTTGAGTAACAAAGAAAAACGACCCACTGAACTTGAAAGATGCCATGGTATTTATTTAAAACAATCATTAAAAAGGAGTGTATCGATGTACCTCTAATTCTCCTCCTGCTCCTTTAAGCCTTTTTTACTTTCAAAGCATTTTTCTCCTTTGATCCCACAAACAGTGAGTCAAACCCCACTGTGTTCACTTTCCCACTCCCCACGTCCACAGGAGAGTGAACAGTTTGAAAACACCGCTTCCTTTTAAAGACGGATCTGACTGAGTTCAAAGAAAAAAAGTTCCTTGCGAAGGAAAAGAAAGAATCTGCAAACGAAATGTGAAAAAAATAAAGGAGGGCTTGTGTTTTTTTTTTTCTTATTTCTTTATGAAAGGAAATAAAGAATCAAAGGAGGAGTGGTATAAAAGATTTGATAAAACGAAAGTTATTTTAAGAAAGGTGAGGGTTTCTTGGCTCCTACGGAGGACGGAAACTACCAAAGTCAAAAATAAATAAAGAAACTCAATATATATGTAAATATATCTTTACATGCAAGACATGTGGGCATTAATTAATTTATAAAAAGTGACATTTCTGTTTTAATTTGCTTCTTTTTTTTATGTACCTTTTGTAGTAATTCCTGAATGTATTTATTTTCTGATCATTTTATGTATTTAATTCTGTATTATTTCACAAAATTTTAAGCAAAAAGAATTAGAAAATGAATAAATTAAATGGAAAATTAAACTGGGAAAGTAAATAAATTTGGGATTTATGTCACATTTGATAAATTGATTAATGCCCACTTTTTTTTTTTGTATCATTTTCAGTGCCATTTATTTGTTCTTTTATTTTTTAATTTTGGCAGTTTCAGTCTTCCATAAGCTTGTCTGAAGCTAAGGGATGCTAATTTACACCCATCTGCACTTAGACATGCTTTGCCTCTCTGAAAACACTCCTCACAACTGAAGAGGTGTGTGTAATGGTTGTAATATTTACATTTTAAACTGATCCTCTCATCCAGAGCAGTTTCAATGAGTGTACTCCAATTCCTCGTTCTGTAATATAATATTACCTGAGAACTTGCAAGGTTCTGTCAGAAGAAGAGGCACTGAAAGATGAAATAAAATGATTCCTAACGCAGTGGAGGATTCTAGCAGTTTTGAGATCATATTGAAGCTAGTCGATGCTGGGTTTGGGGGAAGAAATGTGAGTTATATCCTGATGAGATGTAGCTTTAGGGTTATGATCGAAGTTGCAGAGCGGCTGGTGCAGCCTAAGGAATAGGAAGGTAATTACTTGCTGAGGAAACATGAGAGATAAGGATAGAGGTTTGGTGGAGAGATGAAACTATTGCAGCAGGGAAGGAGAAACCCTACATTTTGTGGGAGGAAGAAGAAAAAGATAAAGAAAAAGTTAAGGGTGACTGTTAGGGTGAAGCACTTGGCAAGAGTTCAGTTAAGGCGTTGGAGAAGAAATCGAAGTGAATGTAGTGTGTGTGTGTGTGTGTGTGTGTGTGTGTGTGTGTGTGTGTGTGTGTGTGTGTGTGTGTGTGTGTGTGTGTGAGTAAATCCGAGCGCTCATGCTAATGTGTTCTCCACCGTCAAGACTTAAAACCTTCCTCTCTGCTTCCACAGAGCACTCCAACAAGGACAAGGCAAAAGAGAGAGACAGAGAGGAGCGGGAGAAGAAGAAGGTCAAAGACAGAGAGAGAGAAAAGGAGAAGAAGAAGCACAAAGTGGTGAATGAGATCAAGAGAGAGAACGGAGACGTCAAGCAGCCGATTAAAGGTTAGTGGAAACATACGCGCATACATGCAGACTAAGTGATTCATGAAGGTGTGAATTTACTCATTGAGTCACTTTTTTTTGTCTAACAAACAGCCTAAACCAAAAGGTGTCCAATTTATGATGAAATTTAGCATTATAAAATGCTCATTCATACATGTGAAAAGCTAGAACCAGTGAATATTTGGCTTTTTGCTACAAAACAGACATGAAAATGGAGTGTGATTGTTCAGCCTTGATCGTAGAAACAAAAGTCCACAGACTTGTTGTTTCCAAAGCTCTTGATTACATTTCATAGTCTTCCTCAATGGATAGAATCGCTCATTTGTTGCATCTGATATTAGACAGATTTGATATGGTCCAATCTGAATGAAATTTCGGTTCGATCAGGAGGGGTGGTGTAAACTTTTATTACAGCCTAAGCAAAATATGAGGGCCTAATAACCATGTAACGCTTAAGTCACTAATTTCTCTCTGGTTGGAATACAAATATTCTTTCTGCGCATGTTTGCCTCACATGAGAGTAGCATGAGGTGACATTGCTTCCAGGGGAGGGACAGAGACGTTGACCAAATGAAAACACGCTAGAAAAGTTTGAAGAATGTAAAAAAAAAAATGCTTTCGAGCATGTAAACAAAAATGTATTTAGCGTCCATCTAAACATTTAAGTTTAAATTTCAAGTCAGAATGATTTTGGATTGACAAAAATGTAATCACAGCTATAGAGGTATATAAGTGTATTTGCAGGTCAGGAAGAGTCATGAAAAGCAATGAAGCAAATAAATTCCTGACAGGAAGGTATTAAAAAGTCTTAAGTTTCATTCACAGAGTATTTTCCCTTTTCTGCCATGAGAACCAATATCAGTTGTCTCACATCTAAAAACTAAAAGTGGGATTGTGACAGTGGGTTGGAAACTAGGAAACTCGACTCATGACAGGCCAATGTGTTTTTTTGAGTTTAGAGAATGAAACTGAGTCAGATCTCTCAAACACCAGATATTAGTCCACACCCAACACTGGAAGTACCCGAGCATTTGGCACCACTTTCACCGGGTGCTGTACAGTTTATCATCATTATGTCTGTAACATATAAGCAGGAGACACACTCCCAGTAGGTGGTGAGTAAATGCTAATACTGTGGGGTCATCACAAAAGGCTCTATATAGCACCGTGCCACAGTGGTTGTAAGTGCTCCCTGGCATTAGGTTGACCTTTGCACTGTGCTGCTCCTCACATGGACATTTTGTTCTTAGGGTTTATTTAGTCTGACCTGAGGTAGCTTGGATCGTAACAGGAGAAGCTGAGAGACGAGCCAGGGCAAAGTAGCTTTCCCATGTATCTAGTGTCTCTCTCTCTCTCTCTCTCTCTCTCTATCTATCTATCTATCTATCTATCTATCTATCTATCTCATCACCTTTAGGTCTGAGAAATTGCAACAGGCTTTTTCTCAAATTTTTCTGGCATTAAATCTACTAAATAGATAAATATTTATAGTCATCAAGAAAATAAACATCACGTTGTGAAAACAACTGTGACTTGCAACCTTAAGAATGGCAGTCTTTTATATTTCTGTCTCCTGCTGTATGACTAACATGTGATTGTTGAGATCAATATCAGCTTAAAAAAATAGTCGATATGAGGCTTAACATGGATATTTTTGGCAATGAACCTCTTCAACTGTATTAAAGGATTGTGACAAACATGCAGGATGTACTGAGGCAGGATATTTACGATTTAACTAAACAGTATTGTGTAACATAATGGTAGATTTAGAATAGTAAACTCCATTGTAAGTCAAATCTTAGATGATAACAAGATTTTTAAACCTTGACTTGGGTCAAAAACATACAAAAAAGACAATAAAACATTCAACTTTACCTTCCAGAACTGCCAACACAAATAAATATGTAAAAAGCTGCTGTCAGCCCAAAGGTGTGTCAGTCTGTGTTCACTTCATGAATGCGAGGGCGAGTTTCATTGTTAACCTTTTGACTGAATTATTTGCAGAGTGCAGTGATGTAATGTCCGTCTTTTTCTGTGCTCTTGACTCGACCTTTTTTAGACAGACTTTTATTCTGATTGATTTGCCCTAAAGCTGTGGTCAGACTCACAGTGTCTCCGTGCTGGTATGCCACGACCACACTGTGACATTTGAAGGTCTTAGTGAGGCTTTGGCCACATACCATAGCCAGCGGCTGCAGCTGAAAATCACAGATGGATAATTTAGCTCAACCTTTTAATCTTTTTGCTGTGTGTGGAATGGACAGACGCCTTTGTAATGTTGGTTCATCTTTTTAGTATGAGTGTAGCGTTCGCAAGAGTTGTAAAGGTGAATACAGAGACAGAGAGGGAGCGAGGGACAGGCTGATAAAGAGTCTCCAGCCTGCAGTGCTAGGAGAGCCTGGTATTTACTCATGTGTGTTTACGATAATAGAGACACGCCGGGATACAGGGTGCAATACTGAATCTGAGCGGAGAGAGAAATGAGGAGGAGGCTCGCCCCACCAGAGAGTAGGTTGTCAGTAATAGTATTTAATCAGCGAGTGTTAAGTTTGCAAATGTTGGGAGTGACAGAGGGGGAAGTTAGAAATCTAATCAATGAGAGAGTGATAAGTTTACAATTGAAAAGGGCGACAGAGAGAGAGAGGGGCAGCCAGAGGAAGCATTTATAGGAAATCAATAAGCAGCAAACAGCTAGTCTGACAGTAAGGCTGCTTTACTACCACTGAGGCTATTTGTTTGTGTGTCCTGCTGTGTGTGTGTGTGTGTGTGTGTGTGTGTGTGTGTGTGTGTGTGTGTGTGTGTGTGTGTGTGTGTGTGTGTGTGTGTGTGTTTATTTGACTGGGAACTTATCTGACCTTAAACTGATCGTGACCGTCTAACCTGGCTCCTCCTTTATGAATGTGTGTGTTTGTGCGTAAAGAAAAGAGGTTGATGTTTTGAAATGTCATAGGAATAACATCCATATTTGTGGACAGTTTTTCCAATAAGTAGAACCCTAATGGAGGAAATCTTTGTGTTAAGTGTTAGGTCGTAAACTAAAATTTGTCCTTTTTTTTTTAGAGAGGCTGACAGTGACTGATCTGGTACGGATTTACTGCCAGGGGTGCTACAACAGGTCACATGGCTCCTGATCAGAGCAGAAATAATGAGTCAATTAGTCAGTTGGGGGCAGCAGTAGCTCTGTCTGAAGGAACTTGGCTAGGAAACAAAAGGGTAGAGTTCATTTGGAAGAAAATGTATGTGTTGCGTTGCATGGTAATTTAAGTAGTACTCCTAAATTTTGTGCTGGTGCTTCTAAAATTTTCAGTAAGGAGCACCAGAAGGAGCATCATTTTGCTGTTAATATTCATGAAGTATCAAGTATAGTTTTTTTTTTAACTTGTTAAGTTAAAAGTTCTGGTATCTTCTTCTTGACAACCTAATTTATTTCCCCAAGCAAGATGAATAACATGCTAAATTTAAAGTTAAATGCTCTAATCAATCAATTAAACACTTTGATAATCTATTAGTGACTTAAATCAATTTTAAAGTAAGAATGCCAAAAAAAAAAAAGCTGGTTCCAGGTTTTCAACCGTCAGGATTTTTCGCTTTGCCTCAATGTAAATATAACTACTCTGCTTTCTGACATTTTATTGACCAAAAGATTATTAAAGAAAATAGACGGCAAAAAAAAAAACATGAAGCCACTGTTTTTCCAAAACATGTTTTGATAAATTAGATTCCACATCACTTGGACATGGACTCACTAATTGTATTCACTGAGTTGAGTCAAATATGAATGATTGTTGTAGATAGGAAAACAGTTGTGTTCCTATGAAGATTGTTATTGTATTTGTATGTCTGCAATAAACACATGGTATTAGAGTTATAAACTAACTCTAATTTGTGAGAGCTGCAATAAAGTCTCTGTCTTTGCAATCACGCACTTGCAAGTGTTTGCAGCTTAAACTTATTCCATCTTGTGACGGGCCCATTGTACGGGTGAAATATAGTCTTGATAAAACTTCTTCAATACAATCCAAGGCACATGGTAGGATTTGTGCAAAATTGCAACCAGCATAGGCCTTAATCAGGGTCATTGTCAGCAGTAGTTTGGATGTTTTTTTGAAAGACGCTTGCATTTATTTATTTATATTTTTCATTCCACTATATTCCACCCATGCAATGAGCCTTATAAGGACTAAGCAGAGTGCATCTGAAGTTTTTTGTCCTTGGGTGAATTTAGTCTTGTAGTCAAATGGAGCGCATGAACACATAATAAAATGTGTGGTTTTGACAGCGAACTTGAGTCTGCCCACAATAAACCATGGAGGAAGGAGCCATTGCTGGAAATGATTATGAAGCTGCAGGCACACCAAAACACTCACAAATATTTGTAATACACACTAAGTGATTATTTGTATTTTGTCTGAATCTGTATTTGCACATTAGTGGTGCTTTTTAATCAAGAAAAAAATATTTGAAGTTTGAAATGATCTTTTATTATTAAAAAAAAAACCCATTAATTTTGAGTATTTCTATTTGCAGTTTGCACAAGCATGACACTGAAATTATCTCCTTCGGTCTGTTTATTGAATTTCATATCACCCTTACAATATCTGACACAGAAATATGTCACACTTGACATATTTTCCCCACATCGCTGCTCTTCTATGGATTGATGAAGGTTAGGGGTTGTGAGTAAACATGTGTATCTGTGTGCTGAGAGAATTAGGGGAGGGGTGGCTTGTGGGTTAAAGAGCTTTTGGATTAGTAGCTTGGGTATTGTACTGCAAATACCTTCTTGCTGTTGCTCTCTCACACACATTATGTTACGCTCTCTCACTCCGCTGTTTTTCATTCTGTCTCATTGCCGCCTTATCTCGTGTTGAACGCGTGGGGTACAAACTGGACTTAGAGTGTGTTTGTTTATGTGTGTGTGAATGTGATGACAGCTGATATTTGAATTATGCTGAGCCAGCAGCGCCTCTATCAGAGTAACTCACACATGCACAGAGAACGTATACATTCCTGTTTCATGCACATCCGCTGGGCAGTATTGAAGCAGCCAGCGACACATTTGCAGATAGATGTGAACAGCTCAGACACACACACACACACACACACACACACACACACACACACACAAACACACAGGCCCGCACTCAGACACAAATACATACAGTAACGCTGTGCATAAATTTGCATGTTCCACTTTGTCGTGCCTCAGGCATTCAAGAGAAAGTCTACCATGTACAGTATTATCTCTGTTCAGATATGCTACTCGAGAGCTTGTTTCCTGGCTTAGTCATATCTGCTTCTCTCAAGGGATTCCAATTCAGGCCCCTTCAATTTATTTTATGTTTGCACCCCGGGAGATGTACACCATCTGGGAAACGCTATGAGTCATCTGTCTACACTTGCTTAAAATAGTTAGCACTGATTAATTTTCAGTTTTATTGTTTTTTAAATAGGGAATTAATCAGGAATCAGATTGTTTTGATGATTAAAATAAACAGTCTGGGTGAAAAATGTATTGGATGTATGTTTCTATTTTTTTACCTATTTGACAGACTATCGAGTGTTTTTCTCCGTTTTTTCTCGTCACCATACATCACTAGGGGGTTTTTCTGAGCTTTCATTATTGCGAGAGGAGCTGATTCACTGTAAAGTGAAAAGTGTCTTCTTACAGCAGGGGGATGAAAAAGGGCTGAGGATTGGTTTGTTGATCCATCACACATCAGACAGCAGACTTGAATAGATTTTTTTTCTTCCAAAGCTCACATGAATGATGTGTCTCCCTGCTAGCTTCAAGCATCAAAATGAGATTTTTTCTCATACTTTAGTGTGGCTCTTTTATGCACATCTTGTCCCATGAAACATCTCTTCCTTCTAAGTAATAAGACGCTTCCCCCTCTTGCTCACTCTCTTTCTCTCTCTCTCTCTTTCTGTCACTCCGTCCAGATGAAAAAGAGAAAGCCAAGATCAGCTTGGAAGAGCTGCAAATCAAAAAAGTGAAGAAGAAAAAGAAGAAGAAACACAAAGAGGGCGAGAAGCACAAACGTGTGAAGATGTACCACCGCTCCTGCCAAACTATATGCGCTGGCCTCCTTCTCCTCCCTCCATCCTCTCCACCCCCCAATCCCCCTCACAACTCCTCCCTGTCTCCATTTAAGTCACCTCTACCAGTTTACCCACCGCCTAACAACAAAACTGCACACCTCCTGCCTTCCTCCCTTCCCCTTGCCTCCAAATCTCTCTTTAACCCCTCCATTCACAACTCCATCAAGACACCACAACCCCCTTCGATCAAACACCAGCAGTGCAGCTTCCCTGGCATGGCGGGCCTAGAGTTTGCCCAGTACATCCACATAGAGAACCAGCCGAACGGAGGGGCCCTGGTGGCCCACGCCTACACATCCCAGCTCTCGTCTCTCTCCACGGTCCAGAGGCAGAAATTCGCCCAGGAGTTTGTCACCTTGGCTTTCAGTGAGGACTCATCCCAGGTACCACATCGATATTGATAGGATTCTGTAATAGCTTTTTTCAATACCTAAACAATCTAGACTTAAAAATGGCACAACAGGTATGCAGAAAAATATGTACTTTGGATTTTGAGGTGAACTATCCCTTTTTAATTCCAATATTTCATTTTTATTTCAATGTCTTCTAGGCAGCTCACTACGTCATGGGAATTATCCATGGAGAAGCTGGCTACCTGCCTGACTTCTTGGACTACTTCTCAACCAAGTTCCCCTCAGCTCCAGTCAAAATGGAAATACTGGGAAAGAAAGACATTGAAACAACCACTATGACTAATTTCTACTCTCAGGTCAGTCAGACACAATCACACACACACACACACACACACACACACCTGGAAACATCAATTTGAAGGAGAATAAGTGTTATGCTGCAACTAAAGTCAAACATCTAAGAAAATGGATTTACACAGTTTTTGTCTATTCAGTTCTGGAGCTGTGGATGCAGAGAGCGCAGAGCAGATGGTGAGCTCTCAGACATTAAAAGTAAAAAAAGTGGTCTGAAGTCCAAAATAGCGAGGGCCAACTGCTTCCAAGCCTCTTATTTTAGGTCCTCTGTGTATAATCTAGTTGGCTGATTATCAGGCTGAGTATCACAGCTGTCTGTGAAATACCTGTCGACCTGTTGTGACTAGTAGGGATTCATGTGATAGAGTTCGTCTGATGAGAATATGACAAAGGTGCGTCTGGTTCTGATACTGTATGTGGAGTGTAGCAGGAAAAGATGACAGCACAATGCGTTTTATAAGTGTCAACACAACAGTTTTCAAACTTTCTCACACACGTGAGCACACACGCACATAGGAAGTGATGACTGACCAAAAACCATTAAGTCTTAAGTCATCTTCGGTTGAACAGACAGGTACACACACACACACACAGTTTCTGTTTCAAAATGTGTCATGCTCTTGGCTCCGGTGTGGTGCAAGGAAAAAATATTTGGCTGGAAGCTCTGTAACTCTGCATCTGTTGTGTGCTTTGGTGGGTGGGTGACTTTTGTGCAAATACTGTGTGTTCACAAAGATTTATAACAAGATGCTTTGTGATTTCTCCATTGTTCATCGTGTGAAAAGAAAGATTGTTTAGTTAATGAGTGGCTTAATGTGAGCAACGTTCGAAAACATTAGATGAGTACAGTAAGTGTATGTCACCTAGATGAATCTTTGTATGACACAGTTTGTAATTTCTGCCGCTACGGTCTCTCAATCAAAACAAACTAAACATGTAACCAGCATGGAATTGTTTTTGTTTTTGTCTTCATTGTTGAACAACCACCATTATCAATGAAAATCTTAAACTAATCTAATCTAATTGGAATCTACATGACTCATTTCATTTCTTAATGAGGCTTTTTTTGTGAAACATCTGCAGGAACGTTTTGTTGAAAACTTATTGACTTGCAAGATTCATGCACTTGACTACTTAAACTGTTGCCTCTGAAATCTGTTCTCCAGTTTCACTCAGCTGAAGTCTTATTTTATTTATCATTTTGATGTTAAACTTGAAATAAAAATACAGCATGTCACAATGACATGATCGGTAATGCTGCTGTCATTCATGGGCTCTCATTATGTTCCTCTTGGGACCAGCCACATGTGACAGCTAATGGTAAATTTGGTATTACTGGTCCAGTCTGGTATTAAGCCTTCATTGGCCTAACCCTACATTATGTTTAGTCTCGTTCATTAACTTCCTTTCACACTCTCTGATTCCCTCCTGGAAGTTATAGTGACAGGAGACCAAATTAAACACCCCATTACCTTGAATAAAATTACAGATTTCTCAGGGTTTCAACGCTGTTAGAAACATTTGGGATAATGCAAATACAAAACTCAACAAACACCTTGTCATTTTTGTACATTTTAATGTAGAAATGTTACATTTTATATCTTTGTGAAGCATTTATGTGAAATATTTTGTGTATGTCTGCATACACGTATAGCAGAGAGTGAGAATGCGTAAGTAAAAAAGCTCGCCAGTGGCCATCAGTACATAATATCCTTACATCTTCTTCCCTAGTGACCAGCACTTTACAAGCTAAGATTCATGGGGAAGGAAGGCTGGTGGAAAGGCTATAATAAGGGGAAAAGAGGGGATAAAAAACACAGGAGATGAAAGGGTAGAGATGGAGGGCAGGGAACATTTAGATACAGTAATAGAGATGCATCGATTGAAGGAAAAAGAGCAGACGACTGCTGTGTGTGGATGAAGAAGTTGTATTGTTCAGGCTTTAACCATCTGGTTGAAGCATCTGGCTGCAGTGTAAAACAGCTTTTGGCATTTATAATGATGTCTGATTTCTCAGACTAGATGGCAACATTAACAAGTTGGGGGCAGCTGTCTTGAATGGGAATGGAAAACAAGAGGATGTCATATTTAGAGAGTGAAAAGAGGCAGAGTTACAAGGGGTGATGGCAAAAGGTGAAAGGTGGTGAGAAAGAATAAAATGGAAAAAGATGCAAAGAGGATATAAGAATAGAAAAGTGACAGAAAAGGAAGCAGGAAGTGAAATTATAGACTGTAAGAGATGACTGCTGTCAAAAAGACTCAAAAAGGGTTTTTATCTTCGTTTTCTTTTGCAAAAAGCACAAGTATAGTTGAACACAACCTTTTGAGGACAAGTGGAAAAACAAGAAGTGTGTGTGCGCGCATCTGTGTGTGTGTGTATGTGCGTGGTGCTGATAGTGTCTGTCTGGATTGTCTCCTGTGAGCTCAGCGCCACAGCTAGACCTCTTCATTTCCAGTTGTCCCATGTCTATAGTTCACTAATGAAAAGCCTTTTGTTGCCTCAAACCTCCTGAGTGGCTTTGTATAGAGATACTGCCTGCTCTTTTTCAATGTGAGTGCATGCAGGACCAGCTACCACACTGTGTGTGTGTGTGTGTGTGTGTGTGTGTGTGTGTGTGTGTGTGTGTGTGTGTGTGTCTGTGTGTCTGTGTGTCTGTGTGTGGTACTACAGGGGGTAGAGCAGTTTATGCTCTCTATCGCTCTCCTTCTGGCTATTTCTTCCTCTTATGAAATATTCATTATGTTATTCCGTGTGTTTGTTTCAGTTTCGGCCAGTTCTGCTTCGACAAACACATCCTTGATCTCAGCACGTCTCTGAATAAATTCAATCCAGATTATGAATTAATTAAACGTCTAAATTGTCCATTGTCTAAATTGAGTTTCCCCTGCAATAACCCGTGTCCCGAGCTGTCCCTTTAAGAGTAGTGTTCCTTGCAGAGCTAACGTCATTGTCCACTGGTCTTGTTAATTTTTTTCTCTCTCCTAGCTCTCAGCAGTGACCTTGGGAAGTAGACATACAGTCCACACACACAGATGTGAGCATGCACACTGATATATACACAGCACAGTGTACACACACACACACACACACACACACACACACACACACACACAGATTAATGATTTCTCTTTACACATTTTCTCTCTCTTCAGCTCTCCCTCTCTCTCCCTTTTTCATGTCCCCTCCCTCTGTGTTAGTCTGTCATTCTCCCTCTTTCATCCCTCCACTCTTTATGTTTCTGCTCTGTTGTTTGGTTCCAGTTACAAATGACTGGATGGCTGCTTTTTCTAGTTAGAGTGTGTGTGTGTGTGTGCGAAGGGAAGAGAAGCCGAGAATTTGCAACAGCTTGCAATGTTTTTGGTGTTTGTTCGACCTGCATGTAAATTTGATTCTCAGCACTACATTTCTAATGTGGGCTACTGGAGTTTGAGACACAATCACCCATGCACTTCTCCATGTCTAACTTAGATATATTATAATTGATAAAGAGCTCTGTGTGTGATGTTCAGGCTGCCGGTATCAAAGTTGCTTTGCTGCTGCACAGGCTGCTGCCTGCGAGTGTTTGGTATTCAGTACCTGACTGAAGGCATTTTCAGCGGTGCTGAGGATTATAGAAGATTACAGCACTCCATTTTCTCAGGGCAAGTACAGCCTGACAGTCAATACACGAGGTGCTTCGACAGTGAGGTAATTTGGACTTTCCTGTTGAGTCAAAGAGTGTAATGATATCAGAAAATTAATACAAAGCAAAGCTGCTTTTTAATGATATATTAGTCTGGGATCACGTTGTGCTCATGTGCTCATAGCTGTGTAAGAGCATTCACAACAAAGCCCCACATGTAAAACCAGCTAACAGCTAGCACGTTGAAGAGCATGACTGGACAAAGGCATAACTCATTTTATGGATACATTTTTAAAAATCTGTTACAATGCAGAAAATGTGGTGGTATATTTAATATTAATTGTTCTGTTCAACGTGTCAGTAAAGTTATAAAAGTCATCCCTATTGCACTTACAACACTGATTGGACATATTCTAATATTGTATCAGATCTAAGACCAGTCAGTGGTGGAGATGTTAACGAAGGCAGCAAGTGGTTCACTGATAAATTTCATTTAAATGTGATGATTAATGTTTTGGCAATGGGTTAAGCTGCCCTAAAAGTGCCTGAATTGTTGCTGTTTAAAAGCTGTACAAACCATAAATTCATTTGAAATGTTTAATTATCTTCACAGAATATTATCCTTATCAGCTGAGATGCAAATATGCTCTACGAGAATAGTGAAATAAGAAAACAATATTTGTCTTATCCAATTCCACCTACAGCCAAAGATGTTAGCTTTAAAATCTTGAAAAACATTTATCCATCCAATGAATTCCTGCATAATAACACCTATGGAGTCAAGATAAGGAGACTGTACACACATATTTTCTTTCAGTGTAAATAAGCGCCTGATACAGTGGGAGTATTTGTGAAGAAGGAAACTGTGGACTTTGTTGAGTAAACATCTTATTCATAGATGTAACAGCTATGCCCAAAATGAACAAATAAGAATAAGAAGAATAAACTAAATCTACTAGCTGATTTCATCAAGCTTGGCCATGTCAGGCTGTACAAAGAATGAAGCACGACTAAAGCTAGCACCATTACTGGCTCTTTATCTGTGGGGAAGTCCCTTTTGAATTTCCAGTACTCGCCGTTTGACAACACACAAGTTTCGTTCGTACATTGGCTGACGGTTCACAGTTTCAGGGTTAAACATCATCAGAGCTACCTTCAGCTTATCTGACTCCACCACCGCAGGCATCCTGCTCCTACACTTCTCATATACTCTGACCTTGAGGCAACACTGTAGCTCTCCAAACTGTCTCCAACACACTGTTAACACAACAGGTAAAGACTTTGGTGCTACATCATGGCGTCTCGCACCGCAGCGTTTAAAACCGTAAGCTTTGAAAAAGTCCTGGTCTCAACTTGGACTTAAATGAAGGTGGACAGCAACCGTTTTATTAATTCAAAGCCTTGTGTGGGTTAGCCGAGGGAGAGATTATGTAAGAAAAGTTTTGAAGAGCGATTGTGTATGAGGCACCGGTCAGCAGCCAGAAGCTCTGTTGTGACGCAGGCACAGTAATGGACTAATAGACTTAGTACACTACAGACTGACTGGACATAATGCTTTCAAAAGAGTGACACGGATAGCTGGTGAGAGAGAGGAAGACAGGCTTACAGAGGTCAGGAAGAGGTCCGATAGAGTCGTGCCATGACATGAACTCAGCCAGAATGAAAGGATGTGTCGAGGAGAGGAAGGAAAGTTGTTACAGAATTAACAAGTGGTTACAGCGGCTGAACCAAAGAAGAGGAAGAAGAGAGAGGCTTGATTTAATAGACTTCCCACCGGGGACGTGGGTATTATGAGAGGATGAGATAGAGGAGGAGATGGAGACGCTGACAGAGACGAGAGAAAAATAGATCATTTGAGTAAAACAGCTTGAAGAGGAAAGTAGAGAGGGAGTGATCTATTAGACTTAAAGACGTTCTGCTTTAAGCCAAAGAAAGTGACGGCAGCGGGGGGATGGCAGTGATGATAATTATATATAATAACACTTTTTAATCTTGTGAATTTGTAGACCTGGAATACCAAATGAGATGCAGTAAATTTAGATAATGTACTGGGGGGAGAGAAAAATGATTTGTCTGTTTTATTCTTTTGTGCCCAGAATTTTTGATTTATTTATTTTTTTGCTGGAAGACGTATTGTCACAGAAACTGAGCTAAACGATATTAACATTCTAAAGGAGTTATATATAATAATTTTAGTTTAAAATGTAAAAAAAATTACTTTGAATAACTAAATTAAGTTGAATTTCAACCTGCATGCACAGTTTTCGGCCTCACATTGCTGAAATGGAGAGGCTAATATTGCCGAAGCAACAGCAATAACAATAAGATGGCGGACTGCTGAATCAGATTTTTGTCTGTTGGACCGTCTTTTCTACAAAATTCAAAATGAATCCACACTGCTGATTTATTTCTGCTGATACGGATGTGCCAGGAGAATTTCAAAATAAAAGCACATCATCAAAATAATGATATGAATCGATGTTTTCATTTTACATCGATCACAGAGGATCATTGATCACTGAACAAACACGCATGTAAACACAACGGGCAACATCGAGGTCACGTATATACATCCATAAGTCGATCATATAATTATTGGGACAGGCCTATCTGCTGGTATTTATTATCGTCCTGTGTTTTAGTGCAGTTGTATCTCCCTTTTTGAATTAAGCTTATTATTCAGCAGTAAAAGAAACAAATATAATGTTGGTAATTTTTAGCCATTGAGTGTGTCACTGTGCACGTAGACTTGAACCACTTGGAGGAAGTCTGTCACATTTCCTGTTTCCTTCTGTTTGCCTTGACTTATTATAGACAAGTTGTTTGTGTTTGAGTGAATCACTGGCTGTTAAATTTATTCGAGGCAGAGGAAGTGTTTCCTAATACTCCTCCTGTGATAGTGAGAGGCTGTTCTCTTTGTTGACAACGTGGGGGTTATTCTACTGTTAAATTATGCATTGTGTAAACACACGCACACACAGAAGTAGACACTCATAAGCTCACACAATTATAAGAATGCAGGGGGATAAATGCATGCACACACACACTGGCCGAGAGATTCAAATGCCTTCATGCTTACAAGCGTTTGTGTGCCTCCACAAACACACTTCAGTCCCTCTCAGTATCTAGGTCATTGAATCAGTGAGACTATTTAAAGTTGCGATGTGTTTACGTGTGTGTGTGCGCGCGAGTATTTCAAGCTTGTAGTCATCATCATCTTATGAGGATATCACACAGTGTCGGGCCACAGATGCAGTGAAATGAAGTGAACAAACACCAACACGTGGCTCGGCCCATCCACGCATGATTATCTGATTTATTTTGCTAATTCATTATAGATTAAGTGAACTCCAATAGGCAGTTATTTGAAGCATGTAATTAGACCAATTTGCAAGTGAACGTGCGGTGGAGCTTCGAGAAAGGGGGATTATGTTTCTAAACAAAACATATTACTGATAGGAACAGCAGCACACCGAATGATGGGAAACTAATCAATAACAATTTCTATCAATCTTTAAAGTCTTTTATCAAACAAAAATGCCTGATATTTGCTTGTTTTAGCTTCTGAAATGTGCTTATTTTCTCTGTTTTATGTCACTTACGTTTATTTTCATTGTCAATAAATCTGTTGATTTTATTTTAGTTGTTTGGTCTATAAAATGTCAGAAAATGGAGAAAAATGTCAATCATTGTTTCCCAAAGCCCAAGATAACATCCTCAAATGTCTTGTTTCATCCACAACCCAAAGATGTTCGGTTTACTGTCATAGAGGAGTAAAAAAAAAAAAAAAACAGAAAATATTCACATTGAAGAAGCTGGAATAAGAGAATTTTCAAAAAATGTAAATATCCAGTATTGGTCGAGTTACTGTCTCAACAAATCTTTAAATATTTAAATGTTTGCTAAATATTAAAAAGAATAAAGCTGATTATGAAGACCGGTAACAAGCTGCAGGTTTTATTGCCGATCTAAATCTCACTAATTATCCAGCCTGCACAAATAACCTGGATCAACAACATTTCCTTATTCAAAGCAACACCCTGCATGAAACTAACACACACACAAACACCTGAGAGCTGTCCTGCTCTACAGATCTTGCTCGATTGGCCTCTGAGCAGCTGTTTTGGGGATTTAGTGCCTTGCTCAAGGACGCAACTGGGAGCTGCCGAACACCATCCTCCTCAGTCTTTTTCCAATTCATTGTTTCCATCTTCATTACTTCACCCCCCTCTGCCTGTCCTCTCTAACCTGCAATCACCTCCTCCGTCTCTTCACCTCCCTCCCTTTTTTTTTATCTCTTTATCATCTTTTACTTAATCTTATCTGCTGTTTCCTACTCCATTGTCCCCCTTCTCCTTCACCCTTTTCTGTCCTTTCTGTCTTTTACCATCATCTTATCTTCATTTTCACCTACTTACCCTCCTCCTTCATCACTCCCCTCGAAGTTACTTCCATCCTCCCCTCCATTCTTTTCTCTATTCTTTGTCTCCACCACATTTGTTTTGTCTCTTTGACAGCTTGTCTTCCTAAACTTTCTCTCCCTCGCCTTCCTCTCACCACTTCTCTCCATCTGTCTCTCTTCCCTTCATTCTTTCTCTCCAGTGAATCCTCGCTCACCCCTCCCTCTGGTCCTTCTCTCTTCGCCTCTCTCTCTTTATCTCTGCCTTGTTGTCAAGTGGTGACTCACTAGAGGCGAGCAGCCAAGGATCTGGTCCACACACACACACACACACACACACACATCCTGATCAGCCAAGAGTACAGCATGCAGGCCACATGCTGCACGTACTGCACACACACACACATCCAAAGACACTGTTGAGGGCCAAGGGTATGGGAGATGGGTTAGAAACACACATACACACACACTATGCTCTGTCAGCCAAGTGAAGAGCAGCAAACAGTCTGTTGAGTCACACCGGTGGAGCAGAAACATCAAGTGAAACCGCCAACACACACACACACACACACACACACACACACACAGTTCAGCGTCTGTTTTGACACCCGGTAGTGATTAACTGCTTCCATGTCAGTGTCTAGTTTAGTGTTCTCCTCTTGTATTGTAGTCAAACAATATTAAACGCTGACATATTGTGAAAACATCTACATTTCAACCTGTTAGTCGAGTCTGTAAAGGTTGAATGTGTAATGTAAACAGATGTTTATTAAAGGTTTAAGTACAAAATGTTCTCTAATGAATGTTTTACTTCTGTGTTTTATTCACCTGCACCCTTTTCAAGTGAATAAAGATGTATTTTTGCTCAGAACTGGGCACAGTAACTGATCCCACCCAGCTGCTGTAGCGTTAACATTTGTTTGAATGTGATTATCTAACGTTGTGTTCCACCTGTTTTTGCTGCAGGTGAAGAAGACGTACAGTAACGGTACATACAGAGCCGGGGCCATGAGACAGATCAGCCTGGTGGGTGCCGTGGACGAGGAGGTCGGCGATTATTTCCCAGAATTCCTCGGCATGCTGGAGGAGTCGCCCTTCCTGAAGGTGAGTGTGGACGGGATGAATGGCAGTAATGCTAATCAGCAACAGAATGGGTGTATAGGATAGGATAGTGAATGGGAAAGTGACAGCGGTATTCAGACAGGCTCAGACCAGATTTTGCATTGTATGGAAGAACAAGATCATCTACAATGGTAATAAGGCTCATTTATGCCCCTTTACGTACTTTCTGCAACAGCAGAGCTGTTTGTTTGTTGTCTCCTGAAATGAGCAAGAATTACATAATCATGACCAAAACATACAATCAGATCAGATATGAACAGCTGGTTAGAATAAACAAAGTGACAATATGCATTGGTTGCTGTCGGTATTAATCATTTCTTTATACGTTATAGTTTTTGGAATTGCATTTATTATAACAATTTAGGTGTGATGATAGGCTTTGAGAGTCTTAAAATTGGTGGTTTAGGTTGAAAGTGCTTGAATTTTGCCATCTAAAAGCTGTTCTACCCCGTATTTATTATGTCATTGTCCCTCATGTGCGTGGCAAATTAATGTTTTTACATCTCCTCAGTGCCGTGAGGAAGATGTACTGACCACCTCCTGCTTCTCTGTTTGTTCTTTCAACAAAGTTCAACACACGGTTCCTCTTACTTCAAAACATTCAGCTTCATCGTGTTCTCATATTCGACTCAAGGACTTTAAATAACTCAGCTGGGCTTCCTCTCTGATTGTTAAAGTAACATCACGCTCTGTTGGAGGATCAGTCTAGAATAGAAAGCGTTTAGACACTGTCACACAACACCTTCTCACTGAAATAGAAAGAAGGCGTTGGTTACTTTGGTCACAATTTACTTGGTTGTACCTCATAAAATGTCTTATTTATTCTAAATGTCCGCTAATGCATCTATAAAGTAGGTGTGCCCGAATATTCTGATGCACTGATTATATTGGTAATGCCACAAAATGAGCGGATGGGAAAGACACTGCGAGACCCAAACAACATACCTAATATTCTCAGTGGTGGCTGGCGAAGAAAAGCTGTTAAGAGGTGTGTCAAAGTGATTAGTTGCAGCTTCCAGCTTCAGTTCATACAGGCTTTCTTTTTAAATTGTCTGCACGGGAACAGACCACCAAATGCTGTGTTTACTGCTGCCCCTGAAATGCACAAGTGACAAGCTTTTCTTGTGTTTGCCATTCTGTGTCGACACATCAAATCTCCTGCATGCCAGCGTGGAGGAGTGCTGTCGTACTCTGAATATGAAAAGACGCACGTCCTCTGGCGCTTCCTATCTGTTGAGGGCTCTGATTCTGCACCCTCTGAAGCAGTCAGTGACAAGTTATGCCACGGGGCGGCAATTTCTCACGCATGAGATTTTGTTTTGGGAATCTCTGGAAGAAATAAACTACTTGATGAATTTTTTCCTTATTTTCCCTCATGCTCTCTCTTTTGTCTGTCTGGCTGCAGCGGACTCTTCCATGGGGAACGTTCTCCAGTCTGAGGCTGATGAATCCCACGGAGAGCGACGACGGTCCTATAATGTGGGTCAGACCAGGAGAACAGATGATACCTGTAGCTGATATACCAAAGTCCCCTTTCAAAAGGAAACGGTGAGTCAAACACAGCACGGTACATAAATACACACAGGAATGACGTCAGCCAATATTTTGGATCTTCTTTGAGCACTGCGATGAGACAGAGACAGAATTAGCAGGGATTTTTGTCTCATGAATGTTGTTTGCACGGACTACATGTCTCAGTACTGTGTGTCTATTTGTGTGTGAACCACATCGAGCCAGCTGTACAGCCCACGAGGGCCGATTATGGGGGAAAAGCAGCACCAAAACACACTCCCATTTGAAGCAGCAGCCGCGGTAGCAGCAGGACGCTTTGTTGTAGCCGAGCAGTGCCGGATGAGGCAATTACACCCTCTCTGTTTGTCTCTGTCACAGTGTCATTGCTGCTTACACATAAGCTCTGTCTCACACTCACACACATGATATCAGTGAGGGAGACTATGAGTGAGAACTGTGTTTGTGTGTGGTATGTGGCTCACCACTCAGATGAGATCATCGTTATGTTAATGGAGTCGACATCAGACGCTACTTCACATGGCAGCCGGCCAAGCACACACACACCGCACACATTCCGCCCTTGCAGCAGTTCGTTCTCTCCTCTTGTTAATTTTTATTTTTCGAATCCAACGTCTGATTTTGGAGCTGAAACTATTATTAGATCGACGGACAAATATCCTCAAATTAATCAAATTGAGTCATTTTTCAAGCAAGAATACTGAAGAATTGTCCTCAGTTTTGCTGCTTTTCTCTGTTTTATATCAGTATTACCTGAATATCTTTGGGGGGTTGGACAATAATTGGGGAAAAGAGTTGTTTTGAGATTACAAGCTCAGGTTACTTTATTTGTACCCATGGCTAGATTTGGTTTGTGATAACATGATGACAGCAAACACGTAACAGTGTGCATGACAGAAGCTCGCGAGGGCTCAGTCCGCAAGTCCAAAGTGGGGACATTTGGATTAAGCCAGACGTTCCTCTGTGAATAAAAGTGTAAGTAATAAAGAAAGTAACTGTCGCTTTATCACTAGTGTCTACGCCTGACTTCAGTCTGTAAATACGTATGTTTTGTTGTATATACATGTTACGCATCAGCTGGTGCAGGTGGTCTTTGAAGGCGATGGCTCTCATGAAACTGTGAACGTCTGTGTGTGTGTGTGTGCTGTCAGAAACACTCGTGTAACAGCTGGGGCTGAGAGAATCTGTTTTATGGAGACACAGATGGATGGATAGATGGAGGATAGAGGGTGGTTAAACTGTTCCCTTCTCCTCTTTCATTCGTGTCCTGTCTCATCCCATCACTTGATCCTAACAAATGAAGAGTGACATCTACTTTTCTCATACTTTCCCCCCTTTTGGTTCACACATCTCTCCTCAATCTCTCATTCCTCTCCTCCCCCAAACTCTTCTTCCCTTTTCTTCCCTCCACTCTCCCCACGTCTGCCTCACTTCTCTGCCCTTGTTCTCCTGCCACCTCGTAATATCCGCCCTGTCTTTCCTCCTATATTTCTCTTCTTCTGTTTCCTCCTCTTGACCTCTCTTTCCTGCTTTAAATTGATTTATTGTGGAGTTTCTGTGCTGTTGTTTCAGGAACTGTAAGAAAGCACATATATTAAATATGCCACAGCAGTGCAAGTGTTTTTGTTTATGTCTGTCTGTGTGTGTGTGTGTGTGTATAAAGAAATAGACATAAAAACAGTGAGAGAGAAGAGAGAAGGACGTGATCGTATTTGCAGCGAGACCTTGTCTGCAGTTTGACCGTACGTTAAGGGAAGGAAGTCTGCTCGTGTACAGGGAACATCTCTTTGCTGAGTCCAGCTTCTCTTTCTTGGTGGTTTCAGTGAAAAGGTCAAGCTGTAACACATTTCTGACAGCACTGAGACTGTCTGTCTGAGAATTCAGCCTGATTATAGTGGTGAAAATAAACCAAAATATTTCAGCTTTTAGTCAAAGAGCACCACGCTTGCAGAGATTTACAATAATTGCATAGTAACAGCAGCAACATCAGCCCGCAGCAGTCGCCAACAGGACAGCGGCCCGATGCAGAACATGCTGTTCCTGTTTAGATACAAATTGCGTGACGGATGACAGCTGAGTGTGTCTGCTCAGTCTCAAGTAGAGTGGAAAGAATTAGCCAACAGAAATTGATAAGCAGCTTTAATCATTTGTGTTGCTTTTTGAACAAAAACTCCACGGACATTTTTTGGTTCCAGCAAGGGCTGCAACTAAGGATTATTTATTTATTTATTTTAATCGATTAACCTGCCAGATATATTCTAGATTGATTGATTAATTATTTGGTCTATAGAATGTCAGTAAATAGTGAAAAATGTCCATCCCAACTGCTCAAAGTCTCACGTGATGTCTTTGAATGTCTTGTTTGGTCAGTCCAAAAGATTGGAAAGATGACGATGGCCACAATCACAGCGGTTTCTCTGGTTTGTTTGTGTGTGCAAGTGTTTGTCTGTGTCTGTTAAGTTAGACGTATGTACACCCGACAGTTTCATGTGTAAAGACTCTTGTTTTGTTCTTCTTTGACTTTCTTTCTGTGGGTTTTACCTGATGAATGTTGTTGCTGTGGAGAACAATATCTCACTCACATGTCGGCCAAGTGTGTCATATAAGAGTGACAAATAAAGAACTTGAACTTGATATTCAGTTTGATATGATATTAAAAAAATAGAGAAAGCAGAAATTCTCCATATTTACGAGGCATATTCTGCCATTTATGAATCAAAAAAAGACTTGAACAGCTAATTGATTATAAAAATTGATTAAATGACTAATTGTCGCAGCTCTGGCTGCAGCTTCTCCAATGGGAGGATCTTCAACTATTCTATATTTTAAATAATTGCAAATTAAATATTTGGGGTTTTGGATTGTCGGTCGGACAAAATAAAACATTTGAATCCCAGCTTCAGTCTAAAATGGGTTTTGCTTAACATTCATCCACTGATGAGGGAACGTTTACCTGTGCTCACTGAGTTTAAGATGAAAGCAACATTACAGGCGTGACTTTGTTATCACACTAATGCCGATCATGTTCCAGTATGCATCTGATGTGTGAACTTGAACGTACTACAGCGAGTTTTAAATTAGATAGTTCAACTTCATTGTGAAAAATCTATATCAGATGCAAATTATTATTCAAAGCAGAGTATGTTATATGTCCAGAGGGGGATGTTTAAATGCAGAGAATGTAATTTCTGGCATTAGGGGTCTTGCAATCAAAACAAAACAAAAGACATAAGTTGCGTGGGAGCATGGGAGTTGTTGTCTTCATGTAAAACAACCGCTATTGCTGCTGAAAATCTATATGACATGACTCGGGCAGAAACGTCCATGGACAGGCTTATGTTTTATATTATGTCTTTAAAGCTGTCTTGAGCTGTGGGAAACAGTGACATCTTGTAGACTAAACAAATAAACGATTAACTGATTAATCAATAATAATTAGCTGCAGCTCTTGTCACAAATGCATCAGCTCAACGTGTGAAACGTAAATATGATGAACCACCTGCAGCTTTAACATTATCAGTGTTTGTCGTCAGAGACCGTGGTTCCCTCTCTCTCCCTCTCTCCTCTTTACTCTCCTTTATGTTACCACCTCACCCCTCTCCTCCTGTGTCCCTCCTTTATCTCCTCTCTTCTCCTCCCTCCCTCTTTATTTGCCCATAAATGCACAGGAATCTGTCCTGTCGACTTGGTGCAGCACACACACACTCACCCACTGCATACTGGCATACATGGGAGGACGTCACATATGGAGGGTAGTTGAAGATGGTCGACTTCAAACATCACAGATGTGCACGTTCAGCACTCCTCCCTCTACACTCTCTTCTTTTCAGTGTTTCACTTACCAGCTTTCCTGGTTTTACATTCATTACTGTCAGCCTGCAGTCAGCTCAGACACGCTGAGCTGTGTGTGTGTGTCTCTGTGTGTGTGTCTCTGTGTGTGTGTGTGTGTGTGTGTGTGTGTGTGTGTGTGTGTGTGTGTGTGTTTTCATTTCCCCCTGTACTATTTTCCTCTGCTTCTTTCTTCCTCTTCCACCAGCTCCTGCCTCTCTCCTCTTATCTCCGAATGAATGAATGCACAATTAAGTGTTGAGCACGGGTAGTCTCACTGTTGAGCTGCCGGTGTGTGTGTGTGTGTCTGTGTGTGTGTCTGTGTGTGTGTCTGTCTGTGTGTGTGTGTGTGTGTGTGTGTGTGTGTGTGTGTTACGCTCTCAAAGGAATCTCTCGCAGACTCTGTATCTGTGTGTTTATACTCTTTTTTTGAATCTGACTGCAGCTCCAGTGTGAGTCACTGATCCAGTAGTGAGCTGACTGCAGTGCTTCTATTGTTTGGCAACACGGCTTCATGCACACAGACTGAGAAGCTGACGAGTAAAAACATAAAAATAAGCCAAGTGTGTACTTGTGCATATCTGTTTACTCCATTTTTAAATTGCATTATTCAAAATGCAATTTCTCATTCTTATTTTCCTGCTGCCAGTATTTTGTGTTTTGAATTTAAACAGAGGCCGTATTGATCATGTGAGGAAAGCATTTTTGCCACTAGCAAACATGGAAACCGAAAATAATTTGCAGCGGATTGGAAGAAAAAGGTCTAAAGTAGGGCTGAACGCTTTCAGAAAAAAATCTGTATCAATCAGTAGATTGATAATTCTAGTCAGTAGTGGCAGCCAGGGCTCAAAATTAGCCCCAGCCACTCGCTAAATGTTTGTAAAATATGCATGTGGCAGGTAGATTTTCTTCACTCACCTGCCACAAAACAAAAACAATAGCAGTCTGTTGATTGGCTGGTAAAATTTGAACATTCACTTTCCATTTGTCCGGCAGACAAAAAAGTCAATTTTGCTCCTTAGTTGCAGCCCTACTGAAACCACTACCTGAATACACAAGAAGAATGTGTTATTATCTCCGCTGTAATGCAGGGTTTCATCCTCTCTAACATCCTCTGCTCCTCATGTCGCACTGTGGTGTCTGGATCACATCAATGTCAGCCAAGATGACAACAATACCAACAGATAAAGCCTGTGTGGTGCTTTTATTTTGTCACAGCAGACAGGAAACAAAGCAACAAACAAAGCCGAGAAGTGAGCTGCCCACTCACCTTTTGTTATTTCTTCTTTATTTAGACAGCAGGCAAGCAGAGACGGAGGAGAAGTCTTTTAGTGGACACATTTTGTGTGTCTCCCCTTTCACTGTACTGTTTTTCTAAAGTCTCATCTTCATGTCTGTCCTGTCGTAGCTCCACCAACGAGGTTAAGAACCTACTGCAGTCACTGCCCAGGACCAGCGAGCCCAGAGAGATGCTGTTTGAGGATCGGACACGGGCCCACGCCGATCACATCGGTCAGGGCTTTGAACGTCAGACCACAGCGGCAGTGGGGGTGCTGAAAGCTGTACGGGCCGGAGAAAGGTGGGCAGTGCAGCAACATATGATATTCAGTGTTTAGAAGCAACACACACCATCAGATAACATGTAATCCTTCTTACTGTCCATCCTCCCTCACTTTCAGCTCGGAGCCTCCTCGTGTAACCAAAGATGTCGTGTGTTTCCACGCTGGTGATTTCCCTCATGTAGTTCAGAGGCTGCAGTTGGACCTTCACGAACCTCCTCTGTCTCAGGTTTTATATTATGCACACACACACACACACACACACATAGAAGGAATGACATTAAGGTTAAACATCAGACTCACCTCAGTAAAGTCATCTTTATTATATCCAAAATTAGAGTTATTCCTAATTTAACACTTGTGTAGAGTTAATGCGACCTGGTGTTGGATGCTGCCACCTGGTGGAGAATTGCAGCAAGTTGCAGAAATTGTCTGGAGCAAGGACTCACGCTGAAACCCACTGCAGTTCGGAAGTCGATAGTTCAGAATTGCCATTCCTGACTTTCCATCAAAATCCCAGCGCATTCGCTCAGAAAAACAGGCCTGCCTAGGCAAAATGATATTTGTATGCTGAGACTTCTATCAAGCACAAATCAACTGAATGGTGCAGCGCGTGTTACAACACAAACACTGCATACTTTTAGATTAAACTACATCCGTAAGAATACCATTTTGACCTAGAAACCCCGATCTCAGTGCTATGAAAAGCCAGAGTAAAACACCCAGTTGTATTGATAAGCAGGCAGGTTTTGTTACTTACTGATCTTGTAGAAAGAATGCCAGTTTTTAACCGCCTCAAGTCATGCTGGTAAGGGGAAGCACAAATCAATGGGGGAACAGGTTTTGACACAACATCGGCGCTCTCCATCGAGTGAATACCCGTCCGTTTACTTTTGTTTTACCTCGGTTTCTATCACTCTCCCTCTTTGCCTTCTTTACCTCCTTCATCAGCGGGGTTTCCACAGTTCTTCCATTGTTACCTGGGGATAGCGACCAGGGAAAACGGCTTCCTTACAACAAACAGATCAGTTCAACTAGAAACACTCGATTAACTCGGTTGATCAAGTGCACTGCTGATTCCTGCAGTCGTTATAATGCTGCATACTGTATTTGAACACAGCAGGATGTCCAGTGGATGTGGGTTCAACCTCTTCAAGGTAAAGTACCACATGGATCCAAATGTTGTCAATTATTTAGTATGCACTCTCCTCTAAATTAATACTTAAGGCATTCACCCCAGGTGATCACTGGTAATAAAGACAAATGTAGAAACGAAGGCGCACAAATCCAGACAGTTCCCTTTCTTAACTGAACAGAGAAGAGCTTCACAGCTTAAACAAATCACATCAAGATGATAAAAATATTTCCTTCATATTCCAAACATTATCTTTCACAAAATTGTTGTCAGCAATAAATAGATAAATGCAAAGTAAGTGATACTAGAAAGTGTTTGTGTGGCAAAATTATGATTTTTGCATATTGTGTCACTTTACATTAAGCCAAAAGATTAATTGCATGTTACAATACATTTTTCTTCTAGTTTTCAAAATATATTTCAAAAGATGGAGGTTTTATTTTCCAGTGCACCTCCTCATTTCCACCCCTCCTCTGTCTTCACAGTGCGTGCAGTGGGTGGATGATGCCAAACTAAACCAGCTGCGTCGGGAGGGCATCCGCTACGCTCGCATCCGCCTCTGCCACGACGACATCTACTTCATCCCCCGCAACGTGGTCCACCAGTTCAAGACCGTGTCGTCCGTCTGCAGCCTGGCCTGGCACGTCCGCTTAAAACAGTACCACCAAGGACAGGGAGAAGAGGAAGAGGAGGTGGAGGAGGAGATGGAGGAGGTGAAGGAAGAAGAGGAGGAAGTTGAGTTGAAGGAGAAAGAGAGGGAAGAAGTGGAGGAAGAAGAGGAGCAGAGGAGAGAAAAGAAGAGTGGGAAAGAAGTGAAGGAGAGGATGAAGGAGGAGGATGAGGACGAGGAAGAGGCAGGAAACAGGACGTTGCCGGTTGTTAAAAAGGAGGAGCAGCATCCACCTCTCTCCTCTCAGCCTGCGTACTCAGCGGACTTGAACGTGAGCAGCGCTGGAGACAAAGAGGAAGAGGTGGAGAGGGTTATAGGAGAGAAACCCAAACAGCAGGTTTCACCTCCTGCAAAGGTGAAAGCAGAACTTCCTGCCCCTCCTCTCTTTAAGAACAAATCCTCTTCACCTCACCCTCTTCATCAGGACACAAAACCCAAATCATCAAAGCACCATCATCACCACCACCATCACCGTCACTCAGACAGCAGGACGACGTCTTCCAGTACAACTTCCTCCTCCTCCTCCTCCTCCTCCTCCTCCTCCTCCTCCTCCTCCTCTTCTTCAGCTCCTAAGTCTTCCTCTTCTTTATCGCCTTCTCGACGCTCCTCTCTAGCTGCTCCCACTCCATCCTCTACCTCTACCCCAACCGCCGCTACATCTTCCCTGACGAGTCCCAAGCCTGCAGTGGTGGAGTCTTCCTCCACAATCCCTCCTCCAGCCGTGTCTTCGACGTCTCAGCTGCCTTCCTCCTCTAAGTCAGACAAACAGAAGGACAAAGACTTTATTCGCGTCCCTTCAGCGCAGACGGAGGTTCGGGCGCCACACGGGACATCTTCTGTTGACGTACAAGCCGGCACGCGGACACACACGGTAGCTCGGACGCCGCCAGACTCGTGGACGCTCCAAGAGAAATGGACTCGCGGCGCAGACTGCAGAACGTCTGCGAATCAGATACATCCGCCACCTGACGCCGGGAGACAAGGAATTTACATGCAGCAATACACACCCCAGCATCTCCCCCCTCCTCACCTCCCTCACATGCTTCCCCCCTCGTTCCCCCCTCTCCTGCCACACTCTCATCTCCCTCACCGGCCTCCGCTTCTCCCCCCGACTACCTCTCTCCCTTCACAAACTCTGAACTCTTTCCTCAGTCAAAAACCGCCGCCCCATTCACTTCACCTGCACCAACCGAACATCACCACGCAGTCTCAGCCGTACTACCAGCCTCCCCACAGCACCTCCCAGTCTCTCCCTCCTCACCTGTCTCACCATCACCCCTACATCTTCCCCCCTCAGCACCCCCACTTCCCCTCTCACCACCCCTTCCTCCCTCCTCAGTCTTACCTCTCCCAGCCGCCGCCCAGCTCGTACCCGATGCCATACCAAACATCAGCGCCGCCTTTCCCTCACCCACCGCCTCCCCCTTCCTCCTCGCCGCCTCCCCCTCCTCCTTCTCTACCACCGCCTCTTCCCCCTCAGCCTTCCCCTTCTGTCCTCTCGCCTCCCCCGAAGCATGAAGAGGAGCAGATTTTATAGTAGTTTTTGTACATAAGGATGCTGTTTTTAAACGACTGTACATGTACAAGGTTTTATTTTGGTTGTGTTGTTGTGAAATAAGGAGGACGGCGGTGGAGTGTTTGAAGACAGTAGTTTATAAAGCAGAGTTTATTTACCCCAGACCTCTTGACCGGACTGGTTTAGATTGTACTGGTTGTGCTTGGGTTCAAAAATATTGAGAACTAATTGCATTTATTGGTAGTTTGAGGAAAACTGCTGTCTGGTTCTGTTGTTTGAAGTGAGCATAACCCTCAAATATCAGAAAATCTGTGAAGCCGTCACAGTTAGGAAGGAAAAAAACGGTTTCTTCAGACTTTGTGTCACATATTTATATAAAAAAGGTCTTGATGACGACCTTTTTGTGAAACTTGCAGCTAATGCTTCCATTTTTGTGGCTTTTTTCTAGCGTATTCTTTGTGCCCAAGACTGTTTCTGAAATAATGATGAGTCAAATTCAGATTTTACGCAGTACACTGATGTATTGACGTAATATCGCTACATTTCCTCTACTATATTGTATCGATACATCTTTATCAATACAGTATATCGCAGTACCTTTCCCTAATATTGTATTTTGAGCAATAATGCTCTGCAATAATCTGCTGAGTTTAAATATTATTGTTTTTCCCTATTATTGATATGGTGACAAGAAGTATCAGTACTTTTACTCTGATTTCAAAACTCTTAAAAAGCCGCTAATGTCCGATTAATTCACTGAGGAGTGCTTAAATGTAATTAACAAGTGACTTTTCTAACGAGTTCCAGTGTTCTGTCATCCAAGAAGAATATTAGTGCCACTAAACAAAAGGAAACCCCCATGTCAATTATAAATCAGTATAATAAGCTACACTATAATGTAAAGTTAAAGAGAGTCACAATTTAAAGGAATAGTTTGACATTTTGGGAAATGCGGTTTATTTGCAGTCTGCCCTCGAGGTAGACAAGAAGATTGATGTCACTCTCATGTCTGTACAGTAAATATAAAGCTCTAGGTAGCAGCTGCTTAGCTTAGCTTAGCTTAGCATAAAGACTGGAAACACTGATGTCACTGTGATCTCACAAAACAAATGTTAATAATTCATTCTCTAATTACAGTGTGGTGACATCTCACATAGGATAGGATAAACCTATGAAGTGATGACATTTTATATCAAAAAGAGCAAAGCTCAACTTAACTGTGACATCATAAAAACACTTTTCTGGCCATTATTTAACACCAGATTGTGACCATATTTCACTTTTGGTCAGATACTGAATTATTGACTCTAATCTCGCCTAGAAACTGTGGAGATTGTATAGATTTTCTGTGCTCCCTTCTTGAAGATGTTTGTAAAGCATCTACTATTCACAATTGGCAGCTTTATTGGCCAAGAATGTGAACACATACAACGAATTTGACATTAAAAGATATACAGCAGTAGGCCAACACAAGTTCATTGGTTTCACTGACATATATAACATGACTCTGGACAGACATGGATGTAAACTGCAACTTACTTGTGTGCGGAGGTATACAAACGTGAGCGGTAATTCCAGCTTTTGCTAAGCTAGGCTAACCTGAAAGGTATCAATATGTTTATGTTCCCCAAATGTCGAACTACTCCTTTAAAGCTTTGCGAATGTCTTGTACCCGTAGCCCTCAACACCTGTGGCAGAGCTATTACTGTAATTCAGCTGTGATTTTTCAGTGTCTGGTGGATGTGTACCGGGGTCTCCTAATGTTGGAAACCGAGCACTTGCTGGTCAGCCAGGGAAGAACTTGACCCAGCCAAGGCTGCTACACATGCAGGCCTGTAGAGTCTCAGGAAAAAACACATTCAGGACACATCCACAAAAATATTGGTCTCACTAAAAGAAAGAAAATCCTAAATCTTAGTTACCTTATCAACTTTTAGGTAATGGTTCAGGGTCACTGAAATATTCTTCATCTAGTAGCTTTGCAGCTACATTAAGAGCTTGCCATGAGTTAGATCTCACAGCATCTTGATAAGAATGACACTTGTCACGTCTATCATATCAGACAGATGCAGGTGCACAGACTTCCCAAATGTGACTCATTACAGCACTTTGTGACGTGGATACAGTCGATACTGTTGAAGATACTTAATGAATCCCAGATTATGTTCGATTATTAACAATTTCAGGTTCTTCCAACTCTATTCCGTTTATCATTCAGGCCTCAGCACTTCAGTGATACAAGTCTTTTTTATTCTTTGTGCTTTGAGACAAACAGAAGGTACACTGTCGAGAGTTCATTCCCAAAGCACTATTTATCTATTTACCTGAAGTCCAGTTTCTCTACAGTGTGGAGCATCGTGTTTTATTAAATGTTTTATTTATCGACCAGGGACTGGAGTGAGCTCTTGTGTTTTAAAAGTACAATAAATTATTAACTATGAAGAGTATATGTTTCTCTAAAATGGTGAATATCTGATTTTAGAGTCATCCCACAGTTGTGGGGCTTTGATGTTGAGAAAAATTGATGTCTTTGGTTTTAATATCAATATTGGAGTACAAGCCCACTTGCTAATGTAGCCCACAACGTTTCCCCAGTGCCTGTCTTTAACTGTGAACTACTAAATGGTCCCGAGCCATGTAGATAAAGAGTTCTGTCCTTTTTATGGGCGCTTTTTAGGAGTCCCATTTTTAAATTTTTACTGGAAAATGAGAGCAAATATCTGTGGTGAGATTTAGGATTCCAGTCCAGCCTGGAAGATCTTCGAAAACGAACATAAGAAGCCTTCAGCTCTCTTCAGGACTTCATTTCAGAGACAGAACTCTTCACTTCATGGCTTTGGGGAGAGCGATGTGATAATGAAGCACTTGATGCCGGTTGCAAGGCGCTCTGCAGCTCTTTTTATGCTTTAGGGTTTCAGATGTTACAAAAAGAAAACTGACAGGAACTTATATATTTTTTGTACAAATGTGACAGAATTATGGTCGAAAACAAAACGAGTCTTCAGGGGCTGGTGTTGTTTTCACAGAGTTTATTTATCTCAAGGTTTTTGGTTTGTTTTTGTTTGTTTTTTTTTCTATTTTGTTTCTGTGATTTTTAACTGTCAGCACTGTAGTGTACATAAGAAGTTTTGTAAAGAGGAAAAAACTTGTAGTGTGGTTTCTACTTTAAATATGAGCCTAGCTAATAAAAGGTTCAATGTATGAAAAATATTGCATCAAAAGTTGTTGTTTTTTTCCTGGTCGGGTGGGAAAAACATAAATATATACATATATCCAAAAGAGTGTACTCTCAAGAACTGGGAAAATCATAAATGCTATGACATCTATGTATGGTGTTGCAGAGATATCTACTGAAGTTGGTATGCTAGCCAGTAGGCTCCGGTCCATTCTGGTCCAAAAATCCCACCAGCAATGAAAATACTCGCAATCCCCTTGTCCCCTGGCTCCCAGTCCAAACCACTAGCTCCACAGCTAACTGAGCTTACTAGCTACAGTAGCTACAGCTAGCGGTTACTCCTGTGCTCCTGTGTTGAGTTCATGGTATCAAACTGTAGTTTCAAGCCTTGTTCAACACAGTATGATGTTCTTTCTGTAAATGATGGTGCCAGCTCGAGGCCTCAGAGCAGTAGCCCACAAATCAATGGGTGACTTCAGGGTGGGTTTACACGTGATGTAAACATACGCTTTGTTTGTTACAGGAAAACTCCACAGGGCAGCTTTAAACATAGCAGATTTGCGCCACTTGTGGGCAGCTGAAACAAACTGTGAACACAACAGTGACATATTTATACATGCATAGAGATTGTGGACTGAAAACAGCAGCCTGGGTAAAACTACCCAGCATTCACCAACTTCCTAGCAACCTTACTTAATTTAGAAAATGTCCCTCTGTGTTTGGAAACTATACCTCCACCTTTATCTAATGTATGCCTTTGCTTTCTCTCTGTGTATTGCCCTTATGCAAGCCACCCACTCACTGCAGTCTGCAGCAATGAGCGCAGCACAGTTACCAGGCCAGATTGGAGCGGACAGCTCATACACACCACAGTGCAGTAGCCCCATAATTCAGGCCTGGTGTTTGTCAGGTCAAATACTCTGTTTTCATCCGTTTGTGCACTCACACACACACACACACACACACACTCACACACACAGCGGGAATGCCAGAGGAGCTCAGCTGACCTTTACAGTGAGTGGGTGTGAGGCAGGAAGTTGGAGCCGAGACAGAGAAAGGGTTTTTGGAGGGAATACTCGGAAAAAACCTCATTGAGAGCGCGTGAGTGCGTTCACACAGAGTGCACAGTCTTTCAGTCAAAGGTCGAAGAGCCACGGTGCTAATTATGTGGAAACAGCACTCGTGATTTGGTAGGTTGTTAAATTGATGTGAGCTCTTTCTACTTTTTCAGATTCATAAACAGATGTTTTACTTTATGTCATATTAGCAGAGGTGGAAGAAGTATTAAGATCTCTCACTGTAGTAAAAAATACCTATAGCCTACAATAATGTCAAAACACCTCAATAAAGGCAAAAGTCCTGCATTAAAAAGCCTGTATATATTAGACTGTTAATATAGATGTGTCCCTGTGCATTTTAAGTAGCAATTTACTAGTTTTACTACTTGTACAGTTAAATGGTTCACGAAATGCAGTGTTGGGCCCACTTTGAAGAAATTCAAACTCAAAATCTCAATATTTACAATATTAATGCAAACTCAGAAATGTTTATTTTTCCATAACTGAATAAACAAGCTGTTCTCAGAGGAAAATAAGGTCCCCAGAACACTGTTTGAAGCTAGAAAGGTGGCGGGGTCCGCCAAATATAAACAACGTTAAACAGTATAAAGTTGTGTTGTCCTTTAAGGTCAGTTTGTTTATTCAGTTCATTTATTTAGTTCGTTTAATTCGTCACTGTAGCTGCTAAATTAAAAGCGTTCGCACGCACCCCGTCTGAAGTGGGTGCACGAGGTTAACTGCGCATCAAGGGTGTAAATAACACCTTTTCAAATCAATTTGGGATTTCAGGGCTTCAGCTTCAGCTTCAGCAGACTTTCCATCACTGTGAAGCTGAGTATGACTGAATTTTCATTTCTGGGTGAACGTCTCCTTTGCAATGAGTGCTGCCTGAGCTAATTTACAAAAGCAGTCGGCATGCTGGCATGTTAAGGAATAACACGTACTAAGTAATGATGAAAAGCCCAACCAGCCATTGCACATTAAGACTTTCCTCTTTCCTCAGCACAACTCTTCTCCAGCTCTCCTGTTCCACCCATCCTCTTTCAGTCTCTCCCCTTCCTGGACATACATGTAAGCTTACTCACCTCCATCTCTGATGATGGCCAGTGTTAAAGGTGTGGTGTCTGACGCAAGTGTTTCCACTGTGGAAACTGGCTTCAGGCTACACGAAGCCTTCTGGAAGATTGTCCACTGCTGCACTTTTGTAAATCATTTCTATCCATACTTTCAGTTCCTCTTGGTGAGGACACTGTCAGGACAACTGGAGCTCTGTTGATACGAAGATTGCAAACTGGAAACGTTGAACCCACACGGTTATATATCTGAATATTAGAATTATATAAAGTCATAAAAATACCACAATATTTTAAGACAAATGGAGAAAGACAAAGCCTTCAGTGTGTGAAAGGGCACAGACACACACTGCTACTGGCTCTGTGGTTGCTTCACAGTTCATTCCAGGTCACGTCCCCGCAGGATTTTCCCCCCTGACCGAAGTATTTTGTTTTGCAGAGTCTATAACTAAAGCACTCAAGCTTGATTTTGTGTCATTATGACTATTAGATACAAAGACTCAACGTTCAATGTACAGAGGACATTTATTTTTTAACAAGACATGCATCAATTATCAAATACTTTCCATCTCAAAACACTCATACCTTCTCATTTCTACATGGTGCAAAATAACGCAAAGAATGTATTTTATAATACTTATAAACAATCACATGGCACAAAACATGCACAGTGTCAGCCGTACCGTGAAGTTGGAATATGAAGTAAGCTGATGAGCTGTGAGGCATTAATTTAGATTTCCCATATTCATATGACTGTTAATCACTTTGGTCATGCCCACTTCTTTCTCTTACTGACCATATAATTTTGTACCTATTAACAGTGCACTGATTTCATGGGCCACATGATGACAGAAGAGACCTTGTACACAGCAGAGGAGGTAGCCTGGGGGGGAAAAAAGGAACATCACAAGTTCTCCAAAGATGCTTTTATGTCCCGAACATTTCTGTAATTATTGGCTCCGTACGTGCTTGCAGCCAAAACTAAGCTGTTGTCGTGAACACCTCTGAAGTTAATCTATAACTTGGGAAATAATACTTGGCCGCCTCCTCTCCACAGCTCAGGAATGAGAAGAAAAAAGTGCCACACAATATCTAAAGTACATGTAAGAAAATGTACACTTACACTCATTACTCTGGTACCAGGAGTATGGAAGCCCACTTCTGCCAGTTACATACAAAAAAAAAAAAAAGTAAACTTAAATTAATGAAAATATATTCCCATTGTAAATCATAATTATCAGATAAAAAGTCTAGATCATAATTTTGACCTAACATGGGAACACATATATTTTCTAATCAAGGCTAAGTTTTCATCATTTTTTTTCTTAACTTAAACTGGCAAAACATTGGCTTCCATACAAAAGTAAAAATTCACCAAATATCATTCGGATCATCCAGGTTTTTTTTTTTTTTTTTAGAAAAGCAGCTTTGCTAGCTTTATATACACTAGAAAACAATCCGTAACATCTTGAGTTCAAAACAAAAGCAAACATTAAAGGACGTTAATGTTTCCAGTGTCGGCTTCACAGTAGTCTTATACATGTATAGTTGTTCCCCATATGGCATTTTCTGTCTTTATAAAGAAAACAGAGCCGCTTCCAAGATAAATTGATAATTTAAATGAATGGATTGTGACAGATTTAATAGCAGCTGCCCTGTTGAAGCCCTTACAGCAGACTCCACTGAGGTCTGACCACACAATGATTACATTTTTTTTAAGTCTCTTAATCTTATGTCTGGGATTTGATTCAATCTGGAGCCTCCGTCAGCTCCAATTTCACAAAGTCACGGTCATAAAAGCACAAATCTTTCCTCAACTGTTAAATTGTGATGATTCATGTTGAGGTCAGACACCAGACATTCATGCCTCTCTCCTCTCAGGGAAGATATTCAGCCCCAGCTCCACCAGCGCCCCCAGTAACATCGTCCACAGCGGTATGCACACAAATGTCAGCTTTACGTCCGCCAGCTTCTCCAGCTTGGCGCACAGCGTCAGGCAGAAGCCCAGCTTGAGCAGCATGGCCGTCAGGTACCAGGCACGCAGACGCAGGTCCGGGGAGCCGTTGCGTGGGTCGTAACCAGGCTTGCAACGGCCTGCCATCTTGATGGCAAGCATGAGGATGAGGATGCCGTCAAAGACCCAGACTGGGAGGAAGATGAGGAACCAGTTCCACTGCACCTGGAGGGTAGACAGGAAGAAGATTATAGTTACATAATCAAGACTTTATCCATGGTTTCTGTCTTCTTTCAGGGTGATGGGTCACTTTCTAGCTCCGTCGAGAAGATGATGAACTTTATGAATCCTGAGAGTAAGATTGAATTAATCACATGCATACGCTTTGCAGTAAATTGACTACTAGGCTGTCTTGATTGAGCTGGATTATCTAAAGTTAAGGGTGAACAATGCATTTGACTGACAGTGTAGCTGATGAAATTTTCAGTAACCAGGAGCTGAGAGAAAGGGGTGACTCAAAAGATAAGATTGACAAGTATTAAGAGGAAAAAACCTCTACCTTCCCATCCAGTTTGAGTACTAGCATGATGAGGAAGACCAGGGTGAAGACCCAGGTCAACAACACCCTCTGAGCCAGAGACATCTCACTGACTGGAGACAGATCAGAGGAGGAAACAGAGGCTGGACAGAGGAGAGAAGAGAGGTCAGAAACAATCAGACTCTCGTTTTCGTGCAGTTAGCCATAGAGTAACGTTCATTTGGCGAGAAAACCGACATGTACGACTAGACAGCAACGTTAAAACAGCAGCTAATGACTATTAAACATGTGTTATTATTAACCACATCGAACAACATGTCACTTTCACTAGCTGAAATCAATAGCTCATGTTACAATGACAGCTAGCTAGCTTTTATAGACCAATAGCATTTAAGCTAGCTAACGCTAACAGGTTTAATTGAAGGCAAAGTCCGAATTACTTACTCTCACTGTATTTCTAGACCGGCTGCCAGCAGCATGTTCTTCTCCCCTTATGGCATACACCAAAACCTATAATATATCTTATAAAATGTCACATTATTATCCACAGACGTGCCCGTTAATGATAACAGACGGAGGGTTTTTTGGTCCCGTTATCTCTGTATATCCCGGCCCGCCCGTCCTGGAAGCTGATTGGTCCTGGTCGTGCTACGTCACGTTTGTTTAACGTCTATCATTCTGGTCCAACCGTAAAGCTAGCTAAAAAAGCGCAAATTCGTTGTAAACGTTTCCTGTAGCGAGTTTGAACGTCCACTAGAGGTGAGTAAAGCCCTTTCTATTTTCATCTGTGCTCGTGTTTATATGCAATTTAACGTGCCACTACATAAAACAGCAACATTTTTCTATCTTGTTTGTCGCTTTTCGGTTAATTCGTTCGTTTTAGTGATTAGCGAGTACAGTCTGATCTCCTTTCCTCTTTACTGGCCGTCAGCGACGTTTATTGGCTTAAAAAGCCACGGCGCTTTCATGCGGTGCTTTACGGTAGAGGGCTGAAGTTGTATTTTTACAGTGGGAGACAGAAAGGAGCGAGCTGCTGCTTCAAACGGCGCCGAGCAGACACTCAGCATCTCCTCCAGACAGCCGACGAGCTCGACTAGCTCTGGGCAGCGTAAAAAAAAAAAAAAAATCACGTTTGGAAAGCATTGCTCGGGTCTGCGTGGGGACTCGGAGCAGCCGCCGCTGTCAGGGAGGTAAGACGGAGCGGCTTGCATGGCATGTTTGGCCACCAGTAATCAGGGTCAGCTGTGCGGGCTCTTCTTTGTGCCTGCTGCCGGTGGTAGCTTAGCTAACCGTGTAGCATGATAGGAGCTAGCAGGGAGAAGGAGGTGGAGGAGGGCAGAATGTGTGGAGTGAACCGTGAAGACTGTCTGAAAACACCGCGGCTGCATCTGCATGGAGGCTAGCTACAAGATTAGCTGCTCGTTTTTGACTGATTTATGGCGCTGAACAGGTCGTGTCCTTTTATGGAGTGAAAACACAGTAACGTGTCGGACTGTAATGTACTTAACGTGTGTAACGTTACTACGTTACTTCAAACCACCGTGTGTTACCTTGTCCCCACACTGTCCTTTTGTCAGTCTCTTCAAAACATTTGAATGCCTCCACTGAAACTGCTGCTACTGAACATAATTTCCACTACAGTGTTTATAGTCTGCAATCATTAGAATAATGCAACTATTACAACTTAAAACCTCAAATAAAAGGTGCAGAGAAGATATTTCAGACAGCAAATGTAGTCTATTTAATAGAGCTGCAACAATTAATAGATTAATCCATTAGTTACCAACTATTATCAGCAGTTTCGATGCTCAATTAATCTGTTTGAGTCATTTTTTTAAGGTAAAAACTCAAAATCTTCTGATACCAGCTTTAAATGTGAATATTTGCTGTCTTCTTTACTCCTCTATGACAGTGAGCTGTATATCTTTGGGTTGTGCGCAAATAAAGAGGAAATCATCACAACACAGACTGAACAGCTAGTTGACTAATCGAGAACACAATCAGCAGATTAATCGACAATGGTTTATCGATTCCCTTCCCTCAGACCAACATCTGGATCCAGTTGGCTTACTACCTTAAACAGTTTCCTGGGCGAGAGCCTGCATCACTGATTAACCTGCCGGCCGATTGTTTACTCAAGTGTTCGTTTGATCTGTAAAATGTGAGAAACTAGTGTAAAATTCTGAAGGTGACGGCTTTTAAATTGCTTATTTTGTGCAACCTTTCTCCAAAATCCAGAGTTAGAATCAAAAAAAGACCAAGAAAAACAATCAAATTGGAGGATGGGAGCTAAACTTGCCTCTATTTCAATTTCATTTTCCTCACTTCTTCTGAACTCTGCTCTTCACGACATTAATCTCTCATTCTGTTGTATTCTATTCTATAACCGGCGTTGTTTCTCTCTACCGATCTTGTGACCTCGGCATAGAAAGCTTGGCAAGGCCGTCTGATTATCCAACATGGTTCGCCGTTCAGCCAGCCTTGTCTGTTCCAGTGTCTGACTAACGCTGTCGTTGCTCACCCAGATTTTCCACTGCAATCATAATGCATGACCCCTACATTAACCTCCCTCCCAACTGTGGCGGAGTCCACCACAAATCTATAACACACAGCGAGGAGAGTCAAATAAACCTTTTAAAGCTTCACATCCTCATACGTTTTTTTATGTCAACATGAAGTTTGTACATGAAATATAGATTCATTGTAAATCATGTCCGCACAGGCTGAAGACACAGAACAGATCAGACTGTGTTTGAGTAATGGGTCATGTTATAAAACAGTGACACCAGCAGAAACGGCCCACTGCAGTATCGTGTACTGCTGCAGCTGTTAGACATGGCTCTGTTTGGACTGTAGCCAATAATTTACCATCTTTGTTTCACCTGCGAGCAGTAAGCTAGGCTGTCAGACATGTATAGCAGCATTATGTAATGTGGGGTTCTGTATTTAACTTTTTCTAAAAATCGAATACTTAGATTTAGGACTTAATCTGTTGATTATTTTCTCGATAAAATGTCAGAAAATGGTCAAACAGTGTTTCCCAAAGCCAACGATGACGTCCTCAAATGTTTTGATTTGTCCACAACTGAAAGCTATTCAGTTTTCTGTCATAGAGGAGTAAAGAAGCAAAAGAAATAAAAAATAGGTTGTGATTAATTGAATAGTTGAAAAGTAATGGGTTAATCTTTGCAACTCTACTTATATATTACTGCTGCATAACGACGAAGCAAACCTCTTGTTTGATTTAGGCTGTTTGCTCTGTGAATCCATTCAGATCACACTGACAGTTCACTAAAACCCATCTTTTGAAAATGCATCGTCAGGTAGAAGAAGCCTCGGGGTGCCCTTGAGCAAGGCACTTTAATGCAGTGCAGCAGCAAACGGCAGGAAGCGGTGGTTGCAAGAGCACCCAGCAAGCGTTTGCAAACAAGTCTTGTTATTTGTTGACAGACGGGAGATGAGAATGAGATGATGAAATCACTGTTCCTGCGTCTTTTGTGTCGACAAGACTGGCATTATGTTACACCCCGGGACGCTCCGAGCAAACACCTGCACATACACACACATTATGGACGGGACAACACAGTGTGTGTTTGTGTGCGCGGCATTCCAGACATTGATTGATTGATCGTCAGTTAGGCCAGTAGTACTTGTCGGTCAAGGCGGCTGTGCAGCAGTCCTGCAGTGTTTGTGAACCTGTTTTTATTTGCATATACATTTTGCACAAAGTGAATTGTAATGGTTGAGTGACTGCCTGATTGAGTGTGTCATTGTGTGTAATTGTAGCATCCACACACTCGGACCGCTGTCTATTGTCTGACCAGCGTGCTGTTTTCTATTTCTTTCTCTTATTTGTTCTCCCTCTCTCTTTCTCTCTGTCTCCGTCTCTTTGAGGAGCTCTCAGACGATGCTGTGTGCATTGTGCAGCTCGATCCTGCCTGCAGAGCTGGTTACATCATCAGCTGCAATGTAGTTACATCACACACACTAGACTGCCATATCATCTTATGTTCGAGCTGCAGAATGGCCTGCGGAGCTGTGACATAATTCATAGCATTATAACTTTTGCAGTATTGAGCGCGAGAAGAAAGGTCACAGAGAAAGGTCAAGTGGCTTCGAGCGAAGTTGCTGATGTTACAAGCTCGGCTGCACTGCAGTTTGTGTTAATGATAATGTGGAGGGTGTTTTGTTAGGATGAGCCATTGCTGCTCAAGTTCTGAGTCTGTAAAACGAGTGTTAAAGGCAGGAGGGAGAGTTTATAACAGGTGCACTTGACTCTGGAGCTGCTCAGACTTTTTGTTAAATGAAAAAATGCAGTAGCGATAGTTAAACATTTGGACATGTCACCGTAGGGGGAAAAAAACAGGCGTAAACAAAACAAAAAAAAAACGGACTGAATTACATTTGGCTGCGTCAGTTTCATGGTCCTTGTACTGTGCATGCTGGCTCACGCAAACAGAACAGAGTCATCGTCAGTGTTATGAGCAACGCCTGCACTTTTCTGCTGTGACCTGCTGTGTCAAAAGACGTATCGTTACATGTTTGGAGACTTGCTGCAGGTACAGAAGCTAACACAAGTCAAGCTTTTCCATATGCCTTTTTCCCCAATACAAGTGTTTTTGATTATTTTTTGCGTGACGAAGAAGTCAGTGAAACACTCTGCAAAAGCCCACACAGCCCTGAGAGGAGGTCTTTGATCTAAGGCTGGTCTAGGGAATTTTTACTCTAATTATTAGCATTTCCCCCCCCCTTAAATTTAGTTTCAATGTCTATTTTTCGAAATACATTGAGATTTGTTTTTGAATGGGACAAGACTGCATCATGTCTATGTATTAATAAAAGAATGGCTCCATATTATCAAAGCATATACTAATCTGCTGCACTTGTAAACTTTTCATTTCTCTCCATGGTGCCTTCTCCAACTAGACATCTAGTCTTGACCCCTTTGAGTTTCTTTGAATCACAAAATCCATCTCTGTTGCTGTAGTTTTTGTCAAAATCTTCCACAAACTTGCATCTGGGCCCGATTTACTTTTGTGGTTTTGTCTTCCTTTAACTTAAGGATGTCTTGGCACGAATCCTTGTTATACTAGTCATCCTAGGGATAGTTCACCCCCAAATCAAAAAAACATGATTTTCCTCCTGGCTTTAGTGCCATTAATCTATCTAGATTGTTTGGTGTTAGTTGACACGTTTCAGAGATATGGACCTTAGAGATTTCTGCCTTCCCCTTAATATATTTGAACCAGATGATGCTATGCTTGTGGTGCTCAAAGTGCCAAAAAAAATATTTGAAAAACTAGACAGCTATGTTTCCCGGTTACTCAAGCTCAGATTCACAAAGTTATATGAAAGGGTTACAGGAAATGATCTACATTTGAGATAAATCATAGGTTACAGTTCGGTTTCAGGAAACTAAAATAATGGCAGAATGCTCAGATCCAAGATGATTCAGATAGGGTTGCTGGTTACTCGAGCTATTCCACAGACCTTGCTGTAATCAGTTTTATGTCGTAACTATTTTCTTTCTATAAAACTACACCTGCCAACTGTATCCCCTCACGGAAGGACGACTCATGGAAGAGAGGCTTGTGGCACTGCAGGATGTAAACATTAATACCGCCATTCCCAGCTGAGCTGTAACATTAGCTTACTTCGTTTAGTTAGCAAGCCGCTTGTCCAAGTGTAGATGCACTCGTCTTTCAGTCAATGATACGGAAATGAAATGCATGAAACTGCTCGCAGCAAAGTATGATCTTGAGTCATTATTTCTGGAAAGAGACATCCTTGTTGAGGTATTCAAATGTTTTCTTGGTACTTTGAGCACCACAAAACAATCTTGATGGATAAACGGCACTACAGGTAAGAGGAAAAATGTGTATTTCTGATTTTGGGGTGAACTGTCCCTTTAACCTGGCTTACAGCTGTTGGTTTCCAAATATAATCACTGAGCTACAGAAGCTTAACTTACTCCTGCGTCTCCCTCTCAAGCCTGTTTTTAACGCCTGAGTGAAGGTGCACTTACATGGAACTGCTTTCTTTTGTTAATTCCTCCAAGTGTATCACGTTGATGTGACTGAGGGCCATCCTGCAGCAGTGTGACTTCGAGTTTCAGGTTACGTGCATTTGTTGACCCGTCATTCTCAGAAACGTCATTCTCTAAGATAGTTTATGGTGACAAAGAAGACATGTTGGGGATGATTATGATGATGAAAGAGGCAGATGACGATAGTGGTGGTGGTGATCGTGGCCAGACTCCTGACTTTGCACAAGAGCTATATTGTTGGAGGCAAGTTGCCTGTTGGGTTCCTTTTCTGGCTGATGTTATTCATTATTGTTTCTGAGAAATCCTACTGTGTCTCGAGGGGACCTGAGTGAGTGTGTATGTGTGTTTGAATCTCGGCAAGAGAGCTGCTTTTAGTGTCTTTGTGCAGCCTCATCATGTGGACACGAGCCAGAGCACAAATCACACACTGCTCAGAATGCACGCACACACTGGAAACCCCATTTCACACATGAAATTAGATATAGTTATTAGAGTTGACGGACTGGCTTCGAGAGACTGAGACACACACACACACTAACACACACACACACACACACACACACACACACACACACACACACACACACACACACACACTGCTGTCGTTGCTTTGAATCTCAAATGCGATCATCACAGGACACTCGGTCTTGACCTCTCGCTCTCTCTTTGTTTTCCAAATGTCCAGCTCCTGTCCTAATTTGGCTGTGAGGACGAAACACCAGTCAGCTACACGGCCTGACTAGAGGTGAGTCCAGTCTGTGTGTGTCTGTGCATGTTTGTGCGCTCATTGTGTTTTTACTAGTTTGCAGCTCCCCCCCCCCGCCTCCAACTTCACATAGTCTGTTTTTGTTTGAGCGCTGCATGCTCCAACAACCCCTGTTCTGTTGCTGTGAGGGTGTCAGCTGTCCACACACACACACACACACACACACACACACACACACACACACACACACCAGTGAGCCTTCTCAGACAGAACCAGTAGCTCGTGAGTACTGTTCATTATGTCTGAAAGAGAAAGACAGATGGAAAAATAGGAGAATGTGCAAAAAAAGGACGTACTTCCTCTCTGAGGAGAGCATGCAGGGCTTTTTTTAGTGTGTATGTTCAATCAGCAAAAGCGTGTGTGTGTTTGTACGACTCAGTTCTTTCAGTTCGTCTGTGGTTACTGGTTTCCTATCCAACAAATGCCCACACTGACGCAGAGGTTCTCCGTCTTCCTACTACATGTTACCACCAGTTTGTCCAGAAATGTGTTGTATTGTATTTTCACACATTCGACAAAACCGCTTAATGTTAGACACACAAATATAAGATGATTCAACTTCGGAAGAGAGTTGCGACTAAGCCTGCGCAGCGTCTTACAAGAAAGATTGGTAGCTGAGATGTTTTGCATGAACATTCCTGGAGTATGATTGTGTGACAGAAATATTTACGATGCTCAGCGGAAATTGTTCCTTTAAGAGTCAAAGAGCTCTGCTGTGCACCATTGTGTTAAATGCCTAACTTTAGAAGAAGGTATTTTTAATGGTCTCCCCGAAGAGAAAAGGCAGTGTTTGTTCTGTGATGTAGGTGACATTACAGACAAAGCTCATTTCAGGTTTTATCTCATGAGCTTCTCTCTTAAGACACATTCAGCCGGATCTTTAACGCTGAATTAGTCTTGCCAGACTAATTTTAGAATCGGGGAGTCACAAGGCTTTGTTGTTGTTTGATGTTCAGTTCTCGGGGAGTCGCAACGGCCGATTAATTGCCTGAACCATCAACGATCTGGCTGGTTTTTCTGGCGTCTCAGAAATGTTGGTCGGCTGTGTTGCAGTTTGAGGAGTTCCACGGTCTGATTTCCCTCATAACTGCTGTGAAAAGATTTGTTAGAAACTGAACTGAGTTGGTTTAAATTACAAGCTGTGACAGTGGTAATATTTTCACCTTGTGAGTCTTAAGGGTTGGAAAATCACAACGTGATCCCTAGTATTATTTTTGTAGTGGTTGTAGTCTGAACTTAAAAAAAAAACTAAACTTCTCTGCGGATCAGACACCATATTGTCAGAATCTTCCTGCCATCTGCAGCTCCAGATTTTTCATTTTCTGTCCTTCACTGACAAATTGTTCAAAATATTGCTGCCTTTCTTTTCTTTCTTCTTACCCTTGTAAAGGATGCTATAATCTTGTTTGGATGAACTTTATTGGAATTGCCAATAGATAAACTCAATTGGGGTTCAATGTTTCTGTTCATGGCTGGTCATTTGATCCTCACAGTGTGGTAAGTAGAGCTGTAACAATTCGTCCATTGATGGATTAAATTAAATTACACATTTTTTGGCAGCTGTTTTGATAACCTTTTTAAATAGATTCTGTCATTTTTCAAGCAAAAACATCAGACATTTGCTTGTTCCAGCTTGTTAAATGTGAAGATTTGCTTCTTCCTTTCTTTTCTGTCATTTTTGATGATAAATGAAAAGGCTGGGACTGTTGGTTGGACAAAAGAAGCAATTACAGGATGCCACTTTGGGCTCCAGGAAATTTTGATCAGCATTTTACATAATTTTTTTGACATTTTATAGACTAAGTAATTAATAGTATAAACAATCAGCAGATGAATCAATAAGCCCGTTGTCAGCAAGTCTGCTCTTGTCCAACAAATGTTTTGCCACTGCCAACTGTATTGTTGGTGTCTTACAAGTTCATAGGGGCTGGGCACTAGTGTATGGGTATGTGCATGACACAGTAAATAACTAATGAGCCAACTACCTGTAGTGTGTGTGTTGCTATATGATCGAGCCCTGTATAGGTCAAGCGTAGTGTCGTTTGTTGTTACTTGAGAATGTCAGGGATTCACCCTACATGACGGTACACATGATCCCCGTCTCCTCACCACCCCTCCGTGTCACACACTCACTCTGAGAATCCCCCCGACACCTTCGACCCTTCATCGTCGATTGAGCAGCGTCGTATTTCCTGTGGGCATGCAAACACACACACACACGTGCCCCCTCGGCCCAGCTCAGAGATGTAACCTGCACCCATCATGAAATATAGAGCACCCAGAGAGAGGGGGAGCAGCTAGTGTTTCACATCACGAGTTAATGGACTCATGAAGGAGGTCTCCTCTTGTGCCCAGAGAAACATTACACTGATAGAAAACCAGCAGTCCTAAAACAGCTTTTTTTCACTGTAATCTTCTCTACTCTGACATCTCGTCTATTCTCTTCAGTTCCTGTACTTCTCTGTAATTAACCATCTAAAAACCAGCTTTGTGGTCAACTCAGATACAGATCAGTGCAGGAGGAGTTTACAGCAGTGTTGCTTCATGCTCGGTTTCCTTCTTGACTTATCTGACCGCCTCTTTTCTGCTTCCTCAGGCCATAATTAGCAGCTTGGTTTTCATATACAATGGATGAAGTGAATTTGTTTATAAAGCCTTCTATGCATGCCATACTTTGTCGGTCAGTGTTGATTTTGAATGCAAATTTAGATTTAGTTGTATTCTTCTGACTAACTGCCATTTAGTTTTAGCAACCTAATTCACGGAATAAATGTAATCTTTTTTTTTATTAAACAATTTTGTCTTGTGATATGCTGTGCTTAGGATCTGGTCAGGTTTAGGCACCAAAGCCACTCGGTTTGGGAAAGGAAGCGATCATGTTTTCTTTGCTTAAACCACGGCTGGAGATGTCCCAACCTCCTGTCAAAATTACTATCCAGTGGTCTCCTGGATCCTGACAGGATTTTTAAACTGCGGTCACTGGCTCAGCAGCCTTCTCACCTGTAACTGTGAGACTTTAGTCGACTACATCTACAGTAGAAATGGGTTTAGTTTTCCCTTTAAATTTCCAAACTCAGTATATACAGAAATATTTCACCCCTGGAGTGATGGTCTCCTCATAAAACTGGGCTGTCTACAACACCCAGAATGAATGGGCCAGACCGAGTCATATTCGATCAGCGTTTCCTATTTTGACAGTTTAGTCTGTTTATCCAATTATAATAAACAAACATTGTTAATGTCAAACCAAAGGTCTGACTTTAGCACTCCTCCCTTCCTACCACCACACAAAGAGATTATTGTGGTTGGATCTCTTCCCAACTCGTCCCACCCTAATATTTATGTCTGGTTTTTAATCGTTGATGAACTGTAAATAGAATTAATCACAGTTGACAAAGTAGTTATTGTTTCGTTTTCATCAATGAAAAAATGTTTCCAAAAAATATGTCAAATTATTCATCAACTGTTAGTTTGTTTTCCCTGAGGTGGCTTTTCCAGCGGCCTTAAAAGTCACCCACCTGTGAGCTGTGAGTGGAAGCTTTAAGCCGATCGTAGCTTCTATATAGGAAGCAAATGAAGCCTGTCACATGAACCGTCCCGTCGCCCTAAATTTAAAACCTAACGTGACTCATTTCAAAGTTTATCCAGCTTGTTAAACCTCTGATGCTGCTACGGTGTATACAGTTACACATCACAAGGTTTAGGAAACATACACTGCACTGACCGACCTTAATGTGTGTCTCCTGCGCTCCACTTAACTTAAAATACTTCTACAGAAACAGTGTCACACTTTTAAGATCGAATTGGGGAAAGCACGCCCCTGTGTTTTCAAAATACATTGATTGAAATGCCATTAAGCCTCAAGAGGTTGTGAAAGTCGCTTGAAATCTGAAGGGTTCTGGTTTGATAGCATTTCAGAAATCAAATCAGAATCTATCTAATCTTATCTAAATCCTTCTTAATTTGCCCTCCCCTTGTGTGGGATTTGGGTCAAATCTGCAGCTTTATCAATGTAGGCTTTGTCAGTGAGATTATTAGTTAGATTAGCTCAGTGACCGTCTGAATATTTAGTAAATTGTGCTTTCCTAATAAAGAAGAGAGGAAATGAAACATTCAGCAAGAGATTCATTAGTCAGAGCTTCACATATGAGGTACTTTAACGACTTGGAACTGAGTGCAAAATGTAGCCAGTTATTGGAAACCAACGCTAGTCATTTGCAATAATGTGAGACATTAAGAATGGAAAGAGAAAGTGTGTGTGTGTGTGTGTGTGTGTGTTAGTTAATTTCAGAGAGCACAGACTGTAGCTATAAAGTGTCAGATTAAAAAGTCAGAGTGCTGGCAGGTTGCATAACCAATTCAATTAAATGTTATGGAAAACCATCAATAAAATAATCCTCATAACACACACGGCTTCCACATACCACACAGTTTCCATCCGACACACACCGGCACTCTCAACACTCCATTTAGCTGTCTTGATTTTGAACGATTTCTTTACTAGACTGTTTGATGTGCTGCTGTTGTCTAGGATGAAACAGTCCCAAATCTGTCCATACACTAAAAATTACTGGGTCAATTACTGGTACCTCCCCTTCTTCTTTTCCTTATAATCTCAGTGTGTCCATTTTACAATACAATGAGTAGCTGGGTTTCGAGTGCATGACTTTTACTTGTAGGGGCGTATTTTCACATCATACCTTTCCTTAAGCAAAGGACACACACACACACCCAAAGACTGCCACTACTTTCTTCTGCCACTGATGTTCATTCACAAGGACATTCGTACAGTAACTGCAGAAGACATATGGCTAATTACTGAACCATTTCCTGCTCTCACAAACGCACACACACACAGACTCACTGGCACAAAAAGAGCTCTCTTATAAACTGTGGCCTACATAATACACACTGTCTTACTTGACCACTCTCTCTCTCTTTCTGTCTGTAAATGGGTCAGTTCAGACAGACTACTGGTCAGACAGACTTGGCAAGGGTCTGTGAGTGAGTGTGTGTGTGTGTGTTTGTGTGTGGTTGTAAAAGTTGCTGAATTCTTTGAGAGCTTTGTAATGGGGTGCGTTTGTGAACGAAGCTTCTTGTTGACAAGAGTTTGTTGTAGCCAGAGTTGCTGGTATGAAAATGACCTGTGGAAAGATGAATAATAACAACTGGGGACAAACGCATTGCAGCCTTTAAAATAAAATGATATCGGGTTATAAATGTAGGCTCAACTCTCGGAGGTTCACAGAAAACACTCTGCCTCGGCTGTTTTCTCTTCAGGGTCTTTGAATCCTGTGACCAGAATATACATACCGTCTGTGTGTGTGTCTGTTGTCTAGGCTCTGTTCCCTAAATACCCTTTAGTAACCACAGCGTATTTTGAGAACACTGCGAGTGTGTGGTTTTGGAAAAAGTATGTTAGGAAAGAAGTCTCAGCCTATTTGTTATGTTTTCCAGCATAAATAATAACCCAGCATTTAACAGCTAATCCTGTCTGTGAAGCCTTGTTGGGCAATAGTACGTGTCTGTATGTGTGTTTTTGTCTAATGATGTCTGTGAATCACTGCTGGCATCACACTGGGCTATGATACAGGGATTTTGAGGCTTTGAAGAGGGAGGATCTGCCTGTGCTTCGTATCTCTGGAAATGGGAGGATTTGAAACTTTGACGCTGTCGAGAGTCAGAGTTAAAAACAGAATGTTGGTGTTTATGGTCCATCCCCACTAATGATTGGGTGTCGTTCCCATAGGTTTGTCTGTCTGTTTTCATTCTCTCCTCGTCATGATTAACATTGTTGTTTTGCGGTCGCGCAGTCTGACGGTTTGTTCACAGCAGGAGTTATTAGCGGTTGTTGTTCTGCAGTAATTGGACACCACCAAGACATTTTTATTGTAGACTTTACAGTGATGTTGTCTGATCTTAAAATAGCATGTTGTGTAACATCAAACTACAGAAACCCCACAATAAAAATGTATAACTACAGTTTGTGTGCAGACTTTCTCTGGTTCAAGCTTACTAAATGTGAGGACTTGCAGCCTTTTTGTGTTTTTAATGTTAATACAAATATTAATTGGATTAAACGAGCAACACATGATGCTCTGTAAAAGGCATCAGTCCATGCTAATATTCACCAAAATGATCAAGACATGAGGCGGTTCTTTCACTTCTACCAACCACTGGACTGCTAGCTTTAGTATTTTTGTGGAAATGTATACTGCGCTGTTCATTTTTTAATATCTACGTTATCAACTTATCATACATATATCAACTTAAAACCCGCTGCTGATCGGACTCTCTGTCGCGTATCTTCTGCTGCACGCCTTTCGTGTCTCTGCCTGCTGTATCTTGTCATTGCCGAAGTCCTAGTCTTGGTCAGAGCTGCCTGTATCACCTGCGTACTGTCAGTTGGTTTTGGAGGCTGTTGTTCAGTCCCAGTTCATTGTCCAACCAGAGTCTGGAGCTAATTAGCAAACAGTAGATAGCTACAGCCAAGGATAGCTAGCAGCAGCTGTCGGTTACTCAGTGATGATGATATGCCGCCTCAGATGTTGCCTTTGAATTCTGGCCATATTCTACAAATGACACCTTTAAGGCCCTTTTGTGTGTGAGTATGAGCTGCTTTCCTTCTCTGGTATTTATCCTCGTATCCTTGTTTTTCTCATTGCAGAAGTGAATAGTTTGAATTGTTAGAACAGCAAAATATGTGAATGCAAGTGTAGGACGGGTGTGTTACTCTCATCATGAATGAACAAGATATAAACTCTTCCTCTGTATCTGTGTTTATGTTTGCTCTTTATATACACACCCAGTCCATTATTCCTGTCTGTCACAGCTTCTCTCCACTTAAGTTTTAATACGAAGGCCTTGGTTTACACTGTAAACCCATTAACTTGTGTAACCGCTGCACCTTAGAAAGGACAAACCAGCTTTGTCCATGCTGTTATGTTTAATTTAAGCAAGTTGTGACACCTACGTGCGTGTTCATTCTGTCTCTCCCTCCTAGCTGGCATCCGCTCTACATCATCATCTTATGGTTTGTATATTAACTTCAGCTTTAATAAATAACTCTTGTTTTAAGTAAATCTTTTGCGTGGACTCCCTCTTTGTCACATTCTTTGAGCCGGTTTGTGACAAAGTGTGTGAAAAAGGCCACTATGTGTCAGGAATAGTGTGGCTCTGCAGTGAACGATATAGGGAGGAGTGATGATCGTAATCTTAGACAGTAGCGAGCAAGAGACTTTCTTCCTGTTGCTAAAAATGTCTCTTGCCTTCTGGGGCAAAAATGCGTGCATGCGCTCACACACTCACACTCACACAAACACAGTCTCTCTCTCTCTCTCTCTCTCTCTCTCTCACACACACACACACACACACACACACACACACACACACACACACACACACACACACACACACACACAAAACACAATCATGCAGAAATGCATATACAACCACTCCTCTGCAACTTTACGATCAGCGTGCATGCAGCATTTGTGGTTATGGTCACTGGGTTCTTAACAGTTTTGTACATCAGTCAGCAGCTGGTTTGCTCTGTGCGTGTGTGTATGTGTGTGCGCAGTTGATACTACTAGCAGACATCTGAGCTCGACGTAGAAACCTTTCACACTTGGCTCGGACGAGAAAATTTTCTCTCCTTCCTGCTTTTGAACTTCTCACATTCTTGACACGCTGAGCTTGGACTCGCTCCAACACGGCTTTGAACATGAGTGCTTTGAAACACACACACACAGCGCGCGCACACACACACACACCTGCACTTATACTCCTGTATTTGTTTGAGGTGATGACTTTATCACACGTATAACGTGGTTTGGTTGTTGGCAGGTTTGAGTTGTCACAGTGTTGCAGTATGATCTCAGGTACTAAAATTGACTCATCAGATGGCTTTTTGAAAAGAAAAAAAAAATCTCCCAATCGTTAAGCAAAACTTCGTTGGAAGGATGACGCAGAATTTGCTGTAAATGCGATCGTCAGGGATTACCCTGCAGACCGGCTGCACAGACAAGCCTTCACATGCAGAGCAGGATGTCTCATCTCTGCCATGTCAAATTAAAGGTTGAAACCTGGAAGAAAAAGCATAAAAAAGAGGGAAAAAATATTTGAAGGGCTAAGGGGAAATTGCACACTTCATTAGTCATAGATTTTTGCGATATTTCATCATATTGAGTAATATTTTCTGATGATGCCAAAGTGAAAACAGAAAGCTTTCCCTGCCCCCTGAGTCAGCCTGGCCTGCAGCCGCTGCCCTCCATCACTCTCCATCTCTCTGCTCCTCCAGCCCTCCCACTCACACTCCTCACACAGCAGGACAACGCTGCACTTGCGTAACAGAGAAATAGAAAAGAGACAGAAAGACAGAGGGCGAAGGAAGAGAGGCAGAGACAGATGGAGAGAAGAGAGAAGGAGAGCGGCTAACCGCGAAGCCTCCGTGTTTTCCACTTAACAGCGTCTTATTAACCACATCTTCTTGCCCTCCTCTTCCTCTTCCAACCCCGACCAAAAGAGGTTTCTCCTGTTAATGTTTAACCTACAACGGCAATCACAGCAGTTCCAGCCCTCATATTAATGCTGACGGTTCTATTCAGACATGCATGTTAAGCTGACGTAAATGAGGAAATAATAACTCCTTATTGTTGTTCTCAGTGTAAACTTTGAAACACTTCGTTGAAGTGGAGTCTGCTCTGGTCTGTTTTTAACCACAACAAACACGCTCGCGTCACCTCCATCAGCAGGAGATCCTGTTTCAAAGACAACTTCACTGTAATAACACACTGACTGTAACACTTACACACTGCAGGACCTGATATACACTCTGAACACGGTCACAGATGTATGCTGTGTTCTGTGATGTGTACTTCCCATCAGTGCCTCAGATTTTTAATCGGATGATAATAATAGATTTGGTGGCCCTGAGGGTCAAAACGCAACAACAGCTCAGAAAACACAACATTTAAGTTGTGCTTTGACCCTCAGGCTTACCATCGATACAACATGTGGCTCATTTTGGTTGTAGATATAATTAACAATCATATTATGATTTCATGCATTTATCTAATTGACAGAATAACAGCATCATATTCTTTTGTATATTCAGAAACTTTTTTAGATATAAAGAAAGTTTGGTTAATTATTGACGTTAACAGAAGTTGACAAAAATCTCCTAACATGAGGTCGACCTGCGTGCTTTTTTGTGTCTTTCAACCGCATCTCACATCAGTTGATGAAGAAAAAGCTAGTAAGTAGAGCTTGAGTTGAGATTTTTTGCCAAAAGATTTGTTTGTTTCTGAGTGTAGAAGATTGTAGTTATCATTTTCTTCCGCTGTCTTTATTTTAGCGTAACTTTAATATAGAAATTAAAGTTGTGTTGTATGAAAGATTGGTCCATTTTTGTTTGATGCCCACAAATATCCAGTTTACAAAGCCTGTTTGTCTTAATAAAGTTTGACATTTTGGAAAATATACTTATTTGCTTAATCTTTGTAGAACCATAACCTTTTTTGTGTACACTTTGGTTTTAGTTCAGATTAATCAAACAAGATTTATTTTAAGATAATGAGTTTTAGAGGTGTTGGAAGGTGAATAGCCTAGCTGTTTCCCCCTGTTTCCAGTCTTTATGCTAAGCTAAGCTAACCTGCTGCAGGCAGGCAAGGTAATGAATGCACTCATTCACTTGTTTGTGTGTGTCATTAGCATTTGTCAATTTGAACTGTGTGTGTGTGTGTGTGTGTGTGTGTGTGTGTGTGTGTGTGTGCGTGTTTATGAGCCTGTCTTTCACTGCCAGTCACTGACGCCCAAACCACTGCAAGGCATCCAGCAGCCGTTCCCAAATGTATTCCTGGATGATGCTTGTGTGTGCGTGTTGGTTTATGTGTCTCAAAATGTGATTCAGTGGGTAAAACCAGCTCTAACCAGCAGTATTGGAGTAATAACTGTCTCCATTTGGCTTATAGAAGAGTTGTGTTTGCTTTTGTTGTAAGATGGGCGTCAAGGGAGACGAAGTGACTGATCTTATTACTAATGTGTTTGTGTGTGTGTGTGTGTGTGTGTGTGTGATTCAGTGGCAAACGGATCAGAAGAAGAGACTTAAATTATGTGATTTATGTAGGAGAAGGCAAAGTGAACGCCTATGCGAAAATCTGCATGATCGCGCAAATGTGTGGGTTTTTCTTAGTATTCCCCTCCCTCTCGCCTTCGTCAGTGATCAGGACACACCTTCCTCTCAGGTATATAGACTTCAGTCCTCCTCCCTCTCTCTTCAGTACTCAGTCACTCACGCTGGTCTCTCTCTCTCTGTCTCTTGCTGTGTTTTCAGTCTAAGATGCCCTAGGCCGGGAGAAGGGAAATGTAAATGGCTTCCAAAGTAAAAGATGCTGTGGTGTGGTACCAGAAAAAGGTAAGACGCTGTACATTTCTTGCATTTTCACACTGGATTGGTTTCTGTATGTCACATAATAAGAAAAAGCGATATGAAAATGTCTGTGCTTGTGGGTTTTTTGTTGCGTATTTGCTGCTAAAAAATTCAGACTTCATGAGAAATTTAAGAGGATAACAGGAAGTTGGATTATACTGCTACATTTATTCTTAAATATTTTAACTCGGCTTTGCAACCACTCTAGGCTTTGGGAATAAAGACCAGCTCTCGACAGCATTGCTTCACATTGGAGGGTGCAGTCTGCTGTTTCAGAATTTAATAAGCAAGTTTGTTCCTGCTGAAAACTCATTAAGGCCTCTGCTCAGCCTAACTGAGTCTACATGTGTTAACACATATATGGATGTGTATCCATATACAAATACTTCAAGACAAAGGACTCCTCAGATAAAACAAAATGTCTTGAGGGCCACAAAGAGAAGAATGATGTAAACAAAACATGAAAGATCTGAAGTCAAAAAAATGTAAAAGTCAGACAAAGAAAATACAAACAAAAGTCTACTCACTAGATTTTTCTTTGTGAGTTTTCTGCAGCATTTCACAGTTTTCCACAGCTGATATTTTGCTCAGCTGTCATTACTAAATATACAACTTGCTCATGTAATATTGGGATGTGAATGGTCATACATGCTTTCAATTCTCTTCCTTGTTAAGTATTCAAACCATGAACTGGCAAAGATATCGCGCTTACAGTGTTCATCCATTTTGGAGCCACTGAATGATTAAATTAAGGTAATATTTAAAGAGAATAGAAGACAAAAGCCTTGTACCTTGTGCTAGAAAGAAAGCTGCATATGTGATTGAAAAATGCAACAAATTTGAAAAGAGCTTGCTTAATCTGTTTTCTTTCAATTTCACCAGTTCCTGTTAGTGTACACCAGTACCTTTACATAAACACAACAAAAACAAAGCTTGTTTTTTTTCTTGGTTCAGAGTCTTGAAAGTTTTGAAAATGCATTCAAAGTTAAAATTCAACTGATATGTTTTCAATATACACAAACACTCAAAAAAAAACGTTATATATTTGAAATGAAATGATCTCGTCTTCCCAATTGTTTGTGTTAAATAATCATAATCAAAACATCAAATTAATGTTAAAATGAAATAAACAGAGCAACAATATACATTGATTGCTGTGGGTATGAAGGATTCTGTAAACTTAATTTTTGTAGTTGCATTCATTATTCCTAATTTAGATGTGGTGATAAAGGCTCCAAGAGCCTGGAGATTTTTGGTTTAGGTACCTTTTTAAAATACTTGAATTTTACTCTTTCAAACCCAGCTTTCTACAATTTGCACTAAGCAGGACATTTTACTGATAAACAACACAGTTGTCAGGACTCTGTTGTAAACAAACGTATGTTATCAAAATGCTGTTTCTAAATGGCCTCAAAGATATATATAATAAATACAGATAATGATCCACATGAGGTAAATTGACATGATTTATCGGTCTTTCTCTGAAATATTTGTTCATTTTCCTCCTTTAAAAACCAAAAAATGAGTTAAATAGTTGAGATATTTGAGTGTGCAGCCTCTTTTTGATGCGCAGTATTTTGGCAGCGACCTCCTCGGTGCTGTCAGCAGCAGCAGCAGAGTTCGGGCCGATCGGCACAGTGTGAAACCAGCCCGGTGTTGTGTGTCTTCTTGTTCCATGGTCTCAGATATCAGATCCTCTGCTGGACTCCACGCTGCTCCCCCTGCAGCTCTCAGCTTACACACCCGTCTGCCTCTCGGGGCTGTCTGTCCTTCCAAACCTGTCTGTCTGTCATTATGACCTCGTCTGTCTCTTCTCAGACCACTTCTGCTCATCTGTTGTTATTTCTGCACAGCCTCCCTGTCTCCACATCTGTCTGCCTGCTTTCATTTGTCTTTTTTCTCTTTGTCTTTCATCTCTCTATCGTCTGTCTGTCTGCCTCTCTCTGATCTTCTGCTTGCACCTGGCAGATGAAGACGTCAACATGAGCTTTCACTGAAGATGACTCATTTGAGACGTTTCAAACTTTAATTAAAGGTCTATACTTTAAACACTGCTGTCTGTGTGAGACAAACAACTATTGTCAATTGAAAATAACAGGTTTTCCCACCGTTGTATTTTTATGTTGGTACTTGAATAAGCTTTAAATGAATTGCTGATAACATATAAAGTTTTAAACTGGATTAAAAACAGGAAATCAATGTTTTCTTTTAATAATTCACCCTTAAGCTTGATGTGTATACAGTCGCCGTGCATGTGTGTTTGTGTGTCTAGCTGAGCTTGTCTGGGCAGAGGCACGCCAGTGACGACAACCGCTTAGTCATGAATGAATAAGGCCCTTTTTAGGGAGCGGATGACACCTGTCTGACTGTCCTCAGGGCTTCTTTATCTCTGACGTCTTTTTAGACGTGTTAATTGTTTATTTTCTTCTTCCTCTGACTTCCTAAGTTAAACAGATAAAACACAATAAAGATTGTGATTCTCCGCCACGCGTCATTACAGGGTTTTCTTGTCTTTGCTGCTCGAGTCACCCGGAGAGGATGATGCTATACATTATCTCCAGTGATTCAAATATCTCCTATCGTCCAGACTGACCAGTTTTGCAGCAGATAGTCGAGTCTTGAAGGGCAAAGATGGGTTCATTGCAGCTATTATATTCTGTCTAGTCCAGCACTGGCTTTGCTAAAAATACAAGAGGCAGCAGGTGATAGTCTGTGATTTGGTGTTAAGCAAACACCTGAAATACTGCCAAGCAAGCAAACACTGCCCTCAGGAGAGTATTTAGTTGTGAGTATTTTTAAAGAACTGGCTCCTGACAAACGTCACATGTTGGAAAATACCTGTTATGTTTGTAGATCAGTCTCGTATGAAGTGTTTCTGATCGGGACATCGCTCTGGTGTTTGTGCAGATACTGTCCGAGGTAGAGTTATTTATTTGTTAAGGGACATTTGATCCTTAAGTTTATCTGAAAAATGTAAAATCGCCAAATTTGGACGTGCCCTTTTTCCATCGGACAGTGACAATAGCCGTGTTTCCTTTAACATGTTTATATGCACATCTTAAAGTATTGCCTTTACGCTCTCCATGAGGTTGTTGCTTCGTGCCTTTTTCGAGAGTTAATGAACTTGACAAAAGTTGGTTACATATTTTCCGAAGAAGTTCTGATGCAGCAAACGTGTAACTTACGTGACTCTTCATATATTTCTACTATGGTAGAGGAAGAAGATGTGTCCGAAGATTAAAAGTCTCCTCATTGCTTCACTGTATTCTGATGTAACCTTACTCCCATTAACTCATGAAACAGACATGTCATATTTCCATCATGTTTCATCATAGTTGTTTGAGTTTCTTTTCCAATGCTAAAATGGTTTTACCACTGTTGAATTTGCGCCACGTACTGCTCATCTCCATGAACCAGCTCTTTTATAAATGCACAACAGTCAAAATTTAGAAATTTGTGGCACATTTTAATGGAATATCTTGTCACTTTCCTGTAGTCGTGTCTAAATGTAGCTATACAGTTGGTTTTGGTTTTACTGGTCCAGGCTTTTAGACGTAGAGCTCGTCACAATGGAGCTGAATGTGCTTTCCCCTGTGGTGCTCACAGTACATGACATTTTAAAAAGTCAACGGCAATCGTGCTTTCCAGAAACTGTTTGTTGCGTACGATAAATTCACAGAACAGGAACATGCTGTGAACATTGGAAATCTTTCTACTGAATAAAATGGTCTGAGAGTGTTTGGGGGATTAGCCAGAGTAATGTTGATACTGTTACACATTTATTTAGATTTTTTTTCTTTAAGGTCAATTTCATTTTCACTGATTGGAGCGGCATAAACGAAATGAGATAAGCAGAAAAGACTAGCACGAGAAATGAGTGAGAAAACATCTTTTATTTGTAATTTGGATGAACTGACCCTTTAAATCAGCCACTTCATACATGGACATAAACGCCAGCTAACAGTTTTGTTCACTTCTCATGTTTTGAAGGCTTTGAAAGATTTTATTCTGCGCTGTCAGTCAGAAGGTAACGAGCATGAAGTAAAAGTCCTAGTAACTAGAAGAAATGAAGGTCCAGACTGATCTTACCACCCTCAGCTCTCCACTGTCTGCATACATCAGGCTGCGGCTCACATGACACGCAGTATACTTCTGTCTGTCGTATGTCTGCCTGCAAAAAGACTCGGCGTACTGTTTGTGTTCGTTTTCTAATGTCTGACACGGCGTGTCTGCTATTGCCAATTAGGAACCTAATTGGCAGCCTCCTGTGGCATGTCTGCGAAATATTTGAGGTTAAACGTTTCACAGTAATAAATCAGATTATAGCTTATTTGCGTGGTGGCTTTAAGGTCTATTTTAAGACAGAAGTGACACAGTTCACATGCTCGGTATGTGGCTGAGATCCGTGGATGTTATTGACTTTGCAAGATTAGCAAGTCTCTGTGGGAAGTCTGTTTATTTAGAGTAGAGGAGACAACACATAAATAATCCACTAGCTTCATGTGTTATTTATCTATCAATTTTGTACAGTTCATAGTTTGGCCGGTGGCTCAGCTGTAGGACTCATACGAGTCGTGCAGTTGGCTGCTGTGTGTGTTTTTACCTTCGATCAACATGGGAAGTACTATATTCACAATTTTTATTAGAAATGGGTCATTTAAATGATTAGTTGATTGACAGAAAAAACAATCTGCAGCTATTTTGATCATTATTCAATTATTTGCCATTCACACAGAATATTTCCCATTTCCCGACTCTCTATAACTTGGATTTCTTTGTTTTATGTGAATATCTTTGGGTTTGGGTAGTTGGTCAAACACTAGATATTTGAATATGTCACCTTGGGTCCTCTGGAATTAGGATTATTACTATTTTCTAACACGTCATTAACTAAAATATACTAAACTAAACGGATCATTCTTTGCTGACTGACTGTCGACAAGTTAACCTGGACAAAATTTCACCTTTAGCTGTTGTGTGAAGTTCAACAAACTGGAAGTGAAAAATCTCTCCACTCACTTGGTAAAGGTCCTATTTGTCTTTGTTGCTGCTGAAAGGAGTCTGTGACACACACACACACACACACACACACACACACACACACACACCTGTCAGACCTGGAAATAGACCTTACACACTTAAAAGCAACACGCCTCCTTGTGTGTGTTGTCATGGTCACATCTGAAAACACAGCAGAGGGGTTAATCTGCCACAACCAGCTGTCTGACCCTGATTTATTTTAAATTGTTCTGTCACTTATCCAATCCCTAAGTCAACAGACAGTGATTTGTTTATTCAATCAACAACAGAAAATTGATGCATAATGAAAAAATAGTTTGATTAACCAATAAATGTTGAATTGTTTCAGAACTTTACAGTAAAATGAAACGTTTGATTCGTTTATTCCTTCACCAACACCTCACACCACTCTAAACCGAAAGCATGCCTGTGTACATGCCAACAGTTCCTTCCTGTGTGGTTTAGCTGGTGGTTAATATGTGTGTCAAAGATGGCCACACCTAGACGGGCGCATGTTAAATAGGTGATTCCCACAAACAGGTGAGGCATTTTCCATCACAGCGTGGTTCTCAGTGGAGCGTACTGAGGTTTTCAAACTGGAAGGGATGTAGAACAAGGTAGACAAATAGGTCATAGTGAAACAAAAAATACATTTACGGGAATGTTCAGTGTTTGTTTGGCTGTCTGCTTATTTGTACAACTTTGCCACTGTCCTACAGAAGGGAAAGGCTTGATGGTGATACATAGTTAGTAGCTTCACAAAATGTTAAAGCTACAGAAAGCATTATTTTCTTATAAAAAAAGAATAAGAATAAACAGGCTAAGCAATGAAAAACGCTTGAAGAAAAGAAAGCGGCAAAGAGAGCTGCCTTGAAAAAAAGAAAGTAGTTGTGCAAGCGCGGTGACGTAGAGAGGCGGGAGGGGATCGCTAACTGCGAAACAGACAGGAAGTTGGCTAAAAC